>NC_064641.1:318512335-319176085 GCF_023864345.2 Schistocerca serialis cubense | reverse complement strand
GATGTGAATGTGTTGAGGTGAACTACTTTAACCAGAAATTTGCTATTTTATCATTTCCAGGGGCTTTCAAATTGTGTGTAGAATTAATTGCTCGGGTGACTTCATGTTGCAAAATTATCACTTCAGGCATTTGTGGTATCATCTTGTATGTGTCTGTTTCTGCTTGTATCCACCGTGCACGCCTGTTGTGTTGTACCGGGTTTGACCATATGTTGCTCCAGAAGTGTTCCATGTCTGTTATGGTTGGTGGATTGTTTATTTTAATGTGTGTGTTATCTATTGTCTGGTAAAATTTCTTTTGGTTTGTGTTGAATGTTGCTTCTTGTTGTGAGATTTTACCTAACCTTTTTCAATTTTTTCTGACCTTTCATTTCTTATAAATTGTGTTAGCTGTCCGATGTCTTCAGTTTTTCTATTCTGATCTGTAGCCTGTGTTGCTGTTCTGGTTTTGTGGGTTTCTTCTGTGTGTTGGTTGGTTCTGATCACTGCCTAGTGTGGACATTTAGTGTAGTGAGTGCTCCTATATAAACCAGTAGTTGTAACTCGTCCGTAGTTATGTTTTCATTTATTTTGTTGTGTATGATCGTGTTGATAGTTTGTTTCGACTTGTGGACGGCCTACGCAAGAACAACTGCCTACGCAAGAACAACTGCCTACGCAAGAACAACTGCCTACGCAAGAACAACTGCCTACGCAAGAACAACTGCCTACGCAAGAACAACTGCCTACGCAAGAACAACTGCCTACGCAAGAACAACTGCCTACGCAAGAACAACTGCCTACGCAAGAACAACTGCCTACGCAAGAACAACTGCCTACGCAAGAACAACTGCCTACGCAAGAACAACTGCCTACGCAAGAACAACTGCCTACGCAAGAACAACTGCCTACGCAAGAACAACTGCCTACGCAAGAACAACTGCCTACGCAAGAACAACTGCCTACGCAAGAACAACTGCCTACGCAAGAACAACTGCCTACGCAAGAACAACTGCCTACGCAAGAACAACTGCCTACGCAAGAACAACTGCCTACGCAAGAACAACTGCCTACGCAAGAACAACTGCCTACGCAAGAACAACTGCCTACGCAAGAACAACTGCCTACGCAAGAACAACTGCCTACGCAAGAACAACTGCCTACGCAAGAACAACTGCCTACGCAAGAACAACTGCCTACGCAAGAACAACTGCCTACGCAAGAACAACTGCCTACGCAAGAACAACTGCCTACGCAAGAACAACTGCCTACGCAAGAACAACTGCCTACGCAAGAACAACTGCCTACGCAAGAACAACTGCCTACGCAAGAACAACTGCCTACGCAAGAACAACTGCCTACGCAAGAACAACTGCCTACGCAAGAACAACTGCCTACGCAAGAACAACTGCCTACGCAAGAACAACTGCCTACGCAAGAACAACTGCCTACGCAAGAACAACTGCCTACGCAAGAACAACTGCCTACGCAAGAACAACTGCCTACGCAAGAACAACTGCCTACGCAAGAACAACTGCCTACGCAAGAACAACTGCCTACGCAAGAACAACTGCCTACGCAAGAACAACTGCCTACGCAAGAACAACTGCCTACGCAAGAACAACTGCCTACGCAAGAACAACTGCCTACGCAAGAACAACTGCCTACGCAAGAACAACTGCCTACGCAAGAACAACTGCCTACGCAAGAACAACTGCCTACGCAAGAACAACTGCCTACGCAAGAACAACTGCCTACGCAAGAACAACTGCCTACGCAAGAACAACTGCCTACGCAAGAACAACTGCCTACGCAAGAACAACTGCCTACGCAAGAACAACTGCCTACGCAAGAACAACTGCCTACGCAAGAACAACTGCCTACGCAAGAACAACTGCCTACGCAAGAACAACTGCCTACGCAAGAACAACTGCCTACGCAAGAACAACTGCCTACGCAAGAACAACTGCCTACGCAAGAACAACTGCCTACGCAAGAACAACTGCCTACGCAAGAACAACTGCCTACGCAAGAACAACTGCCTACGCAAGAACAACTGCCTACGCAAGAACAACTGCCTACGCAAGAACAACTGCCTACGCAAGAACAACTGCCTACGCAAGAACAACTGCCTACGCAAGAACAACTGCCTACGCAAGATGTTTTCTAATTCTGACTGGGGTATCCTGTTATTTTTGATTATTACACGGATCTGATCAGCTAGTCTGCGTTCTGTTAAAAATTTTAATTCTGGGTATCTGGTAATAAATGTTGTGTATACTTGTGATCTGTATCCAGTTGTGTTGGTTCCTAGGTTTGTTGCTTGGTAATAACAGAACATGAGGTGTCGATTAACTTTATCTGACCATCTCATCCTCTGTCTCTGTTTTCCTTCTAGGGAGGTTGCAGGAAGCATATCCTGCAAAACACCTCTATTTGGATTTCATTGTGGGCGGGCATAGGGTTCAAGCGTCGTCCCCGACCATGACGGCACTTGTCCGAGGCTTCTTTAGTTCTGTCCTAAACCGAGTAATCACACTAAAAGGGGTGTTAGCCCTATTAGTGGTTTGTTCTTTTCGTCGCCTTTTACGACTGGCAGATCATCATCATCATCATCATCATCATGTTGTTTACAAGTAGAAGCCAAGTAGAAACTATCCAGCTGGGAATCACTTCCTACAAGGCTCTATTAACTGCTGTGCGAATTATTACAGGTTTAAGTTCAGTATCGAGGGTGAAGTAGTTATTGGTAATTCTATTGGGTAACTCCTGCACACATTTTGAGTGGGAGGGGGACTAAAGCAGAGAAAATACATATCAAATTCGATGTTAGAAAATAACGCTTCATAAAGGGATCATTCTGAATCTGCCTAATTCATGTAGCATCCAGAGATCTGGCACTACTGGGTTATCAGATAACATTTTCCCTTTATTTCTTTTTTCTTCTAGATTTTTAGCTTCAGTTGGTAAACATCTGGGAAGGTGCCTGGAAATGAAGGACATCCTGAAGCCCAGTGACAAGGCCTCCTGCCATCCCTGGCTGTTTTAACAATTAGGACAACTGTGGTTTGCGATGTATCTGAGGGATGGAAGGCAGGGAGGCAGATAAAAGAGCAATCTGTCCTGCTGCATACTACTTCGCCTAGGTAAGGGAGTCCAAGGTACTCATGGCAGATGAGGTAAAGGGGAGAACGTCATTCCCATGGTTTATGTTGGAAAGACAACTGAGGCCCAATGTTAAGGGGGAGCACGAGTGTATATTTTGGCTGCAGATTTGGTCATAGCTAATTGCCAGACTTTTCTTATCAGTACAGATTTAAGTGTTCATCTAAGGCTTTAAAGTGTGTTCAACAGTCTTTAAAGTTCTGTACTTCTGCAGTTGGCTCCCTTTTAAATGATCTTTGATGTCCACATATGGTAAATGACCTTCCCCACCACTAACACAACACAGTTTTCACATGGAGCATTCTTGGGTTATTGTCACCCACTATCTCCAGAGATCCTCTTTGATACTGCATGACAAACACACACAGTTGAGACAGTACATACAATCTGATGTCATACCAAGACATTTTCATTTTCATTACACTGTATGAAATACTGCAACCACCCACAAGTTTTTTTAGAGATTTTCTAGTGCTGTTAGTAGTTTTGGGCCTGAGTCCATTGTCAGACAGTAGCACCGATTTCTTGGCCAGTTTTGCATTTGTATCCTGAAATACAACAAAGTTACTACAAGTTCATAGTTTACGAAAGGTTTTACTTTGTATATGAGCTCTATACATCTTACTTAATAAAAAGCTATCCTTTACATATTGTAGAAGGTTTGAGCCTCTTTCTCAAACTATATGATCCACGAGCTGAACTAAATACAAGATGGCAGACACATTTGTTTACAGATATTACACATCTGCAGCTACTGCAAAGATACTTCATAGTACAGATATTTTGAAGTTATAATTCATTATTATTTGCAACGTGCTTGTAATGACCAATGAAGAGTATTCTGTCTTATTTCTATAATTTCAAAATTAAGAGTAATACGGAATTTTGGAGGTACAGCTGGTTTTCAAAACAGTAGTTTATTATTTAGGAGGCATTCATGTTTACTGTGAATGTGGTTGTATATTTCTAATCTCACTAACAAATTCATTTACACTTTTCTACAAAATTTAGTATCTAAGTTTCCTTCAACTCTTACCTCTGTCAGCAGTTAAAGCTGATTTACGTTGGTTGTTGAGCCTGAGAGCAGTAAGTTCTCAATATTTTTTATCTGAACACCTACCAACTCAGCAAATTCAATATTTTAGAACTGCAATTTTGAATGTTTTGTGATCTATTTAATAACAAATACTTATTTTACAACACAAATTTAATACTTTCCAAGAAATAGAAGCTATGTTCTGACAATGGGCTCAGCCCCAAAACTAGTAATGGTACAATAAAAATCATTTCCAAAAACTTGTGGCTGTTTACAGTATTTCCTACAGTCTAATTTACTAAAACAGCTATGGTATTCTCTAACCACAATGGTGAAAAATAAAGGACGAATTTTTATTTTTCCCAGGATTAAATGAATCTTTAAGGCCAGAATGAATGTTCTAGTTTCCCTTCATTCCATTTCGGGCCTTGTTGGATATGGTGGACAAAATGATTCCTCCACCTTTCTAAATTAGCCCAAATTATTCAGCTGCAGTGTAATATCAAAGGAAAAATTATCCTTTGGATGATGTTTAGACTTCTTAATTATGAACAAAATATCACCAAGTTTGTTACATCAAAACATCTAAATTTTGCCAGAAGATATTTCTAATAATACAGTTCTACTTCTCATTTTATCTAGATGAGGTATCATTGTATTTGTCTTCACTTTATGAAATCAATGGTTTGCATTCAGGTAGAATTATTCATCTGCTCTGGTTCTGAAGTACTAAGGTGTAGGGTACTTTTATTTTACTCCCACAGTGTAACTAATGAAATAAATGCCTTTAATTTCATTTCTCTGCATTTTACATTGCCGTTTGTGAAAAGTGCAACACAAAGAAGGAATTACCTGAATAGTGCCACACTTGGATGTGGCAACAGGTATGCAAGCAATATGCGATACATTTTGCAGCGAGGTGGGGTACACGTAGGCCAAGCAGAGCCCTATGTTGTCGGTCTGACAGTCCGTGTCGCACCTAGTGTAGTCAGTGCAGAGCTGTCACACAAGATGGAAACAATGAAGTGAGTGCCAATATGCCTCACTGATGTGAAAGGGAGCCATATTGGCATGTGGGCAAATTCAAATGGGGCAGAATGATCGGTCTCCAGGAAACGGGATTGTCATACTGTGACATTTCGGCTCGCACAGAACATGCTGCTATAACAGTAATGCGTGTGTGGAATTAGTGGATAAAGGAAGGTCGCACACAGCGACGAGCAGGAACTGGACCACAGAACATTACCACAGCACGGGATGACTGTCATTTTGTCCGGTTGGCCATTACAGACCACACAGTGTCATCCGCAGTGTTGGCTCATAGCTCGAGCACTGCACAGGTGTGAACTAGTCCGCACAGATGGTTCGTTGCCATCTGCTGCAGGTTGGACTGGTTGCACGCATGTCATTATGTCGGCTTCAACTGTCCAGAAACCACAAGCTCCTACAACAGCAATGGGCACATGAACACCGTCACTGGGGTGACGAGTGGCAGTATGAAATGTTTTCTGAGAGTCTCACTTCAAAGTGTTCTACTGTGATGGCCACATACCTGTCCAGCAGTACCATGGTGACCCCAACATGGAGGGCTGCATTGTGGAGCGGCATAGCTGACAAACACCAGTTGTGATGGTTTGGGGTACCGTTGGTTACAACAACCGATCTCACCTCGTATGTACTGCAGGCACCTTGAACAGCAACCACTACCTAACGGTGGTTGTGGAGCCTGAGGTACTCCCCTGCTTCAGGCATCACCACAGGCCACATTTCAACAGGACAATGCCCGGCCACATATTGTGAGGCATGTAGAGGCCTTCTTCGAAAAGCAATGGGTACCATTGCTTCCCTGGCCCACATGTTTGCCAGACAAGTCACTCATCGAACATGTCTGGGATATAGTTGATCGGCACCTGGTGCATCCCGGTCCTCCAATAACTGCGGTCACGGATTTGTTGGCTCAGATACAAACTGCGTGGAGGGAAATCTCTCAGTAATGTATTCAGAACCTTACTGATTCAATGCCATGGCATATAGCAGCTCTAATTGCAGTGCATGGTGCCCACACGATATACTGAATAGCAGGTCTCTAAGGACATATACAGATTTGAAAAGGTAATCATTTGTTACTTGTCATGTACCTAACCTGTGGTATTAAATAAATTGAATTCACACATTTCCTTTTGGTGTTGCAATTTCCACCAATGGTAGTGTATTATTTGATTTGACTGATGAGTGACTGTAAAGCCACCAGCTTGAGATACTTTGTGTCTTCACTGCACACTGTCAATGTATGTGCCACTCCCACAGACGGCTCTCCATGGTCAAAACGCCCGAACAGTGAAAGCTGTCTCGCACATTTAACCTTTGCACGGACATGAATACATATGCATAAGCACTGAGGCAGACCTGAGAGTCCCTGTACAGTCAGGAAGCCACAGCTGTGCAGGTACTTTATGACCCCTGCCCCCTACCCACATATCCAATTTATCACACTAAGTGAATAATTGCATTTCCTACAGGATCCACACCACAGCAGGTGACCTCTCCACTACTGACCAAATGTTTTCAGAAGTGGTGGGTCAAAATACCAGCAACCATGGTTAAGGCAAAAATGGTCATATGTAAGATAAAGAGAGTGGAAGAATGAACAGAAACTGAGTCCTTAGCTGAGCTTACTTATAGTTGAAGAGGGTACCCTGCTTTGAGACTAAGGGGAAAGAGAAAGGGTGGTGGGGGAGGGGGGGCAGACAGTTTGAGGGATCAGGATGTAAGGCAGGTTATCAATCATGTAGGATGCAGCAATCAAGAGAACAGTTTGTAACAAGGAGAGATTCATCAGTTTACCCTTAAGATCCAAAACAATATCAATTTATATTATCTTCTGAGCCTGAAGATACCACCTATCTGTTTATCTGATCACTACAGCAGTGTTTCTCAGTGTAAGATGAACAGAAACAATGTGTAAGACAAGGAAAGCTATGGAGAAAAGTTATCAGGATTTTCCAGCTCAACAGAAAGTGCCAGGTATTTTACTCATCAATCTGAAGATTTGAATCACTACATTAACAAGGAGAGAATGCTGGATTATTTATTGTTTACAAAAGAAAATATGAAAGCAAAGAGTGCAGCATCCTGCAGGATATAAACGTTAACCATAACTAGTGTCCACTTTCTCACACAAAATGCAAATAGCAACTGACATAGGAGTTACGTAACAGCAGTACTGAATTTAAATCTCACTTGACAAATCAAATATTAGAAAAAGTCTTTCTGGAATGATGTTTCTGAAGTTACCTAGCAACCGAACTGAAGTGAATACTCCAACTATTGCACACGGGTTGTAGCCATAATGTTTGGTCTTCCTCTGAATCAAGTCTCTCAAAGCACTAGTACATCTTATCACCAACAATTCTCGACTCAATCCTTTGCTCATCTTGTCGCACTCTCATTGTGCTATGCTATTTGTGGATCAGTACGTTCTTTAATCACCTGCATCAGACATGCTCAAGGAACAGATAAGCATAACCCCCTACACACACACACACACACACACACACACACACACACACACACACACACACACACACAGACACACAGAGAGAGAGAGAGAGACTGCAGGTCAGCATGTAGCATGTAGAACTGGGTGCTGGGTGACGTGAACAGAGGGGAAAGAGGGGGCACCAGAAGGAGGGGTTGGGCATGAGTAGCTAGTGGCTCTGAGGGAGGCCGCAGGTGTGCAGGACAAAACATGGTAGGAAGGTGGAGTATGTGCGTGGGGTAGCCATGTGACTGGTATCAGAGTCTGGATGGATGGATGGATGGATGGATATGGTTTTTTTTTTTGGTAGGGTTTGAGGGCGCTCAACTGCTGAGGTCATTAGCGCCCAGTCACTGGTGGTAGAGCACATGGAATCTGCTAAAACTCAAGGGGATGGGGGGTCATCAGAAGGACCTGACAAAGATGCAGATAAAATAAGTAAAAAGGTTAAATGTCTTTGGACAAGCCAGTTAAAGTTATAAAACGCAGAATACGAGCAGCTGCTCGAGCGTCATCAGCTAAAACATCCGGTAAAGTAGATGGCAGGGACAGGATAACACGAAATTGACTAAAACGGGGACACGACAATAAAACATGGCGCACTGTTAATGCCTGACCACAAGGGCACTGCGGGGCTGGGTCACCAGAGAGCAGGTAGCGGTGGCTAAACCGGCAATGCCCAATCCGCAACCTGGTCAGAAGGACCTCCTCGCGCCGAGATGGTCGGGAGGATGTTGTCCAAGCAGTTGGGAGCGGTTTGACTGCCTGGAGCTTGTTTCCTTGGAGGGATGACCAAGCATCCCACCACAACGACACAAGCCTCTTACATACATCCCCACGAACGTTAGATGACGGGACACAATGGGAGGCTGGCCGATGCAGGAGGACTGCAGCCTTGGCTGCAGCATCCGCAGCCTCATTCCCAGGCACTCCTACATGTCCGGGAACCCACAGAAAGCTGACAGAACCACCATTATCAGCGAAAGAATGGAGGGACTGCTGTATCCATTGAATCAAGGGATGGACCGGATAGGGAGCTCCAAGGCTCTGAAGAGCACTGAGTGAGTCAGAGCAGAGTACGTACGATGAATGGCGGTGGTGGCGGGCATACTGAACAGCCTGATGGAGAGCAAAAAGCCCGGCCGTAAAGCTGGAACATTGGTCGAGGAGCCGGTATTTAAAGGTGGCGGCCCCGACGACAAAGGCACAGCCGACACCGTCGTCAGTTTTGGAGCCATCGGTGTAAATAAAGGTGTGACCAGCAAGTCGAGCACGAAGTTCAACAAACCGTGAGCAATACACTGCAGCCGGAGTACCCTCCTTCGGGAGTGAGCTGAGGTCGAGATATATAGGAACCTGAGCCTGGAGCCAAGGTGGTGTCGGGCTCTCACCCTCTCTGAAGGTGGTAGGGAGGGCAAAATCCAATTGTCGAAGCAGGCGACGGAAGCGGACTCCGGGGGGCAGCAGGGCAGAGACATACAACCCGTACTGACGGTCGAGAGAATCGGCGAAGAAGGACTCTTAAGAGGGGTGGTCGGGCATAGACAACAGCCGGCAGGCATACCGACACAGCAGTACGTCGCGCCGGTAGGTCAATGGTAACTCGGCAGCGTCACCATAAAGACTCTCGACAGGACAAGTGTAGAAGGCTCCGGTCGCAAGACGTATCCCCCGATGGTGGATGGAGTTGAGCCGGCGTAAGAGGGATGGCCAAGCGGACGAGTAGACGAAGCTCCCATAATCCAGCTTCGATCGGACTATGGACCGATACAAGCAAAGCAGGACAGTACGATCCGCTCCCCAAGATGAACCGCTAAGAACTCTGAGGACATTAAGAGAACGTGTACAACGGGCCGCCAAATAAGAGACATGTGGAGACCAACACAGATTCCTGTCCAACGTGAGCCCTAGAAACTTAGTTGTGTCCACGAATGGGAGAACGACGGGACCGAGATGTAAGGATGGCGGAAGGAACGCTTTATATCGCCAAAAGTTGATACAAACCGTCTTCTCTTCAGAGAACCGGAAGCCATTTGCCACGCTCCATGAGTAGAGGCTATCTAGACAACGCTGAAGGCAGCGCTCCAGGAGGCATGTTCTCTGGGCACTGCAGTAGATCACGAAGTCATCGACAAAGAGAGAGCCTGAGACATTAGGTGGAATGCAATCCATAATTGGATTGATCGCAATGGCAAAAAGGGCTACGCTCAAGACGGAGCCCTGAGGCACTCCGTTCTCCTGGAGGAAGACTTCTGACAATACGGAACCCACACGTACCCTAAACTTTCGATCCGTTAAAAAGGAATCAATAAAAAGGGGCAGGCGACCGCGTAGCCCCACCTGTGCATAGTGCGGAGGATACCTCCTCTTTAACAGGTATCATAAGCCTTCTCCAAGTCGAAGAACATGGCTACCGTTTGGCGCCTTCGCAAAAAGTTATTCATGATGAATGTCGACAAGGTCACAAGGTGGTCAACAGCGGAGCGGCGGCGACGAAAGCCGCATTGGACATTAGTAAGTAGTCGTCGAGATTCAAGAATCCAGACTAACCGAGCATTAACCATGCGCTCCATCACCTTACAGACACAGCTTGTAAGAGAAATGGGGCGGTAGCTAGAAGGAAGGTGTCAATAATCCCGGGTTTGGGTATAGGAACAACAACGGCGTCATGCCAACGCATGGGGACTTGACTTTCAGTCCAGACGCGATTGTAGGTACGAAGAAGGAAGCTTTTGCCCGCCGGAGAAAGGTGTGCCAGCATCTGAACGTGAATGGCATCTGGCCCCGGAGCAGAGGACCGGGACCGTGCAAGCGCACATTCGAGTTCCCGCATAGAAAAGGGGGCATTATAAGTTTCCAGATTCAGCGAGTGGAAGGAAGGTCGCCGAGCCTCTTCTGCCTCTTTCCTGGGAAGGAAGGCAGGATGGTAATGGGCAGAGCTTGAAACCTCCGCGAAAAAGCGGCCAAAGGCGTTGGAGACAGCCACAGGATCAACAAGGACCTCATTACCTGAGGTCAGGCCAGGTACTGAGGAGTGGGCCTTAATGCCCGACAGCCGGCGCAGGCTACCCCAAACGACGGAAGAGGGAGTAAAACTGTTAAAGGAGCTGGTGAAAGATGCCCAACAAGCTTTTTTGCTGTCTTTGATGACTCTACGGCATTGCGCTCTGAGTCGTTTGTATTCAATACAATTCGCCAACGTAGGATGGCGGCGAAAGGTGCGTAAAGCACGTCGTCGAGCACGGATAGCGTCCCTACAAGCCTCGTTCCACCAGGGGACGGAAACGCGACATGAAGAAGAAGTACGAGGAATGGAACGTTCGGCAGCATTTATGATAACAGCCGTGAGGTATTCGACCTGACTGTAACAACTGGGAAAATCGTGGTCCGGAAAGGTCGCCAGGGAGAAGTAAAGTCCCCAGTCAGCTTTCAGTATGTTCCAGCTCGAAGGACGTGGGGATGGGGTGTGGTGCAGGAGACGAACGACACAGGGGAAGTGGTCGCTCGAATAGGTGTCAGAAAGGACATACCACTCGAACCGACGGGCAAGAGTGGTAGAACAGATCGAGAGGTCCAAGTGGGAGTAGGTATGAGTAGAGTCCGAGAGGAAAGTCAGGGTGCCGGTATTGAGGCAGACAAGATTGAGATGGTTAAAGACATCCGCCAAGAGTGAGCCTCTTGGACAGGATGCACGAGAGCCCCAAAGGGGATGATGAGCATTAAAGTCGCCAAACAATAAGAACGGCGGGGGAAGCTGAACGATCAGGTGTATCATGTCAGCCCGACTAACAGCAGATGACGGTTGAGTGTAGATGGTACAAACTGAAAAAGTAAGAGCAGAAAGAGTAAGGCGGACAGCTATTGCTTGGAGTAGGGTGGTCAATGAGATGGGATGGTAATGAACATCGTCCCGAACGAGCAACATGACCCCACCATGAGCTGGGATACCGTCCACAGGGGTGAGGTCATACCGCTCCGAGGTATAGTGGGTAAAGGCAATACGGTCAGTCGGGCGCAACTTGGTTTCCTGGAGACCAAGGACGAGCGGACAGTGCAGGCGGAGGAGCAGTTGTAATTCCTCCCGATTAGATCGAATACCTCTTATGTTCCAATGAAACAACGCCATCGCTAGTGAAAAGGTTGGGGGAACGAGACGGGGGAAGAGCTGGTCACCTCGACGGCCGCGGAGGGCCAGGTGGCGAGGGAACAACGCTACAACCGACGGGAGGCGGATCCGGTTCCATCGACTCGTCGCCAGCCGCGGCCGCTGTCCCTGGTTGTGTAGGAGGGGCCGCATCATTTGCCGACGAAAGGCCAGCGGAGCGCCTGGCAGCAGAGCGTTCCGGCGAAATTGAGGACGGCCGGGAGCAGCGACTCACGGATGGAGCGTCAAGACTAAACGCGCCGGGGTGGAGAGGGGGATAGAGACTACTTCTTGGAGGCCTTCTTGGAAGGCCGAGGAGGCACAGGGATGGTGGGCTGGACCCGAAGAAGGTCCTCACGCGCGGGGTCCGTTTTGGAACGCCGGACCTCAGAAGCTGGGGTCCGGAACGTTTCCCCGATGGACGCCTGAGAAGAGGATCGCTTCTCAGGTGGCGGGGGGGGGAGGAGGAAGGGTGGCCCCTGGGGCAGAGGGGGTGGGGGGCACGGGGGAGGAGGATTTGGAAGGGAGGGATTTGGGAGGCGGAGGCAGAGCCCCCTGATGGGCGGAGGAGGCGGAGGGGGGACAGGATACCGCGGAAAGAGTGGACACAACTGAGGCAAACGAAGTGGTCAATGGCATGGGATGAAGGCGGTCGTACTTCTTCCGGGCCTCAGAATAAGAGAGCCGATCCGAAGTTTTGAGTTCCTGTATCTTCTTCTCCTTCTGATATGCGGGGCAGTCTGAGGATCTAGGCGAGTGGACGCCAGGACAATTAACGCACCGAGGTGGCGGGGTGCATGTATGTTCCTCACGAAGAGGACGTCCACAATCGCCACAAAGGGGCTCAGCCTCACACTGTGACGACATGTGCCCAAAGCGCAAACACCTAAAACAGCGCATAGGAGGCGGGACGTAAGGTCGCACGTCACACCGGTAGCACATCACCTTTACCTTCTCCGGGAGTACGTCCCCCTCGAAGGCGAGGATAAAGGCCCCGGTGTCGATGCGACGGTCTTTGGGGCCGCGCTGGACTCGCCGGACGAAATGCACGCCTCGGCGCTCCAGGTTGGCCCTGAGCTCCGCATCAGATTGTAGCAGGAGGTCACGATGAAATATAACTCCCTGCGTCCTATTTAGTGCCAGATGTGGGACAATGGATACTGGGATGTCCCTTAGGCGGTCGCACGCCTGGAGCGCCGCCGACTGTGTGGCGGAGGTGGTCTTGAGAAGAACGGACCCTGAACGCATCTTGCTGAGAGCCTCGATTTCCCCGAAGACGTCCTCAATGTGCTGAACAAAGAACATGGGCTTGGAGGTGGCGAACGTCCACCCATCAGTTCGAGAACAGACCAAATAGCGGGGGAAGTACTCTGCCCCAAGCCGGCGGGCCTGTCCCTCCTCCCATGGAGTGGCCAAGGGGGAAAGGGCAGGAGAACCAGAAACTAGAAACGGTACCTTTTCATTTGAAAGACTCTGCCGCAGAGCGACCTGATACATGTTGACGTTTCATCTGCGAAACGTCCGCCCCGATACCACCCACTCCTACCAGGGGCTCTCCCCACGGGCGCCACCCAGCCGCAGCAAGGGCCACCTGGCAGGATGACCATTGCCGGGAGTCCTGATGCCCCAAGGAGACGGGCATCTACTCCTTGGCCGACGTGGGGAGGGTGCAGCTCAGGTATCGGCAGTACGATCCCTGTGTTGTCAGGGGGCTACAACCTAGAGGGTACATGACGACCCCACCACAACGGGCTGGCTACCGTGCTGGATTTCTGGTGCCATGGAAAGTCCATCATGATCGCTGGTGCAGATGGAGATGCACTATGGGCGTAACTTGGACAACCCATCAGGCGTGTAGGCCCAATTTGAGGAATAGTGGGTATGGTTACAACGCCAGTGCAATGCTGAGTGCCAAGGTCTTAGTGCACTTAGGACCAGTGGTCCACCATGTAAGGTTCCCTTCCCCAAAAGGCTCGTACTTCTGTAGAATTTTGAAAAAATGGAGGTCAAACCCCAAGGGGGACCATCACATGGAAGGCCGAAATGGTTGAAACTCCTTTTAGTCGCCTCTTACGACAGGCAGGAATACCTCGGGCCTATTCTTACCCCGGACCCGCAGGGGGAGGATGGATATGGTGTTATGGGCGCTCAACAGTGTAGTCTTTAGCACCCGAACGGAAACAACAATGGACGAGAGAGACTAAAATGCAGCAAGTGCAAAAATAGGACTAAAGTTAAAGGTGACAGTCTACATAGGCAGTGTGCACGTCAACAGTAGCCAAGTGGAAAGCAGCACATAAAGAGGAGAACTGCAAGAGAACGTAGGGGAAGCGGTTAAAATGAAACACACAGCACATGTTTGGAACTGGCCTATTACAAGAAGCAAAACGAGTTGTCAGTCACTCGGCAACACACTAAAAATTCCAACCTAAAATTATAGGCTGAAGCCCAGAAACCTCACAGTACCTTAAAACTTTCTTGACACTCGCCTTATCGGCTAAAATTGAGGGCAGATCCCCACTAATATTAACTTCTGCCCTGACAGAACGATATAAATCACACTCAACTAAAATGTTGTGTACAGTGATTCGTACGCCACAGGCATCACACAGCGGGGGTTCCTCTCGCCGTTGTAAGTAGGCATGCATGAGAGGACAGTGCCCTCTATGCGAAGACGTGTAAGGGTTACTTCGTCACGCCTAGGTGACCGGCACGAGGAACACCACGGCTGGATGGTGGGTTTCACCAACCGCAGCTTATTTTCCATCACCACCAGCCATTCCTCCTCCCACAATTGCATACACTTCCGCCACAGCACAGAAACGACACCTTGCAAAGGAATAGAACATTGTGTCACCTCCAGTAATCTGCAGGCGTCCTTGGCAGCTCTAACAGCTTGTTCATTTCCCCGTATGCCCACATGCCCTGGCACCCAGCACAAGGACACTTGCTTGCCCTGTCGGAGGATGTACAGTTGGTCGAAAATCAGCTGTTCCAACTTCTCCACTGGGTACAGGTTCTGCAGTGACTAATGCGCTCAGTGAGTCAGAGCAAATTAGGAAGTGTTTGCCCTGAGTACACTGTATCTGCTCCAATGCCTTCAGGATCGCATGAAGTTCTGCAGAAAAAAAGTGTATTCCTGGGGAAGGCGAATCCTGATGACACGTTCGGGGAACACTACTGAGCAGCCAAGAAAATCCCCCTGTTGGGATCCATCAGTGTAGACTACTGTAAAATCAGAATGCCTATCTAAAATGTTAAAAACAAAGATTTGAAAGTAAAATCTGATGTACTGTCATTCTTAAAATTTGCCAAATCTAAAATCGGTCTGGGCCTCTGAAGGAGCCAAAGTGGATATCTGCTCCAACCTCGACGTGAAACATTAAAACCGGCCACACCCATCTCTAAAATGCAATCCTTTGCACAAATCCCATAGGGCCTTGTTGCTCTTTGCCAGTTGCGAAAAAGCCTTTCCAGTGGATGCTGAGCAACAGTGTGATATGCAGGTGTGTATGGTGTGGATAATGTTTGATAGGCCTGGCACACCATTAGTAGACACCGCCGGAGGTGAAGTGGCGGTTCACCTGCCTCTACACAGAGGCTCGGTATGGGGCTCGTTTTGAACACCCCAGTGGCCAACCGAATCCCCTCGTGGCGCACCACATCCAACAGCTTCAAATAAGTGGGTCTTGCAGACTCATACACCGTGCATCCATTATCAAGCCGGGACCGCACGAAGGCTCTGTAAAACTGGAGCAGACACGTCCTGTCTGCTCCCCATGTGTGGTGACACATTTTAAAATAGACAGCGCCTTAAGAGACCATTTCAGTTCCTTTATGTGTGGCAGCCACGTACGCTTAGAATCAAAAGTGAGGCCCAGAAACTTCACCGTGTCTTTAAAATTCAGAACGGTGTCCCTCATCCTCAACTCAAGCAAGTCAAAAATGGAACGAGAACAGTTAAAAAGAACACACACCGACTTATCAGTTGAAAACTTAAAACCACTCTTCTGTGCCCATTCATCCAAACATCGCAGAGTGAGTTGCAACTGACGAGTCGTCGTTTCAAGGCTTGAAGAAAAGCAAAATACAGAGAAATCGTGCACAAACAAGGAACACTGCACAGGACTTTTCACAACAGACGTAATACTATTAATAGCAATAGCAAAGACTGTCAAACTTTAAACACTACCTTGAGGGACACCGTTATCTTGTTCAAAGCGACTAGACAGTACGTCTCTGACTCTGTACCAAAAATAACGTGGCAACAGGAAGGACCGAATAAAATTGGGAAGACATCCACAAAAACCCAATTCGTGGAGCTGCCTGATAAGATGTCAACTACTGTCGTATGCCTTTTCAATGTCAAAAAATATTCCCAACAGGTAATGCTTGCGCAGGAAAGCCTGTTGTATAGCAGCCTCCAGGAATGCCAGGTTATCAAAGTAGGAGTGATACCTCCTGAACCCACACTGAAAGCGACTAAGGAGTTGTCTGGATTCTAACATCCAGACAAGGCACCGGTTGACCATCCGCTCCAAGGTCTTTCCCATGCAGCTAGTGAGGGCAACATTACATTAACTACCCGGGCACGTGCGGTCTTTCCCAGGTTTTAGAAGAGGGTTAAAATTGCTTCACGCCACGCGTCGGGGAAGTGACCGGACATCCAAACTAGATTAAAAAGTAGGAGGAGGATTTCTTTATTCCTCCCTGTGAGGTGCCGCAGCATGCTATAGTGGATTCTGTCCTGACCAGGGGATGTATCACGAGCCCCACACAATGCAGAATCCAGTTCCCACATGGAAAATGGGCAGTTGTACTCTTCTGTATTGGGTGAGCAGAAGTCAAAACTGCTCCTCTCAACAGCCACTCTGTGGGGCTGGAAAGCTGGATTCTGACTGGCGGTTGCAGTAATAGCTGCAAAATGAGCTGCCATAGACTGGGCAATATCTTTTGGGGTCGTTTGGAGAGTACCATTCCACATTATAGCAGCCATAGGGCACCTCCCACCTCTCGCAGAAATCCTCCTGATGGTCTCCCATACAATGGAACTTCGTGTAGAACGATTAATGGTGTTCAGGAACTGCTGCCACGACCTCTTCTTGCTCTCTCGTATAATCCGACAACACTTTGCCCTCGCCACCCGAAAGGCTGCAAGGTTCTCTACATTTGGCCAGCATTTGAACCTACGCAGAGCTACCCGCTTAGCCCCGACTGCAGAGCGGCATTCGTCACTCCACCAAGGGACAGGCTGCCGCTTCGGTTGTCCCGTGGACTGTGGGATGGACGCTTCACTGGCGCAGTGGATCACTTCAGTAATATGATCCACCCATTCCTGGACACTGACCCGATGTTCAAACTGGGCTAGTTGACTATACAGTGCCCAGTTGGCTCTACCGAGCACCCATCAAGGCGGTTTCCTTTCCGGTTCCACTGCATGTGGCAGGTGAATCCAGATGGGGAGGTGATCGCTGCCATGTAAGTCATCAACCACATCCCATGCAGCAGTGTGGGCAATGGCTGGAGAGCAAAGCGATAGATCAATGGCAGAGAACAACCCAGTTGCAATGCAAAAATGCATGCTTTGACCCGTATTTAGCAAATAGACACTGGAAGACAGAAGAAGCCTCTCGATTGCTCTACCCCTGGGGCAAATACTCACAAAGCCCCAAAGCATATTGTGTGCATTAAAATCACCACAGAGGATGAAGGGGTGGGGGAGCTGTGTAAGAAGATCACTGAGAGCCTCTTCGTCGAGCACATCATGTGTGGGGTAGGTAAAGCGAACATACTGTTAGCATATGACGCACATGTACTAATATTGCAACTGCCTGTAAATTTGTTGTGAGGAAGAGAGGAGAGGAGAGGAGTGGTAGTCGGTGTTGATGAAGATACCTACTCCTCCTCCTCCTCCTCGAGTGCTCTGTCCACTCAGGTCGTCCTTTTTGTGGAGGACATAACCATGTAGCTCAGGGGTGTATGCTTCACTGAAATTTGTCTCTTGCAGACACACACACATAGGTCTATCCTGAATCGATAGACGTAGTTCCTCCACACGTGTCCTGAACCCTTGCAGGTTCCATTTTAATATGGGAGCCATCACGGTGGTTGTATTTTCTGCCTCTCTTTCCGCCGAGGTGGGGAGACTGCAGCGGGTGGAGGCTCAGTCTTGGGGCGAGATGATTGCCCCATATTCTCAGACTCCATCAGCTCTGGGGAAACAGTCTGATGAAGCGTCTAGTGGGACCACATTAACATGATCCGAGGGTTTACCAGACGATTTAATCTGTTGGTGCTGCTTGACGTGTGCTTTCCTTTATTTAGGGGGCTTTGCTGGAACTGGCGCTGGGGTGTTTATGACCATGCTGGGCTTTGGAACAGCCTCAGCAATCAGATGCATGGGGCTCTTCAATGTTAGCTACTGTACCTTTCTCTGCTGTTCGAGGAGGGGCTGCAGGCTCTGATACACTTGCTGCCTTGCAAGTGCACTGACATGTGCAGGTGTTTGTGCCAACACTAACAACCTCCGTCTGTGTAGATGCATCGACTTTTGGAGGCAGCTTCTGAACAATGGAAGCAAAAGACGTAACGAATGTGGGGGCTGCATGGCCTTAAAGATCTTTTTGGCTTCACTGTAGGGGATACACACAGTTGTTTTTATTTCTTGTATTTTATCTTCCTCTAGGAAGATTCTACAGTCCCTACTCCAAACAGGGTGGCTTTCAGAACAGTTTATACATCTGACAGGCAACGAACAGTCATTTCCGTCATGGGCAGCCTTACTACAGTTGCCACACATCGCTTCTCCTTTACACCCTAGAGTTGTATGCCCAAAACGCTGGCACTTAAAACAGCGCATTGGTTTTGGGACATACGACCGGATGTTTAGTCGAAGAAATCCTGCCTTGACCTGTTCTGGGAGTTTGGGGGTATTGAAAGTAAGAATGAAGGAGTCAGATTTCACCAGGTTCCCATCCACCCTTTTCATGATGTTCTGTATGTCAACAATTCCCTCCTGAGCCCACTCACTAATTCTTCTACGGGAATGTCAACGAGATCCCTACAGGTATCTACGGGAATGTCAACGAGATCCCTACAGGTAACAACACCCTTACTGGAGTTCAGGGTGCTGTGAAGCTCTGTATCGATTGTGTATTCCCCAAGCTTTTAGCTGTTTGAAGGTTAACTGCTTGCTGAGCAGTTGATGTTTCAACAAGCAGTGTCCCATTCCGTAAACGCTTCACTGATTTTAAAGCTCCAGCTATTCCTTCTAGACCCTTTTGGATATAGAATGGCGAAACCTTTTCAAAGGAACCCTCTTTCCTTTTTATTATTAAAAACACATTCTGGTTGTCAGTATGTGCTCTGTTACTCTGAAGTGCTGTACGTTTGCTGACACCAGAGTCACGAGGACTTGCTAACCTAGACCTGTTGTTGGATTGGGCGGTAGTGCCTACCAGCTGTCCACCCATCCCACTGGCCAGCGAAAAATTAGGAGGAGGAAAAGAGGAAGAATTCGTGGTATCCATGGTCGTCCCACGAGCAACTAGGGAAACTTATGTCCATCCAGACAGAGCCCCGCATGCCTGGATAAGCCTTTTACAACTGAGGTGCGGCAGGTTCCCCAGAGGTTGCCCGCTAGCGACTGTTCCACCTTAACAACCATGCATCTTATCAGCGCGCAGCATACCTTAAGATTGAAGGGTTTTTTATACAGGTATGTTCTGTCCTCGCGATCCAGGCAATCAAGCCAAGATCCCCAGTCCCTACGACACACAACGTTCCACCGTTGCGCCACACAGTGGTCGCTGAAGCATGCCCAGAGCTTACGGTATCAGCAGACTGGCAGCGCACACCAGTCCACAGCTCGAGGACCCCGGGTTCGCCAAGCCCATACCCAGCAAACGAATGCTGAGCCCCCTGAGGGATGGTATCAGAGTCTGACATATGGTACAAAATGAAGGCGACAGATGGGCTTAGGAGGGGCTGACAGAACAGAGGAAGGGAAAAGGGTGTGGGAGACAAGTGGGTTAGCATAGATTGAGGCCAAGAGAACTATGAGAGCAAAGAATGTGCTACAAGAGTAACTCCCATCTCTTAGTTAAGAAGCTGGTACTGGAAAAAATAATGCAAACAGCATGGGCTGTGAAGTAGCCACTGAATTCTATCAAGTTGTGCTCCATAGTGTGCTGCACCACAGGTTAGTCAATTCTCCCTGACCAATCTGACAGTGGTCGTTCAATTTGGTGGACATGTAGTTTGTCATTGCACCCTTATAAAATGCAGTGCAGTAACTGCAGCAAAGCTGCTTTCACATGTGGACATGGCCCTGATGGGATAGGGTAAGGTTGTGGCAGGGGCGAGTCATCAGTGAGTTGGAGGTTTACGTCCAGGAAGGTGGCATACTGGGTTGAGGAGGACCAGGTTAAGTGACTCAGAAGGTGCTGAGGTTTGTGGAGGGATGAGGACAGTGTCTTGGCCCTGTATCCACACCAAGATATCAATCAACCTTAACTAGGGGTCTGGCAAGGTTTTCCTAGAAGGCCCATGAACAAGTTCACATAGAAGGGTGCCATGCAGTTGCCCATGGCTATGCCACTGGTTAGTTGATTCCCCTCTAAAGAAACAGTTGTGTGCGGATATAATAGTTAAGGTGAATAAATGAGGTAGGCCTGTAGGATTTTGTGTTCAATAGTGGAGAGTCTATGAGCATGAAGGATGCTTGTGTATAGGGAGCTGGCATCAACAGCGGCAAGTAGGGAACCTGATGGTGACAGGGTGGGGATGGCCAAGAGTGAACGAAGTCTTACCTTTTATGATAGGCTAGGCTTCTTATCACTGGTTGGAGGTGTTGACTAGAATGCAGATTATTTCCATGGAATCACAGTATCCCGTTACAATGGGGCATCCAGGATTGTTGGATTTGTAGATTTTGGGAAAGAGAGAAGATGGATATGTGGGGGGCTGTTGGGGTGAGTGAGATGGACTCAGGGGATGGATTCAGGGTTGGGCCTAACGATTTCAGTAGGGATGAAAGTTTATGGTTTACTTCTGGGATGGGATCACTATGGCAGAACTTTTAGGTTGAAGTACTGCAATTCACTGCAACAACAGTAGCTACATTGTTGTGAGGATGATTAAATAAGGGTCTGTTTTGAAGTTTTGAACAGCTGTCCTTTATTCTGTTAATGTGAGGGACTTCGGGAAGAATGGTGAGGCCAACTAGAGATACGGACTTCCTGGAAGGTGATAAGGGGGCAGCTAGGTGAGAGGGTCACAGGGGGGACTGTGGTATGAACTGTGAGAGCAAAGGTGAATGTTAGGATTCAGTGGCCTTTGAATGTTTGGACTGGTAGTAAAGAAGCATTTCCACCATGACAATTGGGAGAAGAGGCCTTTGATGTGTCCAACATGGTTAAACTTGGGTGAGGTCTTTGTATAGGACAAACTCTTGTAGGTACAAGGTTTTTGGTGGATATGGTAACAGTGTCTTCAGTTTGCTTGGCTTCTGGATTTTTTTTGGAGTCTTGTGAGGGAATATTTTAGGCTGTTACAAATTGAAAAGGCTCAGCAAGACATGAACTGAGTGCTTGAGAGGCTGACAAATGGTTTCACTGTGGTTAAAATAGGTCATGGGTAGTCATCCTCAAAGACAGAGGAGCATGTTAGCGAGTTCGACAGCTTTTTGAGGTTGTGCCTGGAGTGCTCTTGCAGGTGATGGATGGCAAGGGTTTTAATTGTAGACAAGTGTACATAGTTAGAATTGCACAGCAGTAGCCCTGGAGGGAGCAGAGGTGGTCCTGGGATGCCTGAATCATGGAAATGAGATACTGTGGTACCTGGTTTGTGAGGGATAAGCATTGGTAGACTCTGGAAACAAATGTCACTGGGAAAGGAGAGGTGGGTTTCAAAAGAATCTGCTAACCATCCTTGACTGAAGTAATTTCATAATGGGAACACTGACAATAAATGCTTTAAAGAGGGAGGAGCATTGTCTGCACTGATATGATTATGTGGGCCTACTCAGAATGCCAAGGTACAATACCATCTACAATAGTACAAAGAAACTCTCACAATAGCAAGGTACAACTTGGTGGCATTAACCACTCTCGCCCCACTCAAACAAAAAAATTCCCAAACATCCGTATGTGCCTTGAAATAACTGAGTACCGCTGTGGCTGTGCATTCAGCTTAAAGCAAGTCACGTCGTGCATCCAAAGAAAATAACTCTTCATGCCCATCATGAGCAAGGGTCACTAATTGTGCCATTAATACTGCTTGAAACACGACATGTTTATCATGGTTTTCCTAAGGATGAGCACTTTCAACGTGAATGAACAGTTCGATGCAAACGAGTGGACGAAGTCAATGAGAAACTTCATGTGCGCATTGACTACTTTCGACCTGAAGATTATTAACAAGATTTCAGAAATAAATTTCTAGGGTTACCTTCAAGAAACAACATACTACTCCCAGCAATTTCTAGTATAAACATTCCATACTGGCATGGACAAGAAATTATGGAAAGCAGAGAAGCAAGCAAAATGGTAAGATGTCAGCACACAAACTCAAAATAATTTTAACTCAAAAATGATCTAAAATAAATTCACATAAACCAAGATGACTAAGTGTCATGGGATACCTCTTAATATTTCAGACCACCTTTTGCCCAGCATAGTGCAGGAACTATTTAGCATGGACTCCACGAGTGATTGGAACTCCCCTGCAGAAATACTGAGTCAGGCTGCCTCTATATCCATCCATAATTGTGGAAGTGTTGTTAGGGCAGGATTCTGTGCATGAACTGACTTCTTGATTATGTACCATAAATGTTAGGTGGGATGTGTGTTCAACAGTCTGGGTGGCCAAAGAATTTTCCAAAGTTGTCCAGAATGTTCTTCAAACCAATAACAAACCAGTTGTGGTCCAATGAGTGTATTGTCATCCATAAAAATTCAGTTGTTTAGGAGTGCAAATGGCTGCAAATGGTCTCCATATAGCTGAACTTAACTACTTCCAGTCAATGATCATTTCAGTTGGACCATAGGACCCAGTCTATTCCATGTAAGTACTTCCCACACTATTATGAAGCACCACCAGGTCATGCACTGCCTTGTCAACAACTTGTGTCCACTGCTCTATGGTGTCTGGGCCACACAAACCTTACCATCAGCTCTTACCAACTGAAATCTGAGCTCACCTGATCAGGCCACAGTTTTCCAGCAGTCTAGGGTCTAATAAATAGGGCCACAAGCCCACGAGAGGCACTGCAGGCAATCACGTGCTGTTAGCAAAGGCATTTGTCGTCTGCTGCCACAGCACATTAATGCCAAATTTTGCCGCACTGTGCTAATTGATACATGCGATGTACATCCCACACTGATTTCTGGGGTTATGTCATGCAGTGTTGCTTGCCTGTTAGCATTGACAATTCTACACAAACATCATCATTGCTCTGTCGAGTGAATGCTGTCAGCCACTGCATTGTTCATGGTGAGAAGCAATGCCTGAAATTTAGTATTCTTAGCACACTCTACACGAATTCTTTATTTCCAAACTGTAACATTCCAAGTGTCCATCTAAACTACCATTATGCAATTAGAGCCCATTAACTCCCATAACGCGGTCATCATCACTTTGGAAACCTTTTCACCTCAATCACCCGAGTACAAGTGAGTTCCACCAATGCACTGTCCTTTTATACTTTAAGCACACAGTACTACCACGATTTGCATATGTACACACTGCTTTCCCATGCTTTTTTCCTGTGGTACTGGATTACTCTACAACAGTGAATGACACTACTTTGTGCAGGAAATAAATTAGGTCACTCAGTTTTATTAGCTTTTTCTCGCACAGTTTCATTTTCCATGGGAACAGTATTTTTCTTATTCTCCAGAGGCATTAACAATATCAGTATAAAAATAGCTAACAATTTTCAACTGAACTATGAATTTTGCATGATGCTCTGGAGCCTGAACAACAACAACAACAACAACAACAACAACAACAGTATCCATTGAAGCGGTTTTTTAGTGCAGTTGACATGATCTCCATATGACATGCTGAAGGTTTAGAGTTCGAATCACATCAACTGCTTACATTTTAATTTCTCAATTTTATTGAAATAAGTTATTTTTGTGATTTATGCCACTGATTATTTTGTCAGTTGTCTTATTTACCATGACCATTGTTTGTTTTGTTTTAGGGCACAAAACTGGGGTCATACGCACCTAAGTCAAAACTATAGAAAAACACAGACGAGGGAAACAACTGTCAGTCCCAATGGACAGAGTAGGAGACAGCTAAAAAAGGCATGTGGAAAAAGGGTTAAAAACACCATACAAAAATGGAGGTCCGAATCTAAAAATTAAATGGCCTTCGCCACATTGCTTCAGCAGATAAAAAGTAAAACGCGGTCGACAGCCCGCGCGTCATTCGCTAAGACGGCTGATAAATCAGATGGAAAACAAGCTGGAACGTAAAAAGAAGAAAAAGCATTCCAACAGCAAGTAGCAGAGTTAAAATTTGGGTGCAATGCGTACAAACTGGTGGGGCAGCACCACTGAGCAAATGACGATGGGTAAAAAGGCAGTGCCCAATATGCAGCTGAGTTAATCTCCTCCTGGTGGGAGGGCCAAGAGGAGGTCGTCCAAGGTGCTGGGAGATGCTTAATAAGCTGAAGCTTATTCCTATGAAGTGAGGACCATTGGTGATGCCAAAGGGAGCCCACCATCTGACAGACGGCAACACAGAGATCATCGGAGGCAATATAGGTACTCACAGGCTGTGGTACGAGGACTGCAGCCTTGACAACAGTGTCAGCCACCTCGTTCCCTGGCAGACCAACATGACCAGGGACCCACAGAAACATGACATTGGCTCCCGCAAGAGTGAGCAAGTGACAGTTTCCCTGGACCCGCTACACTAAGGGGTGAGCAGTGTACAGTGCACAGATACTTTGGAGGGCACTGAGTGAGTGAGCAGAGGACACAATTGGGAAGGCTGTGTTGCCGGATGCACTCCGAGCCCTGATACAAGATGAAAAGCTCAGCTGTAAATACTGAGGAGTGTGCCGGAAGCCAATATCTAAAGACACAGACGCCAATGACAAAGGCACACCAGACCCCACGATCAGTCCAAGAGCCATCAGTGTATACGAAGGTACTATTACAAAGTTCCATGTGAAGGTCATTAAACTGAAGGCGACAGACCGAGGCTTGAGTAGTGTCCTTAGGAAACTAAAGACGGCCAAGGTTAACAGGGGCCACTTCACAAAGCCAAGGTGGTGAAGGGCTCACACCCACTGGGAAGGTTGTAGGTAGCATGTAATTTATAATTTAGCTGCCGTACCAAGTGGTAAAAGCCGACTCCAGGAGGTAACAAGACGGACGAGCTCCATACTGATGATCACATGAATCATCAAAGAAGGCGGCATAGGAGAAAGTCATGGCAGTAGGAGAGTGGAAGTTCAGCATCTTAAGCATACAGACACTCAACAGGGTTGGTGTAAAAGGGGCCCATGACCAAATGGATGCCATGACGATGGATAGTGTTGAGACAGCATGAAAGGGATGGGCGTGCAAATGCCTGAACAAAGCACCCATTGGCGAGTTTCGTACGAACAAGGGACCGGTACAAATGGAGGGTGGTTCAATTGGCACCCCATGAAGTACCATTGAGGACATTGAGGGACTGCGTACAGCAGTCTGCCAGGTAAGAAACATGGGTGGAGCAAGAGTGTTTCCTATGGAGCATGAGCCCAGGGATTTCGTAGGGTCAACGAACAGAAGGGCAACAGGCCCAAGATGTGTAGATCGTGGGAGAAACCATTTGCACCACCAGAAATTCATACAGACTGGTTCTGTCAGTGGAAAAGCAAAAGCCATTGGTGATGCTCCAGGAATGAAGGCGATCAAGACAGCACTGAAAACATTGCTCAGTGAGACAGGTCCGTGGAGAACTGTGATAAATGGCAAATCATCGACAAAGAGGGAGCCAGAGATACCCCGCATGGGGAGACAGTCCATTATAGGGTTAATGGCAATAGCAAAGATGACAATGCTCAGGATGGAACCCTGAGGCACACCATTCTCCTGAATATACATGTGTGACAAGGCAGAGCCCACACGTACCTTGAAAACTCTGTATTGTAAAAATGCCCGAAGGAAACAGGGCATGCACCAACAGAAAACCCACGTGTGAAGAGTACAGAGGATACCAGCTCTCCAGCAGATGTCACAGGCCTTCTCCAAATCGAGAAACAACCAGTGTCTGGGATTTCTGCAGAAAACCATTCATGAGATGAGTGGACAAAATAATGTCATGGTCAACTGCAGAACACCGCACTCAAAATCCTCACTGTGCATTCACGAGTAAATGGCAAGACAGAGTCAGCACACCAGCTGGCGTCAATCATACATTCCATCAACTTGAAAAAGCAGCTGGTTTTTGGCCTTACCGGGCTTAGGTATGGGTATGATTATGGCTTCACACCAGCAACCAGAAAATGTGCCCTCAGCCCAGATGCAGTTGTACGTGTTGAGCAGAAGGTGCTTGCCTGCAAGAGAGGTGCTGCAACATCTGGCTGTGGATGGCGTCTGGCCCTGGGGCAGAGGACCACGATGAACTGAGAGCATGATCTAGCTCCCTCATAGTGAAGGCAGCATTGTAGCACTCACGAATCAATGAAGAGAAGGGTAGAGCCCGAGCCGCCTCCACTCGTTTCCAATGGAGGAAGGCAGGGTGACAGTGGTAAGAGCTCAAAACTCCTGCAAAATGGCGGGCCAAGGTGTTGGAGACAGCAGTAGGAACCATGATAACATAAGCACCTACTGTCAGGCCGGAAATGGGGGAATGGATCTTGGTCCCAGCGAGCCATAAGAGGTTGGCCCACAAGACAGAGGAAGGTGTGGAACTGTTAAAAGAACTAGTGAATGAAATCAAACCAACTATTTTCTTATCCCGAAGAACGTTACGACACTTTGCACACATCTGTTAATAATGAATGCAGTTTTCCAGCATAGGATGGCAGTTAGAAATGCACAGAGCATTTCTACGTGCGCGAATTGCATTGCGGCATGCCTCAGTCCACCAAGGGACTGAAACACCATGTGGTAAGGAGGAAGTGCAAGGAATGGAACATTCTGCAGCAGTATGGATAACATTGGTGAGATAGTCCACCTGGTCAACACAACTGGGGAAATCTTTTCTGCGAAGGTCACCAAGGAGTAAAGCTGCCATTTGAGCGTGCATGTGCATGGGGCAGGAGTCAGTTGATGAAGTGCACACGGGAAATGGTCGCTCAAGTAGGCGTCAGAAAGAACAGACCACTCAAGACGATAGGCAAGGTGGGCAGTGCAAGAGAATAGGTCCAAATGGGAATAGGTGTGTGAGTAGTCAGAAAGGAAAGTGGGTGCAACAGTGGTAAGGCAGAAGAGGTTGAGTTGGTTAAGGTCAGCCAAGAGGGCACCTTTCTGGCAGGTCCTGGGAGAACCCTAAAGGGGATGACGCGAATAGCAAAAAAGGGGAGGTAGCTGCCCAATAACCTGAAAGAAGTCTGCCCAGGTGACATCGAAGGACAGAGATACATAAATGGTAAAGAGGGATAAAGTCTGGTGGGAAGGAAAAGGTGAATGGCAACAGCTTGAAAACCGGTACTCAGGGAGATGGGTTGACTGAAGGTCATCCCATAGGAGCAGTGTGAGACAGGATGCTGACCTCAGGGGGAAGGTCAAAAGAAATCAGTAAGTAATGTGAGAGCTAAAAGCGGTCTTGAGGGCATTTCGTTTCCTGAAGGCAGAGTACAAGGGGATGCTGCAATGCTAGAAGCAGTTGTAAATCCTCTTTGTGGGATCAAAGGTCACAAACGTTCCATTGGAGGACAGTCATGAGGCGGCAGACATGTAGGGATATCAACTCTGGTCACCAATGGACAGCCAATGTAGAGTCACTACTAGAGGGCAAAGAAGCAAGAGGATCCTGCTCCACGCAGTCCACAGAAGCATTGCCGTCCTTATGTGGTCTGTCTGTGGAGTCCAACGCTGAAAAACGGTTGGTGGTGCACACCGGCGAGACAGAGGCCAGTCGAGCTAAGTGACCACTTGGCGACACCGTCAAGCAGGATCTTCAAGTTGGTGAAGGTAAAGACCATTTGTCTTTAGTGGACTTCGAGCCCTTCTGGCTAGAAGACTTGGGTATTTGGATGGAAGTAATCTTTGAGAGTACTACTCCTGTCCTTTCCTGCCTGCCGGTTGTGTAGTGGGTAGCTTCACCCCTTCAGGCCAGAGTTTGACGATTAGTTGCATGGCAGAATGGGGGATGGTAATGTTACATTGACACTGGGCAACTTCACAAACTCAGAGCCAAATTTGAGGTCGCATGTCTGCGTGGCCATGTCCATCATGGTGCAAGGGGTAACAAGAACATAACTATAGGAGCCAGAAAGGAGAACATAAGGTTTGCAACTAGCCAGTAACCTGCGAGCTACTGGGTAAGGCACTTTTTCCTTTACCTGAATCTGTTGAACAGCCCACTCATCTATACACGGGACAATCCCAGGAGAAGGCAGCATGGCCGCCACTGCAGTTTATGTAGCGGGGACGAGGTGGACATTCACCCTCTTGTGCACCCAGCCACAGGTTACACATTTGGCTGGGTATCAAAAAGATGTTCAAGCATGGTTGAAACGATGACACTGGGAGAAGCACATCCAAGTCGGAATGAACAGCTGGACTGATGATTTCATAGCCTGCTTTAATCTTTGACGGCAGCACCACTCTATCAACGGTGAGGAAAAGAGTACGGGTGGGCACCAAGGAGGAATCTACCTTTTTCATTACATGGATGGAAATTACACACTGGTCAGAGAGATAAGATTGTATTTCAGCCTCTGTTAGACTGTCAAGCAGCCTGGTGTCAAACCACAGGAAAAATTCAAAGTTATATGAGCCTCGACATGAACAGGTTAGCTGTGGAGAAGTGAGGCAGCAAGTAGTTGTGCTCGAGAATCAGAAGCAGTCTCCAAAAGCAAAGTGCCATTCCATAAATGAGAGCAGGATTTCTCAGGGCCAGCAATGGCAACAAAAACTTTCTGAATAATAAACTGATTGAGCACGGCGAAGGACTGACCATCTACAGTATGTGATACCACAAGGAACCACATTTCAGCGGGAAGGGTCTTCAAATCAGTACCCTCATTATGTTTATGTTTTGCCGACATCGATGGAGAGGATGTTTGACTCATTCTACATCTACATCTACATCTACATTGATACTCCGCAAGCCACCCAACGGTGTGTGGCGGAGGGCACTTTACGTGCCACTGTCATTACCTCCCTTTCCTGTTCCAGTCGCGTATGGTTCGCGAGAAGAACGACTGTCTGAAAGCCTCCGTGCGCGCTCTAATCTCTCTAATTTTACATTCGTGATCTCCTCGGGAAGTATAAGTAGGGGGAAGCAATATATTCGATACCTCATCCAGAAACGCACCCTCTCGAAACCTGGCGAGCAAGCTACACCGCGATGCAGAGCGCCTCTCTTGCAGAGTCTGCCACTTGAGCTTATTAAACATCTCCGTAACGCTATCACGGTTACCAAATAACCCAGTGACGAAACGCGCCGCTCTTCTTTGGATCTTCTCTATCTCCTCCGTCAACCCGACCTGGTACGGATCCCACACTGATGAGCAATACTCATTGCGAGGAAATCCCCACAACTGCCAGCATCTCCGATGGCACACTCTTTCTAACTGGGGGGGAGGGGGGGGGGGCTTCACAATGGGCCGTAGGTGGTTGTTCACACCTCAGGTCACACCTCGTGAACTCCTGATTGAGGGACCAACTGGCATTTTGGGAAGGTTACAGCTCAGGCAATCACCCCTCCCTGGGGCTGGCCTGTACCAGGGAGTACATTCAAACTCTACCTGTCGACCTGGGGCTGGGAATTACACGTTACCAAGTCACCTGTTATGTGACAGACACATGGATCAGCCTTCAGAAGCCCACAGGGAGTAAGAAGAGGATCCTCAAACACCAAAGTGGAGAAACAAGAGGAGAAGGGAAACACAAAGGAAAAGAGCCAAAAACAAAGTTGAGACTGTTTGCATGTCAGCAACAGAATCCAGAACATTCCCAATAATACCCCAGATGTGTTCCCCAAGGGAGGAGAAAGATTAGCAAGAGGTTAGACACACAGCACAGAACGGAAAAAGTGCTGCAAAGGCTAGGGCCCTGTAGTAGCCAAGGTAGCCAAGCACAAACCCACCCCGGAAGGTGTCCTCTTTGAAGAGATGGAGAATGAGCAGGATTGCAATGCCACAAAAAAAAATTGGGCTAAAGATCTGAATGCACGATGCACCATTTAAGGCGCAGTTCCCAATAGACTCACTCTTCGGGAAAATTTCGGAAAGTGGAGGTCAAACCCTACAGGGGACCATCACAAAGGCCGATAGGGGTGACTGTCGCCTCTTACAACAGGCAGGAATACCTCGGGCCTATTCTAACCCCCAGACCTGGAGGGGAAGTTTGACATTGCCCAGATTATATACATTACTAGTGAGCTCTATGTAAACGATGTGAGATCAGTGCAAGAAGTCACAGAAGTTGTAAATGTCTAAGAAAATGTAACAGTGTGCAATGACCACTCTCTGATGTCCTTCCACATACAGTAAAATATTCTACAAACTATATTGCCTTTGAATGCCAGAACTTTTTAGGTTTTCCTACAGCAATAAGTTAAGTAGGAGAGCCTACGGCAGACTGCACATCAGTTATACCTTGTGGTGGTCTTTACTCTCTCCACAAGCATGTGCAATCAAAGTGCTGCAGTTTAAAGAATTTATTGCTTTTCATGCACATGTAAACAAACAAAAAAGATTTTTACAGTATGTACCATTTCAAAACGACTGTTTCCTGAGGTTCATGAAACATATTGTGCTTCATGTAAGAACAAAAACTAAGGATTAGGTATCTGAATGAAGAAACCTATCACAAGGAGGAAGCAGCTATGGACTCCATCTTCATCTGGTGAAAGGCAAGAGAAATCTGACAAAGGCTACATTAACATCTGTTTCTCCAAATGAGAGATATTTCCTCTCATTTATGTAGTCCTAATGTGTAATACATCTGTCATGCCATTATTTGATCTGTCTTGCTGTGTACTAAACCAAAGTAAAATGTACCAACAAACAACAGCATCTAATGTAGCATGTTTGCCATATTGTCACCCTGCTGTGCTGCACTGCACTACACTACCTCATCATGAGGTCAGGGGAGCTCCAACCAACAGCAGACTTTTTGCCAAAATGACTCCCTGGCAGTAACATCCTATGGGGAATATTGAAAAGGAGTGAATGGAATCCCTGACAAATGTTATTTCTTGCAGTTCTTACATTTTTCAATTTTACACAATGAATTTGGAGCCCCTTTGAAAAAGGTGTAAGAGCAATGCTAAAAATACCCAGATTTTACATTTCTTACTCAGCGTCTTACTTAACTTTGTCCCATTTTCTTTCTATTGACATTTGATGTGACTGAAGAAGTTTTAAGTGGCTCAAAGGACAAATGGTTCACACCATGAGTGGTGGCAGAATTACGGGAATATTTTAGACCATTGTGGAGAGGGGAGATATGAGAGGGAAATGCTGATGTAATCCTCCACCAGTGTTGCGAACACAAATTGCAACATTTAGCTTCACCTGGCAATTATGATCCAATTACTTCTAAGTTGAGTGGTAATGCAAAAACAAGACAGTTGACACAAAGTGTTCCAGACCGAGCCAATACGTGATGAAGGTGCCCAGCCAACAACTTTTCTTGTGCCACTTATAACTCAGTCTTCTTTTTGCATATATTTTCTTTCAATGTACTGTATTCAGCAACAATATCAATCTTTAACCTTTTAAATTTAGACACTGTGTCTCTAAGAATACACTTTAACATAATCAAGGAAACATTGCCTATTCCCAGCTAGCGAACTCTTATTGGCTGGCGACAAAGTCACCCAATGGCCAGTGCAGCCACCACACCACCTACTGGATGCGTGGAGAGGGGAAGCAGTCCTTCAGTGATGCGAAAGGAAGTAGGGGTGAAAGCATTTTGTGAAGTGCTGAGAACGTACTTTTCATGCAGATGATGTGCTATGATAAAGATGTCACACAGAAATAGACAAGAGTTTTGCAATAGCACATTTTGAAGACTGTTCAAACGTAAGACAGTTGCATCAACTAAATACACTACTCGTGTATATATTTTGCGCCACACACATCGCACACTGTAGATTGTAAAGATTGGTAGCAGTGGTAGATGGCATGAAGCAAAACTATAACACCTGAGTTTTCATTCAAATTTACGGTTTACAGTGTATAGAAATTCAATGGGCCAACTTATCTTAAGCTTGTAATATCTATTGGGGAAGTAGCCTCATTTTTTCATGTCTGTTCCTCTCATTAACCCTAAAATAACACTTTACCAATGGTGAGCATACGAAGTGCAGCTCAAAAGAAAAGCATTAAACAGTAACAGCAATGGTGATGAAGTACATCAAGCAAATGGCTGCATTTTAGCTAGTGGTTGAAACACTTAGCTGCTGTGATGGTTTTGGTTTAATTCAATATGTTCATCAATTTTTGTTTTCCCTGAGAGCACAAACGATGATCTCTCAAAAACCCTGATTTTGAACATCTAATTTGTAGTCTTAGCATGTTTGAAAACATGCTTGATTATCTTAGGCCAAGTGGTCTAATTCTGGAAAAGTTCCCATACAACCATCATGGATTTTGCTGAAATTTTGTGACAGTTCACTCATTTCCCACAGACATTAATAAAGTTTTATTCCTGCTAATTTAATACTTGCAGGGCTATAGCAATTTGTTTCACCCCTTAGTGTCTTTCTGTAACAGAATTTCTCTCCTCTTTGCACTCTTCACCAAAATAGATTTTCTGAGTGATTTGGATATGGGGAAATTTGAAGAAAAGTTGACTGACAAAATACACACTCTACATAATGTGAAGTTCAGCGTTTTGTATCCCCAGAAGTAATTGCAAGATACACCTCAAACCTTGCATGTATTAACTTCCCAATATAACATTTCAGAACCTAGAATTTCATCCTCCTACCGCTTTACAATGCGAATTCAGGGCAAAGGTGACAATTTTTCTAAAGAACACCAAAAATCAATATTTTCACTACCTTTTACAAGGAACAGTTTTCTGTTTACATTTTTAAACCCATTTCATCAGGAACACTGTTCTAAACAACCAAAAAATGATCTTGCACTGCAAGCACCTAAGGACCTAAAAAAATAAGGTGGAAGTTCATTGAAAGTGGGGCCTTATTCCACTGGTACCCAAATTAGATCTGAGATGTATGTTCTACAAGCTTCAGTCAAAACTGTGAATAGGCAGTCTTTTTGACATCTGTACAGCATTCAGCACTACAACATTTATAGAAAACAGAATTGGATAAGGAAACCAATAAAAAGAATGGTCCTTTTTATGGCTCTAATAATTTGAAGTAATCACATTTGAAAACTAATTTGTTTGATTCTGTCTTATCAAAATTTCTTCCCAAAGAATCAGTGACAGCAGCTGATCAGCAGTGCTATTTTCCCACACAATTCCACAGCAAATTAATGAAACCTGTAAGGAATTCAAAACATAAGCTTAGGATCCTAAAAGAGACCACTTCCACCTTTTGTTTCTGACATATGGAAGTATATCAGCAGCTTGGAATCCTTTGTAAAGGAATCTTTAGGTTTGGTAACTTGTGCTAATGAAAGAAACCCATGGCTGCTGTTGCACAGCTATCAGTTGTGTTTCCTATGGTGATAGGGATGCTGGTTCTCTCAATTTCAAAGGAATCAGCAGTAATAAATGAGAAGCACCAGTTTGCTTTTGTTCTACAATACTACTATTATTGTGTTAACCAGTTTTCAGCTTACAAGGCCATCTTCAGAGATTTAACAGCATTGGTTAAGCCACCACAAACCATGTCAATAATTTTATACTATTCTTATGTACATACTAATGTCCCAGATTAACTGAAATCTACAGTACCACAATGTACACCGTATCTTAAAACAGAACTGAACTAGCACATCTAGAACACTACACAACAAGAAGACATAATAATCATTCTCTCTACTGTGAATCAATGTCAAAAAATGTCATGAAGTCTGCTGTGAACGTCACCAAAATTTACACAATGTGACAGTGGTATAAAACCAGCAGGCTATCTGTACAGTGTATGCTGCAGCTATTATGCAACAATTACCATGATTTCCACTGCCTTGGCAACACACAAATTGTGGTGTTTGTAAGTAGTTTGATTCTGTAGTTATATGCCACAAGTGGTGATAAGACAGCCCGTTTTCAGAAGTTTTTCAAGTTATTCTGATTTCCTCACTTTCTAGTCCTCAAGACTTTAAACATTGCCTTCCCTGGAGAGTACTGAACAATTTTCAGACATTATAGAAGACATCAGATCTGAGTACCAGCAGAATTTGGGCCCCATTTTCAATGCACCTCCACCCTGTCTCTCTTTTAGGGCCTTATACATTTGTATTGCCAAACCACATACAGCTTTTAGATGGTTTACAATGTAATATTTCTAAAGAAAATTGTTCAAAAGACTGCACAAGACACTTGTGAACATGGGTTAAAAATAACTATTTTTGGCTTTTTAGAAATATTGTCAACTTTGCCCTCAATCTGAACTGCTGGAAAGGAGGAGGATGCAATTTCACATTTCAACACATTGTATTGTTAAGTTCCTGTGTGCAAAGTTTCAGGTTTATGCTGCTATTACTTCAAGGAAAATGAAATGCTCACCATTCTTTTTTTTTTTCTTCAGAGTGTCTTTCGACTGACACTGCTTTAAATTATCCACGTGCAAATTGCTGAGGAAAATTTTTTCTTATTTTGCTTCACTGAGCACAAAGAGATGAAGGTGACCATTCTGTTTCTTTCAAGAGGAGGCATAGTCTCAAATTTGCTGAAAATTCACAGGTGCACTGTTGATAGCTGTGTTATGGGGTCAAACAAATTACTTAAAAAAGTACAGAATTAATGACTGTAGAAATTTAGCAATGCTCATTGAGAACTCACACAATTGTTCATACAAAATTTCATCAAAATCCGTAAAGGTCATGCGGGAACCTCTAGATCATTTGGTATTAAATAACTATCTGCTTTCTCACTTTGCTGATTCAAGATGCAACCTCTGCCACAAGAGGACTCAGAATCTGAGAGTTTAACATGGTGGTTTAACTACACCTGTGCACAAGTAACAGCACACTGCAATCCAGTTTCTAACTGCAGAAAATTCATCCGCAAATTGAGCATCCTCTCCTTCAGTGTGACAGTGCCAGACCACAAAAGAGCACTATGACATCTGCAACAATATGACACTTTGGGTTCACTGTCATTCTTCATCCTCCAGACATTCCCAACTGACCCAATTTTCATCTGTTTCAGCAACTTAGAGGACACCTTTGAGGACTTCCCTAGCAGCAAAAGCTGTGGTGAGGTTGTGGCTCCAACAACAAAGTCAAACATTCTGCAGTGACAGTTTCAACAAACTGGTCTCTTGTTGGGAGAAATGTGTGTCACCAGGTTGACTATGTTAAAAAATAAATATTTACACACGAAGATTTAGAATGTTGCTAACCTTTGTTTAATTTAAAAAGTTTTGAGTATTCACAAATCTGAAGCCATTACTTCTCAGCACATCATAATAAATAAAGTAGTGTCAACCCATACCAAGTGGTTCAAGAAAAAATAACTTTTTGCCTGACTATCTCAGAAAAATTTTGTATTTGCTGGGTGAATTCCCAATGTTTAGTAGTCACAAGAATATTTTTTTTTTAAATTATTCTTTGTTATTTTGAAACAGCAGCCATAATTGTTCCAGGCCGCATGCGTTTTTTCATATTTGCAATCCTCTACATCTTTTACAATTATTCAGTAATGGATCATGCGAAGCCTTTCAGATAAAATTCATTTAGTTCAACACACTCTGGGCTACAAATTAAGATCACTATCACTTAGCTGAATGTATTCTTTAATATATTTTAATGGTTCTAAGTTATCACCCACAAATTAAACAATTTTTAACAGTAGTTTTCCAAAGAAAGATTAATTTCTCAGCTTTCATATTTTTTCTGTATTACACTGTATAGTATAGTTACTTTTGATAGAGTATCAATGGTGAGCAGCTTACACTTAAAAAATACACTATTTTAAAAATGGATATTTTAATTTTAAATTTAAGTTAATACACGTTTATATCATCAAACTTCAGTATAAATTTAAACTTTCAGATTCAATTGGAAGTTATGGAAAAAAATTACCAATACAAGTCAAAAAGGTTTTTAACATCTGTGATATCTAGGCTTGTGGAGTAACATATCAGTTACAGTATATTATTTAATCATATCTATGATTACTTACTTTTTATTGAAAATAAGCCTACTAATTACATTTTTTGTTCTCTTGTTATTTATTTAATACATTGCTCATTGAACACATGAGAAATTTGTTCACTCAGTTTGGGTGTTAGATAAGTTCACCCAGTCACAGTTGTAAATTCCATGTGAGACAGCTTCCTTAAAACATTTTTAAGTGGCATCCAAACTTTATTCTTCTCAATTTTTTAAAATTATGTTCTTGGTCCTGAATGGAGATGAAATACAACAAGAACATCTTGGTTTTATAGTCAATATTATCAACTTTGCCAATCCACCACTGTTCATCGTAAACACAAGCCACTATGTCTATTTTGAAGAACCAGTTGTACAAGTTTTCCACACTAAGTTCACTATCAGGCAAAGTTGATGTGATCTTACACTTGAGTAAGTAGTGTGAATGGGGTACAAAACAATGAAAAGATCGAGTGCCTTTAATTTTCTGACAAGTGTAGTACCTTTCCTTGAAGACACTGTCAGACTTCTTGTATTTCCTCACACTGTACAAAAATATACGTAATTCCTTTGATATTTTTTTTACAGAATTCAAACATTTCTTGAGGTGTTATGATTGTCATCGACCTGCTGCAGACTTGCTTTTGTGACAGTACATTTTGTTGTACCGACACCATCACAAGCATTCTTCCCATGGCATGAAGCAAAAAATTGCCATTCTACATCAAACGCAAAATCATCTTTATGAAAGGAGATGTTAATAAAATTTGTTTTTATATTGACTTGCTGCCCCATCTGAAAAGTAAATCAGCTTTTTATGGAAGGGTGGTGCTGTTTAGTTTGTTAATTTTAGTTGAAAAATGTGCACTGCTGTAGTGCTGTGTTCAAGGTAGTCACTTATGACACAAAATCTGTGGCTCACTAGTTTATCTTCATCTTTATAATAGAATACAAATGGATGAACTGTGGCCTGTTTGTTTATACTTCATCTTTAACAAAGGAATAATTTTCCAAAGAGCCGGCAAGAACTAAGCACTCATCAGTTGCCAAGGTTTGCTTTTTGTCTTTCAAAAATTTATTTTGAGCTTTTGCAATAAAATAGTGGCTAACCTTGAAAATCTGAAAATGCATCAACACTTCAAAAAATTCTTCGTGATTTTATGACTGTCGCCATTTCAGTTGTCTTGTGTCACCCCTTGTTTGTATTTTATACTGTCAGGCAGATGCTTCAAACAAGTCAAGTAAGGCTTGTTTGTCTGGACAATCTTCATATTTTCCCTTGATCATACAATTTTAACTGTCAATATTGCATACCATAACTTCCAAAATGTCTTTATAGTACACTCTAAGATTAGTCCCATATATCATCAACTTTACCTTCTGATGATACAAACACTAACATTATGGGTGCCAGATGACCTGCAACAATACACCATCTTGGTCTCAACTCTCAAAACTTTGATCTTCCAATTTTGATGTCAGGATTTTCTTTTTTAGATTCTGTGAATAGTTCATTTAAATTACACAATATTAACCTTTGTCTTTGAATCTTAGAACCATTTTTTCATAAAGTTTTTTTGCCAGACACCAAACAGCAGTTAGTGTCATCGTCATAATACTTAATAACTTTATTGTTTTTTCGTCTACCAAATTAGATACACTTTTCTTTTGTAATGCTGGTGAAATTCCCTTGTTAACAAGACTTTCCGACACCAATTCATCACTAACTTTTCGCTCGACTCCAAGAATTCGGCAGTAAAGTGATAATCTTAATTTTATCCTCTTTGATTGAAGTACTGCATTTACTTTTTCTATCAATCATCCTATTTGGTTGTCGAAGTTTTAGAACTTCCATCTGTTTTAGTACAAATTGTATTTTGAAATGAAACTTCCAAATTCTTTTTGACTGTAGCTGCCACTTCCTCAATTTTTGTATTCAGGGCATTTGGTCTTATCTTGACTTAGTTTTCTAATTTTACTAGCAGGCGATATACCCGGGATTTCACAAGCTGTACCTACTTTTTTAATGGTTGCTGGTAAGTCACAAAATTCTGTATCTGATGTTTCCCTATCCTTTCTCTTGTGAATTACAAATATCTTAGAACAACATGTTGGACAATGACTTTCCTGCTATGAGATTGACAAAAGGGCTTTAATTTTTAGAGTAATGATCAAATGCTATTTCTCACAGTCCTTTTATTATAAGTTTCTTATGTTTCTCAAAAGGGTCCATGTAAGACTGACCAAAATGTGATGAATTTTTTTTAAGTATTTCATTTCATGGTACTTTCATGTTGATTTGACCTCTGGGCCAACTCTCAAGTAAAACAACACTTTCTTCTTCACTGCAATCTTCAATTAAAGTTATGTCTTGAGGATACACTCCACACACACTTATGACATGCCTCATTAATAATAACACCAACAGAACAATGAGACACCATTTTTCAACTGCACACTTCAAGAACTAAGTGTGAATACACAATTGTTGGTGTAAGGGACAGGAAAACAATCAGACTTTTACAGGCTTACAGATGCAATTGTTAGCCTTACAAAACAATTACCACAGCACTGTTTCGACAAATAATCATTAGCTAGTGTAATGTGGTGTGTTACATTATGCAGTTGGTATACTTTACTTGATTAGCCTACCAGATATCGCAGATGTTAAACGTATTTTTGACTTGTTTGTAATCTTTTTACTTCCAATTGAATCTAAGAGTTGAAATTTATACTGAAGTTTGATATCATAAAGGTCTTAAGTATGAAATTTTCAGACTTATCTGGTCCCCCAACAAATATACTACAGGCCACAAAATGGAAAAATTAAAAATTTATTTTTTTAAATAGAATATTTTTTAACTGTAAGCTGCTCACCATTGATACTCTATGCAGTGTAATAGCAGAAAAAATTTTAAAGCTGAGAAATTAATCTTTCTTTGGAAAACTACTGTTCAAAAACAGTTTAATTTGTACCTGATAACTGAACTATTAAAAATATATTAAAGAATACATTCAGCTAAGTGATAATGATAATTTGTAGCCCAGAGTGTGTTTAACTAAATGCATTTTATCTGAAAAGCTTAGGGCAATCTACTACTGAATAATTGTAAAAATTTAGATGCTTACAAACAAAAAAATGCATGCAGCCTGGAACAAATATGGCCACCATTTCAAAATATTAAACAATAAATTTTTTAAAAATATTTTTGTGACTACTAAACATTGGGGAATTCACCCAGCAAATATAAATTTTTCCTGAGATGGTCAAGCAACCAGTGCTGGACCACTTGGTATGGATTGACCCAGTAAACATATAGCCTAAGTACAATATTCACTGTGACCATTTCACTTCTGTTTCACTATCTGACACCCTACACCTGACTTGTCTGAAAGACAAGTTCACACAGAGATGTAAGACACTGGAAGTAAGATGCCATTGACAATCTTTTGAAAAATGTTGACGGACTGAAAACACATGGAGCTGCTTGGGAGTGGGGAGAGGAAGGTTTACCATTGGAATTCTTGCATGAGGTCTCATTTCTAGAGCCAACCATGTCTACAGCCAAACTGATGGTTACCCTGATGTCAGTAAAATGCTTCGAGACAAAAAATGCTAACTGAATGTGGCAGACTATTGCTATCATAGTGGTGGATCTTCCCTTCAGAGAACCTTGTGTTAGTGGACTGAACATATACTGGTGAGCAGTACCTCCATCAGTGTGGCTGGCTTTAAGCCTGCCAAGCCTACGTGGTCGATCTGAGTGACTGCAATTTTTTGTTTTCCACTTCCAACCATTCAGATTGCAACTGACATGACTATCAGATGAGATGATGTCATGCAAGGGGATAGCACATCACCCCATAACATCACCCCTACTTCCTTCTTTGTCTGCTCTGGACTGCAGTAGTCCCTATATCCAGATGTCTTGACATCAATTTGTAGTGTTCCAGAGAGCGCACTTTGAAAACCTTATCAGAAAAAATAAAGTGCATTCCTCTGCTGCGAGCAATCTGTACATACAATAACTGAACAGTGGGCATACTTAAAAATGAAGGAACATTTTTTTAAAAAACAATCTGGAGTACTAATTTTTTGTACTGCATCAAGCTTAAGATAACTTTGCACCCCATAAGACACCAAGGCAGCAACTTATCTCTGACTGTATATTCAGAGGTCTGATATATACGTTTACAGGGTGGTCCATTGATCGTGAGCAGACTAAATATCTCACGAAATAAGCATCAAACTAAAGAAGCACAAAGAAAGAAACTTTTCTACCTTGAAGAGGGAAACCAGATGGCACTATGGTTGGCCCATTACATGGCACTGCCATAGGTCAAACAGATAACTGTTTTTTTAAATAGGAATCCCATTTTCATTACATATTTGTGTAGTATGAATGTTTTAGTTGGACCACTTTTTTACTTTGTGGTAAATGGCACTGTAATAGTCACAAACATACGACTCAATTTTAGACGAACAGTTGGTAACAGGTAGGTTTTTTAAATTAAAGTACAGAACGTAGGTACATTTGAACACTTTATTTGTGACACATGTACCTTTGTGAACTTATTTCTGAGAACACATGCTGTTATAGTGTGATTACCTGTAAATACCACATTAACACAATAAATGCTCAAAATGATGCCCATCAACCTCAATGCATTTGGCAATACGTGTAACGACATTCTTCTCAACAGCGAGTAGTTCGCCTTCCGTAATTTATGCACAAGCATTGACAATGTGCTGACTCATGTTGTCAGACGTTGTCTGTGGATCATGATAGCAAATATCCTTCAACTTTCCCCACAGAAAGAAATCCGGGGACGTAAGATCCAGTGAACGTGCGGGCCATGGTATGGTGCTGCTTCGACCAATCGATCTGTCATGAAATATGCTATTCAATACCGCTTCAACCGCACGCAAGTTATGTGCCGGACATCTACCATGTAGGAAGTACATCGCCGTCCTGTCATGCAGTGAAACATCTCTTAGTAACATCAGTAGAACATTACGTAGGAAATCAGCATACATTGAACCATTTAGATTGCCATCAATAAAATGGGGCCAATTATCCTTCCTCCCATAATGCCGCACCATACATTAACCCACCGAGGTCGCTGATGTTCCACTTGTCACAGCCATTGTGGATTTTCCATTGCCCAATAGTGCATATTATGCTGGTTTACGTTACCACTGTTGGTGAATGATGGTGCGTCGCTAAATAGAACATGTGCAAAAAATCTGTCATCCTGTAATTTCCGCTGTGCCAAGTGGCAGAACTGTGAACGACGTTCAAAGTCATCGCCATGCAATTCCTGGTGCATAGAAATATGGTACAGGTGCAATCGATGTTGATGCAGCATTCTCAACACTGACGTTTTAGAGATTTCCGATCCTCACAATTTGTCTGCTATTGATGTGCGGATTAGCCGCGACAGTAGCTGAAACACCTACTTGGGCATCATTTGTTGCAGGTTGTGGTTGACATTTCACATGTGGCTGAACACTTCCTGCTTCCTTAAATAACTTAACTATCCGGCGAACGGTCCGGACACTTAGATGACGTCGTCCAGGATACCGAGCAGCATACACAGCACACGCCCATTGGGAATTTTGATCACAATAGCCATACATCAACACTTTATCGCCCTTTTCCACAATTGGTAAACGGTCCACTTTAACACGGGTAATGTACCACGATGCAAATACCGTCCGCACTGGCAGTATGTTATGTGATACCACGTACTTATATGTTTGTGACTATTACAGCACTATCTATCAAAAAGCAGAAAAAGTGGTCCAACTTAAACATTCACATTTCTTTACGTAGTACACGAATATGAAATAAAAAATTGGGGTTCCTATTAAAAAAACAGTTGATTTCCGTTTTTTGTTTTTTTGTTTTGGTTTGTTGGGCGCAAAACTTCTATGGTCATTAGCACCCGGTCCGTGACTTAGGAAACAGTAAAAAACCGAAATTGAAAACCAGCAGCAATGGGAACGAAAGTCATAAAATTGGAGAAACTAAAAGCAGAAGGAAGGCTTAAAAATCCACTACAGAAAGGGGTTGGTTGTCCCCAAAAAAAGCTTCAAATGACTGACATCATTTCACTGACACTAATAAACTTGAGAACGCGGTCAGCTGAGTGCGTGTCATCTGCTAAAATCGACGATATGTCAGGCGATAGCTGTAGACGGGAGCGTAACGGATTAAAATAGGGGCACTCAAAAGGTGTCCTACCGTCCACAGCTGAGAGCAGTGGGGACAGAGTGGGGGAGGACCGCCGCTTAAAAGATGTCAATGGCTAAAAAGACAGTGCCCTATCCGGAGTCTAGTTAAAATTACCTCCTCGCGACGACGCGTTCGGGAGGAAAAGGTTCAAGCACAAGGAAGAGCTTTCATGTCCCGCAATTTATTATGGGTAAGTGTCGACCAATGCGTGTGCCATAAATGAACAACACGTCGACATAGAACGCTCCGTAGATTGGCGAAGGGAATCGATTGAATAGCTGGCCGAGGAAGAGAGACTGCAGCCTTGGCTGCAATATCGGCCGCCTCATTTCCACAGATACCAACGTGTCCCGGGAGCCAGAGGAACACCACCGAGACACCCCCAGGTGCAGCAAGTGCAGACAGTCCTGAATCTGGTGGACCAGAGGGTGCACAGGATAAAGAGCTTGGAGACTGAGGAGAGAGCTGAGAGAATCTGAGCAGATAACGTACTGTATCTGCTGATGGCGGCGGATGTAGTGGACAGCCTGGAGAACAGTGTAAAGCTCCGCAGTATAAACCGAACACTGGTCGGGAAGCCGAAAGTGATTTGGGGTGTCGCCAACAATATAGGCACTCCCTACACCTAACGATGTTTTCGAGCCGTCGGTGTAAATAAATGTGGCGTCCGTCATTTGTGTACATAGGGCAGCAAATGCCCGACGATAAACAAGTGAAGGGGTACCATCTTTGGGAAATCGACAAAGGTCACAGAGCAGGCAGATCCGGGGACGGAGCCAAGGCGGTGCTGTACCCCAAGTTTTCAAGAAGGTTTTAGGAAAGCGGAAGGAAAGAGAATGGAGCAGTTGACTGAAGCGGACTCCCGGTGGTAGTAGGGAGGAGGGGCGGCCTGCATACCCTACATCAAAGGAGGCGTCGAAAAAAATGTCATGGGCTGGATTAGCAGGCATGGAAGACAGATGGCTAGCATAACGACTCAGAAGGACTGCTCGCCGATTGGACAGCGGAGGTTCAGCAGTCTCAGCATAAAGGCTTTCCACAGAGCTGGTGTAAAAAGCTCCAGACACTAAACGTAATCCACGGTGGTGGATAGAGTCAAGATGCCGAAGAATAGACGGCCGAGCAGAGGAGTAAACTATGCTTCCATAGTCCAATTTCGAGTGCACTAAGGCGCGATAGAGGCGGAGAAGGACCACTCGGTCCGCTCCCCAGGAGGTACCATTCAGGACACGGAGGGTGTTAAGGGATCGCAGACAGCGAGCCGAAAGATAGGAAACGTGGGAGGACCAGCACAGTTTTCTGTCAAAAAAAAGACCCAAGAATTTAGCGACGTTTGAAAACGGAAGGTTGACAGGACCTAGATGTAAGGAGGGCGGAAGAAACTCCTTACGTCGCCAAAAATTAACACAAACGGTCTTGCTGGGAGAAAAACGGAAGCCGGTTTCGATGCTCCAAGAGTGGAGGCGATCGAGACATCCTTGAAGATGTCGTTCAAGAAGGCTGGTCCATTGAGAGCTGTAGTAGATCGCAAAATCGTCCACAAAGAGGGAGCCCGAGACATCAGGAAGGAGACAATCCATAATTGGATTGATGGCAATGGCAAACAGTACAACACTCAGCACGGAGCCCTGGGGTACCCCGTTTTCTTGGGAGAAAGTACGGGAGAGAGTAGTGTTCACCCGCACCCTAGATGTGCGCTCTGCCATAAATTCGCGAAGAAAAAGGGGCAGCCGACCTCGAAAGCCCCAAGAGAACAGTGTGCGGAGGATGCCTGCCCTCCAACAGGTATCGTATGCTCTCTCCAGATCAAAAAATATTGCTACTGTTTGGCGTTTCCGGAGAAAATTGTTCGTGATGTAAGTGGAGAGAGCAACAAGATGGTCAACTGCAGAGCGATGCTTTCGGAATCCGCATTGGGCAGGTGTTAAAAGACTGCGGGATTCCAGCCACCACGCTAAATGGTAATTCACCATACGCTCCAAAACCTTACAGACACTACTCATGAGAGAAATGGGGCGATAGCTAGAGGGGAGATGTTTGTCCTTTCCAGGTTTCGGAACAGGGACGACAATAGCTTCCCGCCATCGTCTGGGAAAAGTATTGTCGGTCCAAATTCGATTATAAAGGCGAAGGAGGTAATGCAGACTATGGGTTGATAAATGCAGCAACATTTGGACGTGGATACCATCCGGTCCTGGGGCGGAGGAGCGGGAAGAAGAGAGTGCATGTTGGAGTTCCAGCAAGGAGAAAACAGTATTGTAGCTTTCGCGATTTTGAGAGGAGAATGCAAGAGGTCGCACTTCCGCTGCATGTTTCTTCGGGAGAAACGCTGGCGGGTAATTTGAAGAGCTCGAAATCTCAGCAAAGTGCTGACCCAACGAGTTAGAAATTGCGACGGGGTCCACTAATGTGTCATGTGCGACAGTGAGCCCAGAGACCGGGGAGAAACTAGGCGCACCTGAGAACCGTCGAAGCCGACTCCAAACTTCCGAGGTGGGAGTGAAGGTGTTAAATGAGCTAATAAAGAATTTCCAGCTTGCCTTCTTGCTATCGCGGATGACAAGACGGCATCGCGCTCGGAACTGCTTATAGCGAATACAGTTGGCCAAAGTAGGATGGTGGCGGAAAACGCGGAGAGCACATCGCCGCTCATGTATTGCATCACGGCATGCCTCGTTCCACCAAGGAACTGGGGGGCGCCGGGGCAATTCGGAGGTGCGTGGTATTGAATGTACCGCAGCTGTAAGAATAACACCGGTAATATGTGTGACCTCATCGTCGACGCTGGGAAAGTGACGGTCATCGAATGTCGCTAGAGACGAAAAAAGTGCCCAATCGGCTTGGGCAAACTTCCAGCGTCGCGGGCACATGTAGGGCAGTTGAGGCTGCAGTCTAAGGACACATGGAAAGTGGTCACTCGAGTGTGTATCATCAAGGGCGAACCATTCGAAGCGCCGAGCTAGCGGAACAGTACCGACCGCAAGGTCCAAATGAGATAAATTTGTCGTGGAGGCAGACAAAAATGTAGGGACCCCAGTGTTGAGGCAAACTAGATCTGCTTGGTGGAAGACGTCTAGCAATAGTGAGCCACGTGGACAAGGATGTGGATATCCCCAAAGCGGGTGGTGGGCATTGAAGTCCCCAACCAGCAAATATGGGGGTGGAAGCTGACCAAGAAGATGAAGATCAGCTCGTGCCATTGGTGTGGACGATGGACTGTATACAGTACAAAGAGAGAACGTGTATCCGAAACGGGAAAGACGGACGGCAACAGCTTGGAAGGAAGTGTTTAAATGGATTGGGTGATAATGGAGAGTTTCAAGGAGAAGAATCATGAGTCCTCCATGTGCTGGAGTGCCTTCAACAGAGGGGAGATCATATCGGACGGACTGAAAATGAGGGAGAACAAAGCGGTCATGGGGACGCAGCTTTGTTTCCTGAAGACAGAAGATGACCGGCGAGTAGGCTCGTAAGAGGATCGACAATTCATCCCAATTGGCTCGAATACCGCAGATATTGCAGTGGATGATGGACATAGGCTGAATAGAAAATGGAGGAATGTCACCAAGGTCGCTGTCAACTCAACGTCTGCTCTGAGCTTGCGACCGACAGCATGGAATGGCATTCAGCCGAAGGCAGAAGATCCTGATCCATAGGTTGGTCAGGAGCAGCTCCTGCCACCAGCGATCAGCCGGTTGATCGGCCGCCAGCAGTGCGCCTCGGCGACACAGAAGACAGCCGAGGGCGATTTCCGCCAGGTGGTGCTGTAGATGGGACACGCCTTGGCGGAGGAGAGGAACTGGGTTTCTTTGTAGCCTTCTTGGAAGTATGATGTTTAGAGGAAGGAGGAACCGATGGTTGGGAAGTTGCCGTACGTAAAAATTCTTCATGAGTATGCTCTTTCTTCGAAGTCTTGGTGTCTGACTTGTGGGCTCGAGATTTAGCAGAACTCGACGAAGGGTGAGCCAGAGAGTGGGCAGGCGAAAGTGGTGAGGTTGAACGGGCGATCTTTGCGCTGGCCGATCTGACGACCGTGGCACTAAAGGTGAGGTCGCAAGTCTGCGTGGCCGCCTCCTTTGATGGCCGAGGAGAAGCAAGGACAGTGCTGTATTTTCCTTTCTGAAGCACGGTGGGCTGTCGACTGGCGAATAATTTTCGAGCAGCAAAGGTCAACACCTGTTCCTTTACTCTAATTTCCTGGATGAGCTTTTCGTCCTTAAAAACGGGGCAATCTCGAGAGGAAGCAGCGTGGTCACCCATACAGTTGATGCAGCGAGGAGATGGAGGTGGACAAGCACCCTCATGGGCATCCTTGCCACACGTAACACATTTGGCTGGATTGGAACAGGACTGGCTGGTGTGATTGAACCACTGACACCGATAGCAACGCGTAGGGTTTGGGACATAAGGGCGAACGGAAATTATCTCATAGCCTGCTTTGATTTTCGATGGGAGTTGAACTTTGTGAAATGTCAAGAAGACAGTGCGGGTTGGAATGATGTTCGTGTCAACCCTTTTCATAACCCTATGAACAGCCGTTACACCCTGGTCAGACAGGTAGTGCTGAATTTCTTCGTCAGACAACCCATCGAGGGAACGTGTATAAACGACTCCATGCGAGGAATTTAAAGTACGGTGCGGTTCCACCCGGACAGGGAAGGTGTGTGGTAGTGAGGTACGCAGCAATTTTTGTGCCTAGAGGGCACTGACTGTTTCTAACAACAGGGTGCCATTCCGTAATCTGGAACAAGACTTTACAGGACCTGCAATTGTGTCGACACCTTTCTAAATAATGAAAGGGTTGACCGTGGAGAAGTTGTGACCTTCGTCAGACCGAGAAACAACAAGGAACTGTGGCAACGATGGAACAACTGACTGTGGCTGAGACTCGGTGAACTTAGGGTAAAGAGAAGAGGTAAGAAAAAGAGAAGGACAAAGGAAGGATGAAGACATACAAGCAAGGAAGGCGAAGAATGCAGTACATTTACAAGTGTCCGTCTCCAGACGTAGGCACAAACCATACTCCCAGAGGGGGAGACCTGTTAGCTCCTACAGTTTTCTGCTGAGATTTTTCAAAATATTCAGTGATTTGGTGCTCCTTGTTTACAGGTCTTCCACGTGTGCAAAGCCCCTTGGTTTGTCCATGTGTAAGGCCAAGAAAGTGCACATAGCCAAGGAAATTTAAATACTGTATCCCATCTTTAGCTGTGGTTGGTTAAAACTTCGGTGAGTGCAGTTATATTTAACACTGTCTTCCCTGGTGAGAACCTAAAACCAGTTTCATTGGCCCAACCTTCTAGGCTCCTGATGATAAACTGTAGTTGTCTTATTAGATCTGAGGATTACACCATGAAGTCATCTGCAAACAAAGAACACTTAATGGGGCTCCTGAATGCAGGCAATACCATTGATAGTAATTGCAAACAATGTGACTCAGTACACTGCACACCCCTCTCCTAAACGAAGGATTCAGACAAATCAACACTATCTGAATACCTGTCCTGCAGGAAGGATTGAATAAGAAGCAGCAGATGTCCACATAGTCCTGTCCTGGCAAAAGATTATGTACCCTCCCACTCCAAGTGGTGGATACACTTTTTGAAACACACACACTATATATATATATATATATATATATATATATATATATATATATATATATATATATATATATATCCTTGTTATGACTCCCATATCATCATCTCCAATACAATTGTCAAGGGAAGACTAGTAGAGCCTGAGACCTCATTCGGAATAGCACAGGTGACCTCGGGATTCAAGAAACAGGAAAGGCAACAGTTGACAATGCGCTCTACAGTCTTGTCAAGGCATCTCTTAAGGGCTTCACTTTAGTAATAGTTAGGGTTGGCACAATCCTTGTCTGGTTTCCATAACAGAATTAATATGAGTCCTTTGAAGTGACAGGGTACTGTCCATCAAACCAAACTGGACAAACAAAACTGGAGTTTGCCTCTGGCTCCAGGACACAGATGACTGAAAATGGCATGATCGATGATGTGTTCCCTGAGCAGTATGTCTGGCTGCAGACAAAGCGGATTCCAATTCCCATATGCAGAATGGGAGAACAGACTTCGTCACACAAAAAGAACTGGAGCCACCTCCTCCATAGTCCTGCAGAACATATGGAACTCTAGATGTTCGTCCAGATGACACAGTGGTGGTGAAGTGTTCAGCTGAGATTCGAGTCATATCTCTAGTCGTGTCCACTACGTCCACCAAGACCATTTCTCAAGGCCGTATGGGAAGATGAACTGCCATTGCCTAAAGTCTGCTTTATTGATTCCCAAAGTTGTGCAGTTAAAGTTATCAATTAATAGACGTCATTAATTCCTTCCAGGAGTTACTCGTCTGTTCTTTTATTGCTCATGTTGCTTATGCTCTTGCAGACCTGAAGGCATAACGATTTTCTTTAATTAAATCTTGGTGTAAATTTGGTGATTTCGAAGAATGATTGCCTATTGAAGTGCGGGGTCGAGACAAGACATACTGAACATGTGATCCTAAATCGATCATGCGGCTCTGCTGGCCAGCGTTGTGAATACGTTTATGATTGTCACTACAGAAACAACAAAAGAAGAGCATCACAAAAATTCTTGTAGCTGCAAAGGAGACAACTCACTTTACTCGTCATCGGTGTTATGTGAAAGTCCATGTGTTGTGTACGCTACGGGAACAATTCATTTTTTGCCACAGCCTGGGTAAACTCTGCCAATATCACTCAAGAATATGGTTAGAGTGTTACATGTTAACTTTTCCCTGCAAATGCAAGTTGTGGAAATAGAGGTACTGAAACAAGTATAGTTCATCTCTCAGTCTTTGACACCCTTCTCTTTTAATGGAAGACTTCAGATTCCCATAGCCGCTCAATGTTCTACATATATACAATGGGATCATCTGAAGACAAGAATTCTACAGAGTTGTTGACAAACTCTGGTTGAATCCTTCTGCTTTTAGTGTCTTGTAGGACAAACCAGTCTGTAATGACTTCACTACCAGGTAGTATGAAGTGCTTTATCAGATGCACTGAAGTAACCTTGTCTCTGGACAATTCTCTGACAATGGAACATATCCATGACTTGTTCAATTCCACCAAATACCCAAATATTATCGATTTCACTCTTTGAAGGTCGTGCTCCCTGGTTCTTCCTTCTTGTTATGTGAGACTCTTCCACTTCCACAACTTTACTCAGTCCAATAATCTGTACACTTTCGTTCGTCACGACCACATAACACACTTCTCTGCAAAACCCGAAATTGTCACACATGGTATTAACAGATAAGTCAGTTTCCGATGCTGTTGCTTGCAAGGTATAGCCTCTAATCCGGCAAGATAGAAGAATTACACTGGTCTGGATGCATAATTTGGAAGAGTCGAACCATGTATTCTTCCTGATATCTTTCGTTTTCCACAATGAAATTGTAATGGTATGTAAGCATCGCAACTATTCTTACAAAGTTTTACACACTTTGTACCACCACAGTCTACACAGTCCCTTGTTTCCTCATCCGGTAGTACTCCATATTTGCGACAAAAGTCAATTTTATATTTGGGTTAAGCATGGAATTAGATCTTTCCATGTGAGAGAATCAGCCGAAGAAACATCAAGAACACCAGACCTCCCACTCACTACCGACAAATTGTCGGTGTTTCCTTTGCAACTCTCATATAATTCGCAGCTGTATGTAATTTAGAGAAACTGAGGGAACAATGGAAAACAGAAAAATGACAATCACAAATATGATAACACCAGCCACTAGAGTCACATGATCGATTTAGGACAGCATGTTTAATTTTATCATTTGGAACCCACAACTTCGAGAGGCAATCATTCTTGGAAATTACTGTAAATTTCATCAAAGCTGGACACCTACTCCGATTTTCAAACTACATTCTTAATTTCACCAAAGAACAGGCTGTTATCCAAGGTGGTTGCTAGACTGGGAAATGGAATCTGTAGCAGCTCAGTTGATCTCCCATTTGATGCAGTCCACCATCTCCAGTGCACATTCCTGTTTGAAGACAGCCTGTTGACTGTCCCAACCTATTTGCCCTTTGAAGCACCCATCTTTGCCGTCTACTTTCGACCATCATCACCAGAGTTGGCACATGGATCCAAATTGGAAAGTGGTCACTAGCATGCAAATTATCACTTCCTACTCATCTGTCTCTGCAATAGCTGGGGAGCAGAAACAAAGGTCAATGGCTGAAGATGACCGTGTGTCTGAAGAGTGTCACCTGACCCTAGTTCAAAAAGCAGAAATTCTCTAAATGGACAAGAGGGGGAAACTGCAAGAGAATACTCAAAATGAGCTCTGACCGTACACATGCATCCAACAGATCGGAGGTTGAAGGTATCAAACACATTGTTATCTTAGCTGATGAGAGAACTTCCAATGCGACTGGCTGTGCGACCATGGTAGGATGGACAGGACAGGAATAGTATCTGTCATTGACAGAAACAGCTCCACCATTCTTAATCTTGTCTCCATGAAGATCATCCTTCCTGTAGGAATGGAAGCCCATTAATGCAGGTGTGCAACTTTAAAATGTCTTTCTTTTAAGTAGATGCACAACAGTCTTGGGCCAGATATACAATTCTTTCAAATGCAGTCAACACCTTTAAATTCCATTGCAATACACACTTTCCTGTGGGAGCCATTGATTAGCAATGGTCCCCAGCCCTTCAGATATCATTATCAAAAACAGGATTACACTCAAAGGCAGAGCACTCACTGAACCAATTGTTTAGCTGCCACTTTCAATTGTGAGCCACTTTTGTGGAACTTTCTCTTCATTTATGGGAAGTGTTGGCTGCATTAGTAGACAGAACAGTTGGTGCAGTCTGTGTGCCGTGGTATGTGGCCAAGGTTCCATGTCAGTCCCATCTTCCAAGTGGTTTCAGGGTCAAGTGTAGCATTTTACTCACAGGTACACTGACAAGTATATGTACTCTTACTTGAAACTGCACTTTGGGTTTGTGTGGAGCAATCACACTCCAGCATCTGGCTCCTTAAGGGTAAACAAGAAAGTAGCGAGTGTGAGATGTTTCTTAGCTTTGAAAGCTGTTTTAGTTTCATCAAAGGGTACACATCTCTTAACTCCCGTATCTTCCTTTCCTTAGAAATTCCACATATCCTGCTCCACACTGGGTGATCACCAGGGAAGTATAGACATTTTGGAAGAACGTACAAGAGTCACCTGATTTATGAGCTGAGTCAACAACTTCCACGTGTAGCCCTACTGGTACAAGCCATACATCCATGACCAAATCATTTCAAGCATTGCACTGTATTGGAAACAAACTTTGAACCTTAACGCAGTTTAGCCGGAAAGAATACATTCAGGTAATTCCCAGCTGTTCAACATTACAATAAATGCTGCAGTTCTTTCTAATGCCACTGACTCCTCATAGCTCTGCACTTCCACAACACCCTTGTTTTCTCCATTCTTCAGATGATTTCTCAGGATTCATCTCCATTGTACCTGTGAAGGTAACCACACCTTTACAGGAGACAGGTCTTTTGCAATTCAGTTACAACAGTAGTCACTTAAAATCCTGCATTCCTTAAGTTTAGGTACTTCATGGGACAGTACTACATCTGTTCCATTGAAGTTATCACAAATGATTGCATTTGTCTTCAAACGTTTCCGATTTAATTTTGCGACACTGCACCCAGTATTTCTTCATGTTTATCACTGTGCATTTCAAGATTTTTCTCACTCTCAAGAGCAAATTTTTACCTAAGCATTTTGTGTCATGTTTTAGGTGTATCGTGGTACCTCTCTAACTTTATTGTGCAGTCAAACTGTTTGTGAAATTTCACACTGTGTGCTTCTGGTTTTCTGCGTGACTGAAGAGGCACAGTACCTTGTAACCTCGAAGACTACTACAGTCCAAGAGGCAGAACACACAACACTTACATAAATATTTGCCAATGACAAATTTTCAAAAACATGTCTCGCTGAGCAAGCAAATATTTAACTGGTACAGTGTTTCATTATTTAAATAATGAATGACAGTTGCATGTTTCCCAAAAAACTGATTATAATGAAGGAAAGAAAGGTTTCTGCTTCTCAGTTGTGTTCAGCTCTTCTTGGCACAGCAATGAGACAAAATAACAGTAAGTTCCTACTTATCACCCTCTTTTTACATACTTTGATTATACACAAATGATAAATTCAGTAAGATTGTCTATTGATTTTGTTGCATTTTGTTGCCAACTGACAATACATAGTTAATTAGTCCCCATGTTAATGGACTACTGTCTAATTTATGTCCAAAAAACAGCAAATGGTGGAAATTAGATAATTTCAAGAAAATAGCACTGATTAAGTTAAGAACTTGCAATGTGTCCAGTGGTTATGCATTTGGTATGCAGCTTAATTTCGCCAATATATGTAACAGTATAGCATGCATATTTCAATGTATGCCACCTCCCCTCTAAAGTGAACCAAGTTAATGTTTGCATGTCATTTATAGGAAGTGTAATTTGCAACCTACAGCTATCTGATTCTGTGATTTGATCCTTGTATGGAAGGAGATAAATTTATCCATTTGGAAAGCAGAGTTAACACAGGATAGTGTGAACTTTGTTTTTATACTTGTTTTGTGATGATGATGAGTTGGGTTGAGGGGGAACTCGACATCACAGTCATCAGCGCCCTGACAAAAACATCAGCAGGAAATCTCACGGGTGCGGACGAAGGCTGCCCTCACATGCAGTGCAGTTTATAACGTATTAAATTCTGCCGCCCTTCCCCACCAGTTTAGGAATGAGGCCCGATAGTTCACAAAATTTCACCACTCTTAACACTGGTATCGGTATCTGTGAGGACGGTGGGCAGATCTCAGTGAGACCAAGGGCTGCCCTAGTATCACTATACAGGACATGTAGCCACAATATGCTGAACTGAAAGTAGCATGCCACTAACTTCACAGAAAGATGGATCCTACCCCCAGAAGAGGAAGCTATGTGTGAAAGGGCTATGCCTGATGCACAGTCTGGTAAGCAAAACCTCCTTACAGCGGCGAGGCTGACACGAAGTCTGCCAAGCTTTTATGGTCAGTTTGAGTGACCGCAGTTTGTTGTCCGACACCTGCAACCACTGACACATGATGTATCTGTCAGAAAATGAGAATGGCATACAGCGGGATGGGGCATTGATGGACAGCACCATTCCAACATGCTTCCTTGGCATGTTTATCAGCCATGTCGTTACCCTGTATCCAAACATGGCCAGGTACCCAGCAAAAGATCACCACCTTGCCATGGCGTTGGAGCCGCTGTAAGCAGTCACGGATCAGCTGAATCAGTGGGTCTACCGGATACATTTGGTGAAGTGCTTGCAGTGCACTAAGAGTCAAAACAGACAAGAAAACTCGTACGGTGATGTCTGAACCCTCTCCAGTGCCATTAGAATGCCATATAACTCCGCATCATAATTGTAAATTGTTCTGGAAGACGCACTTTAAAAACTATCAGGGAAAACCACAGAACAACCAAGAGCATTCTCCTGCTGGGATCCATCTGTATAAATAACAATAAAACGATGATGGTACGTACTTAAAATAGACAAAAACAAAGTTGTAAAAACCATATCTGGAGTACAATTTTTCGGGTACTGTGTCAGGCTTAAAATCACTTTGGGCCTCTGAAGACACCAAGGCAGCAGTGCGTTCCATCCCTGGGTGTGTATTTTCATGCCCGAGAGATCCAGATCCTTGAGGCAGGCCGTAGCATGTATACCAAATAGCTGGGCCGCATGGGGTCGATTCCTGAATAGTCGTTCGAAGGTGGGTTGGATCACTGAACTAAATGCCAATGACTGAGGTGACAGATTTTCAGCGTCTGTTGAGCCAAACGGATACGTCGCCGAATCCAGAGCGGTGGTTCACCAGCCTGTGCACACAGGCTCTGAACTGGAGTGGGCCGGCCGCGGTGGTCTAGCGGTTCTAGGCGCGCAGTCCGGAACCGCGCGACTGCTACGGTCGCAGGTTCGAATCCTGCCTCGGGCATGGATGTGTGTGATGTCCTTACGTTAGTTAGGTTTAAGTAGTTCTTAGTTCTAGGGGACTGATGACCACAGTAGTTAAGTCCCATAGTGCTCAGAGCCATTTGAACCATTTGAACTGGAGTGGTCTGAAAGGCTCCAGTCAATATTCGAATGCCTGCATGGTTGACAGCATCTAACATCCGGAGGTAGGAAGGATGGGCCTTATACCCCAGGATTCATTTCTACACTGTGTCTGCAGAATTATCTCTCAAGGGAATAAAATTAGATTAGGACATTAAATTATTACAAGATTGAAATGTGCTGTCTCTCTAATAGGCCAGAAGAAACCTAGGAATTGTCTTCTTCCAAAAGAGAACTATGGGACTTAACAAAAAGCTCTTTGGAGCAAGATTACTGAACACTGGCCTCACCAGAAATTTCTCTGGTCAGTCGGAACTACTTGTGAATATCTACTGGCACCCACTAACAGCTTTCAGCCAATCACAATCCACTGGAACTGGGAGAATGATAAATGCATTCTCATGATCATAATGGTTGCAATCTTCATTCTAAGAAATCTACTTTCATGTTGAAATAATTTAACACTTTTTAAGGAACCAGTACTACCCTACTACCTCTTGTGAACATAGAAAGAGCAGATCTCAGAGGCTCCCTTTGCTCTCTTGATTATGACTGAACTGTTTGACTAGTGTCCTGCTACTACAATTCTAAGACTTTTTGGGTGGACCATACAAGCTATTTGTTGGATGAGTAGGTGCTACTAGACAAATTTGTCCCGTCAGGAGTAAATTTGAATCACACCACAGGAATCCCATAAGCAACTACAGAAACAAATGTGAACTCGGGTAGAATATTGCATGCCTCATCAAGCCTTACACAACTGGGGTGGCAGGTATCTAGATACCTGGAAACTTAATTCTTAACTCACTAATTTCTGTTCTTCTGTAACAGTCACAACCGATAAACACACACTTCAAGCACCGGCACCAAAATGAACCCTTTACACCACAACATGCGGACCACACACACACACACACACACACACACACACACACACACACACACACTGTAAGACACTACCAACCCCAATAAGATGACATCAACAAACAACACACTCAAACTAAACTCTGCACCGTCATGTCACACACCGCAACACCCTTACGTCACGGGTCAAAGCTGACTGGCAGGATCACATGCCCTGTTGACCCAACCAATGTTAGCACAGTTCCTTGGAGAATAAACAGCCTTCCTTATGTTATGGGATATTTCATGCCTTCCATTGAAGGCTGTCTAGTGTCAGTGGCCCTGCAAGTAGCTATGCTATCACCAGCATCAATGAAGCACACAATTCCTCCCGCCCAGAACTCAAATTGCCTATAGTATACAGTCCTCCCAAGCGGGCAAAGAACAGAGCTCACCATAGCTTCTTTTCTAAGGCCCTTTGACTTTGTGGAATGTTTCTGCACCCAGGTCCTCTATTAACGCTGCTCCTGAGAAAACCAAATTAAGCAGTTTACACACACTGACAAGTTTTAGAAACTATAGCAGATTTAATGTCTTACCAAAACATGAATGAGGATAACAGATGGGGGCCAAGAAAATCTCACATCTTTGTCAAGAAAAAATCCCAGCATTCACCTTATATTTAAAGAAACGGGTCAACAGAAACATCCGATCTCACACGTCGGCTTTGACCCGTGACGTAAGGGTGTTGTTGTGTGTGACGTCATTACGGCGCGGAGTTTGGTTTGTGAGTGTGGTGTGTGTGTGTAGATGTTGCCTCGTTGATGTTACCTTAGGAGTTTTAGGGCCTGTAATATATAGTTTACCTTTTTACTGTACTTTTTGTTTTAACGTCGTCTATGAGGCTTTTATCAGTTTGCCATTAGATTGTTCAATCTTTAAGGTCTATATGTTTTGTCACTACTCGTTATGCCTAATGAATCAATATTGTTTTTTTTTCTTTTTTTTATTTGTTTCTTTTTTTTATCTTTTGATTGACCTACACATTGATCTGTAGCGTAGCCCTGAATACGAGGTTAGGTTGGGAGTTTTTTTTTGGCGGGGGGGGGGGGGGGGGGGGGGGTCAGAGGGGGGGGCGCAGCTCCCCCCTGCCTGGCCTTGAGTACCACTTGTTTATTATTATCTTTGTTTGCTATCAATGTTAGCAGATTGTTCTTGTGAAACCTTTGTGTGTGTTGTTTTTCTATGTGTTTTCGTCTTTGTGATACGTATGCAACGTTTCTATATCCGCCATATTGGAATTGTAGTTTCCGCTATATTTGTGACGTCATGGGTCAAAGCCGACGGGTTAGATCGGACGCTTCCGTATTTCCAAAGAAACATAGAAAACCCCTCTGTAGATGGCCAGAGATAGTTCACAAGAGCCTCATAGAAGCAAATCTTGTACAACCACTGTGTTACCTTACTCTACACAACTACTCTGCAATTCGGTGCCTGGCACCTTGTTCACATCAGGAACATCTCACTCAACTGGAAGTGGTAGGAATGTTCAATCAACTGAACCTGCCAATACAGGATGCATGCTTCATCCTAAAAGAAAACTTAACAATGGAAACAATTCTTTTCACTTTTATTAGCTTTGGAACACCAGTTGTGACCACCTTATATGTAGCTTAACCAAAGTACTAACTCAGTTTACACTGGAAGGCAAGTTACTTTTGTGTTGGCAAAGCAGTATTCAGTTCCTCAGTTAATCTGGACTGTTTTCAATGTTGTGCTGATGACCTCAAGACAGACAACAAAAACATACTTGTCCAATTTGCACCAGCTACTCTCTGCTCTAATGAACAGTGCAAATCAGTTTTATGAAAGGACAGTCTGCAACTCTGATTTCACTAGCATTAAGCAAACAAACCTGGCTGAATGTGTTGTCACAAAGATTAGATGGAAGTGACGTGACTGATCTACTCCACTGGGAATTCGTGAGTCAAATTTAACAAACTGGATGTTAACTACAGTACTACAGTATTTTGAGTCCAACAAGCTCACCCAAAAACCTAGCTATGATTTGATTGAATTTAAACTACCAGAACAAAGTTTAAAAACTATTACCCAGCAAATACCTCCCTTACTGCAGTTACCAATTATTCATGTGTGTGTACTACCAACAACCATTTCATTTCAGTAAAACTTCCTCCTCCACTCCAGTCTGTGCCCTGGAATGTGTTTTCCTGCATTCCTGTCAGCCTCAAACATACTTTACTCCACTACTTTCTGATCAGTATTTTTTTATTGTCACCACCACCAGTCATTGTCTTCACCTGTCAAACACAAAGACTGAACTTATTCTATGGCTTGATAATTAATTTGTGCTGCTACTTTGTCAGTTGTTCTGCCCTCCCCTGATCAACAGGTGGGTACCTCATCCTGTGGTCTGGTCCTTTTTACCTTCCTCAAGCTATCAAATCTCTCCTCCCTGGAGAGAAAGTCCCTAAAGCTAGGACACCTATTTACATGTACCACCACCACTTCTGCCTCATTTCATACAATCTTACTTTAAAGCCTACTTTCAAACTGGCTGTGTTAAGTTTTTACATTTGCTGATTTTTATCTACATTTTTTAAGGTAAACATTACTATGTCCACAAAATGAAGCCGATTCAGGTTTGACCCATCAACACATTCTATTGCAATTCCAGTTAACGTGAAAGCTTAGAACTTCTTGGTTGATATAGAATCTGCTTGCCTCATTCTTTCAATTCTAAATCTGACACTATCCTGATGCCTAATGGAGTCTGCAATAATGACAAAGAGTCTCCCATTTGCTAATGTATATTGAATTAATACTTTCTGAAGGCTTTTGTTAAAATAAGAAGCCTTTCAATATTATGATTCCCAGGGATTGTGCTAACACACTTCCAATTCAACATTTGAAGGGTCCATTACACTACAGTCACTTATAAACAGTAGCAGCTAAAGAGAACCTACAAGATGACAAATGAAATTTATGTCTGTTCTTGCTTAACCATGGACCACACTGAGTGCACAGCAGCTTTTAAGTTTACATGCAGGACATCAATACAATAGAACAATTTTCTTCCATTTCTATTTTGCATTAGACATAGAGCAGCCGATTTTTCCTGAAACTGCTTGGCACATTTAAATTGAACAACAGGCATTACCTTATGAGGACTTATCACCTGCACTAAAAGGTCATTTAAATCACAAATCTAAGTGATAAACATTTCAGTGAGGAGTCCACTGACGACTATGCCACATGTAAATTTGAGTGGCACATGCATTTTGAGGATGAGTCCACATTAAAATGAGTTACAGCTTGAAACTGCCCAGAGTAATTGAATGGCGTTTACTTTAACCAAAAGGCCTGGTCAAAATGTTTAGTACCAATTACATGACCAACACAAAAATCAACAAGTGAAACTTTCGTAATGTAACGTGGATTTATATAAACGATACAGCAAAAGTAAATGCTATAGTAAGCCTCAAACAATAGTGGAGCTTACAATTTCGCACTTGGCAACCTACGGTTTCTAATCGATGTATAGTAATAATTACCATCAAAAAAAGCTGCTAAATAAGCATTCCTAGTCCGCAATCTGCTGAAACTGAGAATTTAAGAAAAATCTCTTAAGCAGCTTCATTAAATGCAGGTAGCCGTTTCAATGTTGACAGCTACTGCCTATTTATTAAGACTGTTTACAGACAGCCTAAGAAAAGTAGCATATGCAGCGCGTCCAATGATATCAGATGCATACGATGATGACGGTGGACGGAAAAGCTGGAAACTTACGGAACTTCCAATAGTTTTAAACTTACCTGAACGATGGCAGGATCATTTGGAAGAGGTCCGACATTATTCACCACTCTAATGTCTTTTATATCTGAGCCGCGAAACAAGATGTAATCATAAACTTCATTCTGGGGGGCGACGCGATACTGCGTCTCCCGATCCTCCGTCCCAAACGAGCGGACTAAAAATTGTGGAGAAAATATTTTCCGCGTTTAATTTACAGGTACTAACAAATTTCTTAATATCTAAAGTAATTTCATACACTTTCATTGCACGAATTTCCTAGAGACACGAAACAAAACACATCTGAAAACATCTGTCAGCAAATGTCATAAGGACTATGGCTAACTTATGATTAAACGTTATTAGCCTACGTACAAGTAGGTTTTTAAATACACATACATAAAATAATCACTAACTGTTACAAAATAGTCAGATCTTTTTACCATTGGCCAAAGCAATTGTGCACTCTTGTGGATCGAGAGTGAATAATCTTCCTTCATAACGTATATCTGCCTTCGATATCAAACTTATCTTGCTTCCAAGTTCTGGCATTCCGGTACTCATGTTGTATACAGATCGTCCCTGCAATCGTCAACTGCGACAGTTCACAACTCCCTTCCGCATCTGCACCACAAATCACAACTGAGCTTCGTCGCACGCAAATGGCGACCAAAACTTTTAATGACGTCAGCTAAAGATAGAGAGCGCATTTAAAATAAAAGCTCTTTATCAGCATTCATACAGCAATGAATGTGCAAATAAAAGCAATAACTGATTTTATAAAGGCTATTAACTTATTTTTTTCAGCCTTAAAAATTAAATAACTTAAATTCCATTTTGACTACATTGGTGGTCCTTCTGTGCATGATGGCGGCTACTGTGGGTAGGGTTAGCGGAGTAAGGTTGCTTAAATCGAATTGTAATGTTTTACGATCTCAGGTGAGTCAATAATACATTTTCTCGTTGTGTATTTTAAGATGTTTTATAGGCTTATCCACAATTAAATTAAATGATTATATCCTTTCAAGCCCCCCCCCGTGCACATCACGGTAGCGCTAGATTTAGCTGAAGGGTAAAAAGGTTCATTGTGACATAATGGTGTGTATTTGATAATGAAGGAGGCCTTAAAACTCAAAATATGCACAGTCTTTCTGATACGTTGCAAACTACTATACTCATCACTTGGTTTGCACGAGTAATGGTAAGTTTTTCTGAATCGTCTTGTGCTTGCAGGTTGCCAGCATATCCACCGCAAGGACGAGTTGGTCCAGAGGGAAAAAAGCGGTCAGTATTTTAGACCTTTAACTACTGTTGTTCATTTTTATTGTGCGTCTGTAGTACTTTCTTTATGGTGTCACGTTAATACAATCATTTTCTTTCTTTAATGTTTGTAACTTTTGCCCTCATGTTTTTTTGAACATGATTGTGCTAATGAAAGAAAACATTAAATTGTTCGCAAGAAAATATGATTAAAGTAATAAACGCGAATTCTGATTTTATGTCTGCTTAATTCGGTTTAAGTTTTAAAAGATGATTGGTATGATTTTTTTTCTCTCCCTAAATGAAAATGATACAATAACTTACTACTTTCTATACAATCGCCAGCAGCATTTTTAAATATTATTTGGGTGTAGAGTGATCATTATTGTCTTCTGCAGAAGAGCTGAGATGCTGCAGTTAGTAGGATCCAAGGTAGAGATCACAGTTTGGTATGACCTATTTTTGTCATAAAGTGGGACACTAAATCTCCAAAGATGAAGCTGTAGGTGTAAAATTATTGATAAGGATTTACGTAGGTGAAAAAGAAAAGGCTGTGCCCTCATCACTGTGGAATCCGAAGGACACACATTGCGACTTATCATTACCAGTATATAGGTGTAACCTGATAAGTTTCTCCATCACTTATTAAACTGTCTTTATCAAATTATTATATAGAGCCTTATTTATAGCCTCCTGAGTGTGTAACATGTAGAAAAATAAAAATACCAAATTCTCCTCCAAATAATTTTGTAAAGTCCAAGATAAATCATAAAAATGTTCATTTTTTAAAATTTCATTCACTTGCAGCTGATACTGAACTTACAGTAACAGCTAAAAGTGAATATGATGCTATTTAAAAATTTTAAACTAACTGTGGGCACTTATTACAAGAAAAAATTATTCTTAATTCACATATTTAGGTAATTATTGCCTTGATACAAAGTCATTAGTACAGTTGTTAGTCGTCGCTTGCAGGGGTGAGATAGGGGTTTAAATAAGATGACTGGACTGTGATCAAACCCAACACATTATGTGAGGCATAGGTATCATGATTGCTTTTGTCTTTTAACATAAATAGCTTTTCTGTTTTCTCTAGTTCAACATTATGTCTGATAGAGCAACACAAGTTTAATATTATTAATGGGTGGATGTTGACCACTATGTTCCAAGTGTCTTTAAGACAAGTGCTGTGTTGCATATAGTTGTATATGCTCAGAGTTACCTGGAGAAGTATTTCAGAATGAATCGGTGGAAAATCCAGGATGGAATAATGACAATATTATAAAAAGCATAATGGCTACTCAACATATAGTGGTAATGTTGTTGCTGTCAGGTACAACAAAAAGACTACTAAAGAGGTGAGCTTTTGGCCAAAAAGCCTTCTGAATTAGACACCTCCCCACCCCCACCCCTCCACACACACACACACACACACACACACACACACACACACACACACAGAAAAAGTAAACAATGATTTCTGCCTAACAGTAGAAACGAGAGGTTAATTTGAGGATGGCACCCCCCCCCCCTACACACACACACACACACACACACACACACACACACACACAACTGAGTGATATCACTAGTTCTTTATTAGAGGCATGCATTGAAATATTGTGCAGATAATTATATGTAATTAATGTACCCAGGGAGGAGACAGCAGTCTTAATCTATCAAATAAGTTTTTTTATATTAAAAAAATTCCAGTCTAGACACCAATTTTTAGTATATAATTGCAGCACAGTGACTAATTTTGGTTGTTTTGTACAACCATATTCAGATCGTTGAAATCATTAAAAAAAAAAAGTGGTGAACACACATTCAAAAGAAGTCAACATTAAATGTAGTCGTGTACTGAAATGCATTCTTATTGTGGCCAACAAGACTTGCAGTATGTAGTTAAAAACTTCATCATTAATGAGCCAGATTCTGAACCATAATCCTGTAAGAGTAGAGTAACAAAGAAGGAAAATTGTCGTTTGCATTAGTAAAACTTGCAGTGCTAATTACGAGCATATGATGAGAGAGTTGCTAATGCAGCTGACTACAACTGTGACATCCACAAGTGGTTGGGCTGTAAGTGGAGGTATTGCTGGTAGTTGATAGGTTTGATATGGATAGAGGTACTGATGTAGTCATATTTAGGGTGGAGGTTGAAGGTTTTGCATCTGTTGGGCATTGGGGAAGGTAGTGTTCAATAGCAGCAAGGGCAAGGCAATGGGCATTAGAGATGTCAGTGAAAAGGGATCAGGGATCAGTAGTGATAAGCAGGGCACCAAGTGGTAAAGGAACAGGAAGTGTGTCATTATTCCATCCTGGGGTTTTCATTCTGCATTTATAACATTGTTTCAGCTGCCACCATTGTCAGATCAGAACTTTAAATTGTAAGACAAAGTTGATACTAACAATGAACTTTCTTTTGCAAGTTTTAAGTTTTGAACCAATGACAGCAAGCAGAATGTTACAGATAAAGACACATTAAGCAATTCAGACAGTTACATTCACAAAAACTAATCCTGTCATTTTCTGTGACCTTAGAAATGTGTTGTGAGTAAGATAATCTAAGTGACGGAAACAACACTGTAAAACTATTGATGGCAGTGAGTGCTCTTTTGAATCATATCTGTAAAAGAACTTGAATGACAAACACAACAGAGACATTGGTAGAAATAAAACTAAAATTGTAGTGAGGAACAGGAAATAAGGTATGCTTAGAGATTCAGTACACGGGCTGTTTTTGTTTCTGGCATGTTTGATGCCAGAGGCATTTACATACTATTTTAAAAATGCAGTGTTTGATGACCATTAGTGGCTCAGGCATAACCAAAACATGTAGATTAATAGATATAATTGGGTCACAGTCATACAGAAACCTGTTAAATGAGTATGAGAGCTATGTTACTTAACTATTTACACATAATGAAACTTGATATTGAAGAGCTATAGTTGCCCATGTGTATAGCTATCAGTCTAAATTCAGTTGGTAAGTCAGTCAGAAACATCAGTTTAGTGTGCTTTGTTAACATGCTTATGAAAAATGAAATTAGTTTACTTGCTTTGATTTCCTAGTATTGCAGCAGAATCCTTTGGGCTAATGCATAAAGGTCAAATAAACACAACTAAAACAAACATTGTCAGTATTTTGAGAAGTTTATAGCCAAACTTACTTGTAGAAGCTTTGTCAAAGAACATTCATATGGGCCAGTGCATTTACTCTGTGATGGCATTTGAGGTCATTGAAAGACAAAAGTCTCTGATGCACAGTGATTTGAAAATGTTTTTTATATAAACTTTGTATCCTTTTCTAAAATCAGATTCCCCCCCCTCCCCCCCCCAAAGACTTGGAACGGGGAATTGAGAAAACCCTTAAGTGTTCATTTTCTTCCTGTTGATATAGGGTCTACATTAGTAGCATATGGTATCAGTTAATTGGATTTAGTCTTTCCTTCCAAACTGTTTAATTTTGTGCATGTTCTGTGTATATTATTCAGGACAGCTCTGTATTATGTGGAAATTTTCAGACAGTTTACATACAAAGTAAATTTTTTGTGTGAAAACATTGCTAAATGCTGGGTATTTACATAACTGTTATTTTTATCTGAGTCTGCTGTGAAATTTGATAAATATAACCCAATATTATAAATACTGTCTATGCAGAAATTCATGTGAGGAAGAGGAGGATGAGGAGCTGCGAAGTAGAAATATAATTTGCATTTGTTTTCAAAACTTCCATTTTCAAGCAGGTCTCCACTATCTGGCTTTTGAACCCTAGTTACTCTTTCCAAATCATGCCTGATCCTTCGCAGCAAACCTTTAGAGGAGAGTAAATGTATTGTGAGACTTGTTAAGTGTAACTTTTAAGTAGTTGCCCACATAAAGTTAATGAATGGACTTGAGACATTTTCCTTACATCAAATTTCTCTCTGACGTTCTCCAAAATATTAGGCTATGTGACATCAGTGAATGGAAGTTTGCAAAGCAAGTTAATTGTTTAACATTTTGCTCAGCAAATTCAGTAATTACACATAGAGCAAATGTAGCTAGACTTAATCATTTGAGAAGATTTTGTCGTGTTTTCCAAAGCAGGGGCTGATTAATATGTATACCTAGAAATTTAAAGATTTATTTTCTTTTTTAAATTTCCTTTCACACATACTAGTAGCATTGGTGTTAATTGTGATGATAATGACGCCTTATACAGAATTGAATGAATAGAGTATTTCAGCAAATTACAGGTATCATTTATAGAGAACTAGTCAATAATACTTTCGAATATTTTCTTCGTTGCTCCTTCCTTGTTGCAGCTGTGTTTTGCTTTATTATTGTGATTGTAGCAAATAGCATTATTTTTGCTCTACTGGAGTAACACTGAAAGCGACCAGTACATAGAAAGAGCAGGAGTGGTGCCAGAATTGAATCCTGTGGAACATCAGTATTCATTTGTTCCCACTCACGATCAGAAGATTCATCATGGGACCTGCATTAGCTAACAAGACCATTTGCCCCCATCTGTATTTCTGGTTGGTTGATTTGGGGGAGGGGACCAAACAGCGAGGTCATCAGTCCCATCAGAGTAGGGAAGTTGGCCGTGCCCTTCGAAAGGAACAATACCGGCATTTGCCTGAAGCAATTAAGGGAAATTGTGAAAAACCTAAATCAGGATGTCTGGATGTGGGTTTTGAGTCCAGTGTGCTAAGCGCAGTGCTCGGTTTGTTTATATATGTGATGACCCTGGAATTTCAGTCATATGATATGACTGTTGAGACATATAAGGGTAACTGTTTTATGACCAGAATGTATTCAGTAGTATTCGTTTGTATGAGTGACTACTTCATAATGTGATAAAACTACCCATGTTTCCACTACAGTTGCAGCCAGTCTTCATCAATCTCTCTAATGAAGGCTGTCTGCAATGGTAATTGAGTGAGGTAGTTTACCATGACACACACAATCCCAGTAGAATGTTATTAAAGTCAATAAACATATTTCCTTTCACAGTTTTTCGAAGAAGTTATGAACTTAAGGCTGAATTTTTTGCTTGCAAAAAGTCATATTGACAGTAAAGTAAGGAGGAGGGTCTGCAGCTCGTGGTAGTGTTCTCGCTTCCCGCGCCGGTTTGATTCCCGGCAGGGTCAGGGATTTTCTCTTCCTCGTGATGACTGGGTGCTGTGTGATGTGTGATGTCCTTAGGTTAGTTAGGTTTACGTAGTTCTAAGTTCTAGGGGACTGATGACCATAGCTGTTAGGTCCCATAGTGCTCAGAGCCATTTGAACTATTTTTTAAGGAGGAGGATGCCAGTTTTGGCAATTTTATTGCACCATTTGTTAGGGGTTAGTGAAGAGGAAAGTGTTCAGCTCATGTGCAATGTGGGTTTCAGAATAGATAATATTTTAAACAATGTTCAAAGACTAGTTGTACTTAACATTTTAGTTACTTACTTACTTGCTTTCTGGATAAAGTATTCTGTGTACATGTTGTGAATTGCTGCAACAAACAAGCCCACTGGAAATCAAGGGATGAAAATAGGTGAAGTAAGCAAGAATAAACTCATTGTAAGTGCTAGCTGTAGATAATATTCTGGTATTAAAGGTAACTGTACTCAGCTTCTATGGAACATTCTAAACCTGGGCTTTTATAAGAGCTAAGAAACGTGGTGTGTGTACTTCATTCACCAACCAACCACTGGAACGATTTAGGAATTGAGAAATTTGATTTATTGTTCTTTTACCTATAAGTAAGAGTGGATGTATGTGCCGATTTCAATATCAACTTCTGTAACAATTAGGGTTGTGTTACCCACAAGGTAGACAGATTTAAACTGAGTTGTACAGTTGTTAGTAAGTGATTAATTTACATACTGCTGCTAAAAATCTAAGGGTTTTTGTTGTGCTAGCAAGTAACCAAAATGAAAGTGATGACTAACACAGATATTTTAAAACATTGTATTTCTTTTTGGGGAACTTGAAGTTCTAATGGAATAAAAGTCACTGTGTGAAGTGACATTTTCCTCAGAAAATATATTTCAGTATTAAAATTTAACAAAGTTGTGTGTACCATTGTCCGCTTCACAAGTGTTTTGAAAAACTTTCAGGAATAAAGCTATGTGTACCTGAACTAAATGTAACCTGTAAGCATATGATATACTCTCACAAAGCCTAATTTCCTCCACCAAGTTATATTCTGATGCTGACAGTACAAACTAATTAACAGTAATGTATTATTCAGAATAAGCATTGAGTAATTGTTCACTTTCATATGGGGGAGGGGGGTCAGTAATGCAAGGTAATAACTGATAGACTTTGAATGCAAACTTGTGGCAAGCTTCTGTAACACTCACTACACCCAAGCATTGCATAGAAGCTCAAAAGAAAAGGTGATTCAGTATACACGAGAATCACTATCATATTCATTAACTCAATTTGGTTTTACTATTCTCCCTGGGAAATAGGCAAAATAATCAACTCTTTTAAAACTGGAAATTCCTGGATGAATAATACATAAAATAAAGGAAAAGCAGCCACTCACATATAAGCGCACGTGTGCGCTTAAGTAATTTTTTTTTTTTTTTTTTTTTTTTTTTAATTTTGCTGTAAAGTAAAATAAAGTAGAAAGAGTGTATGATTTTTTTTAATTTTTCACAGTTGGTCACTACAATCGGCATTGTAACGGGAGGAGTCGGCGCACTTGCCATTGCTCTTGATCGATCAGTAAAAGCAGCCGATCTAGACTTACACCCACCAAAACAGCCATGGCCTCACAATGGTCTTTTTCAGTCTCTTGACCATGCCAGGTAAGTACTTTGTTTGTGTCTGTGGTGTGTATTAAAAATGTATGTTACCATATTTCATTTTCAAAAATACATGCCTTTGCAGTGTTCGCCGGGGATACGAAGTTTACAAGCAAGTGTGTGCTGCATGCCATAGTATGAAGTATATGGCATACAGAAACTTGATTGGTGTTTCTCATACAGAAGCAGAAGCTAAAGCGGAAGCTGAAGAAGTTCAGGTTTGTGGTTAATTCTATTTCAGAAGTACAAAAGTAAAAAAAGACAGTTTGCATGTAAGTAATAGGTTATTGTATGGAGTGTAGTAAAAAAGAACTTTGGCTGACCTTACATGCATAGGTGTAGCTCAGTGTTGGGTACTCACCTTTTATTCACAACTATTTCCTTTGCATTAAACATAGGAACAGGGAAAACTGACTACACTTCTGTGCTTAGTTTGATCCCATTTATTAAGGCATTCCAGAGCTGCAAAACAATTTGTCTTTGGAAACATTCAACAGCTGTCGCTATTAGCAGTTTAATGCCCTTACTGTGTGCCCCTCTGGGACCTGTCTAGTCATTTAGCACATTTAACTTTCAGATACCAACTGTGTAACTGTTTTTGTAGATATCATCATCCAGTGTCAACCAAACACAACAAATATAGAATAATATACCATAGATGTGTCGTGTATCTTTTAGTCATGAAATAAACTGCTCAAGAAAGTTCTGTACAATTCTCATGACTTCATAGTTCATGTGTTTTGCATCAAAAACCTCATTCTCTATGCTCTTCTGGCCTCAGGAAATTGGTATGTGTAGCCACCAGTGTAATGGAAGTGAAAGTAAGCCTGCGACCTAAGTGCAGGTCAGTGGTGTACAAGCTGCGTCTGTAATTGTGAATGGGGCAACGTGTACGCTGTTCAGTCAGCTGGCATACCTTGGGGTGTCGTTCCGAGCTTAAACTACATGTGTGTGTGTGTGGGGGGGGGGGCAGCGTTTGTGGTTATTTTATGGCATGGATGGTTGTGAGCGAGTGTAGTTTTGTGTCGAACTGGCATGCACCATAACAGAGTCATTCAACATCTATAGTGAGGCACAAGCCACTGCACTTACAGTGGTGACACAATGTAACAGCAGCAGCTTTAGACTACACTCCTCAAATTATGGCTCGTAGTTACCCTGATGACGATTCGGAGTACCATGTGCTGCCTTTTAGAGGCAACTGGGAGGGCTGTATCTACACAGGATTACACAGCAGCCTGTGTGTGATCCATTTGGCCTATTGGTATCCCTTAAGAAAGACAGTACAATCCTCCCCCGCACTGCAGGTTTGAAGAAGTTGGTCAGAATGAAATCTTGATTTTGGTACCTGACAATAGGCATAGATGAGTGTGGATGCAGGCAGGTACTGTGACGAATCAAGCTGGAATAATTTTTATTCCCCTCTTGTTTTGCCATCTGCCTCCTTAAATTCATTTTTTTCAGGTTTAACTAATTACATTAATACACATGAATATAATCTGCATTTTTATGAATGAGAAAGATTGGCCCATAGTTTTATAGAATGTAACACCAGATCTAATATTGTGCTTAGTTTTATGTATGTAATTGGTTTATTCTAATTTATTTTGACTGTTCCTAGTTAGTATCTTTTGTTATAGGGTGAAATCAGTAATTGTTTCATAACGTAGATTCTATTGTTGACGTATAAACAAATACAAATTCTGTAATAATTGTAAACATTTTGAAGACGAAATGCTAGTATTCATAAAGTATCTATTTGGCTCTAGTCGGAAACATGGTAGCAAAACCTGCCCTTCATTAATTCCAAAATAATTAACAGCTTTGTCAAAAGTATTGTTTGTGTTTTTACATTTGTTAATTTCATGATTTAAACAAATAATTCGGCCTAACTCTTGCAGTAGAAGAAACGGTTAAAAAGATGCAATTTTTTGATGTATTCAGTTAATTTAATGAGTTAAATTTTAATTGTAATTTCTGTAAATTTAACATCAAACAATGTGCAGTTTCAGCACCTGTTATTTTGATGATATATAAGGGTCCGATTTTTGGTCATGAGACAGTCAGTCCCATGGCTGAGTTTCGGACGAGAAACCTGTGCTGGTTAGAACAACAACAATGCTTCATATTAACTGTGGAATATGTGTTAAACAATTAGTCCATGTGTAAAAACAGTGACAGTGTCTGCTCCGTATGTACCTGATTATTCTTAAAGAACTATGAACTTTGTGGTTAGGTTTTACTGCTTGTTGATGTTCAACAAAAAACTGTTGTAGCAGTTTGTGGAGGTTCGCCTACAAACAATTAATGAGGCTTTTGGAAAGTTTAAACAATAGTGCACTGGCCATACATAAATAACTGTGTATCATTAGGGGGCTGTGTAGACAGTAAAAGTAAAAGACTGTGCACCGCAACTGTGCATATGTCGGCTACATTATTTGCAGTAGTCAGTGTCCAAATTACAAACCTCATATTTCAGCCAGTGTAGCCACGCAGTATGTCGACACCGAGGACAAATAAACTAACAATTAAAAGTAGGTGGAACTGCTACAGTACCAGTGTATGTCTCAAGAATGCCGCCCCATGGTTTCATCAGAGATGGTGGTCATTCGTGTTACAGACTGGAATTGTGTATGTTTGTTGGACACCTCACGTTGGTATTGGAGGGCTGTGCAGTATCGGGAACAGGATCCTCTAAACCTTTTGTTCAGTCTTAAAATTGACATTTTGGTGATAGTGTAGTCTTTTCAGATGATATTTCATTAACACAGGCACCCATCTCGTGAACATGTTCTTCCAGGAAGCAGCACCCAACCAAGCATAATGACCTGCAGTATCTGCTGACATATGAACCTTGTTGATAATGCTTGGGGGCTTGTTGAAGCTTGCAGTGGTACATTTTGGAAACCCCTTTCACATACTGCAGGGTCACCTTCGAAGAATGGACAGGCTTCAGTAGCAATGCCTTATCCACCTTGCAGACAGTATGTCAAAGAGGATCGTAGCATGTTACTGTGTGTTGTGTGCAACAACACCAACAACACAGTATTGAATACTATCCAGCTGCATATTTTGAGTTTACAAATGGAGAAAGTTCTTTATTAATAAAATTAAGTTGCATAAGGTTTGTTCTTTCAGTTATTGGTGCCTTTGAATATAAGCCCACACAGCATTGCAGAGATTCATGTAGTTTGAAATTTCTTCTTCTCGACGTCCTCTCCCTACTTCACCCCTTCCTCTGTCTCATACATAGTTTTGATCATTTTTTAGTACTAAATCACCTACAGAAAGGAAAGTTTATAATATGGGTTTCCAAATTTTCATCAGGGTTGTGTTTACTTCAAAGACATTAACCATAACCTTTTGCTTTCCTTAAAAAAAATTAGTGTAGTATGATGGAAGAGGATTGGTATGAGCTGTACCGGTATCTGTAGGCATCATTAGACCTATTGAAAACTGCAGTAAATTAAATTTTGCATGAACATGTAGCTGCAAAAAAGGCTCATGGAAATTGGTCTGTGAAAAGAATTGAATAGTCCAACTGAAGAAATGCATCATATGCAGACATCATAACAGAGGATGTAACTTGGATCCATTTGTACAGACTGGAAACTAAGCAGCAGTCAGTCATTTGGGTGTTGCGACAGGGTGTATATGGCCCCAGACAATTGGCAAAAACTCAAGAATTTTTCATTGTTTTAGTTTTCAGTTAAATTTTTGTAATTTTGAGTAGTAAGAACTGATACTCTAAAAAAATAATTTTACTACCTGGTAATATTGCATTAGTAAAACATAAATGAGGGAAATAAACCAAAAGCAAAACTTAAGTCGCAAAGGAAATGTGCCTCCTCTGCCATTTACAACAACAAAACACAGTGCACACACAACTGTCTGCCACCATCAAAATGTTTCAAAAGCTTTAGGACGAAGACTATGCAGTGCTTCTGATGACCGTGATGTCACAACGGTTTACATTAGGTTCATTTGAGCAGTTGCCAGCAGGCTCATGCTCATGCGCAGTTGAGCCTTGTCTGAGCAGTACCTTCTCCCGCTTATGGCTATTAATGTGCGGCTGTTAGCTGTATCAGCAGTAGCAACAAGGAGCCAGATGCTACCCAGAAAAATTTTTCCGGTGCGCGCAGTCTGCCAGATTCACACATGCACAGAGCAGTCTGAGTTGTAGTGGGAAGGGGGAAGTCTCCATGTGACCCATTTTTAAGTTCAGTGATTTTGCTGTTTCTTCTTTTACAGCTCTCAAGTCAAATGAAAACAAAGCGGATTCCTGTAGCCGAGAGCTAGCAAGTGAAATAGAATACAATCACATAATTATGGAGGGCTAAACCGTGTTAGTAGTTTCAATTTTCTGATTTTATTTTATTTCCTTGTTTTTGGCAGCCAAGCATTAACTGCCTTGCAGAACAATGAAGCTATTTTTGTCGATTTGCTAAAGAAATTTGTCTTCTATTAATCTTTTCCGCAAAGGCAGTGATTTTATTTGAAATGAAGTGTTTCTTCCGCACTATTGGCTAGGGTCAACTGTTTGCTGAATTACAAGTGCCCATTTTTATGTTCTGGCATTGTATGCTGTTACACCGTATTAAAGAACCAAACATGAGATAATACAGTACTGGTATTCCAAGAAAATGTGCTGCCCGAAAACCACACTGGAAAGCTTAATATCAAGTTGGCGGTCTACTTCTTTGTGAATTGACAAACAAATGTGCACTTTAAGCTGAATTATTTGTTCTAGGATGCTTACAAAATTCCGATGCCCTGATCACTGTTTTCTTTATGATGTAATGTAAGATCTCTTAATGCTATATAGGTACAAATGTTGGCTTCCTACATCATAGTAACTGCGCATGCACAGTAATGACATTTTCTGGTGCTCTCTGATAACTGTTGAAATTAATTCTAACAGGTCATGGGAAAATGTTACGAATGACGGTTGAAAAGTGTTCCTTTCAATGTAAACTTCATTTTACTCAAGATGAGTTATGTTACATGTGCAAATGTGCTTTGAATTTCTTAAATCACAGAGCTTTCGATTCTTATTTAAAGCTTAAAACTTTGAGGGCCAGCTACTTACAAAAATTTCAAGCACAGAGGACCAGACATACTTAAAAGTTTACTGGCATACTTGTTGTGATGTATCTTAAAGTGTAACAAATGCTAAGAAAGATCAATATTTTATGGTAAAGCTTAGCTTATGTTGTAGCTACACTATGTATATTAATTTAAACCATAAACTTTCTGTATTTGTATGTTGGTGCTACTGAACAGTTACATTGCTATTGGCTGACTATATCATGTGATCTATGCTCCGAATATCTATCATCTGCTGGCAAGTCACATGACATGAGCTATGATTGGAATACTAAAGCACATTGCAACTTGATATCATTGCTTTGGGAACTAGTGTGCTGTGTTTGGTGGAATTCAGATATGTACTTTTATAATATAGAAATATGAAGTGTACATGTTACTCCACATCCAAGATCTTTCCAAAGCGCATGTTGTCTCCCTCTCCCCGCCTCTCCCTCCCCTTTCTTTCTACCCCCTTTTTTGGGGGGGGGGGGGTCATTTTCTAAAGTGCTAGGAAGTTCTACACTGGCATATAAAACCTTAACCATTCAATGAATTGATAAGTTGTATAGTTCCAAAGGAAAAGTATATTGTCACTTAACACAAAAAAGGTGTAGTTTCACCCAGGAAAAGTTTTTTTTTTCCCCCCCCCCCCCTCTGCGTATACACTCTGTGCAAAATAAACTGAAACAAACCAAGGTGGTTTGTTGAGCAGCTGCTTCCAAATAAATGATTGCTTTAGACCACAGGTGAGCAATCAGTGGACTGGATCTGGCCCGTGAAAGAAATTTTTTCATTGGAGAGAGAACGAAGCATTCACATTGCTTCCACTTGTGATGCATTTTTTTTTATATTTTCTATTCTGTTATTGTTCTTCCAGTTTGGCTTTTTTATAATACAGCTACTATATGTGAAGTTCAAGTGATTTAGTGTTTTCAACTTTTGAAAATGAACAAAGAAATGATGGTTTAATTTATTTAGCGTTACAGAAACATCCCATGCCTATGCGAGCAAACATCCTAATGACTTGCTTGTGGCTAAAATCACGAAGTTAGTGCTAATTGCTTGTTGACTGGGATTGGTTGTCTTACTGTCAGACTCTCATATTGAGAGTAGTAAATAATTTTTGTCCATTGCACACACATTAGAACACTGTAACTGTTGAAACTGAAGGTCATTTCTAGTGAATTAATGGCAACCAGTTGCTTTTAAAGTTGTTTATTTTGCCATGATGACATTTCAAGTTGCTTCGCACCTAATCTTCAGAAGTTTACATTTATTTACATGATGTGTTACTTTGTTTCTTTACTAATGGTGTTGCAGAAATTTGCAGTGGAAGTTTTCAAGACAGCTGTCGTTAAGTGTTGTAAGTAAAGAAATATTGTTCGTGACACTTGTGTATATAAATGTAGACATCTAAAGATGTGATGAATATAAAAACACAAGTTTAGCAATGTCATTTGTTGGTGTGGTGTCAGGAAACGGGATGCCATTCACATCAGTGCGTTACCCCTTGAAAATTAATTTTACGGGTGCTATAGTTTTCATTTCATGCATTGGGAGTGCTGTTGCCACGTGACGGGACTGGCACCCAAGCTTAAGTATTTATAAAAATCAGGCCTGCGGATCACTGCCTTGAGGATCAAAGAACATTTAGTGTTGTATGGTATGCAGTTACTTGCTTGACCCAAGTCTTTTAGGAAATCAGGAAAACAGAAAAAAAATCATGCCTCACAATGAGAATGCTAGCTGTCATGTTCAAATGTGAATATTTGATGAAGGAAAACATCAAATTAATGCATTTTTATATCAAATTAAAAAAAATTGTGTACGATGAATTTATTCTGATCAAAAATCTGTTGAATTCTTCCAAAGCCATATTTTTGTAGTGCTGATGTCAGAATGGAATAACTGTTTCCAGAATTGACTTGAAAGCAGACAAATGTGTGTAAATTTTAAAGGCAAGAATTTAAGAAATAATAAAACTATTTGTTCAAAAACAATTTCTTCCATGATTTGTGTAAAACCTTAAAAGGTAGCCCATGTAAGAGTGCTGGAGGAGGATGTAGTTAAGTTGTTCCAGCCTGTAGAAGTGTTTGTGGGAGTGATTGGAGAATTTGGGCAAGTGTGGAGATTGCAAAGGAGTTTAAGTTAGCGAACCATGAAGGTCAATGCTTGTGACCTTATGAAAACATGTAGTATGCTGGAAAAGGGATTGCTGATCTTCACAAATGTGGCATACTGGGATGCTATCGAAGGCACTTTTCTGTGTGGAAGGCATCACAGCAACTGAAATGTGGGCATTGTTGACGATGGTAGACTTTATTTCAATGTAGGTACTTTTTGAGCCATTGAAGGGGTGGTTAACATCAGAGAATGTGGTTAGCTGAGACAAAGAGTACCAGGAAACATACAGTTGAGGAGATTTGAATTATTTTGAGGAAGGAGGGTAATTTCTTTTTCTTGTGTCCAAATCGTGAAACGTAAGCAAAAGAAGGGGCACAGGCTGATGGGTGGCAAGTAATGTTTCCTCTGTGTGGCCAGTAGACAGTTCAGCATGTGAGGAGGAGCCATAGGTAGCCATGATGGTGTTAAAGATGTTCGTATAGCTTCATCTCTAAGCAGATGTGGTTGTAGGTGGGATATAAGAGGACATGTTGGTAAAGGATGATGATTTGAATTTGGAGGTGGCAGAACTGGGGAATTTTTTTTTGTAACTTCACAAATTATGGAGAAGCGAGATTGAACATAAGTAGTATGAAAAGGTTATGACAGTCTGATGTATTTGCTGAGCATTGGAAAAGCAGGAAGGAATTATGATATTAAATGCAGTATAAACAGAATCCAAGTTCTATTATATCGTAGTAATCTATGTTTATAAATAGTCACACTTTTTTTTAAAAATGTGCAAAATAGAAATAATAGGGCAAAGTCATTGAGAAGATGACTTGCCTCTGTAATTACATTTATTCCAGTTATTAAATTTCTTTAGTTGATTCATTTCTCTCTTCATATAGGTTCAGGATGGGCCTGATGATAATGGCAACATGTTCATGAGGCCAGGTAAATTGTCTGATTACTTCCCAGATCCATATCCAAATGAAGAAGCAGCTCGTGCAGCCAACAATGGAGCATATCCTCCAGACCTGACATATATAACATCTGCACGTCATGGTGGTGAGGTAAGATAAAGAACTGCAAGTTGTAGTTAAGACGAAGTGATAAATAGTAACAGCCTTAACATAATTTGTACTAGTGTATTGTTCAAATTTTCAGTGCCCAAGTGATCACAATTTACTACAGTACCACCATTGTATTTTATATCACAACTTTAGTTCTTAAATGCAGTAATGACAATATAGTTTTATTTTCATAATGGAAGCTGGAATGAAGTTAACCAATGCCTCTTAGGGGCATGTGGTTATGAAGGCAGAACCCAAAAAATAAAAAAAATTACCAATATGTATTTTCCACTAATGGAAGGAAAATGGGGAAATTAAAACACTCAACCTTGGAATTGCAAATGGTTTGAAAGGTATTAACTGTTGCCTATATTATAGATAATTTCTTCATGAGGATAATATATTAATCTGGAAAAAGTTTAAAAAATTGAGAAAAGTGAGTGAGAAGTGAACAGTGGAAAGCTGAGAAAGTTAATAAATTGGGTAAAAAAATGCTGGAGGGGGTTAATCCCTAACCAGAAGTTCACAATTTCTGTGCCAGGTATTATGATGGAACACTGTTACATTGAGAACTGTTGACTGCTGCTGTTAAAGGTATGCTGTTCGATGTAAAAATTGCAACTTGATGCAGGTGGCATCTGACAAAATTCAGATTAGTGTGAAGTATGCTACATGCTTGAAAATGAAGTGGTTAGCATTTCATACAACCACACAAAGTAGGTAGGAGTAACAGCATCTCAGTGTTGTACATAAGGAAAGATTATGCAGTGGTTCTCTTATTCTAATATCTTCATTCATAAGAAGATGGTGTAAGGATGGAAACACTTACCAGCGCTTGTTGGAATTCACAGAATAGATCCCGTATTGGTCAGGATCCAATGGCTGTCAATGTGAAAATGGGATTTGGTAGGTTAAGGATGACCATACTCAATACCACCAAGGTTAAATGACCCACTTCACTACTGCCCAATAGGAGATACGAATCTGTTCACTAGGCCATGTATAAACCTACAGCCATGTTGTGCTCTTTTAGTTGAGAAGTGGCTTGCTTATAGCAAGGCAAGTATATACACATACAGCATGATGTTATTTAAAGCAACATGGACTGTCAGCAGTGATACTGGAAGCAGTTTGCTGTTTGTGCTACAATCACAAACGAGCTTGATCAGCAATGAGACAACTCTGTTTGGTCTTCTTGTGAGCAACAAGGTCATTTTGGGACTGCACAAAATGAGGCCTAGTAGCACTTAGTAAAAAGTAAACAATGTTTCTTTACCCTGAAGCATATATTTTTCAATATTCTTTATTTCTACCTATTTACTGTGACACATTTAAACTGTGGGTTTAGAAAAATTCATCCTTTTTTGTTATATATTTGTTTTTTCCAGAGAGTAATACCCATGAATAATGAAGAGACAACCACACAGTTTCTAAATAAATTGATTGTATATACACCAGTCGTTATTCTGGTGACTGCAGTCTATTGTCATAGTGTATTATTGCCATAAAATTTATGCCAGTTAATTGTCAAATTATTTGGTAATTTTAGTAGAGCCTAAGAAAATAACATTCTTATGGGTTAATTTGTATGTGCAAACTGTATTAGTTATGCAGGAGAACTGGTTGGTATTGAATGCTATAATGTGTTGTTAAGTTCCATTACAAAAAAGAAAAAACTATTCTATAATTTAACACTAGAAAGTCCAGGATGGAAGAACAACAGTACTATTCTATAATTTAACACTTGAAAGTCCAAGATGGAAGAACAACAGTATGGAAAGAATAGGTTGGTACTCATCACATTCAGAAGGCATTAAGTCACAGAGGGGCACCGTGATAGACAGCTAAAATATTTAAACTTTCAAAGGCACGTGCTCTCTCTCTCTCTCTCTCTCTCTCTCTCTCTCTCTCTCTCTCTCTCTCACACACACACACACACACACACACACACACACACACACACTGACTGTGACTGCAGAGGCTGCAATAGAATCATTCTGCAGTCAACTTCAAATGCTGGTTCCCTAACTGTTTCTAATACTTTTTTCGTTAAAAGAATGTCGTCTTCTCTCCGGGACTTCCCATTTGAGTTCACGAAGCATATCTGTAATAACCATATGTTGTTCAGAACTAGCAACACACCTCTGAATTTCTTCAGTGTCTTCCTTTAATAATACCTGCCTGGGCTCCCAAATAGTTGGATAGTGTGGAAGAATGTATCACACACTAGTTTTGTCTACTTGTCTACATGGCCTCCTTTATATATGAGCTACACTGTCTTAAAATTTCCCCGATAAACCAAAGTCAGTCATTCACCTTACCTACTGCAGTCCTTGCATACTTGTTCTATTTCACATTGCTTTACAGTGTTATGTGTAAATACTTAATCAATGTGACTGTGTCGAGCAGCACACTATTAATGCTGTATTTGAACATTAAAGGATTATTTTTCATATTCATCTGCATTAACTTACAGTTTTCTAAATTTGTAGCAAGCTATCATTCATTATAACAAATAAAAATTTTCTCCAAATCGTTTTCTACCACCCCACAGTCACTCGATAGTGATTCCTTCCCATACACCACAGCATAACCAGCAAACATATCCTTGTCGCTGATGAACACTCACCATTGGAGACAACGCGCTGAGTCCATTTACTTATTAAGTCTCCAAGCCACTGACATATCTGGGAATGTATTCTATATGCTCATACCTTTGTTAACTGTCTTTCATGGGGCATCATGTCAAACACTTTCCAAAAATCCAGGAATAAGAAATTTGTCTGTTACCCTTTATCCTTGGTTCACAGGATATCGTGAAAAAAATGGCAAGCAGAGTTCCACATTAGCAATATTTTCTGTATCCACGTTGACTCGCAGACTGAAGTTTTTCCGCCTCAAGAAAATTTAGTACTATATTCACTCCGAATATGTTCAAGAATCCTGCGGCATACCAATGTTTGAGATATTGCTCTGTAATTTTGCAGGTCCTCCTTATATACAGAAGTCACATTTTCCACTCGCTTAGGACTTTGCACCGAGCAAGAGATTGACAGTAAATGCATCCTAAGTGGAGGGGTAATGATGAATAGCACTTTCTGCAAAGCAGAGTTGGGGTTCCATCCAGACTTAGTGATTATCTTATTTAGAGCTCTTTCAGTTGCTTCTCTATGCAGGGTCACCTGTTACTACAACCTCCATATGGGAATCTGTTCAACGGTCAGACAACAGAATGTTGGTATGAGCCTCCTGTGAATGATTTCTTAAACACTAAATGCTGAGGTATGACAGTGGAAGAAGTTGTATGCATCAAATATTAATCTTTTTACAGACAAAAAAATTCTTAGCAGCTTCTGCCTGTTGTCATTAGTGCATGCTTTCTTGACCAAGAGGCAGCATCATCTGTTTCCTTGGCATTTTCAGATTTTTGTTAGTAAACCACAGGGTGTCTTTTCCATCCTTAATCCGTATTCAGCACATACTTCTGTAGAGTGCAATTTACAATCAGTTTAAACTCTGGTCATCATTCCTCTACGTTTATCAACTGGAGGTAAATGATGTCCATTTATTGTGTAAGTGGGATTCTAACAACTGATTATAGCAAAAATACCCTCCTGGCCTTCTTGAGGGTACTTATAAATGGTGGAAAAATGAAAAATAAAAAAAATAAAAAAATTATAACTTTATTAAATTCTATAGTCTTTCCTAATTAAACTGATACATACATTATAGTGTTTCAAATGAAAAATGACCTCTGTATACCAAATTTTGAAGTAACGGACATGTGTGCTGCCATACCCCCTGTATTTATGTTACAGAAACCAGTATTATTTCGAAAATAACTGTGAACTTTCTGTTTCCAGCGATTATGCGTATGATACATTGTATATGCTGGTAACAGTGCAGGTTTCTAGTGTCCAAATGATTATTTTTGCTAGTATTTACTTTTGCTTTGCTGAAGCAGTTTGTTCACATGTTACTGAATGTATGTTGCCCAAGTGCTACATATATTCTTGGAAGTACATATCCTTTAGTGTCCAATAAATATGAAAGTCGATAAAAGGAAATTCCATGGTAACCAGTTCACAAACAAAGCAAGCCACACTGTTGAAAGTAACCTGTGTATCAGTTCTTCAGGGAAGAAACTCACTCATGGCACGCCTCCTGGTGATTCAAATTTTTGTTTTAACAATGACGCTTGTTGTTGATGTGGGCATCGTATCTTCTTTGATAAAGGACGCGAAAGGTAAACAATGTGATGGTGTAGGCTGCCTGGAAATAACTGAACAACAAAGTAAAAGGAAGTGTTTACCATCAAAATTAGTTGTTCTGTGTAGATCCTGCAATAAATCTACCTTGAAAATGACTTGCAACATTGTGAATAATTCATATGATGTGAATTTGAAGTTAGTGTATGCAGTGCATGCAATACGGAAAGGAAAAAAGGCTGCTCAAAGGTTTTGTGGTTTGATGGACCTTCCTCCTTCTCCCAATAGGATCAGCAAGTACATAAAAATACTTTTAGGTGCCTTGATTGTTGTTGCTGTTGTTGTTGTTGTTGTTGTGGTGGTCTTCAGTCCTGAGACTGGTTTGATGCAGCTCTCCATGCTACTCTATCCTGTGCAAGCTTCTTCATCTCCCAGTACTTACTGTAACCTACGTCCTTCTGAACCTGCTTAGTGTATTCATCTCTTGGTCTCCCTCTATGATTTTTACCTTCCACACTGCCCTCCAATGCTAAATTTGTGATCCCTTGATGCCTCAGAACATGTCCTACCAACCAGTCCCTTCTTCTTGTTAAGTTGTGCCACAAACTCCTCTTCTCCCCAATTCTATTCAATACCTCCTCATTAGTTATGTGATCTACCCATCTAATCTTCAGATTCTTCTGTAGCACCATATTTCGAAAGCTTCTATTCTCGTCTTGTCCAAACTATTTATCGTCCATGTTTCACTTCCATACATGGCTACACTCCATACAAATACTTTCAGAAACGACTTCCTGACACTTTAATCTATACTCGATGTTAACAAATTTCTCTTCTTCAAAAGCACTTGCCTTGCCATTGCCAGTCTACATTTTATATCCTCTTTACTTCGACCACCATCAGTTATTTTGCTCCCCAAATAGCAAAACTCCTTTACTACTTTGTGTCCAATTTCCTAATCTGATTCCCTCAGCATCACCCAACTTAATTCTACTACATTCCATTATCCTCGTTTTGCTTTTGTTGATGTTCATCTTATATCCTCCTTTCAAGACACTGTCCATTCCATTCAACTGCTCTTCCAAGTCCTTTGCTGTCTCTGACAGAATTACAATGTCATCGGCGAACCACAAAGTTTTTATTTCTTCTCCATAGATTTTTAATACATACTCCGAATTTTTCTTTTGTTTCCTTTACTGCTTGCTTAATATACAGATGGTTGTGTCTAAAGCATCTATGAAACGTGCAGTAGAAGAAACTGTAAAGATTAGTGGAACCAGAGACATTGCTGTTGCACTTGATGGGACACGGCTACATCAAACATCATTCCTTAAATGGTGTTGTAAATGCTACTTCTCTGGAGAATGGAAAAGTTGTTGATGTTGAGTGCTTATCCAAGTACTTCCTCGCCTGCCATGGTAACACTGAAGGACATATTGAACATTGATGTTCTAAGAATTTCTGTGGTTACAGTGGAGGTATGTAGTATGCTGGAGTGCTAAAAATATTTCAGAGGTCAGTGTCTGCTTATAACGTTATATATACGAAGTACCTAGGCAATGGGGCTCTAATGCTTTCAATAAAATTAATCAGTTCAATAAAATTAATCAGTTCAATGTTTATGTTAAAACCTTGGTAACAAAACTGGAGTGTTGTGGACATGTGCAAAAGAGGATGGGTGCTAGATTGAGGAAGCTACAAAGAGAAATTAAAGGAAAGTTGCTATCTGATGGAAAATCCGTGTCTTGCCGAGGCAGATTGACAGAAACTGAAATAGACCTTCTTCAGAGTTATTATGGACTTGACATTAGATGACCTGCACCTCTGAATGATGTTACAGCAATGAGAAAAGCTGTATGGTCCACCTACTTTCGTAAGTTCTCCACAGATGTGCACCTTGTTCACAGACTTTGCCCTAAAGGAGCTGATTCTTGGTGTGGTTACCAAACCAAAAGGGAGTGGTCAAATATCATAAGCATCCTCTTCCTGAGCCTGTTGTGAATGAAATAAAGCCAATTTTTAGAAACCTAAGTGACCATGTTTTGCTTAGTAAATGTCTTCATGGGGCACTCAGAATACAAATGAAGGTTTCAGCCATTGCATGTGGAAAAGATTACCCAATAATGTTTTTGTAGGACTAAATACATTAAAAGTCAGTGTACTAGATGCAGTGATATTTTTCAATAATGGAGTGATAGGAAGGTTGGAAGTCCTGAGAAATTTAGGCATAAAATGTGGCTCTAACATGGAAGATCAGTTGCTTGCGTGTGACAGACAATGGGTGCATAAAGTTGAAAGATCTGCTCTTCAAGTTACCAAAGAAGCAAGAAGTGCTAAAAGGAATGTCAAGATGAAGAAATGCTGCAGGATGAAGACTATGCTTTAGGAATGTTCTGAGGCACACTTTAATTGGACTCATATCTTCATTCGCAATTTCCCAAGAGTTGTATTTTTCAGAATTCAGGTACAAATATTTCCCAAAGTTTTATAAAGCATTGCTCTAATTTTTTTCTGTAAGTTGAAATAGTCCATACTCATGTAGCAGACCTAAGATTTATTGCCGAATCAACAAAATTATAGAAAAAAATAACTTTTTAATTAGGAAAAAGTTATAAAAAATAAAATGTAAGTTATGATATTTTTTTATCCTTGTAATATACATAATAGGTGAAATTGAATATGTCTAGTACCTCAGCCATCATGTCATGCAGATCTGCTAAAAATTTGGTCTCCTCAAAATGTATAACATTGGATTAAATGGTACCTCAATTTGAGGAAGCATTTTGGGGAAAAAATGCATCAATTTCTTTGTAATTTTTTTAATAGCCCTAAGCAGGTTCAGAACTATTAAAAATACTTCTTATTTGTTTAGAAAGTGTGCTGCATTACCTGATAGCAACAAAAAATCCGTAAAACATATACTTTATAAACAGTGCCTGGAAGAAATAGGTGTTGATTTTTACATAATATTGAGCCGGAAAAGTACCCTGTATCCTTAATTAACTCCAGTAAGCGTCATCACTGTGATGTAAACATGGTCACTGATCCCTGTCTCTATACTGACACCATCAATAACGTCAAAACTGTTTCTATGTACAAGGGCAAAACTATTGCCTCTGTAAGTGGGCTGTCGAACTAGCTGCTCAAGACACGTTTTCGGAAAACGTGTTCAGAAGTACTTTGCAAGACAGTATGTCCATATCAACTGCAATGAATGCATAGACAGCCCAGTCTACACTCAGGAGGCTGAAGTCACCTCCAAATAATACTGAATTATTGTGTATTTCCAGGCTACTGAGCTTAGACTTTCTTTGAAGGATTCTAAAATTGTCCTAGTGTAGGTCTAGGGTCTTTGATTAGTAATCAATATGTCCTGGGTTCGAAACCCACTACTGCTTAAATTTTGATTAACAATCAGCATTATCGGTCAGAGACTTCTGGCATAAGAAGTCACCATCAGTCTGCTAAAGGCCTTGTCAAAGGGGGCAGAGGAGCAGACAGAAATTCAGGGCACTCTCTTCCCTCTTGTCCGTGCAGTGGGAACCTGGAAGAATCTGAAATGATCAATGGCATGAGGATGCGGAAGACAATGGAAACCACTGCCTTAAAGACACATAATGTTTATACACAAGACATTTGGCCTGTAATTGAAAAAGTGTCACAATCTCTCCATTGTCAAAAGATTCCGGAATAGTCCCCCATTCGGATCTCCAGGAAGGGACTGCCAAGGAGACAGCGACCATGAGAAAAAGATTGAATAACCAACAAAACGATAACATTGTATGAGTCAGGGCATGGAATGTCAGAATCGTGGACATGATAGGGAAACTAGAAACTCTGAAAATGGAAATGCAAAGGCTCTATCTAGATATGGTATGGGTCAGTGAAGTGAAATGGAAAGAAGGCAAGGATTTCTTGTAATATGAGTGTAGAGTAATATCAGCAACAGCAGAAAATGGTATAAGGGAGTAGGATTTATTATGAATAGGAAGGTAGGTGAGAGAGAGTGTTACAGTGAACAGTTTAGTGATAAGATTGTTTTTTCCCCAGAATCGACAGCAATCTAACACCGACAGTGATAGTTCAGGTACACATGTCTAATAGTCATGGGGAGACTGCAATGCAGTTGTAGGGGAAGGAGTAGAAGAAACAGTTACCGGAGAGTATGAGCTTGGGATGAGGAATGAGAGAGGAGAAAGACTAATTGAGTTCTGTAAAAAATTTCAACCAGTAATAGTGAATACTCTGTCAAAGAATCACAGGAGGAGGTGATACGTGTGGAAAAGGCCAGGTGATAAGGGAAGATTTCAGTCAGATTACATCATGGTCAGACAGATTCCGAAATCGGATACTGGATCGTAAGGTGTACCCAGGAGCAGTTATAGACTCAGATCACAGTGTAGTGGTGATGAGGAGTAGGCTGGAGTTTGAGATAAGTGAGGAAAAATCAATAGACAAAAAAGTGGAATAATTAAGTACTAAGGAATCAGGGGATACACTTGACGTTCTCTTAAGGCTATAGATACAGCAAGAAGGAATAGCTCAGTAGGCAGTACAGTTGAAGAGGAATGCACATCTCTAAAAAGGGCAGTCACAGAAGTTGGAAAGAAAATGTAGATACAAAGAAGACAACTGCAAAGAAACCATATGTAACAAAAGAAATACTTCAGCTGACCGATGGAAGAAGGAAAGGAAAATTAAAAGTACAAAGAAATCAAAAAATAAATAATTGTTGGAGGAACTGACTCCACATACAGGAAAGGAAAGACATTGGTATGCGAATGTACGAGTCTGGTGACATACCATCTGACTTTCAGATGATGTCCACACTATTCCTAAGAGAGCAAGAGCTGACAAGTGTGAGAATTATTACACAATCAGATTAACAACAGAAACTGTAGAGGAAGACAGAGATTGGAATACATCCAGCAAATAATTCAGGACGAAGGTTGCAAGTTCTACTCAGAGATGAAGAGATTGGCACAGGAGAGAAATTCGTGGTAGGACACATCAAACAAGTGAGAAGATTGATGGCTCAAAAACATTGTCTTGGCAGAATCAGGTGGCCGGTAAAAAGGCTGATAATTACCTTGAGTTTACCTAGCCCTGTTGCTCACTTTGAGGTAATTAGTGAGTTAGATCCTTTTCCGACCATGATACACACATTATTTTTGTCGACTGCAATAAACGCTCCACCTCCTATGGCATTTCATTTGTCGTTCTGATATACATTCGATGCCCCACTAATATTTCAGAGCTTTCTACTTATGGTTTAAGTTGGCCCTCATTCAGAGAAAAATTTGAGCACAATGATTTGCTCGAGGGCAGTAAATTCAGTAACTTTGTTATGAATATGTGACAATTTACTGTTGAAATGTTCACAGTCACACTATGTTTACTTCGTACACAGTCTGATTCCAACCTGTGTGTATTGAGTGGTAAGCACTCATCAGAGGACCTCCAACTACTGCAAGAAAGGGGGGAGGGGGGTAGGCCACAAGCACTCAACTACCTCAGTAGCTGCTTCTCCTCCCCCCCCCCCCCCCCCCTTTTCTCCCAGGGCGTCACAATTCTTTCATGATTTTTGTGCCTAGCTCACATGGGGCCCTGAGCTATTGCAGCCTATTCTTCCACCCTGGCTGCATTTCCTTAATTCTCCCTATCCTCGCACCTTTCCCGGTGCCCCCTTCTCCCCTCTCTTGGTGTACTGATTCATATCGACTTGGCTATCCACCTGGTTCCTTGTGTTGCTTGCAATTTTGTTCCTCTTTCCTGTTCATTCCTTCTTTTTAGCATTCAGTTCCCTCTTGAGGTTTGACCTCCACTTCTAAATATTTTGTTTTTAGTGTCTTCCTGGAGCATCGGAACTCCCAGCAATGGAAGCCATGCCAGGCGGTCCTTGCTGTGGCTGGATGGCCCCCCTTGTGGAGAGCCTCTGATCGGAGTGAGTGATATCAGGGTGGATGCTTGGCATGTGAAGCGTATCAAGCTGCAAAAATCTGGCTGTTCTCAAACACCTGTCTCCTCGTGTGGTGAAGGAGCATTGAATGCCATTCCGTATAAACTGGCAGCCTTCCCTTACCTGGCTACATCATTGAAGGAGGATCAAACTTGCCTTCTTGGGATGAAACACCTTCCCCACTATCTTTCTGTACTAGGACGGACAGGGACACACTCATGGCCAAAAAGCCATTGTGAATGGAGTCTCTCAGTAAGATGCAGTCAGGCTCCCTCTTAATCAAAGCTGCTTCTGCCGTCCAATCTACAGCTCTTCGTGTCTGTAATCATTCTTGGCAATGTCTCAGTGTGTATTACAAGATGTATACAATCCGGGGAAAAACCCAAGAACGTTTTCATCTGGGAAAAACCCGAGAATTTTTCAGAATTCCAGGAATTTATCATTGTTTGCTTTCAGTTAAATTTTTGTAATTTTGACTGGTAAGAATGTTGCTGTATCCTGCTACTGGAGAATGATACTGCAGCAATAAAATATAAAAGAGACAAAAAAAAAAAACTTCGGTGGCAAAGGAAATGCGCCATTTACAACAACAAAACACAGTGCACGCACAAGCATCTGCAAACAACAAAAATATGTCAAAGGTCTTAGGGCGAAGACTGTGTAATACTTAGTTACAATAAACTACTTTCTATGAGAGTGACGTCACAACTGTTTACATTAAGTTCGTTTGACCAGTTGTCAGCGGGCTCATGCGCATGCGTAGTGGACTCGTGTATGAGCAGTATCTTCTCCCACTTCGTGCTACTTGAAGTGTGGCGTTAGCTGTATTGGCAGTAGCAACAAGCAGTCAGGTGCTAACGAGTACAATTTTTCTCATGCACGCTAGGTGCCAGATTCGCGCAGTCAAGCATTAATCGCTTTGCGGAACAATGAAGTTACTTTTGTCAGTTTGCTAAAGAAATTTGGCTTTATTAATTTTTCCACTGAGTCAATCAATGTATATGAAACGAAGTGTTTCATTCTACAGTATTGGCTAGCTCCAACTGTTCGCTGAATTTCAAGTGCACATTTTCATCTTCTGCTATGTATGGCATTATGCCATAATAAAGAACCAAATATGGTACAGTACAGTCCTGGTACTCCAAGAAAATATACATTCCAAAAACTACACTGAAAAGCTTAACATCAGATGGGACCTACTTCATTGTGAATCTGGAAAAAACCAATATGCACTTCAATCCAAATTATGCATTTCAGTATGGTTTAGGAAATTCTGATGCTCTTGGAGTATCCTCTGATGTCCTGTTTATTATTTGGCATAATGTAAGTTCTCTTAGTGCTTTATACATAAGAACGTGCAGCCTTTCTACACCACTGTAGCTGCGCACGCGCAATAATGCCTGTTTTCTGGCGCTCACTGGCAACTGCTAAATCAGACCTATTTCTAACAGTCTCGGGATGGTATTGCGAACGGTGGTTCGAAAAGCATTACTTTCAAAGTAAATTTCTTTTTACACATGATGAATTAAGTTGTGTGTGAGAAAGTGTGATGAATTCAATAAATTACAGAGTGTTTAAAACTGAACGCTTTGAGGACCAGCCACTTACAAGAATTTAAGAGTCCAGAAGACCAGACATTTATGTCAATATTACATGTGAAAGCTTACCTTTTTTGTAGCTATACTATGTATATTAATGTAAACCATTAACTTTTCCTCTTTGTGTGTTCGCGCTATGTAACAGTGACCTTGCTATTGGCTGACTATAACACGTGTCCTATGCTCTGAATATCTGCTGTCATTGGCTGGCAAGATCACGTGGCATGAGATATGATTGGCTTATAAAAGGACATTGCAATCTCGATTTCAACACTCCAGAAACTAAAGTGCTGTGTTTGGTGCAATTCGAATTTATACTGTCACTTAGCACAAAATATGTGTATTTTCGCCCAGGAAAAAGTATATTTTTTAAACGGGATATCTGGGAATAACCCGGGAATTTTTTTCCTTGTCCCCGTATACACCCTTATTACCCCTCACCAATCTCTGAATATGGTCTGGGGAGTGATTTTTCATAGGGACCTCATCCTGCAAACTGATGAGGAACTGCAAGCTCATCTGGAGCAACGCGGCATTCATTTTGTTCGATGTGTGTAGTAGGGTCACAAAGACAACCGCACCGATATTGGTGCCTTCATTCTGGCTTTTGAGGGTGATACCCTCCCAGGGAAGATCAAGCTCTACAGACGTGACGTGAAGCCATATGTCCCACCACCCATGAGGTGCTGTAGGTGTTTGCATTTTTGGCATATGTCTTCCTACTGTATGGCAGACCGCTTGTCTTATACTGAGGATCGCAAAAAATACGAGACACTCCATCCAGTGTCACTTTCTTCAACTTTTGCCCTCATTGCAGTCTTTTCCCCTCATACCTCTTTTTTACCACAGCCCCATCCCCTTGTCCCCTCTCCCTCCCCTGCAGTTCATGCGACCTCCCCTCCAGGAGCTGCTCCCCCTCTCCAGCTAAAGTACGGAGTTTTGGCCTTTCATACTAAGTGTAGGCTTCCAGGTTCCTTAAATTTAATATTGGCAGACTATTCATGGAATGTTGAACTGGTCCTCAGTGTCCTGTGTGAAATTGGTTTTTGTTTTTAGATACAATGTTTTGCTTTACTCCTGGAATAGGGGCAGGGTGCAGGGTGATCATGGTTGAGGCATTGCTTCATGTTTTCTTGGTCTGGGACCCCTGACCACTCCCCCTTGAAAAGACTGCTCTTTTATCCCTCTGTTTTCCCAGTTTTATTATTTGGGCTCCCTTTTACACCTTCTGCGTTTGTTTTAACCTCCTTGTTTTATAGTTCGACTCCTCTGCACTTTTAATGGACCCTTTCTTGTCTGTGTGTAACTCTGAAATCATGGGGCTGATGACCTCGCCATTGATTCCCATAACTCCCACTCAATTAACCTATCAATTGATCAGTAGCTGCTTCCTTTGTGTGGTGCACCCCTAATCTGTCCAGCAGGGTCCTTCAGTTCTTCACATCATATTACAGGTCTAGAAATCTGTAGTCGATTTTGTCACAGATTGACAGAGCCTTTGGTTGTGATCCTCTCCCCCTCGGCTTCATGACTCCAAACCAAAGGACATGATCAGCTCTTAGTATGATGCTACAAATCTGCAAATTGTGAGCTTTGATTTCACCCTGTGAATGAGGCCAGTGGTCTTCACCAGTTCTGCCAATCGGTCCTATGAACTGAAGATTACCTCAGAACCCAAGTGATAGACATCATTGGTGCTGATATGAGCTAAAACTTCCAAATGACAGCACCATATATCCTCATTATCTGCAGGCAGGATTGCATCCATGTCTCAGATGAAGCCCTGGGGCAGACGCACAGAGTGCATATTAGATTTCATTCCAACCCTGAATGTTACTTCCCAGGGTTGGGGGGGGGGGGGGGGTTCAATAATGTGCCTAACATTGGAGCTGCCAATAACCAGCAACCTCCTGTTCCCATGTGCCTGCTCAGTCACTGCTGAATGAGTGACCACCTGTTCACCCACTGGGTCATGGGTGGGACTATTCAGCATCCTCCACATAAACTATCTGCCTTGAATGATGTGAATATGATACAAGCCAGCACTCTCACTGTGGTGAGAGTAGATTCCCTGTTTCGAGTATGCTGAAAGGTGCTGGGTTGACAAGCATGTGGGCGAAACAAGCCACACCTGAGTGTCTGTGGTAGCCACAAGATTCTCCACAACTGCTACAACTTGAGACAGCAGCCTGAGAATTGCTGACTGCGTCCAAAAATGTCACCAGCCATGTGCAAACTGTGGTCAGCTCCTCCTGCATCTGCACACAGCACGCATACATCCTATTCATCCTAGTACTACTAATTTAAGATCTAACTATAAAAGTACACACAGAAAGCTAGATACGTAATTTGCTACTCTCCTGACGTGTCATGTATGAAAGCTAGAGCCTGACTCTTACTGGAGGTAACTCAGCAAACCATCTTGATTACTGTTGGCATGTCGACATGTGAGCAGTTCGTATGAGGTAAGCCGTCCCCTCATTACTCCCAATTGTAGCAGGAATCAAATACACTCAGGTTAGACCTTTCTTAAAAGTAATTCCAGGATGACTAGCTGCTGTAGCAAGGTGCTGTAATTAGGTTTCCTCTACTACATGTGTACATGTTGCCGCTCCTTTGTAATGCATTATTCGAGTTCATAGAGATCTTTGCCCACAGCAAGGATCTAAATTAAAAATGTTGAACATGATTCTGGTAATCCGACGATGTACTCTGCTAAACTCTGTAAGAAACTCCTGGTACCTGCTGTCCTCTTCTTGTGTTCATTGACACAGTTAGGGAAGAGTTACCTTGTTCCTCAAAAGATAAGGTCGCTATCAAAATAACTACAGGGCAGGGACCTTTCCTGTAAGTAAAAAAAAGAAGGGGTAAATTATTTAATAATTTTAGTTGCATGGGGATTAATTTCACTTGTGCAATATCGTCATCTGCTGTTACTAGCCACCTGATTGATTCGGTTCCTCCCCCCACCCCCACCCCCCTCCCATCCCCTCTGTACTGCATGTGCTGGCCATCTGAGCTAATAATCATATGGTGGCTTCTTTTTTTCTCCAAAGGTCTCTTTAATTTTCCCGTAGGTGGCCTCTACCTTTCTTATAGTTGTACATGCTTCCACAGTCTCACATATGTCTCACTCATTTTTTTAGACATTTATGTTCCCTTTTTGTCTGCTTCATTTCCTGTATGTTTGTATTTTCTCCTTTTGTCAGTTAAATGCTATATAACCTGTTAACAAAGGATTTCTACTAGGTCTTGGCTTCTTGCCTTTCTGAGAATCTGCTACCTTTCATTACTCAAAGCTACCCATTTGTCTTCTGTAGTATTCACTTCCCCCCATTTTAATTGATCGTCACTTAGTGCTTCTTTTGAAACTCAGGAACCGTCAGTTATTTTTTTTCTTTACTCAGGTTGCATTTCTTTTATTTCCTAACTATTTGCATTTTTTTTTTCAGTTTGTCTGCAGTTGCAGTGCCTGTGGACATGTTTTTCAGTATAAAAGCTGGTTTCAAACTCATCATATTACCATTATATAATCTGCACGAAACCTTCAAGTGTTCCCAGGTCTCACCTGCCTGCCCCTTTTAAATGATTATAAACAAATCAAAAAACTACCATCTACTATATGTGTGCAAGTGGCTTAGTGTCTCAGTAAGTGCCAGCCTCCTATCCAGAGGTCTCAGGTTTGACCCCTAGTCAGTCCTTCAATTTTCACCTTAGTCTTCAACCTGTGACTGTGTTTGTTAATGTGAAAAAGATAGAATTTTACAATGGTTTGAAGTCGACATTAAACTGTGGGTTCTGCTATAACTGGCTGGGTCAATCAGTTCAGAAGATATGTGAAGGCAACAGTCTTACCATTGTAATGCCACCTGCTTTGTACAAGTGTGGATTGATTTTCAAGTAAGAATGTGAAATATTAACGAAGAAAGGGCATATCATGATGATAACAAGAGAATGGCAAAAACTGTATATAAATGTAGGCTTTAGATCTGATGAATTATGATTATTAAGGTCTCTTGCTGTGTGATAAATTTCAGTCTCAAAAAACACATTTTTTTTTTAATCATGTTTCTAAAGCATCAGGCTCAGAAGTCAGTATCAGTAAGCAGCTAGCTAGGTGACACAAAACTGTATTCTTGTTAAATTTTAATGCAAAGAAATGGTTCGTATAATATCAAGAACAATAATTGGACTTCGAAAGACATGGCTTGAGGCTTGACTTACAGATAGTAAAATGCATAAACAACTGTGCATTTGAAGCTATTGTTATAGAGAGACATAACTGAGAAGTAGTGTGTGTGTGTGTGTGTGTGTGTGTGTGTGTGTGTGTGTGTGTGTGTTCAGAAGAGATTGACCATGTTGTAACACAGATTTATATTTCATCTTAACATTTGAATTTCCTTTTCCAGGACTATGTGTTTTCTCTACTAACGGGCTATTGCGATCCACCTGCCGGTGTAGTTCTCAGGGAAGGCCAGTATTACAACCCATACTTTCCTGGTGGAGCTATAAGTATGGCACAAGCTCTCTACAATGAGGTATGTTCTGTGAACATGCTTGTAACTATTTGTATATAAGCTACCTCATTTACAGGGATGGCCAGTGATACCTTTTTTGTTTTTTATGTAGGTCATAGAGTATTCAGACGGAACTCCAGCAACAGCCAGCCAGCTTGCGAAAGATGTTAGCACGTTCTTGAAATGGGCTGCGGAACCAGAACACGATGAAAGGAAACAGATGCTTATAAAGGTTAGCCTGAAAAATTGATTTTTGTTTTGTTTGTGTCACATTCTTTGTGCCGTTTGTATATACTCACATGAAAACAAGTTTTGCATCACCCCAGTTCCCAAAACTCCTGAAGATAGACATTGAATGTGGATATTGTATCACAGAGACAGTCCCTCTGACTGTTTAGAGATGTCACTAAACCCGCCCACAGATGTCAACAACCATGCGTGAGCAGTGCCTATTAGATGGAGGGAACCTGACAGCCGATTCATTCCAGTCACTCCATCTGGAAGGAGGTACACGGCTCATGTTGTTTGTTGTTCAACCATGCCTAGACGGTCAGTACTGCGGTTCCATCGCGTCAGCATTGTTACTTTGTGCCAGGAAGGGCTCTGAACAAGGGAAGTGTCCAGGCGTCTTGGAGTGAACCAAAGTGATGTTCAGTCGCGGAGGAGATAGAGAGATACAGGAACTGTCGATGACAAGCCTCATTCAGCCCACCCAAAGGTTACTACTGCAGTGGATGATCGCTGCCTACAAATTATGGCTCGGAGGAACCCTGACAGCAACGCCACCATGTTGAATAATGCTTTTCGTGCAGCCACAGGACGTCATGTTACAACTTGAACTGTGCGCAGTAGGGTGCATGATGCACATCTTCACTCCCAACGTCCATGGCAAAGTCCATTTTTGCAACCACAACACCATGCAGCGCGGTACAGATGGGTCTAACAACATGCCGAATGGACTGCTCAGGATTGGCATCACGTTCTCTTCACCGATGAGTGTCGTATATACCTTCAACCAGACAATCGTCGGAGATGTGATTGGGGGCAACCCGGTCAGGCCGAACACCTTAGACACAGTGTCCAGTGAGTGCAGCAGGGTGGAGGTTCCCTGCTGTTTTGGGATGGCATTATGTGGGACTGATGTACCCTGATGGTGGTCATGGAAGGTGCCGTAATGGTTGTACAATACGTGAATGCCAGCCTCTGGCCAATAGTGCAACCATATCAGCAGCGTATTGACAAGGCTTCATGGGCGACAATTCACGCCCCCCATCGTGCACATCTTGTGAATGACTTCCTTCCGGATAACGACTAGAGTGGCCAGCATGTTCTCCAGACGTGAACCCTATTGAAACATACCTGGGATAGATTGAAAAGGGCTGTTTATGGATGACGTGACCCACTAGCCATTGTGAGGAATATATGCTGAATTGCCTTTGAGGAGTGGGACAATCTGGATCAACAGTGCCTTGATGAACTTGTTGATAGTATGCCACGACGAATACAGGCATGCATCAATGCAAGAGGACGTGCTACAGGGTAGTAGGGGTACTGGTGTGTACAGCAATTTGGACCACCAGCTCTGAAGGTCTCGGTGTAGGGTGGTACAACATGCAATGTGTGGTTTTCATGAGCAATAAAAAGGGCGGAAATGATGTTTATGTTGATCTCTATTCCAATTATTTGTACAGTTTCCGGAACCCTCGGAACCGAGGTGATGCTAAACTTTCTTTGATGTGTGTAGTTTCAAAGGTAATAATGATACATTCATTTTTGAGACAAACAAATCTTTGACATTAGTTAGTGTGTGTGTGTTTTTTTTAATTACTGTTGGCACCAACGTCTCTTCAACCCCACCTAATGGATTTTGGTAAGAAGTTTTCTTTGTCTAGATTGGTGAATGGAAATATTTCAGTTTTGCTGTACAGGGCATCTCAGCATTGTTTTTTAAAGTTTTAATTGTACATACAATGTTATATCATTGTTAAAACAAGTACTTGTTTGAGCCTTTCAGATAAAGATTTTGTGCGTCATGTGACGGGCAAGTCTAGTAAGTGCCACCCTGAGCCATGTAATGTTCCATTCAGTGAGTGGGGATTTCTCTGTGTCCTTGCATACTGTCTCAACACAATCCCTGGGCCAGATGTTATCCATTCCCAAATGCTTAAACATCTATCAGTAGATTAACGGTGACACATCCTTGCCATCTTTAACTGCATCTGGAGCAATGGTGAATTCCCATGGCAGTGGCAAGAAAGTGTCATTGTTCCAGTGCTAAAATCTGGTAAGATCCCACTGGATGTGGATAGCTATCATCCTACTAGCCTCACCAATGTTCAATGTAAGCTGCTCGAACATGTGGTGAGCTGGTGGTTGTCTAGGGTCCTTGAGTCTCCGAGCCTTCTGGTTGCACCACCACTGACAACTTGGTATACCTGGAGTCTGCCATCCAAAAGGCCTTTTCCCACCATCACCTTATTGCACTTTTTCTGGACCTGACGTAAGCCTGTGACACCACTTGGCAACATCACTTCCTTGCTACATTATGTGAGTGGGACCTCTGGGTCCGCTGCCATTTTTTATAACAAACTTTTTGGCACTCCACACCTTTGGAGGTTGAGTCAGTGCTTCACACAGTTCCCTCCATATCCAGGAGTGAGGTCCTGCAAGGCTCTGTACTGAATGCCCCACTATTTTTAGTGGCCATTAATGGTCTCGCAGCAGCTAAAGGGTCCTCAGTATCAACCTTTTCGTATGCTAATGACTTTTGCATTTCCTTTTTCTCATCTACTATTGGTGTGGCTGAACATCAACTGCAAGAAGCCATATGAAAGGTGCAGTCATGGGCTCTCGCCTATGGCTTTCAGTTTATAGCTGTCAAGACATGATTCATGCACATCCACAAAATTATCTTGATGACTATCTGCTTAATGTAGTGGACTCGTATCACTTTCCAGGACAGGTTTTCGATGCCTGCTTAGTTTGGTTTGCCCATCTTCATCAAGATTTTTTAACACCTGAGTCACACCAACTGTGGTTTAGATCGCCGTACACTGTTGTAGCTGTACAAAGCTCTTGTACAGTCCCATCTTGACTATGGAGGCCTGTTGTATGGGTCTGCATTGCCCTCAGAATTGCAGATGCTGGACCCTATACACCACTGTATAGTTAGACTTGCGAGGGGAGCTTTCTGTACGAGCCCAGTGAACAGTCTACTCATGGAGGTTGGAGTTTCTCCATCGCAACTCAGGTGACAACAGCTGCTCGCCAGTTACACCGCGCATATTCATGGCTCGCCTAAACATACAAATTATTGTCTTCGTTTCCATGACACAGTGCTCCATCTCCCGCAACAGTAGCCCAGATTGGAAATTGTAATTGCAGTTGATGTCCGGTCCCTTCTCACTGAACTCTAGTCTCTCTCTCTCTCTCTCTCTCTCTCTCTCTCTCTCTCTCTCTCTCTCTCTCTCTCTCTCTCCACGACCACTCTTGAGTCCACTCATGTACACCTCCGTGGGGCTTACCTTGACCACAGCTTTGTGTAGACTTACCACAAGTCCCAGAAGACTCAGTTCATCCTGCAGCCCAAACTGGCATTTTCCCTCTTCCTGATGTGTCCCAGGATTCAGAGGTAGTTTACACTGATGGCTTAATGGTTGTGTTCATGCTGTACAGCGCTCCTTGCCAGATGGCTCTAGTGTTTTCACTGCAGAGCTGATAGCCCATCTCTCAGGGACTTGAGCGTATCCGTTCCTGCACCGGGAAGTCCGTCCTCATTTGTAGCAATTCCTTGAGCGCCTTACAAGCTCTCAACCAGTGCTATCCTCGCCATCATCTGGTAATGGACATCTAAGAGTATATTTACATCCTTGAACAAAGTGGATGGTAAATGGTCTTCTTGTGGACCCTGGGGCACATAGGAATCCAAGGAAATGAACTTGACCGACAAGCTAACCAAAGAGGCTAACCATAAACAGTCTGTATTACACTGAAAAATTTTTGGGCTCTGGTATACAGAATAACACTATCTGATTTTGCTGAACAAGGTATGTATGATAAAGGAGGTGACTGATGTGTGGTGGTCCTCCATGTGATCCACTCCCAATGACTCCGTAGTCTTTTGTCAGCTCCCCATCAGCCATACTTGGCTGGTTCATGTTCACGTCTTACGTTGCAAGGACCCATCTCAGTGTCACTATGGTTCACACTTGACAGTCTTCCACATCTTATTAGACTGTCCAAATTCAGCTACCCCGACACACTTTCAACGTTCCTGACACATTACCTGCAGTGTTAGGTGACAGTGCCTCAATGGCTGATCTAGTTCTAAGTTTTATTTGAGAGGTTTTTTTTTCCACTCCATTGAAGGTGCTGTCTCTTTTTGACTTGGTGTTCGTCTTTTCACCAGCTGTTTTTCTCTTGCCTTGTGCATTTTGGCTGGAATTTTAGTGTGTTGCAGAGTGGCTGGCTCATCCTTTTTCATTCTTGTCATCAGCCGCCAAGGCCATCTCCTATATTATTTTTAATACCTTTTACTGCTGTATTATTTTTAATACCTTTGACCGCTGTTTTCCCTTTTCATTGATGTTTTCAGTTTTTTCTTGATACTTTCATTTCTTACTTCAATGTGGTTAGACACAGTTTTACATGTTTTGCTCCTTCCCTGGATTTGAAACGATAGGTTTCTTTTGGGGTACGGTTTTAATCTGAGACGTGTGTGACTAACGAAAACGGGGCTGATAACCACACAGTTTAGTCCCTTTAACCTCCAAACCAACCATGCAACCAGCAGGCAAAATTTAAAGCTAATATTGAAATTTCAGAGAATGTATCTAACCATATAAGAAAATATTTCATTGTAATGCTAGTGATTAAGTCGTATGGGATTAACCAGCTACATGTTTCATTATTTTTATTGTGTAGCATACAGAAATGCACTAAGAAATGGAGAAAACATTGACACCAGGAACATTTCACCATGCATCGTGGTCACTTTTGTTCTTGAACTGCTAGCAATGTTTCTTTCATGTAAATTATTGCATATAAAAGGGTCATAGGGAAAGTATAGAACATTTTTTGACATGTGACTGTGTTCCACCAACCAACCAATCACTGATGTTGGTATTCATTCGCTGAATTTTGGCAGCAGCTAAGATTCAATACATTGCTGAATGCTTAGCTGTACAACTTTAAAACGTGTGACAAAATTTACAATCGCACGAAGTATAAGGTGCACAGTCTTACTCGCATATTAAACTCTGAAAAAGTCTGACCCATTGAAAGTTGAAGACAAATAACTGAGTTCTATGGTAATGTGATGAACAAAGCACCAGTATGGGGGTGGTGTATCATGTTTAATGGCAGACAGGAGAATGTTCATGACGAAGATTGCTTGGGGACGATTCTCAGTGGTGACTGATGGACTCGCACCAAGTGTTGAAACAAAACTCCAAGAAGATAGGCGCTTCACAAATAGTGGAATGGGCTCATCCTTTCCGGACATTTCAAGAACTGTGTTGTACAAGATTGTTAGTGCAGATATGAGCTATAAAAAGTGAGTGGCAGGTGGGTTTCTCAAATTCTGTCAGATTAACGCAAAACCAAATGAATGAATGGCAGCTGCACTGACATTTCTCAGTCACTGTGAAAAGGATGGTGATGAAATTTTTAATCACATTGTTGTCACTGGCGATGAGACTTGCGTATCACATTTCATAGGAGAACCAAAGCACCTATTGATGGAATGACGTCATTCGCAGTTCCCAACAAAACCAAAACAAGTGAAACCAATTTTGAGCACCAAAAATATTATGGCTATGGTGACCACATGCCTAGAGGTGAGACCATAAATGCAGCGACCTACTGTGAGATACTTCAACAATTTCGCAGAATGCTATCCACTGGAGCCATCCTCCTTCACGATAATGCATGCAACAGGATTGGCACAGCTTAGCATTTTCAGTGAGAAATGTTTCAGCATCCACCATGTAGTCCAGACTCAGCTCAAAGTGATCATCGCATATTCCCCAAATTGTAAGATTTTTTGAGTGGACAACACTACAAACGTGAACTTACAGAAGCCTTTAATCAGTGTTTCAACAAATTGGTAGAAACTGAAGTGCAGAAGGCTAAGTGGTACGACAGGTGCCTAAATTTGAATAGTGACGACACAGAAAAGTAGCTTGGGTATAAAATTGTAAATGAAATAAGAATTTCAGTAGGGAAAAAGTTCTTTATTTCCTGAATGACCCTCGTAATTATAAAATCATTCAGTTTTACTGGTAATAGACATTTTATACATGAGGTGACATTTTAGATTTGTGCATAAACATTAATTACTTCAACAAATCAAAACTGTTCATGGCTCGAACTCGGAACTGTTCCCACATTTGCTCTTCCAGTTGGGAAAACACCACAGACTGTAATAAATAATCGTAGCATTGGAGGTTTGAGTCACCTGTGAGGTTTGCTGGGCTGTCTCATTTGAAAGCGCACTGTCTGTGAAATGCCGAAGTCTGGACCAAAGTCTGTCTCCACAGTTGAAGTTTTGTTTTGTAAATATTCATCTTTACATACTCCACCAACAGCAATCATTCTCAAATATAATTTTTATCATTTTAAATTCTCTTGTATATGAGCAGTGTAAGTGATGCTGACAGTGCATTAACTTCTATGTTGTGTGTTCTTGTACAAAATTAGCAATTTGTTTTTTATCTGTTTGTCATGTATGATAGAAAAACTAAGAAGTTGAGGATAATTGTTGTTTTCAGTGTGTAGTGCCAGAATTAGGTTATGCTATTTTGGATTTAGGAAGTTTATAATTTCAGACTTGCATAGAATTATGCTTATCCTTAACACATTATGTTGTTACTTTTATTTTTTCAGGTGCTGTTCATTTTCCCTATGTTACTTGGCGTTGTCTATTACATCAAGAGGCACAAGTGGTCACTTCTTAAGAGCAGGAAGATGGCATTCAGGCCCCCAACACAAAAATGATTGGAAAAATAGGAAAATTTTCAGAAGATTTGTAGTTTGAAGATCATTAATGAACTTTAATCAAATTCTATTGGTAGCAGATTTATTGGTGATAAAATATTCAGGCAAAACAAGAAATAAATTGTGATTCAGTATTCCCAAATCAATAAGCAGATTTTAAGTGGTCACATAACATTACTGCAAACCCAGTGAAGCAGCTTAAACCCTGAATTAATTTTTGCCTTTTGAAGGCAGCAGATAACACAGTTTTATACACTGCAAAGTTAATGTGAAAATGAAGGACTTCATTAAATGTGAAGCGTCAGTTTCCTTCAGTGTATTTTGTTATTTATTCACTGAAATGCTTACAGTTAGCAGGTCTTACCACAGCATCAGACTTCACACATGCATCATGTGGCATTAAAAGATTGTGGTGTATGTACAAATATTTATAATAAAGATCTGCTACTGTAAATGGATAGTTTGTTGCTTCTTCTGTACATTGCATGTTTTCTGTACGTTGTATATTTTCGGGTTCAGTCAAGTTGGATTGCTTGAGAAATGTGAAAGCTGTTATGACACTTTAAAAATATATTATTGGTGTATACTGGATGTATTTATATCACTTTCATCTGTTGATAAACTGCACAATAAGAACCTAATTTAGCTGTGATGAGAAGTACATTGAATTGTTACCAGAACTCTAACTGGGGAAAACTTAAGTGGTCCAGTCCTGCATAATGGACGTGAAACAACATGCAATCAGTCTGTATTCATGAATATCAATAGAGGATTTCTTTCCAAATATTGGTACAGCAAGAGGGTGAAACAAATCTTTTTGAGTACTTTGTGACTGGTAACAATGTAATACTCTGTTTTGTCAGTGTTACATGTTGTGTTGTTTGTATTCCAAATTTTGTGCCCCTTGCATTGGGGAAACTACTTCTTTGTCTTCACATGATTTAAAGTAGCAGTTCAACCATGAATGTTATTTCTGATGTCATTGTTAGTGTTATTGGTGTGACTATTCTTTAGGCGTATATTAAGCTGAGGAGTCATTCACGATATTATTCCTGTTATTGGAGGTAACAATGCAGTTTAATGTATGGCTGCAACATGCAAGACATGGCAGCCATATTTTTGTGTGCTGCACTATAATGCCACTTGATGTATACTATGACCTCACTCAGACTTTCTCACTTTGTTTTCTTTTTTCCCTGAGCTTGGGTGCACTCTGGAAGAGTTCAAATAAATATCCCAAATATACTCCAATCTACATTCATATACAGTGTGCAAAAAAACTATGAATACAAATGAAACATTTCTATCATTCATTTTCATTGTGCGTGTCTGTGACTCAGTGCCTCCTCTGTGTAGTGAGTGGTAATCTATCCTTTCCCAATTGTTCCTATGAATATAAACTTTGAGTGTGTAGAAGAGAGAGAAAAAATGCTATTATGTGACAAAAATTTCTTTGGTGCCCTGTTTCCTTACTGGATGTTCTTAAAAGTTTCGGTTCTTAAAAGTTTCGATGCTAGGGATATTCAGACATAATGTTCAGACTACCATGTTACAAATGATTTTTATAGATGTTGCTGAAAATGCCATCTGTTTACGTTAACGCACAAATGGCATCTGTGTGCTACGGATTTTCCGCCAAAAACAGGCAGGTGTTTCTAAAGTAATGGCTGCAGCTTCAGCCAAATGAGAAACAAACTCATCTGTAGTCTCTCTCTGTGTCATATGCCAAAGACTTCATCTCCCCCACAGAAGAAATGTGTAGGAGTGATGTCATGAGAACACTGTGGCCACAGTACTGGCCCACATCTCACAGACCAACAATTTGAGGAAAACATGGTCTAAATGTTTTCTGATACAAACAGCAAACTGTGGTGGAGCCCCATCACACTGGAATCATAATCGTTGCCTGACCGCTAGCCAGACATTCGCCAATATTTATGGTACAGCTTTCCGGAGAAATGTAGAAATTTCCTCCACCAGCATGTTAGGCAGAAGATACATCTCAGTTAGATGTGGATGAACAAAATCCGACCAAAAATTTACTGTAAATTTCTGTTGACAGTGGAACAGACAAGTTGTATTTAAACTCCATGACATGGGTGTTGAGGCTGTTGACAATTCCTTCTCATATGAAGGCAGCCTATTCAGTAAGCAAAACACCCCTTTGGAAGTAAGGATGTTTAAAATTTTGTGTTGATGTTATTGGGAGATTTCCACTGGGTAGTGGTAGTCCTTAGATTATAAGTCTTTTACGTGCATGTCTTTCTGATATGGACATTTCACACATTGGCATTGGAAGTATTTAGTTCCTTGGCTATAGCTAATGTGCTGACGCTGATTGAGTGTTTGAAATGTGACATGATTTTGGTAACCTTCTTTCTGGAAATGGTTGTGCATACCGGCACCTTGCTGTTGAAGTGTTACATTCTGCTCTTCTATTAGAAACATGAGCATAACTTGCTGGGAGTGTACTCAACCATCAAGAACATGTAAGCATCAAAACAGCAGAATGGACATCTTTGTATAGGTTAGTGGCCATAATAGTGTGTGTGCGCCTGCCCCCCCCCCCCCCCCCCCCCCCACACACACACACACACACACACACACACACACACACACACACACACGCACTCTCTCTCTCTCTCTCTCTCTCTCTCTCTCTCTCTCTCTCTCTCTCTCTCTCTCCATGTTAGTTTTTGTGTCTCACTTTATTTTTTCTTATTCTGAGTGTTGCCATCATCAGATCTGTCAAATAGAGTAAAATGTAGTAATATACTTGATTAGTACGTACCAAATACTTTGAAACATCTGTACAGTGTATGTTGTCAGATAATTCATAACTGTTAAGAGATACTGGTGGTGACAGTCACCAGTAAGAAGGTTATTGTTCAGCCATGGTCAGATGGCACTCGAGGCACCATAACAGTGCACGCTTTTTAACTGATGAAAACTGGAGACATGAAGAAAATATAAATTAGATAAAAAATTTACTTACCATTTTTGTTAATACAGCAATGAATCATTAAAATGATAAGTCTGTTTGTATTAATACGTGTACATCTATATGGCTCTAATGGGATTTTAACAAACATTACATAACATAAGATTTGTTCCACATATGACAGCTTGCATTAAAATTTGTCTTCAAATGCAAGGCTGCATAACAAATAAAGAACATCTATTGATCCATTGTGGATGCAGGGCAGTGCCTGTTCAAATATTTAACAAGGAAAATGGCCAAACAGTCGTGCAATTTGAGAAGGTTTTATTTTCACAACCAGTTTTGGCACGTTAGTATGCGATCTTCAGGCCCCCTATGCATCTCGCATACAGACATTCAAATGTGTAGATATTGGCGTACTGTAGATATTATCTGGATGTCATGAATTTGTGTTTCATGTGCTTCCTTTGAAGACTTGATAACAACTGGCCAATTTCTTACTCATCCATTCATTTGGATTGTCCACAGCATGACCTTTTTACTAGTTTCATCATTTCAGCACAGTAAGACATAAATTTCTGAAAATACTGTCCACCCTTAGATTATATTTATAAAAGGTATGACTTGACAAATGGATAATTATTCATGTAGGAAAAATGCTTAAAATAAGGTGTGAATTACAGCAATTACTAAATTACAATTAAATTATAAAAAGTATCTTAGTTATCTTTACATAATACAAGTGTAGGTTTTACCTAAAGAATATAATCACCTATCTGTTCCAAAATAAAACAAATGGCTTTCCCATCGACTCTTAACACACACATCATATGTCATTATTTACATATATCCCCCTTCTTTTGTACGTTAATAGTCTTTCTTTCCCCTCCAAGAGAGCCCGTGATACATAGCAGTAGCTAAAGAAACTGATAACAAGAAATTCCAGATACTAGGTACATATTACAGCAGTCTACAGTGGGATTGCTAAGTAGTGACTCAACCCCCTGTATCAGGAATGCATTAAAAGAGTACACATGGGGAACATGAAAAGATCAGTATTACACATATCTTAATGATCTACTATTTTTCACTCCAGTGCAGTACTTCACCACTTTCTCCAACTTCTACCATTGTGATTACTGACACATGAGCCAGGTGGTTCTTTGAAGAAACAGTACAGAGAAAAATGTGGCCTTGGCACAATTCTCTCCTTTTCAGCATTCCTTTGTCTTGTATTTATGTTTAAGTTTCTCATTATTTTTCAAGTATACTAACAAATAATACTTGGAGATCCATATAGGCAGTAAGAGGATGTACTTAAAATTTCTCAGGTATGGAAATGATTCTCAGTAATACAATTATGCACAAAAATATTAAATTTGAAGTAACTAGCTATTTTAGCCTATATCAAATTACGATACTTTTCAAACCATAAAATATTCTTGCTCTAAATACCAATTTTTAAAATTCATCTCAGTTTTGTACCATGTGTAGTTGCCAGATTCAAAGTGTGAATATTATATATTTTTTCCTGCAGTAACAATCCATTTTCCCTAATTTTAGTTGTGTAATCACGTGCACAGTTGTCACGATTTAATTTTGTTGTTAATTATTTGTAGTCAGCTACTTCATTATCATCATTAGACCTCAGACTTTTAGGTTCTATCACTTGCAAAAATAGGTTATAAAAATCAGAAAATAGGTGACCAAAATGTGACATTTTACTGTCTAAAAAGATAAAATAGATTGACAAAAATCCACTTCATATTATTGTCCATGTTCTTACTTAGTCACAGTAAATAACTAACACTTTCTTCAGATTTTCTCTTGAGAAACTGCATCTCTTGTCTGTTAATAGCATTTTATATGCTGAGAATGAGCATTCCTTGTCAGGATCTAATTTTCCAACAATCAAATTAGTCACATATAGACCTTTTCTGTCAGTTGTCTCATTGACAGAGGTCCACATGTATGAATCACCTGTATCTCCTCTTATCCTGCTCAGTGTATTTTCATATAAAGTATCTAAATAGTTCTTTCTCAGTGTGGATTCTGATGGAACACTGCAGAGACAGTATTTCTGTAGAATACTTTTGAACTGGCTATTTTCAACTGCATTGAATGGTACATTTACTGCAACAGTGCCGCGGCACAGGTCAAGATAAAATTCGTTTTTGTTTGTTGCATTTGGTTTAGTCACAAATGTTTGTTCAAAGTTTGATTTATTTTTTTAAATTTGCCTGGTGTTTAGTCCCTACGACATGCTGACTTAAATGTGATCTCTGTTCAGAACGTACCTACAAACAAAAAGAAATGAGAAATATTTTGTGGAAGAATTTACATATGAGATCTACTTAGCAAAGTTAACCTACATTAAGGGTTTAGGAACAATATTTTTGCATTCACTTGTGTCTGGTCCAAGTTAACTTAGGGGGGGAGTGGCATCATTGTTCTCTGAGTGGACGTAGGAGATAAAAGGTTAACATTTTACTTACGTCTTTGTTGCATACATTGCAATGAGTGACTCTTCCGTCTGTAGAGAAATCAGGAAATTCTTGTAACCACTGACGAATCAGAGATGATTTGGAGCTGGCTACTTTTGGCATGCTTGACTTTCCACAAATACACTTTTGCTGTGAAATATTTCACCACATCCAATCAGCACGCTGACCAACTGAATGTAGACATTGCAGGTGTTTTAAGCAGGCTGTTCCGACAGGGCAGGAAGGCGCCAGAGTCAGATCATAAGGCTCCTCAGTGCCCTGCCATACCTGAAAACTGCATTGTGTTCTCTGTTGTCACAGCTCGTCAGAGTTTCATGGAAGTGGAGGAACAAATGCTCCTCGTTTAATGTAACCATATGCACAGAAGTCCATTGAGGTTAAATCGGGTGATCACGCTGCCCAGGTCATCGTTCCATCATGTCCAGTCCAAAATTCCTGCAGAGATATGTGAAAAATTCATGATGATAATGTGATGGTGCGCTGTCTTTGTGGAAAACAAAACCTGTGCTCATATCCTGTTGGAATTGAGGCGTTAGGTAATATTCAAGCATGTTCCTGTATGCTAGGCCAGTTAAAGTTGACTAGTTGTGGCAGGATTTTTAACATGTGTGCGTGCGATGCACCAGTTGCGACGGGTTATACGTTGCTGCTGCAATGCAATTTCTTTTATAATTTTTGTTCACCTACCTCTTTACAGCGGTAGATCTTCGCACGTAAACTCCTGACTGCAGCTGCTTACGAGATCACAGAAAAGCAGTGTTGAGGAAACTGTATCCTCATAGCTACACGCCGGAGGCCGCTATAAGTAAAATTTGCTGAAAATTTTCTATGTACTTTAAAGAAATGATTCGGAAAGGGGATGTCACTCGTACTTTAGACATGAACTTCAAATTTAAACCTTCAGTAGATCTTTATTGCCGTAAAACAAGATCATCAGCCCACATTTACGAAAATTACTAAAGTTTCTGCTCACAGTTATCACCATACCTAAAACAGCCAGAACTTTTACCTTCCCAAATTCCGAAACCAATTCTGTATCTCTTACCTATAAAGGGTATTGTTATAAGGTTACCATTAATTCTAACCATTACATCATTTGTCCCGAAATTTACCCATGCTTCATGTTTACTAAGAAAATCAGCACCCACCAGCATGTCTACGCTTAGTCCACTTATTACTAAGAAGTTCTGTTTAATTACTACCCCCTTTACATCTATGGTTAGGAATACTTCTTGCTTTACCACCTTCTTGGTTTTTCCTGTTGCGACAATTATATTTAAGCCACTTACTGGCATCTTTACTACTTGTTTATTATCTGGGAGTCCATTCACAAAATTTTGTGACGCAGCACACACCTCTGATCCTGTATCTATTAAACACTTCACCTTTTCATTTAATACACTTAACTCTATTATTGGCTGTCCTAAGTACTCTTATTTGAATTCAGGTTTTACTTTGTCTAATAAATCCTGCATCGTTTCCCTTCTGCCAAAACCTGTCTTCTGGGTGGATGTCACATTCACACTTACAGACCGAGCGAGGTGGCGCAGTGGTTAGCACACTGGACTCGCATTCGGGAGGACGACGGTTCAATCCCGTCTCCGGCCATCCTGATTTAGGTTTTCCCTGATTTCCCTAACTCGTTTCAGGCAAATGCCGGGATGGTTCCTTTGAAAGGGCACAGCCGACTTCCTTCCCAATCCTTCCCAAACCCGAGCTTGCGCTCCGTCTCTAATGACCTCGTTGTCGACGGGACGTTAAACACTAACCACCACCACCACCACCACACTTGCAGGGTCTCCCTCGTGCTTAATATTATCCCTATTATTAGTGGCAGCTCCTACCAGTCTGTCCACTAGTGCTAAATCGAAACATCTCTCTAGTGTTTCTCTTCCTTTACTCGACTCTGTTTCTGCGACCCTAACCCAGGTGTCGTCAGCAATATATATATCCTCCACTTCTTCCTTCTTCTCCATGACCCTCAACTACTTCAAATAACCTATTAAGCACATCTTCGACCTCTGCTTCATTTCTGTTTGCACCACTGTCAGACAGATCCTCATCTGTTTCGCTGTGCAGATTTACCTTCACCTCTTGATTCAAAACCTTATTATCAGTACTTACTTCTTCGACAAGCGTGTGCTTTTTCTTATTGTTAATATTACTGTGCCCCATTAACTCTACTTTAATTAATTCTACTGTCTCTTGATGCTCCCCGTTATTCTTCCCTTCTTTCGTAGCAACTATATTAATGCTAGGTGGTTTTACTGGTGCCTTTCTTATGGATGGTATTGCCAGCGGGTTTAACTGGGAATGCCGTTGTCTACGAGCGCTAGCATAAACGTAGACAGCTACATGTTTTCCGCCCGTCGTGCGTCACCGCTAACTGACGTCCTTCGCCAGCTGGTTGTGTCACCTGACATCTGTCAGCCGTCTCCGTACTGCCCCCCGGTCACTGACCCGATTATCATATGTCCTGCCTCTCCCTCGTGAGCTACCTCGATATCTGCCTCCTCTCTGCACACTCATTCTGCTTATGTTTACATCAGTGTGATTGTCATTCTGCCTAACAAGAGGGTGATACTCTCTTCTTGCACTTTCCTCCTCTTTGAGTACTGATTCAACGCGTTCTAGATATTGTACAAATTTATCTACATTGTCTCTAGGTGCAGATATTATTTTATTCTTCCAATTCCAAGGTAACTTATTTTCTACCCCCAAAATGATTTTCTCCGTTTCTACTTTATTATTAAGATAGGATAGAGTAGTTACCTACCTTTGTACAAATCTTTTTATTCCTTCTTTCTTGGGGTCGTATTTTTCCCCAGACCAGAAACGGTTAAGTACATCCATTTGCTTTCGCTTACCCCAGTACTCCTCAAAGAAAGCGTGTTTAAATTCCTGTAATTCGGTATATTTTTCTGAGGCCAAGTTCCCCCAGATTCTTGCCTCCCCCATTAAGTTTGAAGTAATAAATCCGATCTTCAGCTTATCAGTCCACACTTTAGGCAAGATATCCTCAAAGTCATTCCAAAACTCACGTGGATGTACACTTTTATTGGGATCAAACTTGAGAAACTGTCGATAGGTGACATACACAATCTCAGTGGATTTTACTATTCCACTAGACATAATGCTACCACTATTGTTGGTAACACAATGTTCTACTTTTGTTAGCCGACAGTCATGCTCACACAATTGCTCATTCATACTTTCACTGAATTGATTAATATGAGTTTCCAAGCCAGTGACTTTATTTATTACCTGAGCCCCAAGTTTGTCACACTTATCTTTATTTTCCTTCAATTTACGTTCTAAGACAGCGTGATTTATTACACTATAATTTTCTACCCCTTTGATATATTCACGAGCCTTGACTATTTCTGTATTTACATGCACTTTAAATTGCTGGTGGTCATCAGTAACTTGTTCGATTTGTGTAGTTAATTCACTTTTTACTTGAACAATAGTTTGCGTACATACCTGTTTAACCTGATTTATTCCATCAATTTTTACATTATTACTAAGCACTGCCATGTCGTGCTTCCAACAATCTCTTAGATCTGAAATTTTTGAATCCAGCTTAGATTCTATTTCCTCACCCATATTATTCATTTTTGACTCTAACCCACTCATGTTTTAATCTATCTCAGGCCATTTTTGTCATATCAGAACCTAATTTGGTCATATTAGTTCCAGCTCTTCACTTAATGAGGTACCCATTTTTGTCATATTAGCATCTAAACCATTCAATTTTGCCAATAGACTCATTAACATACCTGCCACACTATCTTTCGCCCCATCATTTACTGATACAAGTCTCCATTAATATTAGCTACTGCCACAGGTAGATCTGAAACTCTGGGATCTGATACATTCTGTTCCACCTCCAATCCGTAATTAACACTTAATGACTCTGTCAAACTACTACTGAAATTGGGTTGGGACACAACCAAGCTAAAGTTCATGGGATCAAAAATCTCTTCCCCTTGATCTTTCCCCCTATATACCTTCAGTTCGTCCTCTACATTTGTTTGCTTACACTCAGCCATTTTATTCAGTTTTTTTACACACACACACACACACACACACACACACACACACACAAAGTTGTAAAAAGCACACTACTTAACTTTGGTAACACGGCTAGCTGAGGCTGCGGGTCCGATCACCATGTACTGGACCGCTGTACCAGTTTACGGGCCACCACTCCGGTCAGCGCTGCCAACTGCTTCCGCTGCCACCGTCACGTCGTCTCGTAGCCCGTAGTCTGCCAAATGTCGCCGTTATCAGCTACTTAAGTCAGCGCGCTATAACGGCAAAATTCATCCGCCAAGCACATGAAACACACTCACAGTTCATGGCTCTAACTGTCTTTCTGTCCACATGGCGATAGTTCACTCTTAATATTTGTCCTTTCCCCAGTTCCTATTTCTTCACGAGCACTTTTTTATCGTCCGGTTACACACACACTACTGCTTTTTATGAAATGTTTCATTATCTTTCCCGGCCGATGCTCCAATTGCGACGGGATTTTTTACGTGCGAGCGTGCGATGCACCAATTGCGACGGATTATACGTTGCTGCTGCAATGCAATTTCTTCTATAATTTTTGTTCACCTACCTCTTTACAGCGGTAGATCTTCGCACGTAAACTCCTGACTGCAGCTACTTACGAGATCACAGAAAAGCAGTATTGAGGAAACTGTAACCTCATAGCTACACGCCGGAGGCCGCTATAAGTAAAATTTGCTGAAAATTTTCTACGTACTTTAAAGAAATGATTCGGAAAGGGGATGTCACTCGTACTTTAGACATGAATTTCAAATTTAAACCTTCAGTAGATCTTTATTGCCGTAAAACAAGATCATCAGCCCACATTTACGAAAATTACTAAAGTTTCTGCTCACAGTTATCACCATACCTAAAACAGCCGGAACTTTTACCTTCCCAAATTCCGAAACCAATTACTTGTAACACAGTCAATGATCAGCCAATTACTTCTGCACACGATATTCAGTGGTTGTCTTTAGCAAAAGTTTATGCCCGCCATAATATACTCAGTACCGCCACGCTATATAATTCAAAGTTCACTCGCGATTTTACCGAGCGAGGTGGCGCAGTGGTTAGCACACTGGACTCGCATTCGGGAGGACGACGGTTCAATCCCGTCTCCGGCCATCCTGATTTAGGTTTTCCCTGATTTCCATAACTCGTTTCAGGCAAATGCCGGGATGGTTCCTTTGAAAGGGCACGGCCGATTTCCTTCCCAATCCTTCCCTAACCCGAGCTTGCGCTCCGTCTCTAATGACCGCGTTGTCGGCGGGACGTTAAACACTAACCACCACCATCACTCGCGATTTTCGTCGGAACAAATTATCACAACACACTAAAGTTTTCATAAACAGTTTTTGTTCACCACCAGATACCATTAACATTGGACCATAACGCGGAAGTCATCCCAAGTCTTCATCTTACACATAATGCGAAACGTCACATCCAGCATACTGCCTCCAATCAAAGCTAGCTCGCGACTCCTTTGTCCTTTCTCACTCTCCCACACTCAAAAGTCAAAACTATATCTCCTCGCCAGGCGGCCAACCGTCTCGCTTCTCATTGGCTGTCAGCACTTACGACCAGCACCAACCACTTCTCTAGGCTCATTAACATCATCAAATTAAGTAACACAAAACTCTCTAATTAAATAAACAAAACAAAATTAACTATAAGGTTTATTCTACATCTGGAAATTTATTAACTAGTCGCGAATGTTCTGGCTGTCTTATACATAAGCATACATACTTGGACATCCGACACTCACTAGTAGGGGAACCACTAGTGGATTCGTTCCCACGTTACAGAGTTGGAACACTTGCGAGTTCCTGTAGAGAATTACATGAATGGTTTTTAATAATGCCGAACGTCCCACATACTCTCACGCGCGCATTCTCATTCACACGCACCCTAACACACAATACACATTTATTTAGAATTCTTGAAATTATTATTATAGAAAAGTCACAGAGGTTTTCTGAAACTAAAACCTTTCCAAATTTACATATGAACGCTGAAAGTGTTACCAGATCATCGTACATAGTCACTGAAGGTGAACTATTACATCACTACATTTATTTAAATTCTTGACTGTCGGAAAATTACGTTTTTTTTTATGGAATTTTACTAACTTCCAAAATACAACTATTTTTGATCTCAGACTTTGACATATTGTTTGTTTTCACAACAGGAGGATGTACATCAAATATGACGTTCCTCGGGTTATTCCTTTATTAGTTATTAATATTTTTAGTTTCGTATAATGTAAGTGGCCTGCCAGCGCTACTCCCCTGCTTTCACATGCGCAGCTGCAACAGATGGTCGTGACGTCCGTCTACAGGGCACAACTCGTCCATTACTGACCATATAATACTCTACCGGCTTACATTGCAGCCCACATACATTTTGAAGTAAAGCTTTTAATTGACAAATGGGCGATCACGCACTAGTTGCGACGTCACATAGTCATAAAAGAAATGACCATAAAAGTTGTTGGACTTACAATCAAGAAAATTTACCTTCAGCGAGTCCAAGACATCTTCGATTACTTGACGTTGTTTCTGCTCATCTTGTATCCAAATATCATGCAGATCCACTTTAGGGCAGATATGGAAGAAGGCTTTGGTCACGGAATACAATTTTATTAAGAAAATCAGTCTGCAGTTTATTAAACATTTCTACACTAAACTAGGCTCATTTTCTTTGTCACATTCTCTTAAAGCTAGCAGCAGTTCCAGTTTGTAGAGTTTAAATGACAGGCATTTCAGTAACACCTGCGACACTGTAACACTAGGCGTATTCAATCCCATGTTTGCACGTCTTGTTGGTTTACCCAGGCTACAAATGTAAGACTGCTGAACTTGGCCAATTGCTGTGTCAGAGACTGCCGACCGACCTGGACTCAACATCTTATGTGATACACTGCCTGTTTTGGTGAAATGATTGTACCAACTAATAACAGTTTGCTTTTGAGATGGTGGCTTGTAAAATTTAGTCATGAATTCTCTCTGAACTGTAGCAGTAGTAGGTCTGGATTCATGAAAACATAAACAACACTGCAAATGCCACCTAACAATGTTAGGCAGGAATAAAACTTGAAGATATACTGCATTCAGTGCTGTATCAAACATTTCTATAAGTTACTTGCCTTTTCTCAATTAGAAGTTACTTTTGTATAATTAATTTATAAAAACCCAGTACATCATCATTGCATCAGATACAGGGTGTTTCAAAAATGACCGGTATATTTGAAACGGCAATAAAAACTAAACGAGCAGCGATAGAAATACACCGTTTGTTGCAATATGCTTGGGACAACAGTACATTTTCAGGTGGACAAACTTTCGAAATTACAGTAGTTACAATTTTCAACAACAGATGGCGCTGCAAGTGATGTGAAAGATATAGAAGACAACGCAGTCTGTGGGTGCGCCATTCTGTACGTCGTCTTTCTGCTGTAAGCGTGTGCTGTTCACAACGTGCAAGTGTGCTTTAGACAACATGGTTTATTCCTTAGAACAGAGGATTTTTCTGGTGTTGGAATTCCACCGCCTAGAACACAGTGTTGTTGCAACAAGACGAAGTTTTCAACGGAGGTTTAATGTAACCAAAGGACCGAAAAGCGATACAATAAAGGATCTGTTTGAAAAATTTCAACGGACTGGGAACGTGCTGGAAAGGTAGGGTGACCGCGTACAGCAACCACAGAGGGCAACGCGCAGCTAGTGCAGCAGGTGATCCAACAGCAGCCTCGGGTTTCCGTTCGCCGCGTTGCAGCTGCGGTCCAAATGACGCCAACGTCCACGTATCGTCTCATGCGCCAGAGTTTACACCTCTATCCATACAAAATTCAAACGCGGCAACCCCTCAGCGCCGCTACCATTGCTGCACGAGAGACATTCGCTAACGATATAGTGCACAGGATTGATGACGGCGATATGCATGTGGGCAGCATTTGGTTTACTGACGAAGCTTATTTTTACCTGGACGGCTTCGTCAATAAACAGAACTGGCGCATATGGGGAACCGAAAAGCCCCATGTTGCAGTCCCATCGTCCATGCATCCTCAAAAAGTACTGGTCTGGGCCGCCATTTCTTCCAAAGGAATCATTGGCCCATTTTTCAGATCCGTAACGATTACTGCATCACACTATCTGGACATTCTTCGTGAATTTGTGGCGGTACAAACTGCCTTAGACGACACTGCGAACACCTCGTGGTTTATGCAAGATGTTGCCCGGCCACATCGCACGGCCGACGTCTTTAATTTCCTGAATGAATATTTCGATGATCGTGTGATTGCTTTGGGCTATCCGAAACATACAGGAGGCGGCGTGGATTGGCCTCCCTATTCGCCAGACATGAACCCCTGTTACTTCTTTCTGTGGGGACACTTGAAAGACCAGGTGTACCGCCAGAATCCAGAAACAATTGAACAGCTGAAGCAGTACATCTCATCTGCATGTGAAGCCATTCCGCCAGACATGTTGTCAAAGGTTTCGGGTAATTTCATTCAGAGACTATGCCATATTATTGCTACGCATGGTGGATATGTAGAAAATATCGTACTATAGAGTTTCCCAGACCGCAGCGCCATCTGTTGTTGAAAATTGTAACTACTGTAATTTCGAAAGTTTGTCTGCCTGAAAATGTACTGTTGTCCCAAGCATATTGCAACAAATGGTGTATTTCTATCGCTGCTCGTTTAGTTTTTATTGCCGTTTCAAATATACCGGTCATTTTTGAAACACCCTGTATATTCATAGTGCCCAAAAATGTTATCCTCTAACACCCTAATTGTATAACACACTGCATGTAGTTCATATACCTCACTCATGACAACACCATATACTTTTACTCAGAAAATTCATTACACTGCAACTGTTTTTCAAGCATCTCATTATATTTATATTTGGATCTGACAATAATTCTCCGATAAGCTTTTTCTCCAAATGACAACCTCAGGTGCACAACCGACATAAATTGCAAAAGTTAACCATATATTTTTTATTTCATATTGTGACTTTTCCATTCACTGCAACATTGCATCATTTAGTATTATTTCAAAAAAAATATTTTCTCTCTCTCTCTCTCTCTCTCTCTCTCTCTCTCTCTGTATCAGTAATTCATAGCTGTATATGTTCCATTAATTTTAAGAATGCAATTATACAAACTTTGTATTAACAAATAGAATCATGAGTTTATTATGTTTGATAAACCTTCAAAATTCTTCTAGTAATGTCATAAATGGAAAATTTCTTTACAGTAGATATGGTTTCATTTCCTTGCAGTGCCTCAACATGAACAGTAACTCTGTATTACCTCCAACATTCCTAGCTATTCTCAAATTGTATAATTTGCACTTCAATATAATTTATGTTATCTCTATGAGATCAATACATTAACCTCTGACATAAATGAGCTTACTACTTAATTCTGTAAACGACAAAGAAGAAGATAGGATTACAGTCAAAAATATTCTGTAAAAGGTAAATGGACGAGTCAGAGAAAAGTATGCAGTGTAGAAGCTGAAGTCTGAAATAATACTAGAAGAGCATAGTTTTGCCGTACCTGTATCATACAAAGTTTTTGTGACCCTTGTGAGGGGTACCGTTGCTACACTGTCTCAGTTTCACATTCCGATTTTCATTTATTCCAAGCATAAAGCAGCTGCGCAAGTAGTGGGGGCTTTGTGGAAGAGACTGGGCAGTTTTTATTAGGTTAGAGGGTCACACAGACAGGGCTTCAGTTTCAAAGGGTACAGGATGAGTACAAGCACGAGAAGACGGTAGACATAGTAACAATCAATATTGTGGTGTAAACTGTCATAGCTGTGTTGGAAAAGAAACAGAAAGCAATGAATCTCAAATCATTGTAGGTACAGGAAGCTGGAAATAAATTCAACTGAAATTTTTACAAAATATGTAACGGTGTTCAGGAAGGATAGGTTAAATACAGTGGTGGCGTAGTTTAGCTTGAAGTAAAATTGAAGAAAGTAGTTCCTGTGATTTAGTATGGGTGGAGGTTTACTTGACAACTGGAATTCATTCCTCCCCCCCCCCCCCTTCAGATGATGCAGTTGCTGAACAATTCAAAGAAAACTGGAAAACTTGAGTCTCATTTCAAACTGGTACCCCACTTGTACAATTATAGTTGGTGGTGACTTCAATCTACCCTTGATATGTGGGCGAAAGTACTGTTTAAAGTCGGTGGTAGGCATGGAATCTAGTTTGAGACTGTACTGAACGTCTTCTCAGAAAATTATTTTGAACAACTAGTTCAGAAGCTCACTCAAAGAGTAAATGGTAGCAAAAACATACTTGATCTCTTAGCAACAAGTGCTCCTGACCAAATAAGGACCATCAGGACAGATAGAGGGATTGATGACCACAAGGTTTTTGTAGCTATAGTGGATGCCATAACATCCAAAATCAACAGAATTATACCCAAAATATGTCTTTTTAAAAATGTAGATAATAATTTGATTGAAACCTTTCTAAGAGATAGTCTATGCTCCTTTTGATCTGGCTATGTAAGCACAGACCAGATGTGGTTTACATTCAAAGAAGTAGTATTGACACAAAGATATATATACCAAATAATTTGAAAAGAAGTGGTACTGATCCCCCATGCAACGCAGAACAGGTCAGAACACTATTGCAGAAGCAACGAAAAAAGCATGCCAAATTTAAAAGAAAGCAAAATCCCGAAAACTGGCGAAGCTTGAAGTTTAGTGTGAACTTCAATGTGAGATGCTTTTAGTAGTTTCCACAGCAAAACTTTCTCGAAATCTTCCTTGCAACCCAAAGAGATTCTGGTCATACGTAAAGTACAACAATGCCAAAACACAATCAATACCTTCAGTGCGCAATAACAATGGTGATATTACAGATGACAGCACCCCTAAAGCAGAGCTGCTAAACACAGTTTTCCAAAATTCCTTCACAAAAGAAGGCGAAGTAAATATTCACGAATTCAAATCACGAACAACCGCCTACATGAGTAACTTAGAAAGAGGTATCCTTGGTGTAGTGAAACAACTTAAACCATTTCAGAAGAGCAAGGCTTCTGGTCCAGATTGTATACCAGTCAGGTTTCTTTCACAGTATGTCGATGCAATAGCTCCTTACTTTGCAATCATACACAACTGCTCACTTCTAGAAAGATCTCTACCCAGAGACTGGAGAGTTACACAATTCACACAAATACCCAATTTTAAAAAAAATAGGAATAATCTGCTGAATTACAGACCCGTATCACTAAAGTCGATTTGCAGTGCAGTAGAATTTTGGAACTTATACTGTGCTCGAACAGTATGAATCGCCTCAACGAAAACGATTTCTTGACAAATAGCCAGCACAGATTCAGAAACTATCATTCTTGTGAAACACAACTAGCTCTTTATTCTTGGAAAGTAATGAATGCTACTGACAGGGGCTGTCATATCGATCCCATATTTTAAGATTTCTGGAAAGCTTTTGACACCCTTCCTTACAAACGACTTTTGATTGAATTGTGTGGCTATCGAGTATCGTCTCAATTGTGCGACTGGATTTGCGATTTCCTGTCAGTAAGGTCACAGTTCATATAACTGATGGAAAGTCATCAAGTGAAACAGAAGTAATATCTGGCATTCCCCAAGGAAGTGTTATAGGCCCTCTGTTGTTCCTAATGTACATAAATGATTTAGGAAACAATCTGGGTAGTCCTCTTAGATTTTTCGCAGATATTGCTGTCATTTACTGTCATGTAATGTCATCAGATGATCAAAATGAATTGCAAAATCATTTAGGCAAGGTATCTGTATGGTGCAAAAAGTGGCAGTTGACTCTAAAATCTGAAGTCATCCTCATGAACACTAAATTGGATCCACTAAACTTCCCTAACATGATGTTGTTGTTGTTGTTGTTGTCTTCAGTCCTGAGACTGGTTTGATGCAGCTCTCAATGCTACTCTATCCTGTGCAAGCTTCTTCATCTCCCAGTACTTACTGCAACCTACATTCTTCTGAATCTGCCTAGTGTATTCATCTCTTGGTCTCCCTAACATGATAAATCACAAAAATATACAGGCTCTAAACTCAAATAATACTTAGGGATTACAATTGCGAATAAACTGGAATGATCACATAGCTAATGATGTGGGGAAAGAAAACCAAAGGCTGCTATTTACTGGCAGAACACTTAGAAAATGTAACAGGTTTACTAAAGACACTACTTATATATGCTTATCCACCCTCTTCTGCAGTACTGCTGTGCAGCCTGGGATCCAAATCAGACAGGATTGATGGAGGACATCGAAAAATTTCGGAGGGGGGCAGCTTATTTTGTATTATCGCAAAAGAGGAGAAAGAGTTCCACAGATATGATACACGAATTGGGGTGGCAGTCGTTAAAACAAAGGTGTTTTTCACTGTGGTAGTACCTTCTCATAAAATTTCAATTGCCAACTTTCTCCTCAGAGAGTGAAAATATTTTATTGGCACCCACCATCATAAAAAAATAAGAGAAATCAAAGCTCACATGGAAAAATTTAAGAGTTCATTTTTCCTGCACACAGTTTTGAGACTGGAACGGTAGAGAAGCAGCTTGAAAGTGGTTCGGTGAACCCTCTGCCATGAAGTTATTTGTGAGTTGCAGAGTAATCGTGTAGATGTACATGATGTCACTGATTCATTAGTTAGCCCTAGTTGTATCAATTAACAGTTCCGTACTTTTGTCACATATGGCCTATAATAACATGTAGATTTCCTTCTCTTTGCATTTCTTGTTATCTCTGTACCAAATCATATTATTAGTAGCACTGATAACACATGTACCTCCCCACATTCCAACTTGCATATTTGTTAAAGTATTCCTGAATCTAGAATCTTTGCAGTAACTTGCTGTAGAAATAGTTTTATTATTACAGTTCCTGTCATCATAAAGTTAAAACTGTTGACTTCCTTCCACACATTTTCCATGTATAGTTCTGCTTTTAATTCAATTTTGCTTGTAATTATTCTTCTTCTTATGAACTGATCAACATAATTTGAAAAACTGGTGTCTTTTACTACAGGTAAATTTATGGTTATGAAATAGTGTTCCACAGGTTTCCTGAACAAAAGATTGCTAATGTATGTTTCAGTTGTATGTTCTCCAATTTCATTAAATTTTATCACAGGTAAGATTATTGCTGGTGAAGCTGGTTCTACTTGTGTTTCATATACAACAAGAATATTACAGTCTGTTTCAGTTGTCTATCCTTCTTTAACAACAGGTCTGCTTGTAGCATCTTTTACAGTATTGCCCAAGGAAGTTCTTGTTCCTTCACTGTGTCCTGTACTTTCTCATAAATGATGATGGTCGCAGTTGAGAAGATATAAAATGTAGACTAGCAATGGCAAGGAAAGTGTTTCTGAAGAAGAGAAATTTGTTAACATCGAGTATTGATTTAAGTGTCAGGAAGTCGTTTCTGAAAGTATTTGTATGGACTGTAGCCATGTATGGAAGTGAAACATGGACGATAAATGACATAACTAATGATGAAGTATTGAATAGAATTGGGAAGAAGAGGAGTTTGTGGCACAACCTGACAAAAAGAAGGGACCGGTTAGTAGGACATGTTCTGAGGCATCAAGGGATCACAAATTTAGCGTTGGAGAGCAGCGTGGAGGGTAAAAATCGTAGAGGGAGACCAAGAGATGAATACATTAAGCAGGTTCAGAAGGATGTAGGTTGCAGTAAGTACTGGGAGATGAAGAAACTTGCACAGGATAGGGTAGCATGGAGAGGTGCATCAAACCAGTCTCAGGACTGAACACTACAACAACAACAACACGGGCGTAGAATTTCCCGGCACTTTACAAAACGAAACTTGGGGAAAAAGACACGTTTTGGAAATATCTTTGATGTGCAGCAACTTGTACGCTGGGTATTTTCGTATTACGAAAGTATACATTGAAATTCCACCAAACACTGCATGTTACTTTCCGAATCACTGAAATCGAGATTGCAATGCACTTTTGTAAGCCAGTCATAGCTCATGTCACGTGATCTCGCCAGCCGATGGCAGCGGATATTAAGAGCATAGGACACGTGATGCAGTCAGCCAACAGCAACATCACTGTTAAGTAGCATGAACAAACAAACAGGGAAAGTTAATAGTTTAAATTAATAATATAATAAAAGCAAATCTTTCAAATATAATGTTGGTCTCTAAGATTAATAAGCTGCAAGAGAAGCTAAGCTTTGCCATATAATGTTGATCTTTTTCGTGCATTACACTTAAGATATATCACATAAATGTGCCAGTAAAATTTTTAATAATGACATAAATTTCCGATCTTAAGGGTTCGAAATTCTTTTAAATGGCTTTTCATCAAAGAGTTGATTTTTAAATGAGAGTCAAACGCTCTGCCATTTAATAAATTCATGGTACATTCTCGCACATAGTTCAACTTACGTAAAAGGATATTTACTTTGAAAGTAACGCTTTCCAAACCATGATTCGCAATATTTTCCCGCGACCTGTTAGAAATAGGTTAGTTTCAGCGTTGCGAGAGAGCGCAGATAACAAGCGACACCGCGCTTGCGCAGCTGTCATGACGTAGGAAGCCCGTATGTACGTACGTGTAAAATATTAAAAGATCATACATTATGTCTTAAAAGAAACACGACATCAGAGGATACTCCAAGAGCATCGGAATTTCGTGAACCATACGAAACTGTGCACATTTAAAGTTCAAACTTAAAGTGCACATTCGTATGTCCAGATTCCTAATGAAGTAGACCTCGGCCTGATATTAAGCTTTTCAGTGTGGTTTTCGGGATGTAAATTTACCTAGAGCACCAGTACTGTATTATATCATGTTTGGTGCTTTATTATGGCAAAATGCCGTATGTGCTAGAAGATCAAAACGTGCACTTGAAGTGCAGCGAACAGTTGAAACTAGCCAGTACTGTGCAATTAAACGTTTCATGTCAAATACATTGACTACCCCTGCGGAAAAAGTATATAAAAGTCAAATTTCTTTAGCAAACAGACAAAACTAACTTCATTGTTCCGCAAGGCGATTAATGCTTGACTGTCAGAGAAGTGAAAATAAAATCTGAAACTAATGACATATTTTCGTCTTCCGTAATTATGTGAATGCATTTTAATTCACTTGATAGCTACCTGCCACAGATGTCCGTTTTGCTTTCATTTGACGTGAGAGTAAACGAGGGGGAAACAGCAAAATCACTAAATGTAAACACGGGTCACGTGGAGACTGCCCACTATAACTCAGACGGCTCTGCGCACCAGCCCCGGATCTACGATATTTGCGAACCGGGTCAATACTACAAAAAAATCGAATTTTCAAAAATATGTTCATCTTGTAGCGCACATCTTTCTGAAAAGTCTGAAACATAAAATATATGTGTTCGAGGAAATGTTAAAACATATTATTTGGTCTTAAGTGTGCCAAAGTGCAGTGCCACTCCTCTTCATAAAGCATTCTTCTACCGCACGTCACTGTATTTCGCTCTGTGGAATTGAAACGTGTATATTTTGTAATGGATGCCATCAAAGTATATTCAGGACAGTGGAAATGGAAATGTCCTGTGGTGCCTCTCTTGCTCCCTGTCGGTCGGTTTGACAGCCTGCCCCCTCTTTTTAAAAAATAAAAAAATCTAGCAATTAATAGCGGATGGGATTATTTGTAATCGGGAGAACAAGAACTCTTCAGACAATTTAACCTCATTATTGCCTATTAGCTAATAACTTGCTGTTTTGTGTGATATAAAATTAAATATATGATACATAATACCAATAAAGACAAGAGGTAACAAGAAATTACACATTTCTTCAGTCCTTAGCTCCTAGCATTTTTTTTTTCTTTAATCTTGCTACAGCTTTACATGGCGTGCTTTCCTTTCAGCGGAAGAATCTATTACCTCATCAAAGTTCGTCAAACATTTTGGTGCATGAAAAATCGAAATGTCGTTATCTAATACTGAAAAAGCTGTTAACACAAATAATACCCAAGACTGGTGTGGTTTCTCGATCGGATTACGTCTATTTTGTCACTGTCTGCTAGATAAAACAAAATAGGCCTTTCTAATATCGCAGCAATTTTGTAACACACACCAAATAAACGAGACTGTTTTGGCACAAATGGCCATTTTTATAACAAGACAGAATATAATTCACGAAGTACCAAATCACATGCATGTTAGGCCTACTACAAGCAAAAAGCTTTATGTTAGGAAATAGTTTCACATTTAATTCATACGCATCAGTTTCTCAAGCATGAGACCAAAAAGCAGCATTACGAAATTTTTATATAAATTTGGAATCGTCTTATTCTTCCATAATTTGTGTGATGTCCCCGTTTCTTCTCCTTCCTCGTTCTAACAAACAATCTTGTCATCACCAATTCTGTAGCTATTCGTGCTAATGTCAAAATTTGTTCGCCGATTAACTTCACAAACCCTGCCAGAATCACGGGTTTAGTTATCCCGCGACTATTTTCCGGTTAGGCGCTATTACGTGCTCGTACAACACGTTTTCCGCGTTACTTCCAAAATAGAACTGAAGCGGCTGCTAGCCGGGGACTGTACAACTGCTCCTTACTAGTATAGCGACCTGGCAAAACATTTTCTGTCAAAATTTCATTTTCTTGGAGACACCGAGATGATAATACGCAATCTTTCTCACCTGTTATTCTTGTTAATCGTTTATTTCCATTCTGGTAGTCTGAATCTATAGATTTTGCTAATAATTATAACAACGCTGATCATTCGCAAACCCAGTTAGGCACTTAATCAGACAGCGATTGGCATTCATCCGTTCGGCTTTAGTCCGCTCAGCTCGTATAGCCTCGTCCCCTTCAGTCTCCGGAAAGTTTATTTCTAGATGCGACGAGGATTCTTCTGACAGAGACAGCACGCATTAAAAAATCAACTTATAATTCATTCAGAAATCAGCTTAAAATGTGTTCAAAAATGTTCAAAAACCAACAGGGAAGCGTTTCAAAATCATATGAATAAACGATAGACAAACGTGCGTTGGATGCTAGGCGCTTTGTGAAACAAGTTCTTTACCTACAGAATATGAATTTGGCGCCCCCCTTTCCCGGTAGCATCTAACTGCACAGCCAACAGCTGCATTCCTGTAGCCTGAAGGGGGAGAATCTATTAACTCAAACGCGACTCAACTGCGCATGCGCACGAGCCCGTTTGTAACTAAAACGAATCTACTGTAAACAGTTGTAACTTCACGCTCATCGGAGGCAATTTGTTGTTATGAAGCGTTGCATAGTCTTCCTAAGGCCTTTGACACATTTTGCTGTTGGCAGACGCTTGCATGAGCACTGTGTGTCGTTGTTGTATATGGCGCATTTCCTTTGCAATTTTAAGTTATTTTCGTTTTTTTTGCTCTCGTTTATGTTTTATTGTTTAAGTATTATTCTGCAGTAGCGGGATAAAGTACTATCCTTTGTTAGAGTATCGGTTCTTACCAGTCAAAATGACAAAAATGTAACTCTAAACTAAAACAATGAAAAATTCCCTGGTTTTTCCCAGTTTTCTCCCGGATGAAAAAATTCCCGGGTTTTTCCCGGATCTCCCAGTTTTCCCGGGGCGTATACACCCTGATGGTGCAGAATTGTTTCCTGCACCTCAGTGTTTATTACATATCCCTTCAACTATGTGTTGTACAACGATATATTTGTGTAGGTACAGTCAGTGGCATACGTGGATACTGCTTACAAAATACGTTGTGAACAGAGTTAGTAGCAAAGAAGTAATAAATTTAAACATCATGTAGTGGCAGTTTTTCACACATCAAAGTGCCTGTGATGTCATACCACCTGAACTATGATAGGTAATTGGTTTTTATACCAAGGTGATTGTTACCTGACAGTAAGGGATATGCTTACTAAGTACGAGGGGCATTTGAAAAGTCCGTGCAAAAATAAAAACTACTTACGTGTTTGGGGTAAACCTTTTTTATTTTTCGACATAGTCTCCTTTTAGACTTATACAGGGTGTTACAAAAAGGTACGGCCAAACTTTCAGGAAACATTCCTCGCACACACAAAGAAAGAAAATATGTTATGTGGACATGTGTCCGGAAACGCTTACTATCCATGTTAGAGCTCATTTTATTACTTCTCTTCAAATCACATTAACCATGGAATGGAAACACACAGCAACAGAATGTACCAGCGTGACTTCAAACACTTTGTTACAGGAAATGTTCAAAATGTCCTCCGTTAGCGAGGATACATGCATCCACCCTCCGTCGCATGGAATCCCTGATGCGCCGATGCAGCCCTGGAGAATGGCGTATTGTATCACAGCCGTCTACAATACGAGTTGGAGAGTCTCTACATTTGGTACCGGGGTTGCGTAGACAAGAGCTTTCAAATGCCCCCATAAATGAAAGTCAGGAGGGTTGAGGTCAGGAGAGCGTGGAGGCCATGGAATTGGTCCGCCTCTACCAATCCATCGGTCACCGAATCTGTTGTTGAGAAGCGTACAAACACTTCGACTGAAATGTGCAGGAGCTCCATCGTGCATGAACCACATGTTGTGTCGTACTTGTAAAGGCACATGTTCTAGCAGCACAGGTAGAGTATCCCGTATGAAATCATGATAACGTGCTCCATTGAGCGTAGGTGGAAGAACATGGGGCCCAATCAAGATATCACCAACAATGCCTGCCCAAACGTTCACAGAAAATCTGTGTTGATGACGTGTTTGCACAATTGCGTGCGGATTCTCGTCAGCCCACACATGTTGATTGTGAAAATTTACAATTTGATCACGTTCGAATGAAGCCCCATCCGTAAAGAGAACATTTGCACTGAAATGAGGATTGACACATTGCTGGATGAACCATTCGCAGAAGTGTGCCCGTGGAGGCCAATCAGCTGTTGATAGTGCCTGCACACGCTCTACATGGTACGGAAACAACTGGTTCTCCCGTAGCACTCTCCATACAGTGACGTGGTCAACGTTACCTTGTACAGCAGCAACTTCTCTGGCGCTGACATTAGGGTTATCGTCAACTGCACGAAGAATTGCCTCGTCCATTGCAGGTGTCCGCGTCGTTCTAGGTCTTCCCCAGTCGCGAGTCATAGGCTGGAATGTTCCGTGCTCCCTAAGACGCCGATCAATTGCTTCGAACGTCTTCCTGTCGGGACACCTTCGTTCTGGAAATCTGTCTCGATACAAACGTACCGCGCCACGGCTATTGCCCCGTGCTAATCCATACATAAAATGGGCATCTGCCAACTCCGCTTTTGTCAATATTGCATTGACTGCAAAACCACGTTCGTGATGAACACTAACCTGTTGATGCTACGTACTGATGTGCTTGATGCTAGTACTGTAGGGAAATGAGTCGCATGTCAACACAAGCACCGAAGTCAACATTACCTTCCTTCAATTGGGCCAACTGGCGGTGAATCGAGAAAGTACAGTACATACTGACGAAACTAAAATGAGCTCTGGCATGGAAATTAAGCGTTTCCGGACACATGTCCACATAACATCGTTTCTTTATTTGTTCAAAAATGGTTCAAATGGCTCTGAGCACTATGGGACTCAACTGCTGAGGTCATTAGTCCCCTAGAACTTAGAACTAGTTAAACCTAACTAACCTAAGGACATCACAAACATCCATGCCCGAGGCAGGATTCGAACCTGCGACCGTAGCGGTCCTGCGGTTCCAGACTGCAGCGCCTTTAACCGTACGGTCACTTCGGCAGGCTCTTTATTTGTGTGTGAGGAATGTTTCCTGAAAGTTTGGCTGTACCTTTTTGTAACACCCTGTATACTTCGTCCAATGCTGTTCTAATTTGTTGATCCCTTCTGAATAATAGGAGTCGTCCAAGTCTGCAAAATAGTTATTAGTTGCTGCAGTCACCTCCTCGTTTGAATAAAATCTTTGTCCTGCCAGCCATTTCTTCAAATTGGGGAACACATAGTAGTCCGAGGGAACCAAGTCTGGAGAATAGGGTTGGAATCCTATTTCTAATAATTTTGCAACCACAACTGCTGAGCTGCGTGCTGGTGCATTGTCATGATGCAGTCCAATAGCCGGCGTTTTTCTTGCAGCTCGGTTTTCAAACGGCCCAATAACGATGAATAATATGCACCTGTAATAGTTTTACCCTTTTCCAGATACTCGATGAGGATTATCCCTTGCGAATCCCAAAAGAGAGTCGCCAAAACCTTTCCAGCCGAAGGAATGGACTTTGCCTTTTTTGGTGCAGATTCTCCCTTGGTAACCCATTGTTTAGATTGTTGTTATGTATCCATGTTTCATCCACAGTGACGAAACAATGCTTAAAGTCCTGCAGATTCTTCCTGAACAGCTGCAAACCATCCTTGCAACACTTCACATGGTTCCGTTTTCGGTCAAGCATGAGCAATCGCAGAACCAATCTTGCAGATAGCTTCTTCATCTCCAAATGTTTATGCAAAATATTATGTACCCATTCATTCGAGATGCCCACAGCACTAGCAATCTCACGCACCTAAACTCTTCTGTCATCCATCACCATATCATGGCTTTTATCAATGATTTCTGGAGTCGTAACCTCCACAGGGCGTCCAGAACATTCAGCGTCACTTGTGCTCATATGGCCACTCCAAAAATTTTCAAACCACTTATAAAATGTTCTAAACGAAGGTGCAGAGTCACCATAATGTTTATGAAGCTTGTCTTTAATCGCCTGAGGCGTTTTGCCTTTCATAAAGTAATGTTTAATCACCACATGAAATTCTTTTTCGTCCATTTTTTGACAATCACTCAACTTCCTTGATTCACACAAATGCCAAACACAAAGAAATAGACCAATATGATTTAAACTTGGTGTGCGTTCTTTCCAAAGATGCTATTAACTAAACGTGACTTCGAAATGCGGCAGTGGTGCCATCTCTCGGACTTTGCATGGACTTTTCAAATGCCCTCATTTGGTTGAAATCAATCCTGAGGTTTAGGAAGGGATGTGGAACACACACACATCCATTTTTATAACATGTATGGATAATACCTCTACAAATTTATATACATTGTTGTTTTTACACTCTGTATAATGCATTCTTATTGAACTGACAAACTCATTTTTAGCAAAATTGTTGAAGCGGACAAAGGTTTCAATACAGTAAGCAGTTTTAAATGTAAGTAGGGTGTGGTAGTAGTGCATAGATGAAGAGGCTTGCAAAGGATGGATTGACAAAGAGAACAATAACAACCAGGTCCAGCATCACAACAGATCAACACAATGATCACAGATATGAGGGCAACTCATAAAATTTTTCAGAGGTTTTACTATTCAGCAAAAAGAAAAATTCAAAACAGCGTCATTACATTATACAAATCAGGCAGCAAGCTTCAGAAATGAGATGTTAATACCATACTGTTTGCCCAACCCCAGCACAAAAAAATAGGCAGTCAATATAGTTCTCCTCGTATTCCTATCCATCTGAAAAACGTCAGCAATATTCTATTTATGAACAAGATGTTAAGTTTGTGAAAACGGGAAGAGGTTACTGTATTTTAGACTGATAGAGTTGTTATACTCTTATTTTCTGTCAATAAACCTTGGCCATGTGATATGTATTATTTAAGCAATATGGCGTAGTTAACTTTATAAATCTCTTAATTGTAAGCACCTCTTTAATTTCCCTGCACAGTTTATTGCAGTTTTATTCTCTCATAGAAAACTGAGTTTATTTTGATTTTTTATTGGTAAAGGTAAGTAAATCCGATTTTAATGTGCATAACAGGACTGTATTTGGTAAAAAGTTACTTTTACTAATGAACTGTTAAGAGTATTTCAACACAGTGGATTCAAGTAGCTGAGATAGATGTTCAATGAACTCTGTGCTATGGTTTTGCTTTAAACGTGTATTCCAGCAATTCATAATAGTTACTTATATTATGTCACTTCAAATTCAGCAGCAGGTTGTCATTTGTGCAGTGACGTGGCTAGTGCTGATATTTATGCTAAATAAACAAATCATTAAAACTGCTGTTTAAAGCAAGTAACTTGATTATTTCCTGTATTGATTAATCAGTCAGTTGTGAAAAGAGAATGGAATTCTTTTTAATACAGGTATACATATTGAATTTTTGGGAATGTCTACCAGAGGAGGAGGGTAGGAATATGGCAGTATCTCTTATTTGACCAGATATAATAAGAAATTGGCCACAGCTTTGCTTGACAAACTATTCTAACACATGTATGAAGGACTACGGAAAATTGAGTGAAACCTAGAATTAATTACAATGAAATGAATACCCTTAGCTGCCTACAGGCATTGATATAAGTCAACGGGGACAGTTGAATATGTGTGCCATGACCGGGACTCGAACCCGGTATCTCCTGCTTACATGGCAGACGCTCTATCTATCTGAGCCACCGAGGACACAGAAGATAGTGCGACTGCAGGGACTTATCTCTGGCACGCTTCCCGTGAGACCCACATTCGCCAATTATTGTCCCGCACTATATTCATAGTGCCCCTGCCCATCATACTCATTACTCGCTGTTTTACTGCTGATTCCCATAAGAGTTCGGGCACTGTTTGTGCATCTGCACAGAAGAAGATGGTCAAATGGCTGGTGAGCATTAAGTATATATATATGAATATAATTGTTGACCTGGTCGATGCCCCAGACTCATCTACCCGGTACACTCTAGCCAAAAAGACAGTTCTACTTTGGCTTGCACGCTCAACTGAGGCAGCAATACGGCAAGTGCTCCACGTCGAACAACTAGGCAACGGAAAACCTTCCCAGCTCTGGAGACGGCTGTTACTTCCACACACGGTTTGGTGAGGCGGCATGGAACTGCAGACCACCCTGCTACTTCCCAAACGCCAATCGCAGGTAGGTCTGGGTGCCGCCTCCTGCACACAACATGACAGGCACCCCCCAGTGCTCCATTCTGTCTGGGAACAACCAGATAATTGCAGACGACTTTACATTAAAGATATTTCGTCCAGATACATTTTTCCTAATGGACACAGGCTCCGATGTTTCGCTGCTGCCCACGTCCTAAGCGTCGTCGAACATCCGCCCTCATCATACTTCACTGCAGGCCGTGAATTCAACTAAACTACAACGCTCGGGTTCAACTTCCCATGTTGTCTCACTCTCCACAAACTGCAAACTCGAGTGGACTTTTTTAGTGTGCGAAATTGATGAACCTATACTAGGCATTGACTTCTTGCGACACCACAAACTTTCACCGGACTTAGTGCGAAACCGTGTTTCATTATCCATCCAAGACTCACTTCCCCTGTGCTCCATTGAGCAAACCCCCCCGTGACACATCAGTCCGGGCTCATCTCATCCGTGCATGCTCGTCTCTGTCGACGACGTTACAAGAATCAACGCACAAGTGCCTTGTCGAGCTTGAAAACGTCGCTCGCCTATGCAAGGAAAACTTCGAGCTCTCCCTCCGGCTCCACAAAACTCAGCTCCAGTTCTCCGATGTAGCAAAGGAATTACAGACGCTACAGCAAGGTCAAAAAAATGGTTGAAATGGATCTGAGCACTATGGGGCTTAACATCTATGGTCATCACTCAACTAGAACTTAGAACTACTTAAACCTAACTAACCTAAGGACATCACACAACACCCAGTCATCACGAGGCAGAGAAAATCCCTAACCCCACCGGGAATCGAACCCGGGAACCCAGGTGCGGGAAGCAAGAACGCTACCACACGACCACGAGCTGTGGACAGCAGCAAGGTCAGTAAGTGCGCCGAATCTGCTTGCAGTCCCAGCAATCGAGCCTTCTTGTGTATACCTCCTGCTGCCCCTCGCAACTGTGCTATCAAGACTGCCATAACATGTACTGACAGCTCCGAAGGCCACACCCTCCTAACACGGCAGCGTTTGACACTCGGCCAGACGCAAGCGCGACGAGCGTAACGTGTTCCCGAACTGACGGCTCCTACCCCGCCCCTCACGGACAGCACCTCAAACTATTCAACTTCGACTCCTGCACGCCACCGTGCGACCGCCACTGACAACACAAACAGTGCACTCGCACCAAGTGTTTCGCCCACGACCGTGCTGCCACATGCCGCGCCCTCAGACAATGGACTCACTAACGGCTCACAAGCTCTAACGAGTTCACCCGACCACGGTACCACTGCTTCAGGCCATCTTGTCGTGTTGACTCCTGGGACACTTTGCCGCCTCGGCTCCCGTCGGATCCGCCGAGTGGCTCCGAACACCACGACCACGCCTCGCCTGCCCCGCCCGTCACACATTTTAAACAAACCGCCTCCCGCGCCGCCAGCAACATTTCCGCCGTCACCAACGGCACGGTTCACAAGCATCGCCTCACGCCAGGTCCCCCAATCTCCAGTAAACCACGTCGACTTTGTCCCGAGCGCCTCTCCGACCTTAAAAATCATATTTCTGAACTACTAAGCTCTGGCGTCATTGAACCCTCTGCCAGTAGCTGGTCTACACCCATACACATGACACCCAAGAAAGACGGGTCCTGGCGCATGTGCGGAGACTACCGTCGACTAAACGCACGAACAAAAATCTTATTGCCGAGGCCTGCACCATCGCGCATCCTCATCCCAATGCGCAGCTTTTCATCACCACAGACGCGAGCGATACTGCAATCGGCGCTTTCCTTAGCCAGACAATCGACAGCCAAACTTCGCCTCTGCAGTTCTTCTCACGCAAGCTCACCAATGCACAACGGAAATATTCTGTGTTTGACAGGATGTTGCTCGCGGTCTACGAAGCGATCAAGCATTTTAAGACTGACGTTAAGGGACGCCCTTTCTATGTTTTAACGGACCACAAACCCCTGGCTGGGGCCATTACAAACCTGCCAGCTGACCCGCCTCCTCGCCGCTTCAGATACATAAACTTCATATCTCAGTTCACCACCAATGTCAGACACATAAAGGGTGCTGACAATATGGTTGCTGATTTCCTTTCACGAGTCGACGCCGTCCATTCGCTGTTAGACCTCTCTGAACTGCCTAACCTTCAACCCGCCAATAAGGAAACACAAAACCTGATTTCAGACTCTACCTCTTCACTACACTTCATCCGCACCACCTTCCCTAGCATTTCTGGTGAGATCTGGTGGGACGACAGTACGGGCACATTACGCCCCCTCATCCCAACCACACTCCGTTGAGCTGTCCTCAACGCATTGCATAATTTAGCCCATCCCGGTGTTCGTGCGTCCGCCCGCCTCATAGCGGAGCACTTTGTGTGGAGAAATGTCAACAAGGACTGCCAGCAATGGGCATGCTCCTGCATTGCGTGCCAATGCTGCAAAGTACACAAGCACACTTCACCCCTCTCGGCACCTTTTCGATCCCTCCTGGGCGTTTCCAGCATATTGATATTGACATTGTCGGCCCTCTCCCCCCCTCTAACGGCTTTCGTTATGTTCTCTCGTCTATTGACCGAACAACTCGCTGGGTCGAGGCTGTCCCCCTCCCCAATATTACGGCAGAAACTGTTGCTCGAGCTTTCGTCGAGTCATGGGTATTGCATTTCAGATGTCCAGCTATGATCACAACTGACCAGGGGAGACAATTTGAATCGGTCCTGTTCAACAAGATTTGTAACATTTGCAGCATCCGGCGCATCCATACCACAGCATATCACCCGCAAAGTAACGGGCTAGTTGAGCGCTGGCACCACACTTTCAAGGCAGCTCTCTAATGCCACGACTCTCTATGGACGGAGGCCCTTCCCCTTGTGGTACTCGGCATTTGTGCAATCTATAAGGAAGACCTCAAAGGGACAATAGCCGAGTTCATATACAGCCAGAACATTGTTCTCCCTGGCGAACTTGTGAGCCCTTCCGCTTCTCTCCCTCAGTCTGACTTACCTTCCTTCGTGGACAGTGTCAGACGCCACTTCATCAACCTCCATATCCCTCTGCCCGCCAGCCACTCCCGCCCTGAGGTTCACGTCCCGAAATCCCTGGACAATTGCGAGTATGTCATGCTCCGAGATGACACTGTCCTTGTTCCCCTTCAACCTCCATATACTGGTCTGTACCGAGTTCCCGGCGCTCAGCCAACACCTATGACATCCAGATGAAAGATTCAGCTGTTACAGTCTCTCTCAACAGACTTAAGCCTGCTCATGTCGAGCCTTCTTCTAGCCCCCTTCAGCCCACGACCACGCCACTCACTGTCGTGGCTCGCAATGCTCTGATCACTCCCTCCACGTTGGACTTACACACTCGGTTGAGTGACTTCCAGCTCCAATCGTCGAGCTCTCCTCCTACCTCGCCCTCTACTCCAGTCTCACACACTCCCTCGAGTGACCACATGCTCCCTACATCGAGCTTACCTACGATCACGCCCTTGCCACTGGGCCCTTCGCTGGTCCCTTCAATCTCACCACCGTCACCTGCCTCACCCTGTCGAGGTTTCTCACGCCCCCCATCTTGAACGTGCCCTCGCTCGAGATGTTTGTGCCTGTCCCCCCGGACATAATCTACGACATCTCAATAATACTGCGCGATTATACATTGTTCGTCATGTGTTTCTCTTCATCCAGTGCTCATGACACAACCTCCGCCACTCCCTGCCACCTGGTGAAATGTGTTTCCCTCTCACCCGACATCGACCTGGACATGCTACGTGTGTTCGCCACGCCCACCGGAGACATCGGCGTCGTCGATCCGTTCCACCACCGGCCTACCTGTCGCCACACGACCAGCACGCCCAGTACAACACCCGGCTCGCTTCAACGACTACCAGGTTCAGTGGCTGAACCTTCGTTCACGGCATCTACCCACACAGCTCCCTGACGACGCTGTCGAGCTGACCGTGGTCTGGCTCCTGCGGACCACTCCTGCTGACGCCATAGTCACAACCCCCCCCCCCCCCCGGCCTCTCAAGAGTACTCCGTACTGCGGGGAGGGCGGGGGGGGGGGGCTATGTGGCACTGATGAAATCGACACCAACATTGATGCATCCATCTTTGAACTAAGCTAAGATTATCTTTGCTCTCTTCCGCCATGTCCAGTTCTTTGTGAGCCTTGCTTGTGTTTGGGTGAATAAATGAACTACTGCGAAATGGGGGTTGTTTGGTGTAACTAACCCGAACATTTCCCTCGCACCCATTGTTTGAGGCAATAAATTTTACTATATCTAACTCTTCCTTGAAATCATCTTTGGACATGGGAACATACTCAAGACTGTGCACCATTGAGTGGAGAGCTGTAGGTTAGTGTGTTACTGGATGTTATGATCAAGGAGGTATTACTGTGACTGTAATTGTAGTTTTCCTATAAATATTGAAACAACATGTTTGTGCACTGATGTCAATTGTTACATCTAGGAAGTTATGGATTTACTGACAATCTCCACTGCAAATCGAATATTCTTATGTTGACAGTTTAAGTGCTGAAAATATAAATAAAATGTGTTGAGCTATCTTTTAATGCCTGTCCACATACACAGTACTTCATCTACATTTCTGGAACAGTATTTAATATTTCCACTAGAAGGTTTTTTATTCAAAAAATTGTTGTTGAAAATAGTCCATGAATATTTCCGTCAAAAGTGGAGTAAGATGAGACTGCTTGTACAGAGACCTTTTGAACTGAAAACGATTTTGTGCTAAGTATGTCTGAATGGCCTGTCTCAAGTCATTCAGCAGGGATGACATTAGACCTATACATCAACTCAGACAGAATATCAACACATTCCCCTGCTTGTATGTTGGGAAAACCAACTGCAGATGGGAAAGAATACTAATTTAGTGCTACGTGATGTGGATAAACCTTTTATCTTATCTACAAATTTCATTGAGTTTTAAATATGATTCTTTGATTTTTCTTAGGTTTCATAAAAGTGTTGAATTTACTAGATAGTTTGAGATGGAGCAGTGAATGATGATTCAGCTGGGTGGAAGGGTGCACCTTGCTTGTGTAGTTTCTGAAATCCATAGTGTCTAGAAGGCACTGGGTTCATGTTAGTTAACAATTTTGCTTGAGGGCCACAACTACCAGTCACAGTCCTGTGTCCTCCACTTGAAAAAAAAGGGCCAAAAACTCAACCTATTGGGAGCACTGGAATTCTAAAACCATCTGCCCCACAGTCTTCATTTAAACATTATGTGACCAAATACAGCTCAATACTTCCCCTCTTCTAAACTGTACTTACTCCTCACTGTTTTACAATGCTACCCACTCTGTCTTGTTCCCTTCTATTCCTTCATATTCCTAACTATTTTATTTTATTGTAATTGCCTATGTACTCCATGTATTCTGTTGTTAAAATTGTCAAGTCTATCTTTTACTCTGTTTCTGTATTACCTTGTGCACATAAGACCTCTTTGAGCTATTCTGTAGTACTCTTTTCAAGCACTAGTTCTGCTTTATTAGGAGCATTAATGTAATGTAAACTATTATTAGGCACCAGTTTTTGAGTTTTATCTTAATGTTTTTCTTTGTTTGCTCCCTTTATATTTATTTACTGTTCACTTTTTTTCTTTTTAAATTGGATGCCACTGCACTGTCAAAGATGGCATTTACTGTGTGTCATCATGGAAGGAAACATATGGGGAGATGATGCAACAATGTTGTTTTAAAGCCAACATCACCACATTAGATATCCCAAAACATTACAAGACTATTGTTTACATGGAGATCGTTTACCATACCTTTTTGCGTGTAATTTCTATCACGTAAATGAACACTTGTTTAAAATAGTAAATGTTATATTGCTTGTGCTACTAACACAGTGTCGGGAAATACAATGGATTTTTCCTTGTAAATGCAACTTTGTTTTTGTTTATACATTTCAAATAACTGAGAAGAGAAGTATCATATGTGATGTAAAAAGGATGCTTTTGTAATCCATTTAAACCCTCTTTTTCTATATTTGCATTGATAGTTGATGAAGCTAGAACTAAAAAAATGGTTCAAATGGCTCTGAGCACTATGGGACTTAACTTTTGAGGTCATCAGTCCCCTCGAACTTAGAACTACTTAAACCTAACTAACCTAAGGACATCACACACATCCATGCCCGAAGCAGGATTCGAACCTGCGACCATAGCGGTCGCGCGGTTCCAGACTATAGCACCTAGAACTGCTCGGCCACCCCGGCTGGCTAGAACTCAAAAGAAATTGTTTTTTTGTTTACTGGTACTGATTCTTACTCATTACATTTTCAACTTTGAAATCATGTGCACAAAATGTTTGATGCTCACATTTGCATTGTTAGCCAATAAATATGTACAAAGGGGAAAGAAGTAAGCAAGGCTTGTTGTCATGACTTATGGATATCAACAAAGTGAAAGAAATTTTGACATGTCTATGGAACACAACTGCATGGAAGTATACTTCCATGCAGAACTGAATTCTTGTCTTATTAAACTGTAGTGCATCAGTGTCATTGTATTTTGCATATCTCGCTTTGAAATCTTACCTGTGAGGTGTGATTCAATGTGTGGTCAATAATAGCAAAAATGATAAATTCCTTTCTGAAAGTATGTTCCAGCAATTTTCATTTCAATAAATGTCACCCGTAGCCAGTTCTGATGGTATTAATCAGCATTTGCACTAATACCCCCGATATTACTTAGTGCAAAAAACTGCATTGTGAATAAAGGAATGGTCTCAACAGCCTTGACCCTGTGAAGTTTATATTTTGCTTCAACAAGAATGCTTTGCTGTACAAATTATATGATCTACAGGACCAATAATATATCAAATCAAATCAACTCTTTTTTTTGTAATGATAACCTAACCTCTGTAATATGTACATGCTTCTTAAACATGCACTTCACATATATTTTAATAAGTATTTAATTAGTGGCATGTAGTTTCACACTTGATTTTCATACTAAATTATTGTAATTTTTAACAGTGGTGTATTTCCTAAGAATATTTCTTGCAGGACTGCTCTCTGTTAGTTTTTCAGGAATACTCTACTTGGTTTTACTTTTGAATTTCATTTTGAGCTTTTCAAAGTACATAAGCCTACACCAGTCTTTGTGATAAAACAATAATAATAGTAATGGTATTATGAAAATCATAAGCTGTAAATGAAGATTTTGCAGTTATTTAGGAAAGGGCTAATGATGTAGTAATGATTGAAGCCAACTTGGCAATTCATTCATTACAAAAAACCTTGTCAGCATTACAAAATACAAATGTGATTGTGGTTGGAGTACCACACAGGCATGACCTGCCTGAATGGTCTTGTGTAAACCAAGGAATTCATTCCACAAACAGAAAACTAAAAAAAAATTGTGAAAGGCTTCCCTAACATCTGTTTTATTAATACTCCTAGTAACAAGGAGCTATATACAGCACATGGACAGCACCTAAATGCAACTGGTGAAGAACTAATGGCTACAAGAATTCATGAATCAGTGGAAACAAACAGGGAAGTGTACAAGAGAATCCTTAAAAGTGAAAACTGTATCTATGGAGAGCACAAGTACTCAAGAAATAAACATACCCAAGAGATCACTGCAAAATTTAGAAGCAGCAGTAAATGGTGTGGCAGTGAAGAAGACACTGTATAAGAAGACACACCTACTTGTAGGAACAGAATAGCAACAATTGAGTCTCCGTCATTACCAGAAACAGCAGCAGCACAACAACAAGCAACAGAAGCATCGTCATTATCAGCTGCAGATCAACAACCACCACCAGTAGCAGCAGAGAATCTGTCAGCTTTAGCAGCAGCAGACACACCACTGTTATCAACAACAGCATCCAATCCGGTAGAAGCAATTAGTAGAGTGCTATTCAGAATAAGAGTGACAAGACCCTCACACTTGAAGGATTTTTTTTTCTACCAAGCAGCCTGAAGGGGACACTAAGGTGAGCTGTGTACGAAACCTAGATAGCTTGACTTTACTGTATGAGAATGTAAAAGGACTAGTCACCAAATTATGTGAGCTGGAAGTAATTTTAAACTGTAGTCTTAAGGAGGTTTATGTGCTGTGTATCAACTAGCACTGCCTTCAGGACATTCAGATTTGTGCAGCAAATATGCCAGACTTTTACTTAATAAGTAGCTTTTGGAGGGAAACTTATAGATGTGGAGGTGTATGCATCTTTGTTAGAAGTAATGTTAAATCTAAAAGGGTGAAACTTAGCAAGGTGAGGTGTGCAGAAAAAGATTTTGAATGCTATTTGTGAACTTACAGACTGTCAAACTATCATTGCTTGGATCTATAGGTCCCCATCAGGTGACTTTACCCAATTCTTATATTATGTAGATTATCTTTTAAATGAACTGAGTGGCCTGTCAAAATGCACAATACTTCTTGGTGACTTTAACATTAATTTTAACAAAAGTAATAAGAACAAGGTACAATTATTAAATCTGTTTAACTCATAGAACATGCAACCTACAGTGCAGGAAATTACCAAATACGGGGATGGGTCTGAAACAACACTTGATCATATAATTACCAACAAACAAAGCTGAGAGTACAATATTGAAGTAACAGATACAGGCTTTTCTGACCATATGGCTTTAAAAATGATGATAAGGAATGAGAACAATAAGAAATGCACAGTCACTGAAAAACATGTACAAAGAAGACTTATTAATGCAAAGAACATAAGGGTTTTTAATAGAAAGCTAAAAAGGTTGCAGTGGGACATAGAACAAACTGATGATGTAGACAAAAAGTATGGCAGTTTTCTTTCTGGTTATAAATATTGCTACGATGTGGCATTCCTGTTACAAAGAATTAAAGTCAATGAGAAGACAAACACATTGGTAACAGATGGGATTAAAACAATCAGCAATCACCCTTAGAAACCTAAGCAAACATCCTAAAATAAATACAACAATAAAACTACACTATAGGAAATATAGAAGGGTCTATAGGAAAGCTTTACAGGCAACAAAAAGGCCATGAAGGCAAAGAAAGAGTATCTTTCATATTTCAAAAAAACCTGGCTCTGGAGTGCCCCAGGGTTCCATATCAGGCCCTCTGTTGTTCTTGGTGTATATAAACGATTTGCCAAACCATCTGACCGTTGCAGGAACAGTGTGTTTGCTGATGACATTAGCATTTTCATAAAAGGATACACCAAGGATAATCTACAGTAGAGTGTCTCTAGGGCATTAAATGAGACAGGAAAATGGTTTAGCAATAATGCTTTGATCATAAATAAGGATAAAATGGTATTGATGAATTTCAGTAATATTAAAATTAAAGCTAGAAGAAGGGTAAAAGCTGAGTTAGGGAACTATGTTACTGCACAAGCACCAAACACAAAATTCCTAGGTGTTTGGGTGGATGAGCACTTGAGATGGGAAACGCATCTAGAAGTTTCAAGAAAAAACTAAATAAATGGTGCTATGTGCTAAGAATGCTCCGGGACTGTTGCAACACTGAATCATTGCTGTGTGCCTATTATGCTTATATGAACAGTTTGTTTAGATATGGTGTGATCTTCTGGGGAAAATACAGGGACGCAAAACAAGCTTTCAAACTTCAAAAAATGGCTATTAGTATAATGAAAGGGGTTCTCTATAGAAAGTCATGAAGGGAAATATTTAAAGAATTTAAAATAATGACTCTTCCTAGCTTATACATCTATGAATACGTTTCTGCTTTCTGAAAACTCACCAGGAATTTTCAACATTAAATAATCATGTTCATTACCATGAGACAAGGAACAGAGACGATTTACACAGAGACACCTACAAAGGAGCACTCTACCAAATAAGTGTAAACTGTAGTTAAAATCTTCTGGGTTATTAGGCAACATCATATTTCTACTAAAATGATCATTTTAGTAGAAAAATGATCATTTTAGTAGAAATATGAAGTGGCCCAATGACCCAGAAGATTTTAACTACAGTGACAACAGCCACAAAAGCCTGCACAATTACATACGTGTCAACTACCAGCCCAAAATATGTGTTAGTGCATTGCCTACTAATATAAAGAAAATTAATGAATTTCATAAATTCATGGTAGATCTTAAACAATTTTTACTAACACATTGTTTTTATAACATTGAAGACAATCTGAATATGGAAAATTATTATTATTTATATATACTGATATAAAATATTTGTATTTATTATCCAAGCTATTGAAACAATTTAAATATAAGAAATTATATTGTAACTGACGACATCCACACAATGTATATTGTTAATGGATGAATAAAGAGATTAATTGATTGGTGAGTGGCAACTTTCCGTTTCATAATACTGTTACATTCAATCCTATATTTCCGTTGTTCAATAGTAATAGTATGATGCTGTGCAACTACTGCTTTTATTCATTCATTCATCCATCATACAGGAGAACAAATTTGGTACAATGTACTTGTCAGATACAATCATGAGCGAAGGTGAGCTCAATATGAAAGATGCAACTCAGATACAAACTCTGAATAAGCAGAAACAATATCTAACAAACTTTGAATAAGCAGAAACAATATCTAACAATTTAAAATGAACAACATAAGGGGGAAGCAGACAGGTTTGACAAGATTAAATGGTCTATCTGTGATTAAGAAACACTCTCTACAGATTACCAGAAGAATATTCTGCTTCCTAATATTGAACCAATGAAGCATATTACCACAGGCAGCTGTCATTTATTCACTGAGCTAGATCAGCGCCAACTCCTTCACGCACTAGACTGTATGTCAGCACTTTTTTGTTTTGTTTTTATTTAATCGAATTTTTATGTTAGTGACAAACTGCAATACCTTCTAAGCTTTTCACACTAATTGAGACCACAGAAGTATGGTCTTTTCCAAATTAGTTTTGGCCAGAAGCTAATTCTGGAAGGTTTTTGTTAAGCATGCCTTTTCAATTCTTGTAGAGATATTTCCACAGCAACTTTCATCCTGCAACAAATATTTCTTTGCATCAAACCGAGAAGGGAAATACCAGTTTTCATAAATTTAGCCTTAATTTTTTAAATATAACTAAATATTTTCTTAAACAATGGAAAATCTAGAATGGAATGAAACAATATTATGAAAGGACAGTTGCTGCTCACCATATAGCGGAGATGTTGAGCCGCAGATAGGCTTAACAAAAAGACTGTCACAAAACAAGCTTTCGGTCAACAAGGCCACTGTCATATCGGTGGGAGTAATGCGGAACAAGATGTTGCACCAACAATCAGCGTAGTCTTGTAGCCGTCTGTTGTGCGCGGCCGAGACAGTTGATATAGGAAGGGAGGACGGACATTGAGTATAGTAATACATGAGAAAATAGCAACAAAGGAAAACAGCACTGGGTTAGGATGGAAGAAAAACCGTCAGGCAAAAGTCAAACAATGGAAAATCCAGGATAGGCCTTGTTGCCCAAAAGCCTATTTTGTGCAGTTGCCAACTTGACAGATTTCCCATCAAATTTGACGGAATTTCATGTTGTTTGACGGATAAAATTTAGTTCTGACGGTTGACGGGTTTTTTGATGGATGTTATAAAATGGGCCTTTTTTTGACAAGTTATTGTGGTTTCATTTAATTTTGAAAAAAAAATTCTTTGATAAACTATGATCAATGCAAATCTTTGATCACCTGTAAGACAGTGACCGAATGTATTACACTGAAATTTTTGTTTGTTTGTTGTGTGCATTGTATATTTTTCAAAACAACAAAGCAGAGATATTTCCACCTTTTTAAAGAGTTGTTGAACTAGAACAGGGGAATGATGAATGAATTGTTACTGCAGTAAAGTCATCACTTTCAGATTATGGTCTAGACATTAAACAAATAAGAGGAACTGGTATGGACAATGCCTCACTAATGGTGGGTACTAACAATGGGGTTTACCAGAAACTGAAACATGAGGTCCCTAATCTTTTATTGATCCCATGTGTCTCCCATTCAGCTGAGTTAACAGCGTCCTCTGCTGGCCAAATGCTGAAACTTATTCCTGATTTCCTAAATCTCTTCTCGACAAGCCATGTATAGGGAGTTGTTTAAAGCAATAAATGATGGAGCTGAACCCCTTAAAGTTATACATCAATCAGACACAAGGTGGCTGGTTTGAACTGAAATATACAGACATCAGTAAGTGCTACACAGCTGAACTACTGTATAGTATGTATTCTGATGCCATTAACAAGCTTTATCTTATGTTTCTTACACCAACTCTAAAAGAAAGCCAAAAACGTCAATAAATCATTCCAATCGAGTACAGCAGACTGTTCTAAGCTTCTGCAAGACTTAGTTCTTCTTATTGTAGGTCTTATGATGTGTATTGTTGTCCTCGGTTATAAGAGGGATTTGCTAACAGCAGACATTAGAAAATACAAATCTCCTCATATTTATGTTGGGGTTGAAGTAGAGGTTTCATTGGTAAATATGATCAAAGAAAATGAAATTCACACAGAAAGCAAAAAAGTTTCTTGCAGTATATGCGAAAATTTTCTGCTTTGCTTAGCAGAGGAGCTCCAGAGGCGACTGCCAAAAAATGTCAAGGTTTTGTAAAAAGTGTGTCCAATTGCTTTAAATCAGTGTTCGTGGGTCGTGAAAGAAAGTATAATCCTGCAAGCTCAGGAATTCCATTTACCTAACAGATGAACCATGGACCTTGCCATTGGTGGGGAGGCTTGCGTGCCTCAGCGATACAGATGGCCGTACCGTAGGTGCAACCACAACGGAGGGGTGTCTGTTGAGAGGCCAGACAAACGTGTGGTTCCTGAAGAGGGGCAGCAGCCTTTTCAGTAGTTGCAGGGGCAACAATCTGGATGATTGACTGATCTGGCCTTGTAACACTAACCAAAACGGCCTTCCTGTGCTGGTACTGCGAACGGCTGAAAGCAAGGGGAAACTACAGCCGTAATTTTTCCCGAGGGCATGCAGCTTTACTGTATGGTTAAATGATGATGGCGTCCTCTTGGGTAAAATATTCCGGAGGTAAAATAGTCCCCCATTCAGATCTCCGGGCGGGGCTACTCAGAAGGACGTCGTTATCAGGAGAAAGAAAACTGGCGTTCTACGGATCGGAGCGTGGAATGTCAGATCCCTTAATCAGGCAGGTAGGTTAGAAAATTTAAAAAGAGAAATGGATAGGTTAAAGTTAGATATAGTGGGAATTAGTGAAGTTCGGTGGCCGGAGGAACAAGACTTTTGGTCAGGTGAATACAGGGTTATAAATACAAAATCAAATAGGTGTAATGCAGGACGTGCTGCGTATAATTTCGGCTTCTTCTTCTAACATTTCTGCTGTATACTGTCCACCCATCTGTCTCTCGGCTCATTCTGAAGATGACTGGACGTCTACAGCCGAAATATTAGAAGTAGAAGCTGAATGTGTGCGACTGCACGCCCGAAATTTAATGGAGCGTATTTGAACTTGAATGTTATTGTTCCATTAAAATGTGATGTATTTACATAATAATATACATTTTTTGTTTTTGCCGATTTCAGCGGATTTTTAAATGTTTGTCCGTCTCGATAGCTAGATATAACGCTTAAAATAAATTGTAATTTCGTCTGATTTTGACGGATTTTTAAATGTTTGCTCGATGTGTAAAAAAAGTAATGAGTGTAATGCTTTAAAATAAATTTTGTTTTTTCTTTATTTTTGCAAGAACATATGGAGATATCTCATTCTGACGGACTTTTCGGTGTTGGTTTGACGGAAAAAATAACCACTTGTTGGCAACACTGATTTTGTGATAGACTTTTTGTTGTGCCTGTCGGAGACTCAGCATCTCCGCTGTACGAGGAGTCTTCAAAAAGAATCCGAACTTTTATTGTATCAGCTTTATTACTCATTGTACAGCATTTTAAGCACTGTCCGCTTCAAAATAGCAATACACCGTTCCCATCGTTTCTCCCAATTTTGGAGCGCCTCCTGGAACACGTTTTGTGGGATAGTGCGCAGGTTTCTCGTCGCATTGTCCGGTGTCTCCTCTATGGTTTCAAAACGACGTCCTTTCAACGTGTTTTTCAGTTTGGGAAACAGGAAAAAGTCTGCTGCGGCTAGGCCTGGAGAAATGGATGGATGGGGCACAACGGGAATGTGGTATTTTACAAGATAGCTGCAGACAAGGAATGAGGCGTGAGCTGGTGCATCGTCATGATGCAATATCCAACCCTGGTTTTCCTATAATTCAGGCCTCTTCCTGTGTACAGCATCCCTCATGCGCAGCGGGATTCGCTCGTATACTTTCTTGTTTATCACCTGATCACGGGACACAAATTCATGATAGATTATGTTTTTGTAGTCAAAAAAACACAACCAACATTGCCTTGATCTTTGACGTACTCATGCATGCTTTTTTTGAATGACGACCCACTCACTGTGACGACTGTATCTTCGTTTGAGCATCATAGCTGTACATCTCACCTGTTATGATGTTCTTAAGAAAGTTTTCATTGTCATTAACAGTGGCAAGCAGTTCCTCGCATATTTAAACACGGGTCTGTTTCCGATCTTCAGTCAACAAGCGCGGTACGAATTTTGCACTGACACGACACATCTCAAGTTTCTCACTCAAAATTTGATGGCATGATCCTACGCTGATGCCCACTTCCTCAGCAACTTCCCAGAAAGTTACAACAATTTCCGCAAATCACAGCATGAGCGCTATCCACATGGACGTCATCTGTTGGTGTGGACGGACGTCCAGACTTGGAATCATCACAGACCGACATTCTGACCTGCTGAAAACATTTAAATCACTCGGAACACTACGTGCGAGTCACGCAGTCCTCCCCATATGCTTGGCTAAGCATCTGAAATGTCTCTGTGAAAGTTTTGCCAAGTTTGTAACAGAATTTCACAAACACACGTTGTTCTTCATGCTCCTTCATTGCACTAATCCGATGAGCAGGCTGTACACGTGCTTACTTCAGCGGCTGTGGTTAGCTTGCTAATTGTCCAAGCGACATGAGTCTTCGACTGAAGCACTAGTGAAACGATTGAATTCACGACATCCAGTGATTTATGGCTGTATAATTCGCGACATCCAGTGATTTATGGCCGTATATCACATTTTCGTTCGCTCGGAGAGGTGCATAAGGGGCCTGAAGGTGGCATAATAAAATGCTGAAAATAGTAGCTTTAAAAATAATATAAATATCATCTTAAGTTACATGGCTTTTGGCGAATTTAATTGACATTGACAATTACATATTTTTTATTTCTAACTGAGAAGCCAAATTTAAATTTTCAATGATTTAGTATTAAAAATGCTTTCATAACAAAATATTTTCGTAAAAAATCTCATGCCCTTTATCACTCATTTAAGAGTCCAATTTCCAAAAACAATGAATAAGTTTTCCTTCTTTTTACTTGTAACCAAGAAGCCAAATACCAATCTTCACAGATGTAGCTTTAAAATACTTAAGTAGTTCTTTAACAATGATATATGGTGTGTTTCAAAAAGTATGACCTGACTTCAAAATTCCATATTTATTGATAAAAAGTACTGTAAATATGGAGTGGATTGCAAAATACCCACAAAATCTTAGAGTTTTAGCTATGCGTTTACAAAACGACCTCTGTGTCCGCCAGCAGTAGCAGCATGAACAATGTCCAGAGAATAGCTAAATTCGTCATAAACCTTACATAATGTATTTGCGTTTACAGAAATTATGGTGGCTATTATTCTGTTCTTCACTTCTTCTATGTCACGAGATAAAGGGGAGGTGAATGTACTTTCCTTCACATATCCCCATAAGAAAAAAATCGCATTGGCTGATGTCTGGTGATCTTGGAGGTTAAGAATGTAGGGCAGTGTCTCGGGGTCCTGTGCGCCCTATCCAGGCTTGAGCTATTTTCAAATGCTGCAGAACTGGCTTTTTCCACAACTTCCGATGACTTCATTTTCCAACAGAATAGAGCTTCACGACATTGGCATAACAACGTACATCAGTTTTTTAACGACACTCTACCTCAATGCTGGACAGGGCGCATGGAGCCCCAAAATATTGCCCCATATTCTTAGCCTCCAAGATCGCCAGATATGACCCCATGCGATTTTTTCTTGAGGGGATATGTGAAGGAAAGTGTGTTCATCTCCCATTTACCCCGCGACATAGAAGCAGTGAAAAACAGAGTAACATCTGTCATAGCTTCACTAACAGGAGAGGCACTGTGTAAAGTTTATAAGGAATTTAGCTGTCATCTAGACGTTGTTCGTACTGCTGCTGGTCTCATAACACAGTTGTAATAGTGTAGCTAATACTTTAAAGATTTTGCGAGTATTTTTCAATTTATCTCATGTTTGTACGTATACCAGACTTTGACTTAATAAGTAGCTTTTGCAGGGAACTTATAAATGTGGAGGTGTATGCATCTATAAGGGTCACTCCAAAAGAAATCCACACTATTTTTTTTTAAATCCGTCTTTTATTCTACATGTCTGAAAGTTTTGCAGTGTGTAGATACATCCTTTAGGAACAATATTTTCATTTATCCACACAATTTCCATCCCTCTCAACTGCCTTACGCCAGCTTGGAACCAGCGCCTGTATACCCGCATGGTAAAATTCTGAACCAACCTGTTGGAGCCACTGTTTGGCAGCATGCACAAGGGAGTCATCATCTTCAAACCTTGCTCCACGAAGAGAGTCTTTCAGTTTCCCAAAGAGATGATAGTCACATGGAGCCAGGTCAGGACTGTAAGGCGGGTGTTTCAGTGTTGTCCATCCGAGTTTTGTAATCGCTTCCATGGTTTTTTGACTGACATGTGGCCGTGCATTGTCGTGCAACAGCAAAACATCCTGCTTTTGCCGATGTGGTCGAACACGACTCAGTCCAGCTTGAAGTTTCTTCAGTGTCGTCACATATGCATCAGAATTTATGGTGGTTCCACTTAGCATGATGTCCACAAGCAAGAGTCCTTCGGAATCGAAAAACACCATAGCCATAACTTTTCCAGCAGAAGGTGTGGTTTTGAATATTTTTTTCTTGGGTGAATTTGCATGATGCCACTCCATTGATTGCCTCTTCGTCTCTGTTGAAAAATGATGGAGCAATGTTTCATCACCTGTCACAATTCTTCCAAGAAATTCGGCTCCACCATTCTCGTACTGTTCCAAAAGTGCGCTGCAGACCGTTTTTCTTGTCTTTTTGTGAGCCGCTGTCGACATCCTTGGAACCCGCCTGGCATAAACCTTTTTTAACGCCAACGCTTACAGTATTCTGCAAACACTTCCTTCCCCTATCCCAACGGAGCGTGACAATTCATTCACTGTTATGCGTCTGTCAGCAGTCACCAATTCGTTAACTCTCTGCACATTGTCTGGAGTGTGTGCAGTACGAGGCCTGCCGCTGCGAGGATAATCCTCAATATTGCCGTGCCGCTTTCGTCACGTAACCTGCTTGCCCACCGACTAACTGTACTACGATCGACAGCAGCATCTCCATTCACCTTTTTAAACCACTTGTGGATGTTTCCCACTGTCTCGTTTTCACAGCACCGGAATTCTATGACAGCACGTTGCGTCTGACGAACGTCAAGTGTAGCAGCCATCTTGAAGACATGCTGTGACGACGCCACTCACGGGAACAGGTTGATCTAAGTTTGAGAACAAGCGGGAACGATGTATCTACGCACTGTAAAACTTTCACACATGCAGAATGAAAACTGTATTTTTACAAAAATAGTGTGCATTTCTTTTGGAGTGACCCTCGTACCTTTTATATTTTGATGAAATAAGCTAATTCCTTCACTATCTGGATACCTGACATCCTCCGAAGGTGATTCCTTTGTTAGAGGGACTTCCTTTAAGCAGGGATACTTATCAGCTGACTTCAATCTAAAAAAAGGTGTACCTCTAACACCAGCCGCTTCAGAAATGTTTCCAGAGTGATTCCACCACCGCCTTCTATACTGTCATCCATAAGCTTTGCCAGTCTCCCCTTCCCATACCTACTGAGGTGCAGGCCATGCCTAGTGAAACCTGATCTACTGATAGACTCAACTGACACCACTGCAATGTGAGCCATACCCTCTGCCATCAGTGCCTCATCCAGCTCCAAGTTAACACGCTTAACAACAGCATTAAGATGAGGCTGATAATGACACTGAAACAAATGCACGAAGTGCACATCAGTGCCACCGGTTAGAGTAGCTATCTTTACCAGGTCACCCCCTACATCATGCTCCCCGTCCCTATCAAGAATATTCCGAGCTCCACGGATGTTCACGACATGATTCTCTTTCGTAAAATTCTTACATAACTCCCCTATGCTGTCAGTCACCTGAGCCAACACTGTATTAAGCTTCACAATGCTGGTGACCTGGTACTCACTCCCCAACGCTTCCTGCAACTGCTGGCCCACAGCTCTACCGTGCGAACTACCTAGCAGCAGAACCTTCTTCTTTCTGTTAGACTTTGCAGCTGACCTAGGCCTCCCAACTGCTGAGGGCTGCTGCATGTTAGCCACACCTACACCTCTCCCCTCAACTGTGACAGTTGGTCAGATCTATTGCATATACGGAAAGTATAACTGTCTGAAAACCTCGTCCCAGCTGCCTTCTTGCCAGCTGCCAGTTCCCGTGCCCCAGCACCATTCACCCTCCTCGGCCTATCTAGCTCCTCCTTTGTGCGTAACTGCACCTGAAGCGCACAGATCTTACGCTCCTGCTCCTGTATCAACTTATTTCTACTACAGATTCTGCATTTCCAGTAGAGGATCTCGCTAGAATCCTCACTGACTACCCGTTTCTGCATGTAATCATTTGCGAGTTCTCTTTGAACCAATAGATCAACAATCTTTGCTTCCTCAGCATTTTCCGAATTTTGTTATTTAACTGCAGTAGGTCTCTTCCGACCTTAATCCACCTACTCAGCACATACTTCTCCAGAGTGTGATTCGCAGTCCGTTTAAACTTTGCCTGTAGTTCTTCTAAGTCCATCATACTGGAACTAAAGGATGTCGACTCATTCTGTAAGTGGGATGATAGCGACTACTTATCTGCCTTTTTAAGCAAAAATATTCTCCTAGACTTCTTGATAGATGTATTAATTTTAGTAATCATCGTCGCTATGATGACATCATGTTCACAAACACCTGTCTCTATTCTGACACTGTCAAAAAGATCAGGCCTGTTTGTAGCTGCTAGATCTAAAATCGTGTGGTCTATCGAATTATCTGCGCAAGACATTACTCCACTCCATTTTCGCCAGGTGCAGCAACAGTGACTCATTATTCCAAAAATAGAAAACACTGCAAATGTTCTATTAATTACGACGCGTTTCGACCGGATAGCACACCTTCAGTTTCTCTGTAATTAGTAATACCATTTAGTTCCAGTATGATGGACTTATAAGAACTATGGGCAAATTTGAAATGGATTGTGAGTGCCGAGTAAGTGGATTAAGGATGGAAAACATCCACCGCGGTTTAATAACAAAATTCGGGAAATTGTTGCACTATTGGTTCAAAAGACGACGTGAAAATGACGACAGGCAAAAATTGGTAGAGATTCGTGTGTATGTAAAACGATCGATAGGTGAACATGCAACTACCACCGTCCACATTACCAGAAGATCTAGTCGAGAACCCGAGAAGATTTTAGTCCTACGTAAAATCGCTAAGCACGTCTATGGCTTCTGTCCAGTCACTCGTTGACCAGTCTCTCGTAGCGATAGTAGACAGCAAAAGAAAAGCCAAAATTTTAAATTTCGAGTTTAAGAAATCGTTCACGCAATAGGTTTAAGAAATCGTTTACACAATAAGATCGTATACACATACCATCGTTTGACCATCGCACAGACTCCCTTATGGCGGATGTAGTAATAAGCGTCCTTGGTGCGGAGAAGCAACGGAAGGCTTTGTAAACAAATAAGTCTCGATGCCTGCATGGAATCCCATTTCGGTTTTGCAAAGAGTAAGAGAGTACTGAACGGATAATTCAATAGGTAAAGGGATATGAAAATCTACTAGTCATGGGGGACTGGAAGGGTAAGGTGTAAAAGAAAGGGCTACTGGAGAATATGGGCTTTGTGGAGAGATGAGAAAGACTCATTGAGTTCTGTAATAATTTTCAGCATATTCTCTGTTCAAGAATCACAAGAGGATGGGATATATTTGGAAGAGGCCGGGAGATAAGACAAGATTCCAGTTAGATTACAGCATGGTCAAACAGAGGTTCCGAAATCAGGTATTGTGTTGTAAGGCGCACCCAGAAGCAGATATAGACTCAGATCACAATTTAGTAATAATGAAGAGTAGACTGAAGTTTAAGTGACTAATAGGGAAGAATCATTGCGCAAAGAAGTGCGATACAGAAGTACTACGGAAGAAAGAGATGCGCTTGGAGTTCTCTAACGCTACAGATATGCAATAATGAATAGCTCAGTGCGCAGTTCAGTTAAGCAGGAAAGGACGTCTCCAAAATGGCAGTAACAGGAATTGGAGAGAAAAACTTACACATAAGAAAGATAACTGCGAAGAAACCATGGGTAACAGAGGAAATACTTCAGCTGATCGACGAAAGAAGGAAGAAAAAAAAGTTCATGGAGATTTAAGAATACAGAAATATAAGGAATGAGTAGCTACGAAATAATAGGATTTGGGGGAAGCTAAGGCAAAGTGGCTGCATGAAAAATGTGAAGAAATTGAAAAACATATGATCGTCGGAAGGACGGACTTAGCATTTAGAAAAGTCAAAACAACGTTCTGTGAATTTAAAAGCAAGGGCGGCTACATTAAGTGTCCAGTGAAAATTCCACTGTTAAATGCAGATGAGCAGCAGATAGGTGGAAAGAGTTCACTGAAGGCTTTTGTGAGGAGGAGCACTTGTCTGATGAGATAAAAGAAGGAGTCGACAGGGAAAAGATGGGGAATCCATTACTAGAATCATAATTTAAAAGAGGTTTGGACGACTTCAGTTCAAATAAGGCAGAAGGGATAAATAACATTGCATCAGAATTTCTAAAACCATAAGTGCGACAATTATCGCACAATCAGCTTAGCAGCTCATGCATCCGAGTTGTTGACAGGAATAATATACAGAGGAATGGGAAAGAAATGTGAGCATATGTTAGATGACGATCAGTTTGGCTTTCAGAGAGGAAGTTCGGAAGTTGTGGTTGACAATGGGAGCAAGACTGAAGAAAAATCAAGACAGGTACGTAAGATTTGTTGACCTAGAAAAAACGTTCGACTGTGTAAAATGGTGCAATTCTGAAAAAAATAGGGGTAAACTAAAGGGAAAGACGGGTATATCTGGGCGTAACGGTGCAAAGCGATATGAGGTGTAACAGGCATGTGGCAGGGAAGGCAAATGGTTGACTTCGGTTTATTGGGAGAATTTTAGGAAAGAATGGTTCACCTGTAAAGGAGACCGCATATAGGACGCTGGTGCGACCTATTCTTGAGTACTGCTAGAGTGTTTTGGATCCGTACCAGGTCGGATTGAAGGAAGACTCCCAAATAATTCAGAGGAGGGCTGCTAGGTTTGTTACCGGTAGGTTCGAACAAAACTTAAATGTTACGGAAATGCTTCGCGAAATCAAATGGGAATCTCTGGAGGGAAGGCGGTGTTCTTTTCGGGTAACACTACTGAGAAAAGTTGGAGAACCGGTATTTGAAGCTAACTGCCGAACGATGCTGCTCCCGCCAACATACATAGCGTGGAAGAACCACGAAGATAAGATGCGTGAAATTAGGGCTCATGCGAAGGCGTACAGACTGTCGTTTTTCCCTCGCCCTATTTGCGAGTGGAACAGGAGTGGAAATGGAAGGTAGTGATGTAGGGTACTCTCCGCCGCGCACCTTACAGTGGCTTGCGGAGTGTCTATGTAGACGTAGATATATAATATGAATAAGAAGCAGGAGGGAACAATAAGACTGGAAGACCAAGAAAGAAGTGCTCAGATTGAACTGGTGTTCAATATACACATCGAAGAAGCAATGACGGAAATAAAACAAAAGTCCAAGATTGAGATTTAAGATTCGCTGATGACATCGCAATCGTCAGGGAAAGTGAAGAAAAATCAGAGGATGTGTTGAATCAAATGAACAGAGTAGTGAGTACAGAATGTGGATTCAGAAGAAAGACGAAAGTAATGAGAGCAACAAAATTGAAATAGCAAGAACTTAACACCAGAATTGGGGATCTCAAAGTAGACGAAGTTAAGGAATTTTAGTACCAAGGCAGCAAAGTAACCTATGACGGACCGATCAAGGAGGAAATAAAAAGCAGACCAGTACTGACAAAAAGGCCACTCTTGGCCAAGAGAAGTCTACTAATGTCAAACAAAGGACCTAATTTGAGAACGAAATTTCTGAGAATGCACATTTGGAGCACAGCAAAGCATGGCAGTTAAACATGGATTGTGGAAAAATCGGAACAGAAGAGAATCGAAGCATTTGAAATGTAATGCTACGGGTGAAAGTTGAAAACTAGGTGTTCTAAGGTAAGGAATGAAGAGGCTCCCCGCAGAATATATGGAATACATTGTCAAGAGGAAGGGACAGAATGATAGGACATGTGTTGAGATCAGGGATTAATTTCCATGTTACTTCAGGGTGTTGTAGAGGGTAAAAACTGTAGAGGAAGATAGACACTGATTCACATTCAGCAAATAAATGAGGACGTAGGTTGCAATTCCTTCTCCGATATAAAAAGGTTGCCACTGGAGAGGAATTCGCAGCGGGCAGCATGAAACCAGTCAGAAGACTGATGACTAAAAAAAAAAAAAAAAAAATCTCTTAGCATTGGCCACTTACTTAGCATGCATTTGTCGTGAATCTCTCGCCCAGTGCGAAGTCCCAAGTGACTGTAAAAAAGGGAGGGGACTCCTCTAAGCAGTATAACAAGGATAAAAGAATTGACCCGCAAAATTAAAGACCAATATTCTTAACATCCGTTTGCAGCAGAATTCTTATACATTTTCTCACTTCGAATGTCATAGCCTAAAGTTTCTTGAGACGAGAAAGCTTCTGTCCACAAATCAGAACTGTTTTAGAAAGCATCACTCGTGCGGAACTCAGAGTGTCCTTTTCTCATATGGTATCCTGCAAGCTATGGATGATGGGCAACAGATTCCATGTTCCTAGATTTCTGAAAAGCGTCTGACAAGGTGCCCCAGTGAAGAACGTAAGCGTACAGAATAGATTCCCCGTTACGTGAGCGGCACGAAGAAGTGTTAAGTAATAGGAGCCAATACGTTGTATTCGATGGCGAGAGTTCATCAGAAACAAGGGTATCGTCAGGAGTGCTCAGGGAAGTGTGACAGGACCACCATTATGCTCTACGTACATGATTGATCTGATTGACAGGGTGAGCGGCAGTCTGCGGCTGTTTGCTGATGTTGCTGTGGTGTACGAGAAGGTGCAGAAGTTGAGTGGCTGTAGCAGGATACAAGACGATCTAGAAAAAATTTCCAGGTAGTGTGATGAACGGCAGATAGCCCTAAACGTGGAAAAATATTCAAATGGCTCTGAACACTATGGGACTTAACAACGGAGGTCATCAGTCCCCTAGAACTTAGAACTACTTAAACCTAACTAACCTAAGGACATCACACACATCCATGCCCAAGGCAGGATTCGAACCTGCGACCGTAGCGGTCACGCGGTTCCAAACTGAAGCGATTAGAACCGGACGGCCACACTGGCCGGCTACGTTAATGAGGATGAGTAGGAAGATCAAACCTGTAATTTTCGGATACAGTATTACTAGTGTCCTACTTGACACAGCCAAGTCGTTTAAATATCAAGGCGTATTGTTAGAAAGCATTACGAAATGGGACTAGCGTGTAAGGATTGTAGTAGGGAAGGCTGACTTCGGTTTACTGGGAGGCCTTTAGGAACGTGTGGTTCATCTCTCCAGAAGACCATTTGAAGATCAACAGTGCCACCCATTCTTATGTACTGCTCGAGTGTTTGGAATTCCCATCAGGTCGAATTGAAGGATGACGTCAAAGCTATTCAAAGACGGCTGCTAGATTTGTTACTTGTAGGTTCGCTCAACACACACATATTACGGAGATGCTTCGGGAGTTCAAATGGGAATCCCTGAAGGGAAGGTGACGTTCTTTCCGAGGAACGCAACTGACAAAAATTTAGAGAACCGGCATTGGAAGTTGACTGCAGAGCTATCCTTCTGCCACCAATCAACATTTCACATAAGGACCGCAAGCGTCAGATAAGAGAAATTCATACGAAGGCATACAGGTAGTCGTTTTCCCCTCGCTCCATTTGTGAATAGAACAAGAAGGGAAACGACTTTATAGTGGTGGTACAAGGTATCCCACACCATGCACTGTACGGTGGCTTGCGAAGTATGTATGTAGATGAAGATGTGCAATTTTTTTTTCTGCTAGTTGCTCCACTGTGTCATTTATTCGTCGTTGTTATATTGAAGGCATGAGAATTTACGTCACTATTTCTACATGTGGGATATTACCAGCATCTAGTTATCTGAGTTTTTAAAATAATTTGTTGGTGTAGTAGAGGAAAATGAATTACTTTACTAAATGTTAAGTTCCAAATTTTAACAAGGTGATGGTCAAGTTATATTTTTACCATTAACAAAACGCTGCTCACTTTCAGTGAATTAGTTCATTCACTGTTGCAAATTTTAATTTTCCATATTGTGGAGTGGAATGTTGGCCTTCCTTTGGGCCAGGTGTCCACAGTCCCGTTTCTTCGTTTCGCAGCTTCACAGCTGCTGCCAATGGAAGGCTGCCGCTTTTTTACAAGCTGGACTGCCCCACTTAGTTGCCCTCATGCTTTTCACTCTGCATGTGTCTTTGCGACGCCTCGAAGTTCTACAGAGAGAATATGTTCTCACTTCAAATTTCGCGAGAATTTTTGAGAAAACTTCGACAGCAATGCACTTCTGTAAACTTTGAACATCAGTGTGGAATACGAGTAACTATATTCGGAAGCTACAACGGCCATGCGGCATTTGGCTGGCGTTCGGGTCATGCGACGTCCCTCACGCGATGGGTGGTGCGATCTTTATCTCGACCGCCGAATTTACGAAGGCGTTGCTAACGATTCAGTCACAGCTAAATATTTGTGTGAAGCAAGAATATAAATGTCACTGCTTCTCGTTTCACTCGCAGCAAATTTAAGCAGTGCTCTTAGGTTCCCTGCCTATCCACCTATTGGAAAAAGGCGGACAGATATTTATGACTATCAAGAATACGAATATTGCTGGTCGTTACACTTTCTGGAGTTTTATTTTTCCTTTTTTTATCGTAAGAGCGCGCTTTTCATGTAAATAAAATCGAATATTGCGGAACACACTTCTATTACGTGAATAAGAAAGAACCAGAGTCTGTTACGAACGTGAAGATGGGAAAAATTATTTGCATGTGTCTGGATATGAACATACTTTGTAAGAAGTGTCAGCACTCTCCATTACATTGAAAACAATATAGTCAATTTAACGCTATTCTTTGCATTGTGTAAACACTCAAGATATCGATAATAACAATCTGAGGGCGAAACATGGGAGCGCGATTCTAAGCATTGTTGTGAGACATAGTTTGTCTGTAAGAGTGGAAGGAGTAGTGTCGGTCGAGATCTCGGAGACAGAAGACGTGTCACTCTGCCCTCACGTCGGTCCATGGCAGACCTTACCACGCTCAAGGCATGATTCCATCTATATAGCCAGGAGAGATTTAGATGGCTTAACTACGCTTGAAGATGGAATTCAAGGTAAAATGCGCAAGCATAGCTCAAAAGCAATTGCAGGGTTAGGCTCGTGATTGTTAGTCCGAGTCTGGAATAATCCCATGTTTTGCTTGTAATTAAAGAAGCCTCCTTATCATCGAAATAATAATAATTATTTTCCACATCTGATTAATATGTAACTGCTGTGGTTATTAAATGTTAATGTAACTTTGAAATAATCTGTTCATCTGGCACTCAGCCTTGACTGGCACATATATCATTGTCATTGCCATTATTAATACTTGTTCATGATGATTCTGAAGTTTTAAATAGACTTAATCAATGAAATCCCTTCTCACAAGTTATTTAATAGTTAACAGGACCCAAGCAATCTCCTTTTCATTAAATTCATTCTTAGTAACAATAAGCTGCTGCGAATTGCTGTAAACCACATGGAAAAAGGCAGTCATCTAAAGAGGCGACTTAACACTTAGTGCCAAAACAGAGACACTGACATGCCACAACATGTCATGTACTTTCTACATCTACATCTACATTTGTACTCCGCAAGCCACCCAACGGTGTGTGGCGGAGGGCACTTTACGTGCCACTGTCATTATCTCCCTTTCCTGTTCCAGTCGCGTATGGTTCGCCGGAAGAAAGACTGCCGGAAAGCCTCCGTGCGCGTTGGAATCTCTCTAATTTTACATTCGTGATCTCCTCGGGAGGTATAAATAAGGGGAAGCAATATATTCGATACCTCATCCAGAAACGCACCCTCTCGAAACCTGTACAGCAAGCTACAGCGTGATGCAGAGCGCCTCTCTTGCAGAGTCTGCCACTTGAGTTTGCTAAACATCTCCGTAACGCTTACCAAATAACCCTGTGACGAAACACGCTGCTCTTCTTTGGATCTTCTCTATCTCCTCTGTCAATCCGACGTGGTACGGATCCCACGCTGATAAGCAATACTCAAGTATAGGTCGAACGAGTAGTCCAGTAAATTCCGTTGCACAAGTCAGATTCTGTATCACTTGTAAATTAATATTCAAATGCGCAGTCAGATGGCGTATCCAAAGGTTAGTGTTAAGTTTTTCGTGTAACGACCTGTTGAGGGCTTAAATGACTGTGAAACTGACACTCATACAACAAGCACACAGTGTTATGCAGGTTAGTTAGATTCTGTTTACTGGTAGCTCAGGTTGCTTGTCATGTCCATGTTCAAAGGTGAACATAGGAAATATTGGCTGTAGCTACGTTACATATTTGTTGCATAAACGTTACAACTTCAGTCAACTCCATAACCAGACATCTCCAACTACGAGATCACATACGTAGCGCTTTATTGCTTATGTTAAGCACTCCTAAAGTCTGTCTACCACCGATTTGTCGTTAAGTGACATTTAAATGTAACAAATCGCACCAGGAGTGACGTTTGTGATAAATCTTCAAAGCGCCATTGCCTTGAAACGGCCTACTGTCCTAACACACAAGTTATAATACATAAAAACAAAATACGATTAATATGGCGTCTGCAAGGCAGAGAGCGAGGGACATCATGTGACCCGATCTGAATGCCGGTTGTAGATTCCGAATTTCAGTCTCCTGTATGTGAAATATTGGTTGGTGCATAAGTTCGTAGCGTTTTGCCATAAGTTTAATAAATACAACAGATATAAATAACTGAGATTTTAGTCATCAGTAATATATTATCCTTCACTATTTATAACAGTTTGCCAACGCCGGGTAACTTTTCGATTCCGCGACTATATATATAATGTGCTTTTGAGGCGAAGAACTAGTCGAGTCATATTCGGAGCGTATTTTCTGCTCCTGTATAGTGCGCCAGTCTAGCAGTATGCGGGCGAGTGTTATCGTGCAACAGCATCACTTCACGGGATTGGAACAATTGCACAGAGTGACATTTGCATGGAGTGGCACTTGCAAGGAGCCTGGGGCTCTTGCCGGTCAACCGGCTTTTCGCAGGTACAGGCACACTAAGAAGTCTAGCAGGTCAGCACACCTGCTCATGAGAGCTAGCTCGCGCTCACACCACAGCAGTGAGCAACAATGTACTGCTAGGAGGCGCTTCATTAAAGCGTTTTGCGGCAAACTTATTTTTAAGCCTGTTGTATTAATGAGAACTGACAATGACATCCAATAATGAAATTCTATATCTCTTTTAATATATTGATGATGCAGAGAACCAAGGGGGGGGGGGGGGGGGAGTGGCAGCTAAGTAAGGAACATTGTATTTCTTACGACTTTTGCAGCCTAATGATGACTGCCGTTTCAGGACGAAATTTAAATTAACAAATTTATATTTTGTTGCTATTTTATTTAAAAGTTAAATGCAGAAAACACTAAATGTGTGAATATGACTTATTTAGTTTGTCACTAAAGGACCAATGTCGTTCTCTTCTTTGCATAAAAGAGTAGAATGTACATGAAAAGTCTAAACATCGACTTTATCAGAGCTGCAGACTTGTTAATTTGGCAAAATTTCCTTGAGGAAACAGTCGTCTACGAGACTAATTTTGCTGTGAAACTAATCATGCAAACGTCACATTCTGGGTGTATAAGTTCTAGTTGCAGCCAAGTTTCCACACAGTCAACTTAACCCGAAAATCAGTGAAACTGCGCAGGTTGGTTGTCCCTCCTGAAAACAAAAATGTTTTTTCATAGTGAAAATATTGGAAAATTATTGAGTCGTTTATTTCTCTGTTCCCGTATGATGAATACTTTCTTCAGTCATATTGCTTAAAAACATTTTTCTTATTTTCTTCATATCAGCTCGCATGTGCATAATATTTTGAATGGAATCTATTGTAATGTTGTGTAAACTGAATTTTTTCACTATGTTCGAAGTTTTGAAGCGCGTTAATAGAACACTAAGTGTGTCAAGACATCATCGCATACAACGAATATATAGACTAGGCATCCTGCACTGATACGTTACGCTACTTTCCATCGCTTTAAAAACGGCTACTCTCTATTTTAAGGTTAGACTCCACCCTAAAACTTCAATTTTTTTGGAAAAGAATTTAATGGCTTCTTCACATCTTTGGAGTGTATACTCCCAGATCACAGACTAGCTCTATTCGAATTACACATGGGTCATTCGATGTCAAGTGACCTACGGGTGCCCACTCGACCATCTCCAATTTCGATGAAAATCTTGCACGATGTACATATAGACCTTATATGAAGCACTATCAAATTACAGCCTCATAAGTGGTATGGTGGGGCCACTAGCCACGTTTTCGTAAAGGCTCGTTTTTTGACATTGCGACTGAAATGAATAAATGATCAACTTTGTTTTACCATTGTTCAGGATCTGATCGGCCTGTAGTGCTGAAACTTTGTATTCTGTTGAACTTTTTGGGTACAACAGCTTAGTTGTAGTACAAAAGGTCAAACTATGGTAAATTCATCGTAGTGTTCTATCAACGTGGCTCATAAATCTTGTCGTACCAAATTTTGGCTATACTTTATTGAATTGTATCTACTGAAAGAGTAATTTTCTGAAGCTAATACTGTAATTATCCGCAGCCTGGCAGCATGTCATAAAGCTCTGCAACTGGCATCCAGATTGCTCAAATAATAGCTGAGTTATTTCAACTCACCTTGTCTGATCAGAAAAAGTTGTTTTTATTTTGGAGACAGAACAGTTTAGTGTCAACAATGTTAAGTGTCAACAACGGTGTTTGGTAACATGCTTCAACAATCAGTCTGAAGCACACTGTTCTGTAGTGAAGAGTGTTCAGATGTTGTGTGTTCCTTTTTAAATGATGTAAAGCATGTTGTTATTAATGGATAAACATCTCTTTTCGGTAAGTAAAAATTATTTCAAGGTACAGGGTGACTCTTTAGAAATGTTTATCAGGTTATTTAATTTTTTTCTGCTGTGTTCTCAAGGAAGTTCCCATTATCTATGCTTATTTAATATTTTTCAGTTGGAAATATACACCACTTCTACTTTATCTAATATTGAAACAAACAGCAATTTGAAGCATAAATTTAATTGTAGAGTTATGGATATCAATGAGGTTCCAGTACGATGTGTCATTGGCCTTGCAGATAATTCTGCATGTCATCTGAAAACACACACATCAACAAGGTTTCATTGCAATCAACGAATTTTCGTTAGAGCAACAGGAACTAATAAACCAAATAAGTGAGACATTTCTTACTGAAAATGCACAAATATGCTTTCTTGACAAAGCAATATTTGTGGACAAATATGACTTTCTACGGAGATCTTGTTGTAATCCTTTTGGTGCAAAAACCATTCTGTTAAAAAGGATTTACGGATTGTCAATGTGGAAACAGCAAAACAATTGCAACCTATAACTAAGAGCAATGTGAAACCTGGTCAGAAGATCTGTCCAACTTGCAGAAAACAGTTTTTAGCAAAGAAAGCAGAAAAATCACAGTCAACTTCAAACCAGTCAGAAGATGAAGCATATCCAGAAGTATCACTCGATTCAAGTCTAACTGCTTTTGGGGTCTCCCCTCTAAAATTTCAGAGAGTATCAAAAAGGGATCTGAAAGCTTACACAAAACGAAAAATAAGCGAAGCTCAAGAGGCAATTGCGAATAACATTGCTGCTGCTGGAGGATTCGCCCCAAAAGATATTCAAACACCTGGTACAAGCGAGACATGCCCTGATTGTGAAGATTATAAGTAGCTGATGAAATAATTGAAATGAAGTTGCAATTGTCAAGGCAGCCTGAAAAAATTGCAAATACTGACATTAGTACCACAAAGCTGGTCTATAAAAGAGACAATGCAAGACTTTGGTGTTTCAGAGAGGATGGTAAAAGCAGCTAGGAAGTTACAGGCAGAAAATGGTATATTAGCTCTGCCAAAGAACAAGTGTGACAAGAAGATTCCAGATGCCGTAAGAGAAAGAGTGGTAACATTTTTTCAGAATAAAGAATTTAGCCGAATTTGTTCAGGTAAATAAGACTGTGCATCAATTAGAATAGAAGGAAAGAAAGTTTTGATGCAAAAATACCTTCTTCTGAATCATTTGAAAGAAATGTTTGCTGCATATCGACTTCATCATGGGCCTGAAACAGGATTTTCCAAATTTTGCGAATTGAGGCCAAAATGGTGCATCACTGTGGGTGCTGCAGGAATCCACTCAGTCTGTGTTTGCACTTTACATCAGAATGTGAAACTGATGCTTGCAAGCACTCCAATTAAAGAAGATTATAAGAGTCTGATTGCTAAAACAGTGTGTGATCTGGAATCCAAAGACTGCGTGCTTGATCACTGTGGAATCTGTCCGGGAAAAGAACTACTGGAACAGTTTTTAGAAAGTAGTTTTGAAGACAGTGATCCAGATGATACCATTGAGTTCAATCAGTGAGTGCACACTGATAGAGATACATTAGAAACCAAGCAGATGACCACTGAGAATTTTATTGAAGATCTTATTTCAAAAATTGACAAATTTTCTACTCATCATTATGTTGCAAAACACCTAAAATGCATAAAAGAAAGCTGTAAGCCAAATGAACTGATCATATTAATGGACTTTGCTGAAAATTATTCCTTCATTGTCCAGGGTGCAAGGTTTTCACTGGAATAACAGTCAAGCAACTTTACACTCATTTGTTGTGTACTCCAGAAATAACTTGGAGATCAGCAGCATCAGCTACTGTATAATAAGCGACAGCCTGAAACATGCATTTATAGTGAAATTAATAGAAGATTTAAAGTGTCTCCTTGGAAAAATCACACACATTTACTACTTCAGTGATTGGTCAGCAGCACAGTACAAAAACTTCAAAAATTTTCTGAATCTCTGCCACCATCAAAATGACTTTGGAATCTCAGCTGAATGGAACTTTTTTGCTACAAGCCATGGAAAATCTCCATGTGATGGAATTGGAGGAACTGTAAAATGCCTGGCAGTAAGAGCAAGCCTGCAAAGACCAACTGAGTACCAGATTTTGACACCAACTGATTTGTTTAAATACTGTACAAAGAATATCAGAGGAATCCAATTCATTTTTGTTTCAAAAGTAGAAATTGAAACATTAAAAACTGAGCAGGAAGCAAGGTTCAAAAACGGCTCACTGTATCAGGAACAAGAGAGAATGACCATTTTGTGCCATTAAATGAAAAGCAAGTTTGTATTAGAAGAGTAACAAATGATACAAATTTTTTTGTGGCAAATGTTGACCAAAGTCAAGCAACAGTTTCATTCAGAGATATAACAGCATACAACCAGGCCAATACATTGCCTGCATATATGATGGAAAATGGTGGATTGGTTATGTGTCTGAAGTTTCAGAAGAAGAAAATGGTGTTTTAGTCAGTTTCATGCACCCCAATGGACCTGTACATTCATTCTATTGGCTAGCTAGGCAGAATGCTTGTTGGATTCCAAACCATCACATTATTTCTGTCATTCCAGCTCCATCAGCAACAGGAATGGGCCGACATTATAAGTTGTTACAATCTACTGTAATTGCTATTAGTAACAAATTTCAGCAAATGAATTAATAAGAACTGAAATATTTGGCTTGAGAACCATAAAGAGTATGACTGGTGCATATATTATTTAATGTAATATAAATGTAAGTTTATTTGGTACGACAAGATTTATGGGCCACTTTGATAGCACACTATGATGAATTTACAATAGTTTGACCTTTTGTTTTACAGCTAAGATATTGCACCCAAAAAGTTGAACAGGATCACAAAGTTTCAGCATGACGGGTCTCTTAGATCCTGAGTAATGGTAAAACAAAGTTGTTCATTTATTCATTTATGTCGCAATGTCGAGAAATCTAATGTAACGATAAGTTTATTTGTTCTTAAATGCTAAGTCTCCAAAATAAAAACATTTTTTTTATCAAACAAGGTGAGCTCTTTTCAATGGTGCCGAGAAAAATCAAATTTGAGTGACCTCTTTTGAGATATGACCTTTTGAAAGGAAGCCAAAATTGACTGATTAAATTTTTTAGCACACTCTGAACTTCGATAACTCAGTTATTTGAGCAATCCTAGTGCCACTTGCAGAGCTTTATGACATGCTGGCACGCTGCAGATAACTAAATTATTAGCTTCAGAAAATTACTCTTTCAGTAGATACAATTCAATAAAGTATAGCCAAAATTTGGTATGACAAGATTTATGAGCCCCTTTGATAGCATACTATGACGAATTTACCATAGTTTGACCTTTTGTACTACAACTAAGCTATTGTACCCAAAAAGCTGAACAGGATCACAAAGTTTCAGCACGACGTGTCTCTTAGATCCTGAACAATGGTGAAACAAAGTTGATCATTTATTCATTTCAGTAGCAATGTCAAAAAAACGAGCCTTTACGAAAAGGTGGCTAGTGGCCCCACCATACTACTTACGAAGCTGTAATTTGGCAGAGCCTCATGTAAGGTCTATATGTACATCCTGTAAAAATTTCGTCAAAATTGGAGATGGTCGAGTGGGGAGCTTGTCTAAATTTAGGGCACTTGACATGGAATGACCCAAGTACATCTAAGAACTGTTTGAAATACGAGCTGCATAAGGGACTGTGGCACACCGAAAGATGTCCCAGACAATTTCCTGTCGCCATCAAACAGAACCATCTTTACTCCAAACTTGTCATAAACTCGAACTGGGAAAAACAAGTTGTAAGATTTCCAGAAAAACTGAAGCAAAACAACTGGCAGTCAGTCGTTGGAAATCTATTACTTTGCCTATTGACTGTGTAAATGTAAATTTAGGGAATTCTCTGAAGTCCTATTCAGTACATTCAACAAGTCTCAAGGAAATAAATGTTGGCTTACAATCAGGTATCGCTAGCACTGCATCTCCTCAAGAAGATTGTGAGTAGATTTTTATTCAGAAAATTCAAGAAAAAGTTTAGCCTGATCTTTAAATTACAAGAAGACGCCTCGTATAAGGACGATGGGAAAATGTTCTGAAGCCAGTGATTTTTAATGGATATAGGTCTTGTAATAACATTCATTTTTTGATGAAATGCTAAAATCCATTTTACCATAAGTTTGTTTTCCTAGCTTAGTGCCAGCTTTATTAACCAATCTGAATGAAATTTTTGCAGGAAGTAGTCTCGATGTGTTTGGATATCTCTAAGCATTAATATTATCGAAAACTTAATTTGCTTATTTTATCATCACATTTATGTACCGATAATTAAAGAAAATTTAAGGTTGAAATTTGAAATAAACACTGAAAGCTATTTATTTATATTTCTCATAAAATGAATGAACAGAACTGTTGAACTGTGTCTTGCGAATGCACCTACAAAATCTGGCATGTGACAATTGCGGCGCGAATACCAGAAGCTGGTTTTCAAGAGCATCATTAAAACCATATAAAGAATTTCAAACTCGAAAGCCAAGGAACTTATGGACTTCAAAAGTTGGGTATTGCTACATTTTTACATAATAAACACGATTTTAAAATTTGGTTGCTATCAGTTAGGTAGAATAAAAGTTAAATTCTTGGGTGTAGGCTCCCATTAAGCACTGCACCGTATATTCTGTAGTAGTAATAGTAGAAGTAGTAGTAGCTTTATTCATCCATTGATTCCTTTTTACTAGGATATAGGACATGTCAAAGTATTTACAAGTTTAGACTAATTAAAATAAACTAATTCGTATACACATACATTTACAGACTTCTTGTTATAGACAATCTTTAGATTTTCTCCTGGTATACAATACTTCTTTTTACAAATAGCTATTAACTAATGTAATGGCACACTGTTCACTTATATCTCACTATTAGTCACTGCAAACACTATACACACATTGTTTCATAACACTTCACTCACTACACACACACACACACACACACACACACACACACACACACACACACTGGGCCATTTTCTGTACCACAACTTCCCATTTGCTATCTTGAAGAACTGAGTAAGCATTCCTCTATAATGAGTGAGATGTTGAGCCCAGAAAGAGGAAGAGGTGCTAGTATTGTGCAAAGCATAGCTTGGGGGTATGTTTCTCTAGAAAAGGAAAATAGAAGGAAAAATATGTACTGTGAAGGTGTTATGTGGAATGTTGGATGTTTTATAATCTTTATTATTAATTATTTGTATCACATTTTTTTACCAAACTCCTGCTCTGTTTTGTCTAAGTAATCCTTCACCGTTTAAAGCATAACAGGTCCTTTTTAGCTGCCTTTTTAAATAAGTTTATTTTGCAATTTCTTTTATCTCTTTCGGTAATTTGTTGTACAGTTTTATTCCTTGGTAGAAAATGCGGTTTTGAGTTTTATGTTTATTTTTCTTGGCAAATGTAATTTGAGTCTAGCTCTTGTTCCATGGTCATGGACAGAGCTGTTTGTGCAATAACTACCAATGTTATTTTTGATGTGTACAACTGACTGGTAAATGTATTGAAACGGAGCAGTTGAAATTCCCAATGTTTTGAGCAGATCTTTACAGTGAGCTCGACTGCCATTTTTGGGTATGATTTTTATGGTTCTTTTCTGGAGTTTGAAAATTGTGTTCATATTTTGTGCATTTGTTCCCCAAAAAGAATGCCATAGCTAAGAATTGAGTGTACATATTAACAGTATGTAACTAATGGACACTGCATGTTACACACTGATGATAGAATTCTAAGGGCATAACATGCTGATGACATTTTGTTTGCAAGTACCTTTGTATGTTCACACCACTTCAACTGAGAATCAATATTCATTCCTAGAAATTTTGTATACAGTCTATAGAGGAGCTATCTACATTTTTTAACATTGCCATTTTCCCTCTGGCAGAAAACTCAAAGAGATTCTGGTCATACATAAAGCATACCAGTGGCAAGAGGCATTCAACACCTTCACTGCGCGATAACAACGGTGAAGTCACTAATGACAGTGCCACTAAAGCAGAGTTATTAAACACGATTTCCCTAAACTTCTTCGCCAAAGAAGACGAAGTAAATATTCCTGAATTCCAATCAAGAACAACTGCCAAGGTGAGAAACATAGAAGTAGATATCCTCGGTGTAGCAAAGCAGCTTAAATCACTTAATAAAGGCAATGCCTCCGGTTCAGATTGTATAACAATTAGGTTCCTTTCAGAGTATGCTGATACAATAGCTCCATATTTAGCAATTATATACAACCGCTCGCTCACAGAAAGATCCGTACCTGAATATTGGAAAATTGCTCAAGTCACACCAAAACCCAAAAATGGAAATAGGAGTAAACCGCTGAATTACAGGCCCATATACTAACGTCGATTTACAGTAGGGTTTTAGAACACATACTGTGTTCGAACATTATGAATCACCTTGAAGAAAACGATTTATTGACACATAGTCAGCACGGATTCAGAAAATATAGTTCTTCTGAAACACAACTAGCTCTTTATACTCATGAAGTAACGAGTGCTATCGACAGGGGATATCAGATTGATTCCATATTTTTAGATTTCCAGACGGCTTTGCCACCGTCCCTCAGAAGCGTCTTCTAACCAAACTGCATGCCTATGGAATATCGCCTCAGTTGTGTGGCTGGATTCATGATTTCCTATCAGGAAGGTCACAGTTCGTAGTAATAGACGGAAAGTCATCGAGTAAAACAAGTAATATCCGGCGTTTCCCAAGGAAGTGTTATAGGCCATTTACTGCTCCTGATCAATATTATTGACACAGGAGACAATAAGAGTAGCCTTCTTAGATTGTTTGCAGATGATGCTGTCATTTACCGTCTTGTAAAGTCATCAGATGACGAAAACGAACTGCAAAATGATTTAGATAAGATATTTATATGGTGCGAAAAGTGGCAATTCATCCTGAATAAAGAAAAAATGTGAAGTGATTCCCGTGAGCACTAAAAGAAATCCGCTAAATTTCCATTACGCGATAAGTCACACAAATCTGAAGGCTGTGAATTCAACTGTATACTTAGGAATCGAAATTACAAATACCCTAAATTGGAACGATCATAGAGATAATTTTGTGGGTAGAGCAAACTAAAGACTGCGATTCTTTGGCAGAACACTTAATAGGTGCAAAAGGTGTATTAAAGAGAGTTCTTACACCACGCTTGTCCGCCCTATTCTGGAGTTATGCTGTGCGGTGTGGGATCCACATCTGGTGGGATCGACTGATGATATCGAAAAAGTTCAGAGAAGGGCAGCTCGTTTTGTATTACCGGGAAATAGGGGATATAGTGCCATAGATATGATACGTGAATTGGAGTGACAAACATTAAAACAAAGGCGTTTTTCGTCTGCGACGGGATCTTCTCATGAAAATTCAATCACCAGTTTTGTCCTGTGATTGCGAAAACATCCTGTTGGCACCCACCTACATATGGAGAAATGATCATCACGATAAAATAAGAGAAATCTGGGGTCGCACAGAAAAATTTAAGTGCTCGTTTTTCCCGCGCTTGAAGGTGGTTTATTGAACCCTCTGCCATTCACTTTATTGCGAATAGCAGAGTAATCACGTAGATGTAGCTGTAGATTCCGCACTTGCAAGTCTTTCACTGACTTCATGCGAGAAAATGCTTCTCCGTGAGATTTGATAATTAGCCTCGTGTACCGAGTATGGAAGCGTCATGAAGCATGAAATTATTATCAGCATCATAAATTGAATTTGTGTAACATTCCAGAGTGTCGTCGATATGATTGACATTTTCGGTGTCACTATCATTTGTCGTCGCACCCACTGCGGCGACATTTAGTATCTCTACACTATTTTCCCCTTAGTCGGCACAACATTTTTAATTGGTTCAATTTTGTAAATTTTTTAAAGTTATAAATATGAATTAAAAGTGAAATTTAATCTTAAAGAACCATGGACCTTGCCGTTGGTGGGGGGGCTTGCGTGCCTCAGCGATACAGATAGCCGTACCGTAGGTGCAACCAAAACGGAGGGGTGTCTGTTGAGAGGCCAGACAAACGTGTTGTTCCTGAAGAGGGGCAGCAGCCTTTTCAGTAGTTGCAGGGGCAACAGTCTGGATGATTGACTGATCTGGCCTTGTAACACTAACTAAAACGGCATTGCTGTGCTGGTACTGCGAACGGCTGAAAGCAAGGGGAAACTACGGCCGTAATTTTTCCCGAGGGCATGCAGATTTACTGTATGATTAAATGATAATGGCGTCCTCTTGGGTAAAATATTCCGGAGGTAAAATAGTCCCCCATTCGGATCTCCGGGCGAGGACTACTCAAGAGGACGTCGTTATCAGGCGTTCTACGGATCGGAGCGTGGAATGTCAGATCCCTTAATTTAAAAAGGGAAATGGATAGGTTAAAGTTAGATATGGTGGAAATTAGTGAAGTTCGGTGGCAGCAGGAACAAGACTTCTGGTCAGGTGAATACAGGGTTATAAATACAAAATCAAATAGAGGTAATGCAGGAGTCAGTTTAATAATGAATAAAAAAAATAGGAGTGCGGGTAAGCTACTACAAACAGCATAGTGAACGCATTATTGTGGCTAAGATAGACACAAAGCCCACGCCTACCACAGTAGTACAAGTTTATATGCCAACTAGCTCTGCAGATGATGAAGGAATTGAGGAAATGTATGATGAAATAAAAGAAATTATTCAGATAGTGAAGGGAGACGAAAATTTATTAGTCATGGCTGACTGGAATTCGGTAGTAGGAAAAGGGAGAGAAGGAAACGTAATAGGTGAATATGGATTGGGGCTAAGAAATGAAAGAGGAAGCCGCCTGATAGAATTTTGCACGGAGCACAACTTAATCATAGCTAACACTTGGTTCAAGTATCATAAAAGAAGGTTGTATACATGGAAGAACCCTGGAGATACTGACAGGATTCAGATGGATTACATAATGGTAAGACAGAGATTTAGGAACCAGGTTTTAAATTGTAAGACATTTCCAGGGGCAGATGTGGACTCTGATCACAATCTACTGGTTATGAACTGTAGATTAAAACTGAAGAAACTGCAAAAACGTGGGAATTTAAGGAGATGGGACCTGGATAAACTGAAAGAACCAGAGGTTGTACAGAGTTTCAGGGAGAGCATAAGGGAACAATTGACAGGAATGGGGGAAAGAAATATAGCAGAAGAAGAATGGGTAGCTTTGAGAGATGAAGTAGTGAAGGCAGCAGAGGACCTAGTAGGTAAAAAGAAGAGGGCTAGTATAAATCCTTGCGTAACAGAAGAAATACTGATTTTAATTGGTGAAAGGAGAAAATATAAAAATGCAGTAAATGAAGCAGGCAAAAAGGAATACGAACGTCTCAAAAACGAGATCGACAGGAGGTGCAAAATGGCTAAACAAGGATGGCTAGAGGACAAATGTAAGGATGTAGAGGGTTATCTCACTAGGGGTAAGATAGATACTGCCTACAGGAAAATTAAAGAGACCTTTGGAGCAAAAGAGAACCACTTGTATGAATATCAAGAGCTAGATGGAAACCCAGTTCTAAGCAAAGAAGGGAAAGCAGAAAGGTGGAGGGAATATATAGGGGGCCTCTACAAGGGCAATGTACTTGAGGACAATATTACGGAAATGGAAGAGGATGTAGGTGAAGATGAAATGGGAGATACGATACTGCGTGAAGAGTTTGACAGAGCACTGAAAGACCTGAGTCGAAACAAGGCTCCGGGAGTAGACAACATTTCAATTACTGACAGCCTTGGCAGAGCCAGTCCTGACAAAACTCTACCATCTGGTGAGCAAGATGTAAGAGACAGGCGAAATACCCTCAGACTTCAAGAAGAATATTATAATTCCAATCCCAAAGAAAGCAGGTGTTGACAGATGTGAAAATTACCGAACTATCAGTTCAATAAGTCACAGCTGCAAAATACTAACGCGTATTGTCTACAGACGAATGGAAAAACTGGTAGAAGCTGACCTCGGGGAAGATCAGTTTGGATACCGTAGAAATATTGGAACACGTGAGGCAATACTGACCCTACGATTTATCTTAGAAGAAAGATTAAGGAAAGGCAAACCTACGTTTCTAGCAGTTGTAGACTTAGAGAAAGCTTTTGACAATGTTGACTGGAATACTCTCTTTCAAACTCTGAAGGTGGCAGGAGTAAAATACAGGGAGCGAAAGGCTATTTACAATTTTTACAGAAACCAGATGGCAGTTACAAGAGTCGAGGGGCAGGAAAGGGAAGCAGTGGTTGGGAGACAGGGTTGTAGCCTATCCCCGATGTTATTCAATCTGTACATTGAGCAAGCAGTGAAGGAAACAAAAGAAAAATTCGGAGTAGGCATTAAAATCCATGGAGAAGAAATAAAAACTTTGAGGTTCGCCGATGACACTTGGAAGAGCAGTTGATCGGAATGGACAGTGGCATGAAATAAGGGTATAAGATGAGCATCAACAAAAGGAAAACGAGGATAATGGAATGTAGTCGAATTAAGTCGGGTGATGCTGAGGGAATTAGATTAGGAAATGAGACACTTAAAGTAACAAAGGAGTTTTGCTATTTGGGGAGCAAAATAACTGATGATGGTCGAAGTAGAGAGGATATAAAATGCAGACTGGCAATGGCAAGGAAAGCGTTTCTGAAGAAGAGAAATTTGTTAACATCGAGTATTGATTTAAGTGTCAGGAAGTCGTTTCTGAAAGTATTTGTATGGAGGGAAACCATGTATGGAAGTGAAACATGGATGATAACTAGTCTGGACAAGAAGAGAATAGAAGCTTTCGAAATGTGGTGCTAGAGAAGAATGCCGAAGATTAGATGGGTAGATCATATAACTAATGAGGAGGTATTGAATAGGATTGGGGAGAAGAGAAGTTTGTGGCACAACTTAACTAGAAGAAGGGATCGGTTGGTAGGACATGTTCTGAGGCATCAAGGGATCACCAATTTAGCATTGGAGGGCAGCGTGGAGGGTAAAAATCGTAGAGGGTGACCAAGAGATGAATACACTAAACAGATTCAGAAGGATGTAGGTTGCAGTAGGTACTGGGAGATGAAGAAGCTTGCACAGGATAGAGTAGCATGGAGAGCTGCATCAAACCAGTCTCAGAACTGAAGACGGCAACAACAACAACAATTGCAGCTTATTGTTATCGTTTACAGTTTTTGTATCCACGTTCCTAAAAATCAAAATAATGTTAACCCAAACCTCTATTGCTTTAAAAAATGCCTCAGTTTTATGACTGGGTAGGGTAAGGTACTGCTACTACTTTTGGTCGAGGCGTTACCAAGTGCGATCATCCGAGCTATGAGTTGGAGTTCTTTCCTATCTCATGGACCATCTTCTTAAATGTTGTTGGTACGATTTGCAATTTATGTGGTATTTGATGTTGGTTTTCTCTCGGCAATATTCCAATCATGAAACAAAGTAAATAAAAAGCGCTTAGTACAATAACATGTTTCACAGTGAGTTTTATATCATTTAATTATTTCACCTGTATAATCTATCTCGCACCATCCAGGGAACGGCCGCCAGTTCTGCTGATTAATTAATAATTTTAAGAATAATAATTGCGATGGAAATCTGGCGTCGTACAAGAGGCGTAACAATTAGTGAGTTCGCTGGAGAGCGTATGTTTCAGATAATTTAAGCACAGCGACGCACCCTCCATACAGACTTATGATGTTTCGTATACACGAGAAATCTGAAACGTTTAATGTTGGGTTATTAGACGATAGTTCTTCGATCCTTGAAGTTATTTATCGCTTCCTCTCCTTTGAAGACAATTTTCCGACGTCCAGCTTGCTTCTCCGAAGTGTTACAGTTACCGGTAAAGCAGACAGATAGAGCAGGTGAAATAAGGAACTAGTAAGTGAAGTTGACTTCGTACTATAAATTAATATATTTCATATTATTAGTGAACCAAACAGAAATCCGCGTCCTCTCTCTGTCATGGACGGGAAACATCCGATAGAAGTTCTTACAAACATAAGAAAATTAATGTTCTACATCTTTTCTCGCTAGCTCCACAGCATTGATTGCTTTAGGCATACCGCGTTTAATCTTTGGCGTGAACAACTTAGGCGAATGAATGGAGAAAAATAGACAGAAAAAAATAAAACATACACCCATATAGGTACACCAGTTTACTCTCCAATACAGTTAGTACACATTACAAACTGAGTTTACTCTGTGGCAGATGCTAACATTGTCCTGCTTTCAAACATACTACGACTGCTGAAATGTTCCGTCTAAACGAAATTTGCATCGCTGAATGTGTTTACTTGTTGAATAACGCATTAGCAGTAACGAAACGCAGCATTCAACCAAGACTCTTGCAATGCTGCTGCGCAAAAAATTGTTTAATCGATAAAACTGATTTTGAGCGCACATGCACCCATACCCTGTGAGAGGACACAAAACACCTCGGTAACCCAAAACTTCGTGCACACACGGCGTCAGTTTGACGTCACACGCTGTGTCAAAAGACGAAAAGAGCTGTCCATGGGCTTTCGTGATCGTTTGGTTCACAGCACATATGACGAACATGACGTTCGAAACAAGAACATTCACCTCAAATGGAGAGAGCTGGAGGTTTTGCTTTTTCTTTACTGTAGGGTACGTTAACCTCGAAATTACGTTGTTTATAGAGGTATAAAGTTCTGCATTTGTGTGGACTAGACTCTTCATAAGGGAGAGATTAAAGTGTTTCCAAAAATTAATTCCCAAACTTACTGAAAAAGTTGTACCAACTGTTTTCCTAATTTGCCTTTTTCGACCGCGATGTACAAGCAACAACAAGCTGAGGCCAGCTAGCACTGAATCCAATAACGTATATATATTGAACAGTGTTCGTTAAAGTGTCTCAACAACATAAGTTTATTTGTAGAAACTCTGAAAACTAGTTGCAAGAGTTGGTCTGTTTCAAGCAGACGCTTTAAGGGGATACGGAATCACCTATCCCCGCAATGTTAATATATGCCTACTATAGGGAACGTTTTCTCACAAACTACTGGAGACAGAGAGGTAAAAATTTTACTGTATGTGCATTCATATGTTACAACAATACTGAAACAACAGTTTATTGTCAAAGTATTTTCTTACAGAGATATTGTACATTTATTTTTAAGTAAATTTTTTCCATCGCTTTTTACTAGACTATCACCCCTAAGTCTTTTGTAAATCAAGTAATTAAAAAATCGTTGTTTCAGTATGTACTAGGGACCTATGTCACTACGTCATAAAAATTTCAGACTTCTAGGTTGACCAGTACCTGAGATAATGTTCCTAGATGAAGTAAAAAGTAAACTTACGGGAAACGGAGAAAGAAGATTAAAACATTCCTGATCCGTAGCTAATACCCCCTTCACAGTCTTCATAATCATCTTCAAGTCTTCTTTTGGCACCCCTCTGCACCTGTCTTGCTTTTTTCACTAATGTCTTGATTATATTATCAGCATGCCTTAGTCTGTGCTGATCTAAAAAGAACATAGCACGTACCGTACGGGAACCAACACACATACCCAACTTTTGAAGGACCTGGCATTTAGTTATATTTCCAAGATTGAAGGTTGCCACAGCATCATACACACCAAAATGTAGTGTATTAATTCCGACAAACACTGTTTTTGGGAGACGATGCCATATCACACTATTCAAGCACTCGTTGGGGTTCTGCGTTTTTCCGTGAAGACATTTCATCAGAAGACTTCTGTCAGCCAGATCTCTGAAAATGGGCTTTATTTCTGCCATGATGGCTGATGGTAGACTGTGGTGGTGAATGTATTTCTCTCCTGTTGTTAGTCCCCTATTGTATTTACACCAGCTGTTTTCACCTTTGGGGCACAAACCATGTTGTGGATGCTCATCCGTGGATGCGGTGTGGAAATATAAAGCCCATATAGCTCTCCTCATTTCTTCAAGATTGCCTGTATTTTGCCTGATTGCAAGGCCATAGCAGTTCTGAATGTGGTCTATTATGGAATCAGTCAATCTTCCTCTGCCATCCAAGGTTTTCCCATCATCTAGTTTTTTCCCTTTCATAACTGATTTTAACCTTCTCAGCCTGGCACCCATTCTCTTCTGCACATGTCCTATACATTCAAGTTTGCTTATATTTACACTGTTCCCGTATGGTTTGCTTTCCAAAACTTCTTTGAATGCTTTAGAGTCACCATCTCCCAGATATTTGACATAGCGAACATTATACCACTGTGAAGAGCGATGAAAAATTTTCTTCACCCCAGCAACCTCCATGCCACCACTACTACCATAATAATTAGCAATACAGTCATCACTGTGTTCATTTTTCAGCCTGCCTGTGCACCTACAGTATTTAGACATTATGGCAACATCAATAACCTTGCCAGTATCAACACTAGTTGCTGTTACAACACCATTGTTGGAGGTGTGGCCCCTTTTCTGCCACGTGCCATCAAACGCCACTGTGAGGTCACGACTGCCGTCATTTTCTTCCACTGCTTCTTCCACAGCAACCTGCATTGACTTCTGTGCTACATCTTCAACTGCAGATCCTAGTACATAATTGTAAGCTTCAAACTTTGAAGGTGCACTTGGAAGATTTAGAACACCACATAGCATATCACCAGCTGCTTTGCCCTTACCAATTGCTCGCAATCCATAAACTAACCTAATATTTACACTATAAAGTTCAGTTTTCTTGTATCCATTATTTACAGTTACTGAAACCGAACTTGGAAACTTACAGCTGTATTTACAAACACTGCATATTAAATTAAACTGGGCAGCCAGGCCAACATGGGATTCTACTTTCAGAGAAACGTTTCCATGACATTTTTTGCAGCACAAACTGTTTTCAAGAGCTTCACACAATATATTCGTATCAATGAGTTCAAAAACTTCATTCCCCCTATCAAGTAAATTATATTGCTCTTCCAAATCTCTTAGTTTTTTATGAGAAGCACTGTTTTCATTTGGTGTAAGTTCGTTCGGCAAATCAGTAATAAGTGGATTCACATTTTCCAACAGTGATGATGATGAACTGCTTTGCTTTGCTAATGAATCATTATTTCTTTTCTTTTGCCAGTTCACACGCTTTTTAAATACTTTTGCTTTAGCTCTAGGCATTTTCACTGCGAAAAATGAAGCACTAAATACGAAATAACTCAACAACAACTACTTTCTTATATCACACTGTTTACAAAACAGTCCCGCCACAAAGTCAAAGAGTAACTTGAGGAAACCAGAGAGAAACATTTTCGGGCAACTAGTGTATAAATAGTCGCTGGAAACCGGGATATTTGAATTCATGTCACTTTAAAGGTACTGCCAAAAAGTTCATGGTCAGCCACGAGAGACGTGTATAACTAAAGCGCAATACCCGATCTCACAAATATATAAAAATAAAATAGTTATAATTGTAGTAGAGCTATGTATGATACGTCATTTTAAAGAGGAAACATGGCAGAATATAATACGCCAATAAAAAAAATTCGATTTTTTAACCCAAAATCCGATTCCGTATCCCCTTAAAGCAGTAGCTCATTTATCTTATGTCCGTGAACAAATTCTGTTTAAAAAAACCAGCACATTGAGCAACACTCGGAAACGCGTCGGATTAATAAAACTGTTTGTAATAAAATGACGAAAAATGCCGTATTGGTGGTTAAAGATGTACATCAATTGAAGACATGTTTGTTTGAAACGAAGTGATCTAAAGAACTAGCTCGTAAATTATGTTTTATGCTTTATAGATGACTGCGACTAATTTATTTTTTACTTCTTTTGCAAATGGGTCAGTCTTTTCTATGTTTTTAATTCTGAATGGTAGTTTGTTTTACCAAATGATCAATGAGTTTTGAATATTTAAAATATAATATTATAATTTATAATTTGTGTGAGACATGACAACTTATTCCTGAGAGAGAAAGAGAGAGAGAGAGAGAAACTGGAGAGTACTGTTTACGCTCCAGGATAGTATCCCTGGTGGACACTGAAGATACGTCAAATTTTTACCTTAGCAGCTCCCGGAAACCAAACCACAAGCGTCAATGACCAGTAGACTGCCAGCTAGGGGGAAATGCTGAGCCAGTTGCGGCGAACATGAAAGCTATCGCAGCACGGGAGAACGACTGGGCACCTAGGTCTGCAAGCGAAGCATAATACCATGGAAGGCGATAGATACTGTCATATTAGTGACAAAGCGGAATGGGTGTCGAGCCAGAAGAAAAGAGCCTCTGAAGGGTGACAACTTTCAACAGTGACTTATTTTCATGCAGTAGCGTAGATGTAGATTTTTATGTGCCATATGTATTTAAAAATGTTTAGTTTATGCCCGTCCCAACATTTATTAGAGTATCGTGTAAAAGTCTGACGTAATTTCTACAAGAACATTTCGAGATTTTTGTAAACAACCATTCCCACTTATATACTGTATATGTACTTATATATCATGTAAATTACAAAAGTGTAGTCTATGCCCATTCAAACATTAATTAAATTATCGTGTAAAAATCTGAAGTAAATTGGGCAATAACTTTCGGAGCCTTTTGCTAAAAAAATTTTCCCTTTCATAAAGTACATACATATTTATTTACCATATACATTAACAGTGTGTAAACCATAGCCGTGCAAACGATTATTAGAGTGTCGTGTAAAAATTTGAAGTAAATCCGTCGAGTACTTTCGAAGTTCTTGGGAACAATGTTAAATTACAACCTCTCTTTATATAGTAGTATAGATTTGAAAGGGCATATTGTTCTGTATCACTGACTTCTGATTTTTGTTTTTGTGAATGCTGATTATTTTAGTTCTTCTGCAGTCTGTGTGAACTCTTCCGTTAGAAACGCAGATGCATATCATATAAAAGGCAACTGCGTGAACGATCTGGCAACACTGTGTTGTTGTGCCTCTGTTGACTGCTAATTTCATCCCTTCCAGATGCTCAGTACTAGTTTCAGCTTCGTACAGTCATCACATGATTTTTGAGAACGCCATCAGTGAAGTTGTGCTTTTGTTGTGTGTTACGAAAATGGAACAATGGAATTTAAATCAAAGTTATGCCATCAAGTTTTGTGTTAAATTTGGGTAATCCGCGAGTGTGACCTCCGAAAAGTTGAAATAGTTCCATGGGAAACATTCCTTTACAAGGGCACAGGTTTTTCGCTTAAAAAAAAAAAAAAAAATATATATATATATATATATATATATATATATATATATATATATATATATATATATATATATATCCGCCGCGCCGGATTAGCCGAGCGGTCTTAGGCACTGCAGTCATGGACTGTGCGGCTGGTCCCGGTGGAGGTTCGAGTCCTCCCTCGGGCATGGGTGTGTGTGTTTGTCCTTAGGATAATTTAGGTTAAGTAGTGTGTAAGCTTAGGGACTGATGACCTTAGCAGTTAAGTCCCATAAGATTTCACACACATTTGAACATTTTTTTTAAAAAAATCCGTTTCGAAAAGCCGAGAACAGACTGAAGACGAACCTTGCTTAGGTAGATCTCCAACTTACAATCGAGGAAACTTGTCCATTGATCTTCTTGACAGATTGCCAATGACCACAAAAGGTTTATTCGTGTGATCGCAGGTGATGAAACCTGGAATTTTGAGTACGATCCTGAGAAAAATTGGCAAAGTGGAAGACTCCCCTCGACCGGAAAAAAGCTCAAATGAGCAAATCAAATATCAAAATAATTCTGATTTGGTTTTTTGACAGCAAGGGTACCATGCATAAAAAAAAATTTCCTCCAGGATAAACTGTCAACCGTTTTACAAAGATTTCTTTGAAAGGCTCAGGAAAACGGGAATCGAGTGAGACTGTACGTTGCAGACACGTGGATGCTGCATCTTGACAACGCCCCATGTCACACAGTCATTTCCATCACGGAATTTTTGAACTCAAAGGCATTTCTGTGGATCCGCGGTCTCCCTATTCACGTGATCTCCGTCCTTGTCACTTTATCCTTTTCCCGAAAGTGAAAAAAAAACATCTTAAAAGGACGTCAGTTTGGTACATTCAAAAGAATATGACCGACATGTTAACGGCCCTACCAGTTGAAGCCTTTCAGCGCTGCTGGCGAGACTGGGAACAATGACTCCGACAGTGTATAGCTCCGAAGGGAACTATTTTGAAGCGAACAATGTTATTGTTTGAAGAAAATAAAAATTTTGCTAGATTAAAAAAATTAGTCTCATTACTTTCCTTACACACCTCGCACTTCACTTACCTCGATTTTTATGAACAGTTTTCTTTCTTTACCTGAGCATTGGCTTACGTTATCCCCTTCCTCTTTCCTCCCCATTGTCGTTACATGCATTGCTATGTGTCGCTGTTTTCAGCTGATTTTTCTGGAACTCACTCAGTGTCCCTCAATAAATTAGCAGTTTCAGCAGGTTTCCTGAGTAAGTGTCACACCCTGCGATGCTCAGGTTAAATAGTGCTGGTGCCAACCGGAAAAAGGACGCGACGAAACGGTGTTCTGGTTGGCAGCTGAACAACAAAGTTTCGTGTTGTTTTGCAGTGAACATTTGCCATCAAGTGTGTTACTGAATCCTAAGACACGGAGCTATGAACCACCTATCTCCTTTTTGTGTCATGTTTTTCCGCAGGCGGGGTTTCAAAAGGCGGCAGGCAACTGACCGCACGCACTGTTAAGACGATATTCAGTGCATCTGTTAGTTTTGATCAACAATTGTGCGAATGAGAACAGTTCCTCTGATAACACTTTCCCAGAAACAGGAATATGCATTGAAGTTCTTGACATTTCTGTCGTACAACACGCGTCCTGTATTCAGCCAGTGCTCAGTAACTGCTAATTTATCCGTTACACAAACCGTGCTAGCCGCATCTATCCTTAACGGTGTACCACTGTGGCATGCTATTCTACGTAAGACGTTGGGAGTGGCGCATAATTTGTCTCTGATGACGGGGAGATGCACCGGTCGTTGGGAGGTATCTCATTTAACTTCCTGTCGTAGTGTTTACATTAGATTGTCACAAACACTGATAGGTTCCGCTGAGCGACACCAGGCAAGTATAAATAGGGGCTATAGTTTTGAATAATAGATCTTATATGATGTAATAAAAGTGTTCGTTTTATTTTTGTTCATGATCTATTATCGTTTTTTGCAAGGCGTTCCAGCGCTGATCTGACGACGTGGGAGCGAGTGTACCGGGCGCTGTTGAAGTGCAACAGACAGTCGGGCGCAGACCACGTGTAAAATTTTGTCGAGACTGAATCGCAGACCACGTGTAAAATTTTGTCGAGACTGAATTTAATTACTAAAAAAAGGCCTTGTTTGCACTTTTGTATCTGAGGTCCGACTCTGGACATTAAAAATTGCAATATATCAGATAGGTATGTACTGGTAATTGATTGTAAGTAATAAGTGCTCAGAAGATAAGCTAAGATTCTCACAAGCTTTAATTTTGAGACTTTTGAGTTAAAGAAAGATTAGCGAAGCAACTCTGATTGGAGATTTTTATAGCTCAGAGGAAGTAAATGGAAGTTTAAATTGAAGTTTAAATGACAGTAAATATTCTTACACATTGTATAGCATCTGATGTATAGCAATATCTCTGACAGTTAATGTTGCGAAGTTTAGCTGATTATCTTGCACTTCAGTAATCAATGCATACGGAACTTTAAACAAGCTTTACGAACTGAGAATGGTCGTTTAATGAGCGTAATAGTTATTTGACAGTTAAATGGCAATCAGTGAACTATGATGCTACGCCTGTGAATTCAGTGCATGAGAGTACGGCGAGTGAACTGAATAGAACGATTAACGGCACCTAGGATGATGGCGACTTTTGTCGGTGTACTGAGAACTTACAAAACACTTATGACCGATATCGGAATGATAGTTTGTCACGCAGTATTCCGATTACCAGTAAGCTTGTATCTCTGACTCGTGACTCGTCGCTGACGCGAAGAACGTTAACGAAATGCACCTAATGATATCACTTTCAGTGAGTTATTCAAATGCTTACGTACTCAAGAAGAGGCTTATCGTTAAACACCTTCGTTGTAAAAGTATGTGAAAGAGGACGTTACCATAAGAGATTATCGTGTTGTTGGAACATCAATGTATTGACTCTTCGTTTGTTTCACGCGTCTTAACTCGACTTTCCAAGTCCAAGTTATCCCTGGGTCTCCTTGTTAGCGAAAACAATCTGCTATGGAAGAACAGAATTTAACAGAGAAAATCTAATTGGGTAATGATTGATGCGGGTTCTTCTCATTCCAGGTTACACTATGATTTGCACCTGCAGCGTGGCCGGACGGTGTGGCCGAGCGGTTCTAGGCGCTTCAGTCTGGAACCGCGCGACTGCTACGGTCGCAGGTTCGAATCCTGCCTCGGGCATGGATGTGTGTGATGTCCTTAGGTTAGTTAGGTTTAAGTAGTTCTAAGTTCTAGGGGACTGATGACCTCAGATGTTGAGTCCCATAGTGCTCAGAGCCATTTTTGAACCTGCGGCGTGGCGACACATGGTCGTAATACCAACTACATAAGGAATAAAAGTCTTCATCCATTAAATAATTCGTCGCAGGCAGCCTTTGGAAGACACCGGAAGAGGAGGGATAGTGGACGGCACAACCTGAGCTTTTCAGATTATTATATACACACTTACACAATACAGCGAACTGTTCTCCTATGTATTTATATACAGAGTGAACAATTAATAAAACTTACAAACTGCAGGGCGGATTCCTGACTGGAAATGGGGGAGAAAAAGTCCTTTTAACATGTGTTCAGAAAAGCGTCGTTGCCAAGATAGATGGCACCGACGAATGAAAGTTCCTCTGACCACCTGCCGTGTGTTCCTCATGCGTTGCCAGCTGTGTGATTGACGCAGTGCACGATAAGTGTAAGCGGCAGAACGGTCTGGTATTCATGTGAGGAACAAGCCAAGATTTTTTTGTGTGCTGCCAAGCAGATAGAAACGGTCGAGAGGCAGAACTCGATCCTCCTGGTCTGGTGTAAGGACAGTCCGCCACATCCCTGTACGTTCGTCTGTCTGAAAGGACCTATGATCACACAAACGCTCAAAAAGGGCTTCAATTGTTGTGTGATGTGGTTCAGTGTCTGTAAACATATTTGTTTTGAATAGCCGTGCTGCTATAGAATGTTTCCATCTGCTTGGCCCTACCGCAAACACCATCTCGGCTTGTTCCAAACATGAATACCGGACCATTCTATTAATTACAGTACACTGCATCAATCACACAACCTGTAACAAACAAGGAACACACGGCACATGGTCATCAGCGCATCTACACTGGCGACGGTGCATTTCCGGAAACATGTTCATAGGATCTCTTTCCTCCATTTCCAATCAGGAATTGTCCCTGTAGTTTGTCAGTTTCATTAATGTTCACCCATTATATTCTAACAGTTTATAATCATGCCTACAATTAAAATGTGTGTGTGTGGGGGGGGGGGGGGGGCAGGGGGTCGGCGTTGTGGAGAGAGGGAGCGCCAGGAAGGCGGAGTTGGACACGGACAAGGAGTGTCTGCTTCACAGAATGTGATTATCTCGATAACTGATTTAATTCCTTTTATAATTTGACGAAACTTTAACCATACACTACAGTCGCTCTTTACAGCATGAAGTACGTTCTTTGACCGTAATTTGAGAGCCAGGTGACCATGACACTAGTACTAAAATTTGTCAAACAGATAATTTTGGCAGTCTGCTAGACGCCAGTCGCTGTGCTAATCCACGATCGTACGGCAACGACACTGGTGTAAACCTCGGGGATTCCCTGAGCGCAGTAGCCCATGGAGACGATGCCGTACTGCGTAGACCCAACAACCAGCGGTCCGCCGCTGTCTCCGTTGCAAGCACCTCTGCCATATTCACCGGCGCAGATCATGTTCTCCGTGATGCCGCCCAAGTAATAGATATTGCAGTCACGACGTGCGACGATGACCGTGGTGACAGCCTGAAGCTGCTCAGGTAGGGTCTGTGTATAATCCAAGGCGCCCCACCCGGTGATGGTCACTGATGTGCCAGCTTCGATGTCTGCAGTGCCAAGACCGACTGTCTGTAAGGAATATAAATGTTAGTAGAATCCTTTCAAGTGAAAGCAGTGACAAACAGAGCGATTAATGTGATGCAGTAAATGATGAAACAGAAAGACTCATTGTTAATTGATTACATATTAAATAAAGACAAAACATAATTTTATGCCATTTCTGTGGGATATGAAGATGTGTGTTTGTGTGTGTTTGTATGAGTGTTCGCGTGTGTATGTCTGAATGTGTGTGCGTGCGCGCGCGTGTGTGTGTGTGTGTGAGTGTGTGTGTGTGTGTGTGTGTGTGTGTGTGTGCACGCGCATCTAAAGTGATTGTGAGATCTCGCAGTTTTTGGAAGTAACGGTTCGCCACACCTATTGCTAGTGTGTGGAATTGATTTAACAGTGTGCTCCATACCACATTTATTATTACAAGCGTATGGCGTAAAACTGATTTAGCTGTAAAATGACCTTAGTTCAGATTGAAATACAGATAAGGAAAACAATTGAGTCATAGGAAGTTACGACGAAATGGCGATTATATATATTTCAATTAAGGAAAATTTTCTTCAAGGTCTGTTGGAAAATTAGAAGATGTTTTGTTGTACGGTTAATCTTCAGTGTAACAACGACACGAATTTGTCTTCAGCGCATGCCAAATAGCCAGTAACCTCTCCCCATTTCGACTGATTAGTGTACATAATAGTAAAACAGTCGTACTTTTTTGAAATCTTATCAAACAAACACCTAAATATCACATGTGGAGTGTGTTTTTTTCCTAAAAGTCGTCAAACATCCTAGGTGATCTACTCCAACCTCGCCTTAAAACACTGATATTTGCCACACTCATTTCTAAATCATAATTCTTTACACATACCTATATCGAAGACCTTCAATGCTCAAAAATGCTGTTTTAAATGTTGCTGCACCATGAACGAATAACAGCATTGTATGAAAATACTTGGGCAAGTATTCTTGGCTTGTCGTAACATGAAAAGGTGGTAGGGTGCGACTTCTCAGCCTCAGCAGAGAGGCTAGGGATAGGATTGGCACAAAAATATTCCAGCGATCAGCATAACTGCCGGATGGTGGACAGCATCGAGAGTCTGGCCAGATAGTTCTATCAGCTCCCTGTGATTTATGGTTAACTCGCCGTAAAATAATAATTGATTTCGGTGTTCTGTTTTCAGACTGCTCTGCACTGGCTAATGTATGCTACAAGGAATACAGTAAGTCAGTTATATTGCTAATACCTTATTCCTTGTGGGATAAGATCACAGCTTGTTTAGTCATATAAGTCTTGTACGATATCCACGTACATACTACCCCTAGATACACCCCTATGCTTGTAGTAGAACAACGCAACGACCCGTCCCTCGTTGTGTCAAATGTCTAATCCTCGCTGGTACAAGTTACTGCACACTTTCCCCTGCAGACCTAGTGTTGTAGTATTCCCCTGATGAGGAACGTAAGAAACAATGTAATTTGGAAAACTGAGCACCAATTTTCCCAAGATACCAGGACAAAAAATCCAATCAGCCTGATAGCAGTACCTATGACACACAGCGAATGTCACTTTAATGCTATGACATAAACAAGATGTTATCATAGCATTCATTGTATCATAAAGTAACTATTTTTGTAGAACGGGACATAGAAATTGGAAGTTTCAAAATGAGTCTTTGGAGCAGAGGAACGCCAAATAATAAGGTTTCGATGTATAAAATTACTAAATCAAGGAAAATTCGGAAGTTGCGCTGAGGCACTTCGGATTTCCTTGTTCAGTTATTGTAGCTCGGCCATATCCGCTCAGAAGATGAAATATAAAGGTTTGTGAGAATTCCTAGAAGACTGAAAAAGAGAGTGAACGACTGAGATGTCCGTCCACGTACTCCATAAAATTACGAGGTTAATAATTTTATGGAGCCGGCGGCTTGCCATGCTGAATTGTCCAGGTCGAATTAAATTTTCATCCCTAGTTTTATCTACATCTGGGACTACACTATAATCTACTTCCACATGACGCGGCTCTTTACACAAAGTGAATTGTGGTGAGCTACAATAACAGAAACAATTGCAACACCAAAAATTAATTAACGCCGAGCAATGATGATGATGAGCGTTTGGCGTCATTGGCCGGGAGGCCCCTCGCGGGGCAGGTCCGGCCGCCATATCGCAGGTCTTATTACAGTCGGCGCCACATTGGGCGACCTGCACGCCGGATGGGGATGAAAGGATGATGAACACAACACAACACCCAGTCCCTGAGCGGAGAAAATCTCCGACCCAGCCGGGAATCGAACCCGGGCCCAGAGGACGGCAATCCGTCACGCTGACCACTCAGCTACTGGGGCGGACAACGCCGAGCAATGAAATTTCTACAATACATTTGTCTAGATACCATTTTTAAGTTATTAACATTGAAAGATCACAGGCTACTGTAAGCGCGAGAAAAGCCATGGTAAATGTCAAATTCTGATACATTTAAGATCAGTGTAACTGCCAGAATCTTGAATGTAAACATAGAGACGTGTATGCATTGCGTTATGGAAGTGCCAGACGTCACTTTGTAGGATAGAGTTCCATGACTGATGCTTTGGTTGGTCAATAGAGGGACGGTTAATACTGCTTGTGGGTAATGCTGGAGTGTCGTCCGATGATGTGCCGTACGTGCTCGATTGAAGACAGATCTGGTGATCGAGCAGGCCAAGCAAACATGCCGACGTTCTGTAGAGCATGTTGGGTTACAGCAGCGGTATGTGGGAGAGTGTTATCCTGTTGGAACCCCCCCCCCCCCCTGGAATGCAGTTCGTGAGTGACAGCAGAACGGACCGAATCTCCAAACTGATGTACAAATTTGCACTCACGGTGTTTGGAATACCCACGAGAGTGCCCCTGCTGTCATACGAAATCGCGCCACAGACCATAACTTCCGGTCTAGATTCAGTGTGTCTAGCATGCAGATAGGGTGGGTGCAGGCCCTTAGATGGCCTCCTTCTAACAAACATACGGTCATCACTAGCACCGACGCAGAAGCAGATTTCACAAAGCAAGCAGACCTCCAACCCGCCCTCCAATGAGCCCTCGTTTGACATCACTGAAGTAGCAAATGGCTGCGGTTAGGGGTAGGCGGAATGCACGCTGCAGGGCATCTGGCTCGGAAGTGTCATTGAAGTAACCAATTTGTAACAGTTTAGTTATGTCACCGTGGCGCTAAGCGCTCCTCCAATTGCTGCTGCAAATACAATACTAGCGCCAGAAACTTACACCGAACGCGGTGGTCTTCCCACCGAGTAGCGCCACGTGGCTGGCTGCCCGGTCTTCTTGCGACCGTACATTCTCGTGATCTACAGTGTCTACATTTCTGTCAAGTCTTTCCGCAACATCGCTGAAGGAACAACCAGCTTCTCGTAGCCCAATTACACGACCTTGTTTCAAACTCGGTGAGGTGTTGATAGCGACGTCTTTGTCATCTTAAAAGCATTCCTGACTTACATCAACTCAGGGTGTCCAGTCTCAAACGTAACTAATACTCATGCCTGTTAACACTGTTACAGCGTGTATTTGAAGCAAACACGATTTGGCATCCTCAACATTGCATCCTTCAGATGGAGATCCACGGCTACCAATTTTCTTTGATATCGCACAACTCCTTCTTGGTGTCGCGATTCTTTTTTCCGTCGTTGTAGTATGTCGGAAAGATCAATGGGGAAGTTCCAACACTGGATGAACGCCACATTCATAAGAGGGTGGTATTTACGTTACATAATTTTCAAATAATCATGATTTGTATAAGTCCTTCTTAAAAGACCTTTCGCAAGGGTTCCATTTCAGATTCTTTTCCCTACTGGTTTGGCCAATTAGGACGACGTAATGATTTCGGATAATTTCAATTCCTCCTCATGCGCACTTCTCTTTTTCTTCAATATTGTCTCATTTTTTCACTTCATCTCCTTTTTTTCTTTCTTCTGGCCACTTTACACCCGTTCTCTCACTGTTACTGCCTTGGAATCCTTATAAATTTAATTTTCCTTTTGAAAATACCTCTTTCTGCCGTTCCTTGAACCTGCGTGTTGTGGATTTCTAAATCTTTTTTAACTTCTCGGATCCAACTTCCATTAATTTCTTTTCTCTAAGATATTTAGAGATAGGTTTTGTCAGCCTGTTGTTATTCATCCAGCACAAATGTCCCAAAATATCAGTCTTATTTTTGTTAATGGATTGTTTTGTTTAATGTAACAAAATGTTCCTTCTCCTGTCGCCCAGTGGCTATGTAATTCAAAAGCTGCAATAGTCTACGCTATGTGCAGCTTTATCACTCTCATGTGGGACAAATGATTCTTTTAGAGCGTAAAAAATTTTAGCAAACGAGTAATTTATAAATATTTTTTTCAGAAACAAGTGCAGTTAAGAGTCAGGAAAGGCCGTTTGAAAAAAACAATCCATACCCTTTCCATGTAAGCCTTGGTTCAAGCTGCAAGGCAAGAAATGTTGTAGTTTCATAATAAAGGGGATAGACAAAATAATGTGATCAGTGTTAGTAATGGGATGGTTGTGTTCGACGCTCAACAACTCACGTAAGGCATGTGTCGCGCTGGGCTGTGCGTGTTCAGTACGGACTAGGCAACAATGCAGGTTGTTTATGAGTAGCGTACACTTCTTATTTGCATTCAGACGCCGATGTCGACGTGCAATGAAAGACCTAACAGAGTCCCAAAGAGGGCAGATAGTGGGGGTCCGATCAGCTGGAACATCAGTAACCAAGACTGCCAACTTATTAAATGTTTCGAGAGTAACTGTTTCAGCAGTCATGATAGCCTACACACAACATGGGAAGACTCATCGTGTAAACGTAGTAGTGGACGCAAATCAAAACTAAATGACAGAAATCATCGTACGCTAACACGAATTGTGTCAAAACAACACGAACTATGGCTGTTAACTGCAGAGCTAAATAGCCATCTTCGAGACTCCGTAGCTATCGACACTGTCTGCCGAGAACTCCATAAAGCGAATATTCATGGATGAGCTGCTATAACGAAACCATTAGTGACGACAACCAACGCAAAGTAGCGTGAAACATGGTGTCAGGAGCATAAATCCTGGACGGCTGATCAGTAGAGACACGTTATTTGGTCCGACGAGTTAACATTTTCGTTGTTTCCAACATCTGGCCGGGCTTACGTCTGGAGAACGCCAAAAGAAGCCTATAATCCTGATTGCTTTATTCGAACGATTAATCATGGAGGTGGAAGTGTGATGGTGCGGGCAGCCATATTATGGTATTCTGCTGCTCCCTTCGCTACCCTCAAAGGCCGTGTTACAGCCAACAATTGTTCCCCAACAATGATGCCATATTTTGAGACGATAATACACCCATTCACAAGGCCAGGATAGTACAATCGTGGTATGAGGACTATGCAACCGAACTGCAACGTCTTCCCTGGCCAGCACAGTACCCGGATTTGAACAAAATCGAACCCTTGTGGGCGGTGTTGGGGCGCAGACTCCGGAGCATATTTCCGCCTCCCTCGTCAGTACAGGTGTTAGAAGAGGTTTTGATCGAAGACTGGCATAACATTACACTGGAGACTATACATTCATTATATGCTAGTATTCCAAGAAGAATCGCAGCTGTATTACGGGCAAATGGGGAGGTCCAACCCACTGTTAATAAACCATTCCCGACTAAGTAGAGGTGTTCACACTATTTTGCCTATCGCCTGTTCATATTGCAAATAGTAAGCATAGGAAGGAAATCAGTGAAGTATGCAGAAGTCACAGATTTACAATTCCACGTACAAAAAAGTACTGAAAGTCAGTCTTAGGGAGTTACTAAAAATCAGCGGCTAGAGTGGTGAGTAAACAAGAAGGCGAGTGCACGAGGTGTACTGCACAGTCAGTCGGAGAGCACCATGCAGTGTTGCCAGTGTGCTCTCTGCCTTACACCACACATTACATTTATTGAGTATCCTAGTAACTGGCAACGCTGGCTTGTATGACATTGCGCCACTATTTCTTGCTCTCCTTCCAAAAAAATTGTAATTAAACTTTCGCTACTTGAGAGGGCCTCCATGAAAAACAGTGAAACTTGTGGAAACATTTCTGACATGCGGAAGAGAAATAATGAATAAACCATCGAAAGAAACATATTTTAATTTTGACGTGAGAGGGTAACAGGCTGCTCAAGAAAGAAAGAAGAGACTGTGGCGTCGTCAATTCACTACCTTTACACGCGACACATCTCCCGAAAGGCGAAAAACGAGTTTCGAAAACTGTTTTTCGCTATCATGTTTACGAGATAAGGGCTGAAGCGGATTTGCTAGCTCAGGTAAATATAGCGTCTGGAAAACAGCTGTTCCAATTCCTGGTTTAGTCAGCACAGTGCCTATTCTTCTTCACTTAAATATTAAAGATAGACAGTTTCATGCTCAGTCTAATAATTCTGCTTCTCCTTCATTGCACAATGAGTCATCCTGTCCATATTAGTCGAATATTCTGAAAACAAGACGTAACCTGATAATCCGAGCATGTTTCAAAAATGATTGTGCGTTTACATGGGAGCGAAAACCGATTGTGAAAGTGGAAAACCGGCAGCTAGTCATGGATTTCCAGAATAGATTTTGGATTTTTACATGACCAACCAGAAAAGGTATTGTGAAATAGGTTTATGATGTCCGGTTTTGGGAGCCCCATGTAAACGTGAGAAGATAACCTATTCTCGCTGAGCTCACTTCTGTTATAGTAATGGATTCCGTGCTTTTGTTTCTTCTTAATCTGCATTTTGTTGTTTGCTTGTTTTCTTGGCACACTGCAATGGTTGCACGAGGGATTGGTGTTTTTGATATAGTGTTTTCCCGCAGCAGCGACAAAATGTTTGAAAGCAATGAGGTATCTGCGTTTCCCAATACCTGAAAAAAGCCTATACGATGCACAGATAAGAACGTAAATATATAAAAATTTTCTTAACGGTAATTGTTTAAACAATGAAAAGGTTGAATATGTTTAATGGGACAAATAATTTTCTGCGTTGCATGTCACTTAGCAACAAAACAAGATACAAAGGAAAAAACAAAAAAGGGCAATTTACTGTCTTCTGGATATTGTTTGACATGTTTCTGAAGGCGTATTTTTTCGAGCAGTATAGATGTTTTGAAATATTTGGACAACTCTTTCCCATTCTTTTAGTTCTCAGGAGTGTTGAGAATTTACCAGAAGATCTTTGCCAAGAACATCCACCATAAATTTTGCTTTATTCAACAAACTGTATTATCTTTCCTCGTGCCTTCAGTCTGATATTACATTTCGATTAATTTCGTTAAAAGGATGGTCCCTCTACAAATCGACTTAAAAGAATAGAAATGTGATAATTTTGAAATGGATTGTGTATATCAGTTTGACAGTATTGTACGGCACAGATTGTAGTTCAACAAACTCTTCTCTAGGTGCGCTTGACAATTAACGTATTTTCTGCAGCGAAAGAAAGTGACCATGTACATAAACTCTGTGTATGCGGTGGTACAGCATCCTTGACACTGGATTAACAATACTTTTTACTACGGCTTGAGATACTGGAGTAGAAAGACGTGTTGTCGGAGCGGTTCTAATTTTGCTGTTACACGGCAGTCATTACGGAATTCGTTAGAGTTCATTTATCTGTGAATAGAAACACGAAAGTTGTTGTTTTGTTAAAGAGAACTTATCATATAAATAAATATATATTCAAAGGCGAGTAATTTCATCATTTTAACAACGTTGGAAATTCGTGCTTCAAGTTTACATATACGCAAGATTAGACCTTCGTCTTTGCCGGTTTTTGAGTGTTAGTTCGAGCTTACAGGCTGTCCTGTCCCGTCGCAATAGGTCATTTTTGAACTGGCACTGTAATTTACTAATACTTTCTCCCCCAAAACGGAGAGAACTACATTCTCGCATCCTACGAGTGTAGGTGGCCACGCATGTCTAACGTGGGAAATAAGCTTAAATAAGCTTTTCAGGAGAGCAGCGTGCAACATCAGCAATGCGGAGGCTACAGCTTCGTAACGCTGCCATTTGATCATTACGGCGACAGTACGGACCTCCTATCATACAAGTAAACTTTTTAAACACAGGTATAGCTGGACTGTCCTGAAAGCTGAGATCCATTTACAGGCACTCTCAGTTAAGGGGAAAGACTTCTTTGTGAAGCACATTAATATCTATCTTATCACTCAAGTAACTCTCATTCTAATTCTAACATTTCAGGTTTAATATTTACTGGAATAATTCGCAATTTAAATTTCTCTCCCTTTATTTTCCTGTCGCCACGCAAAACCCCTTAACTTCACTTTCAGCGCACAGGTACCAAACTGCACAACAGATAGCTCTCACTATACTCGCAGCTGTCGTCGGTAACGCCTTATTCAGACAGCCAAGCAACTCTGAAATCTCCGTCAGCCCCTGAAACGAGATCGAAGATCGTTGCAGAATGTCACGAAGCCCTTGTGAGGCTATGGGAAAGCAACAGGGCGATCTACTGGTCACATAGTAGCAATGAAGAATCTGATAGGCTGTCTAGGATGACGACTCCATTTGTTTGACCGGAAACTGTCAGATCCATCACTAGGCCGATGGCACGAACAAAACTAAGTAGATGGATTAGGATGCAGCACGCAGAATACTTGACTAAGATCCAAAAACAGACATGGTAAGCTAATGCTACCGTAGCCATGTTTCAAGAGAATTTCTGTAATCCTGGGTTTGAACAGGAGGTAGGTTGAACTCATGGTAGAACTGATGACTCGCCATGGAAGCTTTAAAAAACACCATAGCACAGGCTATGCGGTGAGGAGGATGAAGTCGCACCACGGCGTTGGAGGTCAAAAAACACAGCATATTCGGTTCATTAATTCCTCAAGAAGAAATAGCATCTGACGAAGAACTAGTAAAAGGCCTCCTACTACTCTTCAAAGTTTCAAGTTGGCGTTACTAGATTTACAGGGATTGAAACTGGACAGTAAACTTAGTTTCGGTGCGGGCAACCGTGAGCAAAGACCATTGTCGGTTTGTTTCTCTATATAAATCAATCAGTCAATTGCGACTTGTAAACGAATACCAATAATTGTGACAGGTGAGACTCAGAACAGAAACAAAACGCCAGGGGCGCTGAAATACACTCACTTACCCCGAGTGGTCCAAGAGACAAGCAAGAATGCTGATTGTGTAAAAGAGGCTTTACATGTTGTTGTTGCGGTCTTCAGTCCTGAGACTGGTTTGATGCAGCTCTCCATGCTACTCTATCCTGTGCAAGCTTCTTCATCTCCCAGTACCTACTGCAGCCTAAATCCTTCTGAATCCGCTTAGTGTATTCATCTATTGGTCTCCCTCTACGATTTTTACCCTCCACGCTGCCCTCCAGTACTAAATTGGTGATCCTTGATGCCTCAGAACATGTCCTACCAACCGATCACTTCTTCTAGTCAAGTTGTGCCACAAATTCCTCTTCTCCCCAATTCTATTCAATACCTCCTTATTAGTTATGTGATCTACCAATCCTATCTTCAGCATACTTCTGTAGCAGCACAAAAAAATGGTTCAAATGGTTCTGAGCACTATGGGACTTAACATCTGAGGTCATCAGTCCACTAGAACTTAGAACTACTTAAACCTAACTAACCTAAGGACATCACACACATCCATGCCCGAGGCAGGATTCGAACCTGCGACCGCAGCGGTCGCGCGGTTCCAGACTGAAGCGCCTAGAACTGCTCGGCCATTCCGGCCGGCCTGTAGCACCACATTTCTAAAGCTTCTATTCTCTTCTTGTCTAAACTATTTATCGTCCATGTACCCCGTTGTAAATTATGACTCTAACTATAGGCCGTACCTGGACGTTGCCATCAAAAGAGAATGAGCCCGAGATAGAAACGGCGGCGACGTCATAATCTCCAGTGAGATAGCTGAAATCTTCGTGTATTCGTATGTCAGCAGTCTGGTACACGGAGCCACCGCTCTCGCGTATAGAGGTACCTGCCCTCACGGAGAACTCTGATGCGCGGCTACCGTAGAAGCAGTGTGCTGCGGACAGCACCCAGGTACTGCTGATGATGGAGCCGCCGCAGTAGTGCCCGCCCATCAGTTGGATCGAGACCTGCCACGGGTACTGCGAGATGTCCACCGGCTCGCCGCCCACAATTCGGCCGCCAAGGCGAGCCCAGAGACCGCGAGGTCTCGCGGACGGCGCAGCGCTGCAGACTGCACACAACAGCAACACAACCACGGCGGACATCGACATCTCTGTGACTGGTTCGACGTGCGCCTCCCGATGCTAGCGGTTTTTATACCACCGTGCTTTATCAATAATCGGAGTGTCTCCAGAACAGTGCCAATTACCGAGCTATCTCAAAAACAAACAAGGTCAAAGTGGTATCAGCTTACGTATGACACTGTCAAATCTCATATCGAGTGTGGCTGTAGAATGGTAATACTCTAGACCAGTACTCAGGAGCACCCCAGGTGGGCAAATCAGGTCTAACTACCCGTGATTGCCTCAGTCCACTTCACACAAGCGTCTGCAATATTGATTCACCAAGGCCAACATCGATTCATTCTCCGGTACCTCTCCAGATATCAGGCTCTGCTACGATGTGTCTACTAATATCTGCATTATCGGAATACTGAGATCTAATCGGGAATAAAATCTGGTTTCATTATACGATTGCAATAAAAACATAAGCTATTGAGCAACACAGATCCCATTCTTTTCTCAATAAGCAATTTACCGATACAGCCTAACGATCTCGCAACCAACCATTTCCTGTGCTGGTACAAACTCCTCGCCGGCATACCGATTTTCTGAGTGCATAACAAAAGTGAACAGTAACATTTCTCTTTAGATCTTCGACTACATCATTGCTGAGTTTTCTCCTAGAGTTATATCTCTACTGACTATGTTTCTTGTAGTACTACGTAGCTAAACATGTGTAGGGTGCAGTGAAAAATGTGACAAAAAACTGGGTTTAAACGTTTCTCTCGTAAATGAGATGCCCGAGAGTTTCACGGTAAATGTGTTTCACGCAACCAATTAAGAATGAACTGAAAGATAAATACCGCATTGTTTGGAATTTGCCAAAAAGTGGGAAAAAAGTGATCATTTACGAAATTCTAAATGCGTGACTCGCTCAAAATTATAAAAGTTGAATAGGGCTCTCGAAACCGAACTTTTTTCGTAATGAAAGTTGGGAGTGATGTGCTGATTCGATATCTCCAAAAAATCTGCTTGATTGCCACGACCTGAACAGTGCTTAAGAAAAGAAACATAAATTTTATACACTAACGAATACAAGTAAAAATACATTTAGTCTACAATATTTTTGTTCGGAAACTGTTACAATAGAATCCACCTGTTTATTTTGCCCACGGTATACTCGATTCGAGGTTCCTTGGAGACCTGATATCTTTACATTAGTGTAGAAGATGTAAAACCTTACAGATCTGCCAGAGTAAGATTCTGTGGGAAACTTACCTGAGGTAAAACCAAAGTATATATTTATCGAAATAGCTATTCGAAAATTTGGAAGCAGTAGGTTGTGAATAATCATGTAACGCGGTAGAGGATAAGCGTACACGCAGATATATCATATAAATATACAAAATACTGAGTAGGTCAATAAGTGTGTCCTCGAATCAAATGTTTGAGATGTTTATCGATGCCATGGAAATAAGGTGGTACAAGACATACCAGCGTTACTAAGAATAGAATGAAAGTTTGGAGGAGGCAGCAGTATAATGTTGTCCAACTTCCGTTTTGGTGCTTCAGTAACATAAAACACTGAAAGATATGGAGGAGGCATCATTGTGATGTAGCGACAAAGAATTATTTAATATTTTCTAATTAAAAGATTAAAGAAATGGAGAGAGTTCACTAAGATGACCTGAGTTGCGCGTAGGAAGACAGTGCTTATGCGACTGCACATTTTTCAAGCAGTGACGGAAGTGTGCGGTCCAGTTTCATGGGAGTAAGGGAGACAATGTCTTATGGGAAGGCCGTAGTGATATGTACACTCCTGGAAATTGAAATAAGAACACCGTGAATTCATTGTCCCAGGAAGGGGAAACTTTATTGACACATTCCTGGGGTCAGATACATCACATGATCACACTGACAGAACCACAGGCACATAGACACAGGCAACAGAGCATGCACAATGTCGGCACTAGTACAGTGTGTATCCATCTTTCGCAGCAATGCAGGCTGCTATTCTCCCATGGAGACGATCGTAGAGATGCTGGATGTAGTCCTGTGGAACGGCTTGCCATGCCATTTCCACCTGGCGCCTCAGTTGGACCAGCGTTCGTGCTGGACGTGCAGACCGCGTGAGACGACGCTTCATCCAGTCCCAAACATGCTCAATGGGGGACAGATCCGGAGATCTTGCTGGCCAGGGTAGTTGACTTACACCTTCTAGAGCACGTTGGGTGGCACGGGATACATGCGGACGTGCATTGTCCTGATGGAACAGCAAGTTCCCTTGCCGGTCTAGGAATGGTAGAACGATGGGTTCGATGACGGTTTGGATGTACCGTGCACTATTCAGTGTCCCCTCGACGATCACCAGTGGTGTACGGGCAGTGTAGGAGATCGCTCCCCACACCATGATGCCGGGTGTTGGCCCTGTGTGCCTCGGTCGTATGCAGTCCTGATTGTGGCGCTCACCTGCACGGCGCCAAACACGCATACGACCATCATTGGCACCAAGGCAGAAGCGACTCTCATCGCTGAAGACGAAACGTCTCCATTCGTCCCTCCATTCACGCCTGTCGCGACACCACTGGAGGCGGGCTGCACGATGTTGGGGCGTGAGCGGAAGACGGCCTAACGGTGTGCGGGACCGTAGCCCAGCTTCATGGAGACGGTTGCGAATGGTCCTCGCCGATACCCCAGGAGCAACAGTGTCCCTAATTTGCTGGGAAGTGGCGGTGCGGTCCCCTACGGCACTGCGTAGGATCCTACGGTCTTGGCGTGCATCCGTGCGTCGCTGCGGTCGGGTCTCAGGTCGACGGGCACGTGCACCTTCCGCCGACCACTGGCGACAACATCGATGTACTGTGGAGACCTCACGCCCCACGTGTTGAGCAATTCGGCGGTACGTCCACCCGGCCTCCCGCATGCCCACTATACGCCCTCGCTCAAAGTCCGTCAACTGCACATACGGTTCACGTCCACGCTGTCGCGGCATGCTACCAGTGTTAAAGACTGCGATGGAGCTCCGTATGCCACGGCAAACTGGCTGACACTGACGGCGGCGGTGCACAAATGCTGCGCAGCTAGCGCCATTCGACGGCTAACACCGCGGTTCCTGGTGTGTCCGCTGTGCCGTGCGTGTGATCATTGCTTGTACAGCCCTCTCGCAGTGTCCGGAGCAAGTATGGTGGGTCTGACACACCGGTGTCAATGTGTTCTTTTTTCCATTTCCAGGAGTGTATAAAGTGCAGAAAAAAAAGGTCCAAACGTTCAGGCAGAATGTTGTTTTAATGGTGGTTTTTCGTCACGGGATGGTGGATGTTTTATGGGATTCTTTGTCAGCCAGAGAGCCTGATGCAGTGAATGTGGTAGAGTCTAGAAAGCAGAGTAGACTATTGTATGAAGCGATTTATTAGCCTATGAAACTAACGCCGTGTTGGAAGATGTGTGGCCGAAGAGGTTAGTGCGATAAAAGGAGAAAATATTTTAGGAATTTGTAGTGTGAAGATGAGAAGGGGAAGTCAGTTCTGAGTGAAGTTAAAGTGAGTGCTACTCCTAGCCAGTCTTGAATACGTAGCGAATATAAAGGCAACAGTGAAGAAACTGTTTGCAAAGTAACCATGCTTGTGGAATGAATAGCAATGATAGTAGTAGGTGCGTCATTGGTGTGCACTAAGGATTACAATACGAAGTATTTGTAGGTATAGCTTGATTGTTAGTCGACCTATCCAAGAGGGTACCACATACTATATTTTAATAAAAACAAGTCATGAAAAATAATCTCAGAAAAAAACATTATCATCATCATCATCATCGTACATCTGTGATATATATACACAGACTGAAGCCACGAATGAAAATTTGTACGAAGGCCGGGCTGCCTGCTCACTTGGCAGATGCACTCAACCACTACGCCACTCTACCACGGTTGCTTTGCACAACTGTACACACTACCCTAGCACACTTCCCTCCTCAGTCCAAATTACCGTTGATACCACAGCCCACTCGGTATTCGCCCTAAGTCGAACAGCCTTGGTTTCTGGATACTCCCTTTCGTTCGATGTTGAGGTGCTATTCCAGAACAACTGGAGAGCCCCTGCAGTGCTGTTCGAGTTTATTATGGATACTAATTGAGCTGAGGCCTCAAAGGGAATTTGGGTTTCGGAACAAGGCATGCCTGGATAGTCCATGCAGTTGTGCAAAGCCTCAGTGCCAGGGAGGCGTAGTAGTCAGTGCACGTGCCCATTGACCAGGAGACCTGAGTTCGAATCCCGGCCTTGGTACAAACTTTAATTCGTCACTTCAGTCTACATATATACATCATAGATGTTTGAGACTTTGTAAGGTTTCTGGAAGTATGTAGTTCCTTTTGGTTAAAGCATCTGTGTCTGGGTTTGAGGCACAACCCCCATTTCGTTTATTCCTAAGGTGCTTTCCAGTATAGCTGAAGAGCCTCCGCAATGCTATTACGTAACTATCGTATAATATAAACAATTTTTCCTCTTCATTACTGCTACGTCAGGAATTCGTTTTAACTGTAGTAAACTTACGGCACACACTCTGTTTCTTTTTGAACCATTTGAAAGCGGTATCCAGAGCCTGAAATGCTTCCACATGAGATGGTCCTGCATCATTTACTGCATCTATGTTTTCTTTTGTTTCATCTCTTCCTGCAGTTCGTTTGCCTGCAAATATGTTTCCAACAATTTCGTGATCCTACATGATCTGGAAACTTTGATCATTACGGTCACTAGTGAGCTACTTTCCACATCATCGACATCACATTCCTGGCACATCTTTAGGTTTACCATTAGCTCAGTAATATCTTCCAAAACAGAATCATCCGTACCCGTTGTTCAATTTTCGTGCTCCCGCTTTAGTATTCTGTTCCAAGCTTTCTTCAAAGTCTTCTTTCTTTCAAACAAATCACCCCATCTACAACCATATCTCAACACTCATTTACATTCATTTGCTTGAAAAATAACAAAACATCTTCTAAATTATCTTCATATACAGATAAACACCTACGTATAAGTTGTTTTCTATAAAGTCAAAGCGACGTAACAAAGTCACGCAGGAGGAAAGCAATCATGATGAGTCATATATGCCGTCTGTAGAAAGCTGAGTAGGTGGGAAGGCAACAAGTCATTAACTAAATTAAAAATAACTTTACTGATTAAAATGACGCGTTTCGGAGTATCCCCTTACCACAATGACGCGTTTCAGCGTATGTCATCATCAGATAATTCTGGCACTGAAGGTAACCAGTACCTGATAGTTACACGATATTAACTTAATCAGCATGAACAGACTTCTCAGCTTCCTACAGACTATACATATATGGTTCACCACAGTCGCTTTTCCTCTGTGTGACTTTATGTCACGGCTTTGTAAATTCCATTATTTTATTATTATGATCATTCCTCCATATGCAGGTGAGCACCAACAAGATATTTCCACATTCTGAGGAAAAAGTGGTGATTGAAATTTCATGAGAAGATCCTGCTGCAACGAAAAACGCCGTTGTTTTAATTATTGCCACACCAATTCGCGTATCATATCTGTGGCATTCTCTCCCCTATTTCGGGGTGGTACAAAACGAGCTGCCCTTCTTTTGAATTTTTCGATGTCCTCCATTAATCCTAACCGATGAGCAAACCAAACCGCACAGCAGTACTACAGAAGTGGGCGTACAAACGTAGGGTAAACAGTCGGTTTAGTACATATTTGCATTTTCTAAGTGTTCTGCCAATAAATCACAGTATTTGGTTTCCTTTCAACACAATATTATCTGTGTGATCGTTCCAGTTTAAGTGACTGGTAATTGTAATCGCTAAATATTTAGTTGAACTGGCGGCCTTTAGATCTGTAGGATTTATCGTGTAACTGAATTTTAGCGGATTCCTTTTAGTACTCGTGTAGATGACTTCACGTTTTTCCTTGTTTAGACTCAACTGCCACTTTTCTAAATTATGTTGCAATTGGTTTTGATCATCTGATGTCTTTACAAGACGGGAAATGACAGTATCATCTGCCAGAAATCTGAGAGGACTGCTCAAATTGTCTCCTAATCACGTATGTAGATCAGGAACAGCAGAGGGCCTATAACACTTCGATGGGGAACGCCGGATATTACTTCTGTTTTACTCAATGACTTTCCCTCAGTTACTACGAACTGTGACCATTCTGACAGGAAATCACAAAGCTGATCGTACAACTGAGACGAAATGGAATTTAATTAGAAGTCACTTGTGAGGAACGGTGTCAAAAGTCTTCTGGAAATCTAAAAATATGGAATAAATTTGACATTCCCTCTCAATGGCACTCATTGTTTCGTGAGAATAAAGAGCTAGTTGTGTTTCACAAGAATGGTAGTTTCTGAATCCGTGCTGGCTATTTGTCAAGAAATAATTTTCTTCGATGTGATTCATACTGTTCGAGCACAGTATATGTTCCAAAATCCTACTGCAGATCGCCGTTTGTGATATGGATCTGTAATTCACCGAATCATTCCCATTTATTTTCTTGGGCACTGGTACGTCTTGTGTAATTCTCCAGTTTCTGGATACGGATCGTTCTACAAGCAAGCAGTTGTATATTACTACTAAGTATGGAGCTATTGTATCGGCATACTCTGAAAGGAACCTGATTGGTATGCAGTCTGGACTGAAAGCCTTCCTTTTCTTAAGTGTTTTAAGCTGCTTCGCTACACCGAGGATATATTTATTTTTCAGTGCTCATTCTTCGGTTTCTCTCGGCGTATTTGTTGATCGAGCAATCCACAGGTGTACTGCCAGTCCACAGTGTCCAACGGGCACAATATTTCGACGATCAGACAAGTCGCCATCGTCACGTGCACTGATGCACTTCGTTCCTGATAGACATGTGATGCACGTGAGCATTCATGCACGGTGGATGCAGGTTAAGCAGAGCCTACTGTTCATGATTTGAACACATGACGGAAGTGGTGACCTCTCGTGTTGTTGTTGTCCTCTTGTTTGTCAGTTTTTATATTTTTCGAGCTTCACTTGCTGCCAGATGTGTCACTCCAGCCATCCTTTAGCCGGGCGCCAGTGTATTTGGTTTCCCAGTCCGTTGACCAGCGCGTTCACCGAGTTTAGCGCCGTCGCGCAGAATCTTGTGGCGAGCTCACGGATGCATTGCCTCAGCGTCGGGAGGCCGGCGATGTCGTGAAAATGTCTCATGTTGAAGTTCCGGGTTAGATGCAGCGCCAGTCGGAGAGTTTTATTCTGCACTTTTTGCAGTGTATTCAGGTATGTGACTGCCACGTTCTACTCCCCCCCCCCCCCCCCCCCCGCCCGCTATTGTAAGAAAATGAAAACTTCTACAACCTTTCTTATGCTCTTATTTATTGTGTAGCTACCAGTTGGAGTTGTTCTACAGCTTATTCGACGGTTGCGGAAGGCTGCATCTGCCGCTGCTAGTGTGTAGTGAATGAATGCGATTAGTACTGCACACACACCCTCCTCCGCCGGATCGGGAGCGGCGGCGACTGTCTCTGCTAGGTGTTGGTGGAAGTGCTCCCAGTTGGTGTTACGAAGAGGTCTGCGATGTTCTTGTGGTGCCAACCCGTCTGTGTCCAAGTCGAAGATCACTGGCGGGTCATCGGATGACAAGGCACAGTGGGTGGTCGCAACTGTGTTGTGTGCAGTGGAGATGGGTCGTTCGCGAATTAACGGGTCCAAAGGAACGGTTCACCAAGATGAACGGAACGAGCGAGGAACTAATTCTAAGGAACGGTCTTCCATAGGTCACTTCGTTCTGGGCTTTCTACTTACATAGTTTCAGGGAACGGGAAACGGTCGGTCTCGTTCCCGCAACGGCACGTCGGCCGGTCTCGTTCCAGCCTCGGTCCCGTTCCCGTCTGCCTCGGTCTCGGTCTCGCTCACTCGTCCTCCTTCGCGTGGCCACTTGTCGCAATTCCACTGCCGACTGCTCATAGTTAGTTCCGTTTCGAGTTGTTGTTATTCGTTCCGTTCGCTTTGCACGCCCATTCTAGATCTGTTACAAACCTTTTTTGAACTCTAAACTTCTGGTTCTTTTCGTATTCTATTCAGCGTCCACGACTGGTAATTAAAATGTAATTTATAATTATGTAAATTACATAAAAATTACGTGGTATGTGTTATATACATCTTTTCAGGTAACAAAACGGCGTATCAGCTTACTACATTATTTCGATAAAGAGCAGTAGAAATACTTGTAAAAAAGCAAGATTTTTTGTTATTACACATGCAAAGGACGTCGGCACGGCGCATGCGAGTGGCCATTTTCCGTCTTTTTTTTGATTCAAGGTAAAAGAGCATGTTCATTGTCATGGAAGGCAGACCGACTAAGAATCGAATGAAGCCCGTGCTTCGTAATCGAGTGTGTGGTGTCACATTTTGTAAAGATTATTTCAGTGGTACAGGGTGGCCCACGAAAAATCGGCCCCAAGTACTAGACTGCTCATTGTCGCTTACCAGTCGTCATCTATTGTTTCGAAGTTGTTTGCATTAGCTTATTTGTTATTTCTTCACTGCCTGTTATTACATGTTTATCTATTCTGCTCGTAGCTGTCAACAAATCGTGCTTAATTGGCGAGCAGTCTGTGCTCGGGGCCGGTTTTTCGTGCGCCAACTTATATTATTTCCCTGCGATCAGCCACACAACGCTACAGTTGGTTAAACGAGATGTTTTGTAGAACCACGAAAATCACAAGTGTCTGAGAGTTCTGTTATGTATAAAAACACTGTATTCCAGGGGGGAGGCAAGTGCCCCCTCTTGGCGCTTTCCATCTTCTGTCACCTATGCTGCTAATTTTCAGTTATTCATAAGAACCATAGCCCAAGCACAATGAATGGTGAATGAGTAAAAATGAACGGTTCCCAAAAAAGAGCTATCACCGGTGAACTAGTTCCCAAGGAGGAACGACTTTTCTCATCTCTAGTGTGCATCTCCCTTGATGATTACAATGTCGAGAACATCGGACGCACGGCCAAATTATATCCCCTCCCACTGCAAGCCGCTTCCTCCGTGGTCCGCGTCCAAGGACGAGCGTCGGCGGTCACGGAAGTACTTGGGTGGGCGCGTATGACAGCGTTGATGTAGCTGCTCTGTCTGCCCTGGTGGCCAGATCGTTGTGTTTGGCGAGCACCTTCTAAATTAGATCCAGTGCTGGTTCCCAAGGCTTGCTGAGAGTATAGCTGCCGTTCTGACTGATAAGATTATCCCTGTATGAATTTCGATGGTTTCTCTAACAACACTGTCCCAATATTTAGAAGTTTCCGCTAGAATCCTGGAACAGTCATATTTCATAGCGTGATTTTCTGACAAACAGTGTTCTGCGACCGTCGACTTGTTGGGGTACATTGGTACATTAGTCGAGTGTGCCGCTGGTGTTCACGACATCGGTCCTCAGTGGTGGACACTGTCCAGTATACTGTCTTGCGACATTGGCACGGTATCTTATATGTGCCGGTCTTCCACAGACCAAGATCATCTCTGACACTCGCCAATAGTGCTCATGTTTTACTGGGCAGGTAAAAGTACGTAGCAATGCTTTTAGAGTAAGCGCCCGAATTTTCCCGACAACGCGCCGGTATACGGTATAAAGTCTGTGGCTACCTCTTCCTCCCTGATTGCTTCCGTCTCCACAAGTTATACTGCAATGATGGGGCGAATAGCGCTCTTAATCTGCCTTTCTGGGCATCCGCTTTTTTGGAACATAGTTCTGAGTAGTTCCAGTTCCTGGAGCAGACTCTCTGTGCATCCCGTGTACTAATGTTTTTAGTATCCCGTTCCTCTGCGCAGGATGGTGGCAGTTATCTGTGTGCAAATATAGGTCAGTGTGCCTTCTCTTGAACATGACGTCCAGGAATGGTAGTCTTCTTCCTTCTTCGGCCTCCACAGCAAATTTAATTTTGGGATGTGTAGAGTTCAGTGTCGAAGGAAGTCAAGGAGTTTGTCTCTTCCTTGGGGCCAAATGACGAACGTGTCATCCACATAAGGTAAAAAGCAGGTGGGATTCCATTTGGATGACGTCAGAGCCTCTTCCTCGAAGTGCTCCTTATACAAATTCGCAACCACTGACGAGAATGGGCTGTCCACGACGACTCCCTCCGTTTGCTCACAGTATTGTCCATTAAATAGAAAATACGTGGAGATTAGGACATGCCTGAAAAAAGTCGGTGATCTTCTCGTCAAATTTTCACCAATGAGTTTTAGTGAGCCATGTAGAGGCATCCTGGTGAATAATGAAACGATGTCAAAGCTCACCATGATATCTGAGTCCTTAATCCTAAGGATGTTGAGGTGTTTACAGATCTTATAAGTTTCTCATATTTACAGCTTTCCTTTATGCGAATTCTAGAATATTTACTTCGTCTTCTTTGGTGAAGGCGTTTCGGAAAACTGCATTTAGTAACTCTGCTTTAGAGGCACTGTCGTCAGTAATAACACCATTGTTACCGTGCAGTGAAGGTATTGATTGCGTCTTTCCGCTGGTGTACTTTACATATGGCCAGAATCTCTTTGGGTTTCCTGCCAGATTTCGAGACACACCTTCGTTGTGGAAACTACTATAGTCCGTGAGACGATTGATTGGTACTGACAATTCCGGCGGGCAGACGGCGCTGTTGCCGAACGTGGCTCACAGCACGCGGCGCCCTGTCTGCTACACGCATTCTGTAGCAGCAGAAATAAAAGCGAGACAAAATACAAGTCGTATTGGTACGCGTGAATTTATTTAAAGTTGATGCTTGAAATATATTAACTCGAAAACTGATAAGAGCTATTTAGTACAAGTATCTAAGATGCTGAAACATAATAAAGTTATGTGTTAAACTTCACAACTGAAATGAAAACTATTTTCGCAAGTTGTTGAACATTAGCAGTTTTGGTTTCCATTGTTAAGTATTAGCATTATTAATTTGTTCTACTACAAGCTACAGAATAATTGGTCAGTGTATTAAGATTTATAATCTGAAGAAAGTACTCACAATATGATGATCTGGTTGTAGATCGATAGCAAACTCCCTCCTTACATTCCTGAATACGTTGTAGTTACTGTAATGGAAAAACACCACTCACATCACTGTCAGAATATGATTTGACATTGTCTTCCTCAGCACTACTCGAACTATCACTGCTCTCTCCCAGATGTATAATTAAATTTTCGATGCATTCATCCACAACCCCTTCGGTTTTGGCCGCCTCTCTGATGGCACTTGCAGTGCTGTTTACAATTTTAGCCCACGTCTCGCTTGTAACTTTATTGATAGCTGCTGGAAGGAGAGTTTCCACTTCAGAGATCGTGAATTTTTTATTGTTTGCAGCAATGTAATTTTTTATCTGCGCCCACACTCCTTCAATTGCATTGAAGTGAGAGTGATATGGAGGAAGCCGAACGATTTCATGCCCGTGCCTTTTAGCAATCTCGTCAATTACATATGTTGGAAATTGGGGTTTCTTTTGTGCCACAACTTCGAGCAGTTCCGCCTTCCTTAAATCTTCTCTGAAATCTACTTTTCGCCGTTTCAACCACTGAATGATATCGTCTTTTTTTGTTGCCAAGGTTGGTGCCTTATCGTGAACAACGGAATGATAAGGCGCATTGTCCATAACAATCACTGATAGACTTGTCAGATTCGTCATAAGCGATGTCTCTAACCATTCTTGAAATACTACACTGTTCATTTCTTCATGGTAATCTCCCGTCTTTTTTGACCGAAACATTTTCAAGCAGTTTGGCACAAAACCTTTCGATGTTCCTGCATGTAAGACAATAATACGCCCTCCTTTGCCAACAGGCACTGCCATTGTCCCCTCCGGCGTTCCATCATTCCAGCCTCTACGTAAAGAATGGCTGGCATTGACCCAAGTTTCATCTAACCACACTATACTTTCGAATTCCACACCCATGATCCTGCGCAGAAATCTGCACCGCCATGCAACTACATCTGTCCTTTCCATTAATATTTTGCGTCCGTTAAACAGTGAATAGCTGAAGCCTATGTCTTTCAACACTGTACCCAATGAAAATTTGCTCCCTTTAAAAAGATCGTCTTTCTGAAGCGACACCAGTAATTTAGATAGAGTGGGATGTTCCCTTCCCTTATAATAGCTGTATATATGACGACGAGTAGCGTCTTTCTGAAAATCGTCCAAAGCTGTCACCTGCTTATTTCTCGGTCGCTTCTTTCCTGGTGTGTGCAGCTTTGTTGTGCCACTCTCGTCACAATCTACACTATACTGTTCTTTCCCTATCTTTACAACAGTGCTCTTACTTATTTTCAATGCTGCTGCAGTTCTCTTCACAACCTGAACAACAGGAATTAAGGGCCCACCTTTGTCCTTTTCTTTCTCAAAGTAATCCCTCACCAGAGCACACGAATTCACGGGCCTGGGTGTGTAGCACACTTTTCTTCCTCCGTTTCGCTTCTTGTGCTGGGCTGGTACTACCCGCCGCACTAGACATTGTTTACAACGAAACATAAACAAAGAAACACTAAAAACAACAAAAACGAAATAAACTGCGAATTCAACTTCAGACTAACGACGAACGACCGCACCGCCTGCACGCGAGACACTGGTAAGTTTCATAAGCGCGCGCGACCGGGTTTCAGAGCGGCAACGTGGCCCTTGCTACCCGCTCAAAGTCAGGCCGTCATTGGCTGCCTGCCTGCGGTCGCTAGGCAACGGAAAGACGCTACCGAGCTGTCAATACCAAAGACTCGTCTCCCAGACTATAAAAGCACCTGGCCCTGAAGTTCCCGCTAAACTTCGAGATTCTGTAGAACTTGGCCAATCTTGAGGTTTTTGCGTCCTTTTAAATTGGATACGCTTTTTGGTTGCTTCTGCAACAGTGTTCTGATCTGTTTCGTGTACCACGGAGGATCAGTTGCACTTCTTATTAATTTATTTGGTATGTATCTCTCAAATGCCGTCAATACTATTTCTCTTGATGCAAACCACATCTGGTCTTCGCTTACGTAGCCAGATCGGATGAAGACTGTCACTTAGGAAAGCGTTAAGTGAATTTTTATCTGTTTTTTGAAATAGATGTATTTTACGTTTATTTTTGATGTTTTGGATGTTACGGTATTTAACCTTTTGGTCACTGATCTCTCTGTCCGTCATGATGCTCCTTATTTGCTCAGGATTGTTTGTTGCTAAGAGATCAAGTGCGTTTTCGCAAACATTTATACTTGGGATGTGCTGCTGAGCTCATTGTTCGAAATTGGTTTGTGAGAGCGCATTCAGTACGATTTCGGATGTTGTTTTATGCCTACCTCCGACTTTAAACATTTATTTTCGCTAACATATCGAGGAGAGGTTGATGTCACCACCAACTACAATTGTATGGGATGGGTATCTATTTGAAATGACACAAATGTTTTCAATAGCAGTACTGCACAGTTGCTGCACTATATAGCGTCCCCAGTGCCAAATTTTTTATCATGTAGCCGTAAAATAATAATTTCTCTGTGTAGGTTTAGATTGCAAAGAAATAATTTATGACAGAATGATCTAAAGAGACGACAAGATACGCTCTTTGGTTAATTTTTTAGTCGACTTCACTTCTTCTTTTGTCTTGAATGTGTCTAGAGGGACATCTTGCGTGTGCTGACAAATGTAAGCATATTTGTATGAGTTAAACATATAATATAACGATTTAATATTATTGTGCACTTTTAATTTGTAAGAGGTGATCCCGATTTCATGTCCGCCTTCCTTGAATTAACCTGCATTCAAGTAATTTACAGCTCAACAATCGCAGCGGCCGATGCAGCCAACGACGCCATTACGTGGCGATATTAACTTATGAAAATTTAACGGAAGCTGAAAAACTCGCCCGCTATTAGCAAAATATTAATTTTTCTCCACAGCCGCACGAAGTTGCAGAAATACTTAGCTTTAAGATTCTTATTTTCAGTACCATAGCTGAGAGCCAGAGCCAGGACTCCGACTACAATACAATGGTCAACGGAGGTAAGAAAAAAACTCTCGCGCGTGTGTGGGCCGCAATTTTAATTAATAACTAAAGATTTCTTGCTTTAAAGTGAACTGACTAGCCGAGGAAAGTTTATTACATTGTTCAACTTAAATATCATTTTTATTAAGGCCCACCACGTAAGTCGGCAACAATCAAAAAATAATAATAACAATAATAATAATATATTAAATTACGACGGCCGACGCACGCGAGATTGGCGCCGCAACTTTGGGGCCCGATTAATATGATTCTATTGTATTGAATGTAATTATGTATGTGTCTAATTGTTGTAAAATATTAATGCTTGTATGAATTCTTTTACATGTACAACAACAAAACCACACCCTGAGGAGATCTGGAGAGGAAAAAGTGTAGAAAAGAAAGAGGATTGCGAGAAAGAGAAATAAGTAAGGTAAGGCCTATTGTGCAAGCATCCTGTGTAGCTCTGTGCGGAATATCGAAGCCATGTGCACATGAGATACCTTCGGTGTTTTGTGTATTTATGTGTTTATTTTTGGAGGGATAATTATTCGTTTGGTGTATTTATGTGTTTATTTTTGGAGGGGATAATTAATCGTGTGTGTATCAGTGTTAAAGATTCGTCAGTGGCTTAAAGTGAATTTGGTATGGGTAAGATAGGACAACCTAAAGCATCCGTACCAGAAGAACAAAATTCTGTTAATATGGAAAGTGAGGATCATTTGCAATACGTAAACGAATCCCAAGCCACCGCCTCGGATAACATAATTTCCGGAGTGGGGGGCGAGGATCTGTGGTCGGTGAATGACGCTCCACAGCAGAATGGGAATAGAGTAACAACTCCACTGCCTGGGCAGGGGGGCCAATCGAGTGCTAGATTAAGCGGTGCACCAGTATGCTCACCGATTGCAGACCCATTTGCAGAATTTCTGCGCAGGTTAGAAGAAAGAGATAGGGAAAGAGACGAAAAACTGGCTCAGATGCTGCATGAGCAGGAGAAAAAATTAACGCAAAAGCTCATTGAGCAAGAGCAGCGCAGTGAAGCAAAGCTAGATAGTATCCAAAGCGAACTTGCCGAGATGCGGGACGCTTGCAAAGAGATCCCCGATCTTGTGCAAAGCTTAGCCGGAGAGATGCAAAAATTACAGATATCGCAGGCTAGGCTTGAAGACAATGTCCAGACTTTAACCAACCGCGTGGATAATGTGGAGATAGATGCACGGAAAAGTATTGACGCATATTTGGAAGTGCAAGCTCAAAAAGTAGAAAAAGAATTAAATGAATGGCTAGAAGTAAAGGATCGCGAGATATCTGCAAAGATTGAAAGCGATGTAAAAACAGCTGTAGAACAAGCGACTGCGGCCGCGAGTGTAAATATTGACGCTAGCGCTGCCGCACTACGTGCCGAATTAACACAGATCAAGTCCCGTGTGACAGCGGAGTTGCCAAATTGGCAACAGGAGGTCGCGCGAAGACTGTCTGCGTTGGAAAGCAATGTAAACAATGGCGGACAGGTCATGAATCCGACTCCGCGTACTGATTACTGTAATAACGCTGACGGTAGGCAGGGTGCGAGTGCGCAACCGCAACCTAATGCGAATTATGAGCACGAACAACATGCGATACCGTGCAGCGCACATCACCAATTGATGAAAGTCCCAGAATGTAGCAATCAGACGTGCAAAAAAGAGGACAATGTAATAAAACACAGGACATTCCAACCTTTCAATAGCGAAAAACGAAATGTCCACCCTGTTGTATTTATTAAGAGCTTCAGGAATGTGTTTCCCAGGACATGGACGGAAAGACAAAGAATACAGTTCGTGGTCTCCGTTATTCAAGGTGACGCGGCACTGTGGGCCACCGACGTGTCCGAAAAATGTCTAACGATGCAACAGTTTGAAGGTGCATTCTTGCAAAAATTCTGATCCGATAGCGTCCAAGAAAGACTACGAAAGGAGTTATACAGTCCAGAAATGTACAATCCTAAGATGGGAACGTTACGCAAATATTTCGAAAAGTATATAAACAAAACCAGGTACTGGGACGAGCCAATGTCCGATCGTGACATAATCAGATTAATAAAAATGAAGTTGCCCAGTGAAATTAAAAGATATTTCATCAATGTGCCGGAATACGATATAGAACAATTCATGGAAATAGTGGATTCTGTTGACCTATTGATCGAAGATATGAAAACCGAAAACAAGTGGAACCATGCAGGCTGTAATCAACAAAAAGCCGATTACAATGGCAGCCACAGTAATGATAGTAACTTAGTACCAAATGGTAACGGGAATAGGGAAGAGCACCGGCAACAGAATCAAGGCACAAACAATGGCAATGGTTATAACGCCAACGGTTATAATCGTGAAAATCGAAAGAGACATCATGATGGACGCATGAGTAATGGATATAATGGTAACGGCAATCCGCAATGGCGCAACAACCGAAACCAGTGGCGTGGTCGTAACGAACCGACACCACAGTGGCAACAAAACACAGCGCCACAATGGAACGCCAACCCAGGTCCGTCACAGAACATGTCAGGGAGTTACAACCGACCACCACAAAACCAGAGCCATACACAATATCAAAATACACCATCGGGGAGGCAGGGCGGCCAACCCAACAGCAACAACAACAACAACCAGAACCACAATGTGAGGTTAGTGGAAGTGACAGACAACTGTCAACCCACTAATGCTCATCCGTTTAACTAAAGACAGCCACAATACGCTCTCCGTTGTTGGCTGCAGGATGGTGTAGTGAGGGCACATTCACGGATGACAGCCATAAACTTTGTATGCTGAGATACAATGAAGGAACAAAAATAGAAAAGGAACTTGTAGACATACCGCAGAAATGTAACCGAACCGACAAAAGTGTTGTGCAGGCTATATTGCAAGCAGATATGTATGGAGCACCAATACAGATAATAGTCGATACCGGTGCGTCAACCAATGTCATGAGTGCAAATTTTTACAAGTACTTGAGTCAAAATAATAGAATACCAGTATTGCCAGTGAAGAATTGTCGTGTAACAGGTGCAATAGGTGCACAATCTCATATCATAAAGCACCAGGTGCAAGTCGAGTTTACGGTAGGAAATGAAGCAATGAAAAGCTCGTTCCTAGTAGTTACGGGATTAGGTGTTGCTTGCATCCTGGGGATGGAATTTTTACGCCAGAGGGACGCAAAAATCGACCTCTTGTGCGGGGAAGTAAGCCTTATGAATGAGGGTACAAGTGTAGTTTTGCCATTGTTGAGGACACGGGAACTGCACGGTAAATATTGCCGGAGCTTTCAAACGAGATTCGAAGGAATACAGGTAATGAATTTATATTCTGACTTAAGTACAAGACAAGTATATTTTAAAGATTTTATTACCGAAGATAAAGAGGAAAAAAGGAAACTGATAGCCATGAAAGTTAGGGAGTCAGAACATTTGACTGAAACACAACAAAACGAATTGACTCAGCTACTTACAGATTATGAGAATGTGTTTTCGGAAAAACCCGGTGTTATCGAGGGCTACACCTATAACATCGAAGTGGTACCTCACGATACTTTCTGTCACGCAAACTACACCATTCCGTGGTCAAATAAGGAGGCAGTTACCAAGGAAATAAGAAAAAATACTTACAAAGACTTAAAGAAGTTCGCTCAGTAGAGCAACGTTTACATTTGTGTGTAGTAGGTTAAGTTTATAGTGTATTTTTTCTGTGTGTAAATGTTCCGATTTTAGTGTAATATTTAAAGACAATGAGGCACACAAGTTTAGTGCGATTCAATTTTGTAGATGTTAAGGAATAATAGTATTTTTAAGCAATTGCATTTTGAAGAAAAAAAATGAACGTAGGTTTAAGAATATGTTAAAAATTTCATGTTGAAAAATGCTTTAAAAATATTTAAAAAAAATCAATAACATGTAATGATGAAAGAATTTTTCATTAGTGTGTCATGAATATTTTTGAACTGTAGTAGTAATGAAACTTATGAAAATTTAATATTATAATGTATATGTTGTTCCATGTATTACTGTCTACACCGATCTTGAAATATGCTCAATCATAATTCACTAAACAACATGAGTGCAGGGTGTACATCACCCAAGGTACCTCATGTGTTGTGGACAAGGTACAAAGCAAATCAGTAAACGCGACTACCGCTTAGCAGTGTTAAAATATATTGCCATCTGCTAAGGCAGAGATTTGCACGAATTTGTAGTGCAAACAAAAGTCACAAATCTAACATTAATCTAGGAACTTGCACGCTAGGCCTAGATTATAAAATGTGTACAATAATGCGAGAGGCAAGGTTTTGTAAAGTCGAGCCTGGCTCTGGAGGGCAAGTACGCAATGAGGGGGCAGACATGACATGGGGACTGACCTCAGATGAGACGGAAATACAATTGTATAGTCAAAAAATCTGAAGGCAAGTACGACTCTAAGTGGAAAAGGAAAAGAGACAAGTAGTGCGAGAGACTGGTAAAATCCAGCACAAGCCAAAATCCAGTTCAGACTGAATGAAATACATTAGTGTTTGTGAACTAATCGAAACAGTTACTTTAAACAGTGTGAAATACTGTGAAGGTGAAACTGTGATATGGACAGTGAAGTGCTAGTATTGAACGTTCAACAGCGGTGAGGACGCCAAACGCCAATATTACGCACGAAAAACTGTGAATTTGCCTATAAATGTGAACTGTTAACGTGAAGTGAACCCACAGTCAATATTTTTGGGACAGACTGTAATTTCAGTGAGTACAACAATGCAAGATTGGAATGCGATGCGTGGACTGTTGCAAAACAGCGACCGCAGAAACGGCGAATGTTTGTGCTAAGCTCGTATTGGGACACTCACCAGTGCCTGCGAGTGCGGCGAAAACATAAATAATTTTATCAAGACAAAAACTGACGTGTAATGGAAACAGTATTGCATCAAAACTGCATTCACGGGAGAAGGTCCATGTCATGTTTTCTGCAAGACAGTGCTAGCTTGACACTCGGAAACTGGCGAAAACTTAACAACAACTGCCGAACTAATAAATGCTTCTTTCCCACTAGCATAACCATCTGCAGCGGGAAACAAATATTACGTTGGTTGTGTGTGTGTTTCATGTACTACGTCGGAGATGCGTAGCAGAGCTGACTCCTGCCAACAAGAGCGGGGGGCGAATATCATCCCACTCCGCCACACCCGGGCGAGACAGAAGCGCATCGCCAACGGTGCAGCCGATCAGCTGATTCTGACGTTCCGCGACGGCGAGAGACACGCTGGCGTCGAGCGGGCGTTGACCTCTCCGCAGCCGCCGCGACCGCCGAGCACCGAACACACCAACCGACGCCGTCGCGAGCTAAACGTCACGGCGTAGATCATCAACGACACCGCAATCAAGTGTTATAATGACCTCATTTTTTGCACAGTGCAACAAAAATATTTGTATGCACATCCTGTACTCCAATGACATTCCAGAAACAATTAAGTGAAAGTGACCAAAGCAGTTAGTCTGTCGCTCCGCCGAGGTTTTCCCTAGGTTTCCCTACGGCCGCGCCAAATGGGGAGCGAACAGTTGACACCCCTGGGACTTCAAATATTCCGGACTAACTCCTGGTTGTATACCTTGAACTTCATCTGTATTACACTTTGTGTGCAACGCACCTCAGTAATTACAACATACGATGTGACATATATAAACTGTGAAAGAAAAATCTGCGTGTGGACACTGTGGACATGAAAGTGGAAATATTTGTGTCAAAAAACACGAACATTTTTTATGACACAAACATTTCGGGGGGCAATATAGCGTCCCCAGTGCCAAATTTTTTATCATGTAGCCGTAAAATAATAATTTCTCTGTGTAGGTTTAGATTGCAAAGAAATAATTTATGACAGAATGATCTAAAGAGACGACAAGATACGCTCTTTGGTTAATTTTTTAGTCGACTTCACTTCTTCTTTTGTCTTGAATGTGTCTAGAGGGACATCTTGCGTGTGCTGACAAATGTAAGCATATTTGTATGAGTTAAACATATAATATAACGATTTAATATTATTGTGCACTTTTAATTTGTAAGAGGTGATCCCGATTTCATGTCCGCCTTCCTTGAATTAACCTGCATTCAAGTAATTTACAGCTCAACAATCGCAGCGGCCGATGCAGCCAACGACGCCATTACGTGGCGATATTAACTTATGAAAATTTAACGGAAGCTGAAAAACTCGCCCGCTATTAGCAAAATATTAATTTTTCTCCACAGCCGCACGAAGTTGCAGAAATACTTAGCTTTAAGATTCTTATTTTCAGTACCATAGCTGAGAGCCAGAGCCAGGACTCCGACTACAATACAATGGTCAACGGAGGTAAGAAAAAAACTCTCGCGCGTGTGTGGGCCGCAATTTTAATTAATAACTAAAGATTTCTTGCTTTAAAGTGAACTGACTAGCCGAGGAAAGTTTATTACATTGTTCAACTTAAATATCATTTTTATTAAGGCCCACCACGTAAGTCGGCAACAATCAAAAAATAATAATAACAATAATAATAATATATTAAATTACGACGGCCGACGGACGCGAGAACTAGCAGATAAACCAATAACTTTATTTGATGCATTTCGTGTAGAACCTCCCACAGTTTGTCGTGAACTTCTTGGTGATCAGATGTATAAAGACAGTACGTAACAAATAAAGCTATCATGGCAGATAACATCACGTATCATGGTATGTGTTCCTCACGGACTTTCAGGAGGTGATGAATAATTTGCTGTACAGTGCAACAGGGATTGCTTCGATAACTGTACTAAAGAATAAGACAGCAGTAGACAAGGTTACAGAGATGGTAGAGTTCCCGAACATGCAACGCCAGTGGCAGCTTTGTTTGTTACATACTGCCTATATACATCTAATCATCAAGATGTTCATGACAATATGAGGATAGATTCTACCCAAAACGCGTCAAATAAAAACATTGGTTTACCAGCTGGTGGCTTGTTATTTACTGACCAGTACAGTAACTGTACAGTATTCCTATTGATTTATAGTATGGTCGCATTGTTCCTGCTTTACTTCATGTCACAATTACAACTCTCAACTTTTCCTTGAACTGTTCAGCAAATGTATCATCTGAGTCAAGGGGTCGGTAAAAGGAACCAATTATCAATTTATTCCAGTTGTCAAGTATAACCTCTATCCATACTAACTCACAGTAACCATCTACTTCAATTTCACTAGGAGGTAAACTGTTATGAATGATAGCCAGCTACACTGCTATGTAAATTGTATGTATTTTATATCATTCACAATGAGCCCATTTCGGAAAATTGACATCGTCAGGTGCTCTGTAAATACGAGGTACGTAAGTAAGAGATAGTCTTAATATATTGCTCTTGTAACTGTAATCTGAAAAGCTATAATGCATCATATGGTGTTTTTACCTTACATGTTAACATCGTTGCCGTCATGTCCTGTCTTTTTAGAGTCATTACTTTCTCCCAGGTGTACACTGGAGATGTATATCGGATTTTTCTTATTTTCGATTTATGCTACTTTTCTGACAGCGTGAATGACAGTGGGTCAGCGATATTACATGTTTTCATAGTTACCATTATAAATAAGTGATGTGTGAAATTCATTTGATTTTTAGTAACACAAAAAGTTTATAGAAAACTTTATTCACCTTATAAATCAAGAAAACTGGTAAAATAATAAAATCAGAGACGCTAAATAACAATATCCATAGTAACAGCGATAACAATATGAGTAGTATGAAACAGAGACATAGCACTAACATAAATCATAGGCAACAACAATCATTACGAAAAAATTAAAAACATAAAATAAAAATCTGAAATAAAACGAAAATAAACTCTAGGCAAAAACATAATTAGAAACAACCCTATTAAAATAATAAAAAATAGCTGAATTTCACAATCACTTATTTATAATGGTAAATATGTGAACATGTAATATTGCTGGCCCACTGTCATCCACGCTGTCAGAAAAGTAGCGTACATGGAAAACAAGAAGAATCCGATATACATCTCCAGTGTACACCTGGGAGAAAGTAATAATTCTAAGAAGGCAGGACATGACAGCAACGATATTACATGTGAGGTAAAAACGCCTAATGATGTATCAAAGCTTTTCAGATCATAGTTACAAGAGCATTATATTATGACCATCGCTTATTTATGTATTTGCAGAGCATCTGACGGTGTCAATCTGCCGAAATGGGCTCATAGTGAATGATATAAAATATAAACAATTTACATAGCAGTGTAGCTGGCTATTATTCATAATAATCGTGTCATTAAAAGACATATTTTGCGCTGCGGGCCACAAAGAACAAAAAGATGTAAACTACTTTTGCCAAAAATAAGCTCTCCACCACCAACTGTATTTAATCTATCCTTTCTGAACACCGTTATGTCCTTTGTAAATATTGTAGTTGAACTTACCTCCGGCTTTAGCCAGCTTTCCATACCTCTAACGGTTTCAGCTTCAGTGGTTTCTATTAGCGCTTGGAGCTCTGGTTCTTTTCTAACATAGTTACGACAGTTTACAGCTACAATACCAGTTGTTACTAGTCTCCCTTCCTGTGATCGCTCTGCACCCTTTTACACTGACGCCCTTTCTGTAGTTTCCTGAGAACCTCTAACCTAAAAATCGCCCAGTCCGCTCCACAGCCCCCGCTACCCATGTAGCTGCTTCCTCTGTGTACTGAACCCCTGACTTTTCAAGCGGAAGCTGGAACCCCACCACACTATGGCAGTAAACGTTATGCACCGTGGGACACGTCACTCACAGACTTTCACGAGGTGATGAATAATTTGACTCGTAGTGCACCAGGAAACTCTCTGATAACTGTACTGAAGAATGACAGGGTGTATACGACCCGGGACAACCGGGAGATCCGGGAAAAACCTGGGAATTTTTTCATCCTGGAGAAAACCGGGAAAAAACCGGGATATTTTTAGAATTCCGGGAGATTTTCATTGTTTTAGTTTTTCGTTAAATTTTTGTAATTTTGACTGGTAAGAACGGATACTCTAACAAAGGATATTACTGTATCCCGCTACTGCAGAATAATACTTCAACAATAAAACATAAACGAGAGAAAAAAAACGAAAATAACTTAAATTGCAAAGGAAATGCGCCATATACAACAACGACACACGTTGCTCATGCAAGCATCTGCTAATTGAAAATGTGTCAAAAGCTTAAGGAGTACTATGCAGTGCTTCATAACAACAAATTGCCTCCAATGAGCGTGAAGTCGCAACTTTTTACATTCGATTTGTTTTAGCAGTTACGCGCGGGCTCATGCGCATGCGCAGTTGAGTCACGTTTGAGTAGCAGATTCTCTCGCTTCTGGCAATAAGAATGTGTCTGTTGGCTGTGCAAGCAGTCGCAGCAAGCAGCTATATGCTACCGGGAAACGGGGGCGTCAAATTCATATTCTTGAGGAAAAAAACTTGTTTCACAAAGCACCTAGCATCCAGCGCAAGTTTGCCTATCGATTATTCATATGATTTTTAAACGCTTCCCTGTTGGTTTTTGAACACATTTTAAGTTGATTTATGAAAGAATCATAAGTTGACTTTTGAATGCATGCATAATGTACGTGATGTCTCTGTCAAGAGATTCCTCGTCGCATCTAGAAATAAACTTTCCGCAGACAAAAAAGGGGACGGGGCAATACGAACTGAGGGAGTAAAGCCGAACGTATGAATGCAAATCGCTGTCTGATTATGTGGTTGATTGGGTTTGCGAAAGATCAGCATCCATAGATTCCGACTACCAAAATGAAAATAAGCGACTGACAGGAATAACAGGTGAGAAAGATTACGTATTATCTTCTCAGTGTATCCAAGAAAATGAAATTTTGACAGAAAGTTTTTGGCCAGATCGCTATAATAGTACGGACCAGTAGTACAGTCCCCAGCTAGCAGTCGCTAAGTTCTGTTCTGGAAGTAACGTGTTGTACGAACATGTAACAACGCCTAACTGGAGAATAATCGTGTGATAACAAAACCTGTGATTCTGGCAGGGTTAGTGAAGTTAATCGGTGAACAAATTTTGACAGTGGCAGAAATAGCTACAGAATTGGTGATGACAAGATTGTTTGTTAGAACGAGGAAGGAGAAGAAACTGGGACATCACACAAATTATGGAAGAATTTATATAAAAATTTCGTAATACTACTTCTCGATCTCATACTTGAGAACCTGGTGCGTATGAATGAAATGTGAAACTATTCCCTAACATAAAGCTTTTTGCTTGTAGTAGGCCTAATAGGCATTTGATATTGGTAATTATTGGATTATTATCTGTCGTTTTATGAACATGACCATTTGTGCAAAAACAGTCTCGTTTATTTGGTGTGTTACAAAATTGCTGCCATATTAGAAAGACCTATTTTGTTGTATCTAGCAGACAGTGACAAAATAGACAGCTCGAGAAACCACACCGGTCTTGGGTATTATTTGTATTAACAGATTTTTCAGTATTAGATAACGACATTTCGATTTTTCATGTAGGAAAACGTTTGACGAACTTTGATGATGTAATAGATTCTTTCGCGGAAAGGAAAGCACGCCATGTAAAGCTGTAGCAAGATTAGAGACAAAAAAATGCTAGGAGCTAAGGTTTGAAGAAATGTGTAATTTCTTGCTTATCTCTTGTCAGTATTGGTTTTATATATCCTATATTTAATTTTGTGTCACATAAAACAGAAAGTTATTAGCTAATAGCCAATAAAGAGTTCAGGTTTTCTGAAGAGTTCTTGCTCTCTCGATTACAGATAATCCCATCCGCGCCGGCCGTGGTGACCGAGCGGTTCTAGGCGCTTCAGTCCGGAACCGCGCGACTGCTACGGTCGCAGGTTCGAATCCTGCCTCGGGCGTGGATGTGTGTGAAGTCCTTAGGTTAGTGAAGTTTAAGTAGTTCTAAGTTCTAGGGGACTGATGACCTCAGATGTTAAGTCCCATAGTGCTTAGAGCCATTTGAACCATTTGAATCCCATCCGCTATTAATTGCGAGATTTTTTTTAAAGAGGGGTAGGCTGCCAAACCGACCGACTGGGAGCAGGAGAGGCACCACAGGACATTTCGGTGTCCACTCTCCTGAATATAGTTTGGACGTGGGGTAGAAAAATGCTTTAGGAAGAGGCGTGGCACTGCACTTCGGCATACTTAAGACCAAATAATATGTCTTACATTTCCTCGAATATATATGTCTTATGTTTCAGAATTTTCAGAAAGATGTGCGCTACAAGGTAAAAATATTTTGAAAATTCGATTTTTTTTAGTATTGACCTGGTTCGCAAATGTCGTAGATCCGGGGCTGATTCTCAGAGCAGTCTGAGTTATAGTGGGTAGTCTCCACGTGAGCCGTGTTTACATTTTGTGATTTTACTGTTTCTCCTTCGTTTGCTCTCACGTCAAATGAAAACAAAACGGATATCTGTGGCCGCGAGTTATCAAGTGAATTAAAACACATAAACATATTTACGGAAGGCTGAAATACGAGGGCGGTTCAGAAAGTAACCTCCGATTGGTCACAGTGCGGGTTGTGGGGGGAGTAGCGACGCCATCTGTGCGTTCACGCACTCAACAGGTCAGTCGGCATCAAGCCGTGGTCGAGTGAACGTCGTACCTGCGCTAGTTTAGTTTTTGTGGCAGTTTGAAATGTGTGCTGCAATAGAAAACCCCGCCAAATGTGAGGTGCGTGCTGTCATAAGGTTTTTTACAGCCAAAGGATATTCTGCAGCAGCTATTCATCGTGAGCTTTGTGCCATGTACGGACCAAGAGTTATGAGTGAAGGAGTTGTCCGTGAATGGGTACGTTTATTTAAAAGTGGACGAGAAAACGTTCATGATGAAGAGAGGAGTCGTAGACCATCATTGGTGACTGACGAACTCGTTCAGACAGTTGATGCAAAAGTTCGTGAAAATCGACGTTTCTCAATGTCGGAGTTGTCTACTGGTTTTCCACAGATTTCTAAGACTCTCTTGTACGAGATAGTGACACCAAGATTGGGTTACCGTAAGTTCTGTGCACGAAATTCTTACCGACCACCACAAAACTCAAAGAATGGCCTCTGCATTAGACTTTCTGCCACGTTATGAGGACGAAGGAGAACCATTGTTAAACAGAATCGTGACCGGTGACGAAACCTGGATTAAGTACGTGAACCCTGAGACGAAAGAACAATCAAAGATGTGGGCACATTCAAATTCGCCTACCAAACCAAGAAAAGCCTCGCAAGATTTTTCTGCCAGAAAACTGATGGCAACGGTGTTTTGGGATGCCAAAGGGGTGTTGTTGGTTGAATTCATGGAACGTGGTAAGACCATTAATCAAGACGTGTACTGTGAAACAATAAAAAAGTTACGACGGGCCATACAGAACAAACGCCGTGGTATGCTGACTTCCGGTATCGTTTTTTTGCACGATAACGCCCGTCCTCACTCTGCTCGCAGAACAACGGCCCTTCTTGAGTCCTTCAAGTGGGACGTTATCAACCATCCACCTTACAGCCCAGACCTGGCACCAAGTGATTATCACCTCTTCATGCATTTGAAGAAATGGCTCGGGTCACAGCGGTTTGATGACGACGAAGAGCTCAAAGATGCGGTCACAGGCTGGCTCCAGGCACAAGCGGGTGATTTTTATGCAGAAGGAATTTCAAAGCTTGTGAAGAGATACGATAAGTGCCTCAATCGCTATGGAGACTATGTAGAAAAATAGTGCAAAGATGTAGTTGTAAGATGTATATATTAAAATATTTTTATTTAACTTGGTGTATTTTTTAAATCAACCGGAGGTTACTTTCTGAACGGCCCTCGTATGTCATTAGTTTCAGATTTTGTTTTATTTCCGCCTTTCTGACAGTCAAGCATTAAGCGCCTTGCGGAACAATGAAGTTATTTTTGTCTGTTTGGCTAAAGAAATTTGACTTTTGTTAACCTTTTCAGCAGAGGCAGTCAATGTATTTGAAACGAAACGTTGAAATCCACAGTACTGGCTAGTTTCAACTGTTCGCTGTATTTCAAGTGCACGTTTTCATTTTCTAGCACGTACGGCATTATGCTATAATAAAGAACCAAACATGATATAATACAGTACTGGTGCTCCAAGAAAATTTACATCCCGAAAACCACACTGAAAAGCTTAATATCAGGTCGAGGTCTACTTCATTGGGTATCTGGACATACGAATGTGCCCTTTAAGTATGCACTTTAAATGTGCACATTTTAATATGGTTAACGAAATTACGATGCTCTTTCAGCATGCTCTGATGTCTTGTTTCTTTTATGACATAATGTACGATCTTTCAATGTTTTACACGTACGTACATACGGGCTTCCTACGTCATGACAGCTGCGCAAGCGCGGTGTCGCCTGTGATCTGCGCTCTCTGGCAACTGCTGAAACCAACCTATTTCTAACAGGTCGCGCGAAAATATTGCAAATAGTGGTTTGAAAGCGTTACTTTCAAAAGTAAATATCCTTTTACGTAAGTTGAGTTATGTGCAAGAATGTACCAGGAATTTATTAAATCACAGAGCGTTTGACTCTCAATTAAAAATCAATTCTTTGATGGCGAGCCATGTAGAAGACTTTCGAACCCTGAAGATCAGACATTTATGTCATTATTAAAAATTTTACTGGCACATTTGTGTGATATATCTTAAGGTGTAACACGCATAAAAAAGATCAACAGTATATGCGAAAGCCTAGCTTCTCTTGCAGCTTGAGACCAATATTATATGTGAAAGCTTTGCGTTTCTCTTACCAACACTATGTATATTAAACTATTAACTTTCCCTGTTTGTGAGTTCGTGGTACTTAACAGTGATGTTGCTGTTGGCTCACTACATCACGTGTCCTATGCTCCGAATATCCGCTGTCATCGGCTGGCGAGATCACGTGACATGAGCTACGAACGGCTTACAAAAGCGCATCGAAATCACGATTTTAATTATTTGGAAAGTAACATGCGGTGTTTGGTGGAATTCCAATGTAAGCTTTCGTAATACGAAAATACGCAGCGTACAAGCTGCTGCACATCAAAGATATTTCCAAAATGTGTCTTTTTACCTGAGTTTCGTTTTCTAAAGTGCCGGGAAATTGTACGCCCGTGTATAAAACCATAACCATTCAAAGGATTGATAAGGGAAAATATACTGTCATCCGGGAGAAAGTGTATTTTTAACCGGATAATCCGGGAATTTTTTTTCCTTGTCCACGTATACACCCTGAATAAGCCAGCATGAGACAAGGTTGTAGAGATGGTAGATTTCTCGAACAGGCAACAGCATGGCACAAAGTAGTGACAGCGTCGGCAATAAAGAAATTAAGAACAACGGCGGCGAAGAGAAAAGAAAGAGTGGGAAGTAACGCTAAAACAAGGAGCTATGAAAGAAGTCAGTAGGTTCTGACACAACCGTGTAGACTATCAAGCAGATAGAAGGGTGTATGTCACAAATTCTTCCTGCTGTACTATGGGCAAGTGAGGATCCGGGACATTAGTTATGCCAGTGTCGTAGTGTTGGTGAATCTGAAGCCAGGTAAATAAAGGGGAAAACACCGTATTAGCCATGTTAAACCTTTTAGGGAGTTACTCAAAATGTGAACAAGGCCTTTGGGATAAGAAGAAATGACAGAATCTAGTAGGTTTAAGGGAAATCAGGTGATAGGTAGCGAAATATGTGGTGATTCAAATTATATTACGAGTTACTTGGAGTAAATGTAGGCATTGGGAAAGAAGAGGCCAACTCGGGAGTACAGTGCGTAGAATATATCATAAGGGAGGGATTTATATTACCGACAATAAGAAACTATAGTTAAGTGCATAAGTTTTGCCAGGAGCCTGATAAAACCCAGTAGCAGAGGGAAGGTGCATTATGAGAAGGAGTGGAATACTAGAATGTACAGGAAAGCACGCGGCTTCTGGAAAGCTTGGGTTTGTTTTGCCAAATTAGTAAGCAAAAGAGAGAATGAACACTTGTGAGGGGAACAGTAGATGATTTTTTTGTATTTGTCCATGATGAACGAGTGTCGGGACGTAATGTGTGATGCTAAATATGGTGGCCCACATCCAGAATACATGCGGTATTTTTTAGTACGAGTATATTGTGGAAGAAAGTGGATGACATTGTATATTTTTCGTAGATCAGCGAGCAAGTGTTGTGCCTTAAAACTAGTCGAAGGATGTGAAGGGCGAAAAGATAAGTGGACTAATAGTAAAGTATGTGACTGAACTGCTGGCCAGGGGATAAACTTGATTGTAACGAAGGATTCTTGCAAAATAAAACGAAATCTTTATTTTTTCCGTATAAGTATAAAGCGGCGACATTTACTGCAGGGAGAGACGAAGAAGGTAATAAATACTAAAGAAGATACACACTTTTTACAACTTCACTAACAACCATGGAGGAATGTAAGGAATACAAGAATAACTGGGGCTGCACTGCCCATTGACACAGTGTGAAAAAAAAATGATGTCCCACCGATTTAAATGGCATGAAGGCCAGACATAATAAGGTTATTTGAAGGTAATGTTATGTTGTTATTTTGTTTTGGAATATGTTCACAGGTAAGAGACAGTTGTGCCACAGTAACGATGACGAGAAGGGGACAGTCATGCTTATGGCACTCCTTATAGTGTGGGAATTCGAAATGATGAAAGGAAAGAAAAGACATAAGGGAGATGTGGAAGTACGGGGACAAGCACGTAGAAAAAAAAACGCCAGGCTCGGAAATGCGAGGTAACTCGTTATGGGCGATGATATCTTCTCTCCTCTTTTGGATTAGATCATAATTAACAAGAACGTGAATGTATAGAGGAATTAACATGGGAAGCAAAAAGGGGAGGCTACATGTATATAGCGGATAGGCTGTATGATGGCATGTTCTACTAACCATTTATAACGATACTAACCACTAAACTTACAACACTAAAGGATGTTCAGTTGTAAATAGATATATAAGACGTAAATTATTAATTTTTATAATAATGAATAGGTCATGCTAGGATAGTGTAGGAGGAAGGATGAAAACCTAATAGAGACGTATTGCAAATAGAACTGCACCATTTGAATGTAACAGATGTAGAAAATCCAGGAAACTTGTTTAGAATAATGGATGTTGGAATAAAGATGTTAGTATAAATAAATAAAAGATATGCTGGTAAGGATGAGCAGCGCACAGTAAGTGATGACGGTGGGGAGAGCCATGTGCAGGAAGCACTAATGTGAACTGGGGACAAGCTGACGGCCCTGCAGGAGGGCCCCCAATCCCTGGGATGAGCCTCGAGAGTAGTGAACTGTGGGCAGTTAGACACACACACACACACACACACACACACACACACATATATATATATATATATATATATATATATATATATATATATATATATGTGTGTGTGTGTGTGTGTGTGTGTGTGTGTGTACCTGAAACAGACGTTTTCTGTAAATAATGGTCATCACATTAAAGACCTGATGAGCAGTATTTGTTTGGGTCGATTCTAGCTAGAAATTGCAAAAACCAATTTGCAAATATATACCGAAACACCTGAGGATATGCATCTTACGACTCTTTCGAGGGCCAGCTTGTACCTCCGATCACTAATGATATATTGACACAGTTGCATATTGGTACACAATCTTTTAAAAACAAATTCCTGAAAGTTTAGTCTGTATCACTTGTATTTAAATTTCTCTGTTTCATCGATATCCAGAAACTCGTACTGGATATGATGCTTGTGTGTCAAATTCTTCAGACCCTACCGCGTTTAAACCATATGCAGACATTCTCTTACGTACACAAGAGAAACTGATTTGCTGTCTGTGTATACATTGGGCAGATAATGAGCTGCTGTTCAAGTCCGCCTTGCACGGCTGTAACCTGGAGATTGGTTCTCTCCAGAAGAAAATTAATCATGGTTATATACCCCTTAAACAGTGCTACTGTGAGTTGTAGCCTGGCCAGCTCGACGTCGTCCGAAAAGGAATGGTGTCTGTCGTTCCCCCAAAGTGTGTTTTAAAGTCTTTGCTTTGTACCACACTTCTGTGGCGGAGTTGGTGTCAACTTCGTGGCGTGTGCCAACACTGTGTTGTGGCATAGCCACTGTTTTGTCCTACTAAGCTGCTGGTGTGGGTGTGTCCCGCGCTGCTCCTAAGGGTATGACGCAGTCGCCACGTTGTGGTTCAGTCACTGCTGATCCCGACCATTCTGCTACCTACAGTACGCTGCGTCAATCACACAGCATGTAGCATACGAGGAACACACGGCACGTGGTCAGAGGAACTTTTATTCGGCACGACCATCTATCGTGGCAACCATGTTACATGATCGTATGACTTTTTTCCTCCATTTCCAGTATATGTAGGTTGTGGTCCAGATTGCTGTACACACCGGTTCCTGTAATATCCAGTAGCACGTCTTATTGCATTGATGCATGCCTGTATTCGTCGTGGCCTACTACCCACAAGTTCATCAAGGCACTGTTGGTCCAGATTGTCCCACTTTTCAATGGCGGCTCGGCGTAGATCCCTCAGAGTGGTTGGTGGATCACCCCCATCCATAAACAGCCCTTTTCAATCTGGTTGCACTATCGGTCGGAGGATGACATTCACGTATGATACAGCCGTTTACGGCGCGTTCCATGACCACCAGCGGCGTACGTCGGCCCCACATAATGCCACCCCAAAACATCAGGGAACCTCCACCTTGCTGCACTCGTTGGACAGTGTGTCTAAGGCGTCTATCCTGACTGAGTTGCCTCCAAACACGTGTCCGACGATTGTCTGGTTGAAGGCATATGCGACACTCATCGGTGAAGAACGTGATACCAATCCTGTGCGATCCATTCGGCATGTTGTTGGGCCCATCTGTATCGCGCTGCATGGTGTCGTGTTTGCAAAGATGGACCTCGCCGTGGACGTCGGGAGTGAAGTTGCGCATCATGCATCCTATTGCGCATAGTTCGAGTTGGAACACGGCGTCCTGTGGCTGCACGAAAAGCATTATTCAATATGGTGGCGTTGCTGTCAGGGTTTCTCCTAGCCATAATCCATAGGTAGCAGCCACCCACTGCAGTAGTGGCCCTTGGGCGGCATGAGCGAGGCATGTCATCGACAGTTCATGTCTCTTTGTACCTCCTCCATGGCCGGACAACATCGTTTTGGTTCACTCCGAGACGCCTGGACACTTGCTTTGTTGAGAGCCCTTCCTGGCATAAACTATCAATGCGGACGCTATGGAACCGCGACATTGACCGTCTAGGTATGGTTGACAACACGAGCCGTGTACCTCCATCCTGGTGGAATGAGTGGAACTGATCGGCTGTCGGACCTCCTCCGTCTAATAGGCGTTGCTCATGCATGGTTGTTTACATCTGTGGGCGGGTTTAGTGACATCACTGAAAAGTCAGAGGTACTGTGTCCGTGATACAATGTCCACAGTCAACGTATATCTTCAAGAGTTCTGGGAACTGGGGTGATGCAAAACTTTTTTTGATGCGTGTATTTTCATGTTTTTATTGTTTTCTGCTTGCTTAATCGGTACCATGGAGTTAAGTATCATTTTCTCATGTTTCCAAGTCAGTGGCGTGTACTTTTCTGGTTAAACAGCATGTACGACATATGAAGTTATCGCAATATATGTTTTTCGTAAGCACACTTAATTTTTCGGACTAATAGTTCTCAAGAAAATGTAATATGTGTTGATATTCAAAATTTTCACTTTGTATCCACTTTTGTGCTAGCACTGACAAGATGGCCCATGATCGAAGCCGGTTGCGAATAAATGTATTGTAAGACAGCACAGTGTGTATCATGCATTTCTCCGAGCGCAAGAAAATCATTACTGGTTCCTAGTCTCTGCAGCAAGGAAGGGCAGGATGGTAGTCTATTGCCAAATTGTGATTTAACAGTTACAGAGAAGTACCGATGACGAAAGGCAAAACGCATTTAAAAATCAGACAGACAGAATTTGCTGTACATCTGAAGACAATACTTTAAATGGCGAGAGTAGAGGGGAAGGCAGATTAATAGTTCTTCAAAGCAATGATCAAACAAGTCTTGCTGTTGCGCCTTTAATTATACATTGCTTAGTGTTAACACCCACAGGTCAGCATTACTTCATACAACAGCATTTTCTCACGAGGAAGATGCTGCAGAGCTACTGCAAGAGTACGCAAAGATTTAAGCGGTTAATACACGTGTTGTTAACTTTTTTCACATGCTGTTCGAGAATGGACTGGCTTTGATATCGGAGTTCGACTAGCGTGTAGTATATCTCACACCCACATGGGCACTGCACATTTGTGAACTTGTTCCCCTTTAATTACTTAATAGTATGCTGTGTGATCTACATTACGCATGTACTGTCTGATCAGAAGCATCTAGACACCTACTAGTGGACATTAATACTGTATGTGTCTTCTAGTCGAAATGTACACAGTATTTAAAAAAGAAAATCGTGACTGGCAGAGTTGTGTCATGTATGTAGAAGTTGCGTCCGTTTGTCTGTCTCCCCTTTAATTACTTAATAGTGTGCTGTGTGATCTACATTACGCATGTACTGTCTGATCAGAAGCATCTAGACACCTACTAGTGGACATTAATACTGTATGTGTCTTCTAGTCGAAATGTACACAGTATTTAAAAAAGAAAATCGTGACTGGCAGAGTTGTGTCATGTATGTAGAAGTTGCGTGCGTTTGTCTGTCTCCCAGGTTAGCCTGTGTTTGTCGGACATTTGCATTGTAATCCCCAGCCCGGTTTATCATCTCCGCGATAAATCGGGTTCCGTGGAAGGACGACAAGGTAATTACCGCAAAACTGTTGGGAAATTTTTGGGAACGCGCGTTCGAGGTAGAATGAGCTACAGTTCTACAGCTGCCATAATGTATCTCACATAGAGGCCATAGGAATGAGAAAAGCGAGATGACTATCCGCTATTCAGTGTGCTTTTTGGGCAGAAAAATCACTGGAATATGTACCAAGCACCCTCCATCGATACAGTGATATGTGATATACAGTGGATATCATAATTAAAGGTGTAAACGCATATAGTTGAAAGTACACGATACTAGAAGCACAAAACTGTCAGAAGGCACAGATTCTCAACTGAACCGTTAGCAAGATAGTTGCGACTTTGTAGTTCCCAGCTACCACTGACTTGATTCTGTGTTACCGTCAGCCCAGTTGGAAAAGCTAACAATACTGCACAAGGTTAAGAAAAGTTATTAGAGATACTTCAACAGAAGTGCAGGTGTTTTGAATGAACAGGACAACAGTTATATAACTGTGATCATAATTATATAACTGTGATCATAATTAACCTTTTCAATCCGTGGGTACATATTCCGAGTTTTCACTACAGCCGACTTCAAAATTCGGAGTACACATACATGAACTTCGGGTTACATCTTCAAAGCTATTTCTGTATTTCCTATACAGTGTAAATAGTAACTTATTTCATTTTGCCTCAGGACAACCTCACAATTATGTAATGCTTTGGCTGTATGTAACTTGACTGTTAGGAAACAGATGTTATAACGTCAGTTTATTTTCAGTTATCATACCTGTAAGTGGCGAATTATATCGTTTAACCATTAGCCATAGTTAACTATCGGATTACGTGCAAAAGATCTTGTGCAGAGGAAGGAGTTTCAAAATATAACAGATTGTCCTAGTAGATGTTAGACTGAATTTTGCAAGTGAGCTGATAAAGTGAACAGATCTGTGGATGAACGCCCGAGAGCTCTGAAGTTATGCATCTGATGACAAAACATTCAAGAGAAGTTTTTTCCCCAAACCTAAGCTGCTATGACCACTTATCACCTTCCCCAGTACGCAGTGGCGAAGAATGCCTGTAAATGTTGCTTTGAAGGGTGCAGAACCATGTGCAAGAAGTGTAACTTGCTTTTAAAATCCCGTGAACAAAAAATCTTAATATGCGCCATAAAATATTTTTTCTTCTACTGGTTAAGACCCGAAGTACACATATGTTTCTTCAAATATTTCAGAAAATATACAAAATATTAAGCAAAATAATGTAATTTAGAGTGTAATTATGTGTAACAACAGTAAAATACACGGTGGAAACATTTTTATTTACTTATTTTATCACCTAGCCTTAGGACGATAAAGGAGGTGTTCAGAGTATCGTCCTTGTACCCTGATGTAGGCTTGTACCCGTCACCGCGAGTTTCGAATCCTTTCAAATATCCTGGATCATTTCGAAATTCTTGACTAGCAGTGACAAGTCTCTGCTCCAATTCTTCAACCGTTCAAAATGGTTCAAATGGCTCTGAGCACTATGGAATTTAACTTCTGAGGTCATCAGTCCCCTAGAACTTAGAACTACTTAAACCTGACTAACCTAAGGACATCACACACATCCATGCCCGAGGCTGGATTCGAACCTGCGACCGTAGCGGACATGCGGTTACAAACTGAAGCGTTTAGAACCGCACGGCCACACCGGCCGGCTCTTCAACCGTGTTAAACGGAGTAGCCTGCACTGCATCTTTAACACAGAAACTCATGAGTTTCAGATGATCTTGAGTTTACGGTAGAGATCCTCCTCGCGCAATCCATTTTTGGCTGTAACGGCGCGTTAGATATCGTCTGACCACTGCAGCAAAATGTGCCGATGCTCCGCCATGCATGTATTTCATCCTCTGACGTTACTGTAAGCAAACCTGCAAGATAATGCTGCAGAAACCAAAGGTAATCCCATCCATTGAGTTTTTTTGGTAACATGTACAACCCAATAAGACGATCAGCTAATACCACTAACCACACATTCAAAAACGTCGCTGATGTGGCGAGTCATGCACAGCATGCGAGTTGGAGCCTAGATGGCTCCAAACGTGAGAATTATGGTAATGAAACACGTCAACACGAGTGAACCCTGCTTCATCAATTAATAAAATTGTTATTGTCAAACTTAGTGTTGCCCACAGCTCGTTATTGCAGCCGATACAGAACGTTAGTCTAAGACCAGAGTCCTCCTCAGTCAGACGCTGAACTCGTTGGAGGTAACACGGGTACACTGCAGAGCGATGTATTATTCTCCAGACCCTACTGTGGCTCATTCCATAAATCTGTATGGCAAGTCTCCTTGTCGAGATTCCTGGAGAGTGTTCGACCGTTTCCAGCACCACATCATCAAGCAGAGGCATATTTCGTGCAGGACTAATCGCTCGCGCTGCATGTTGTAATGACACATTCCTATGCAGAGACATACAATATCTTAAAAGCTGCGCCAAAGATAAATTGAGAGGCATGTATATTATAATCTTTGTAAAGTTCACATTGGATTCTCTTTTGTTTGATACTCCAAGGAGCTAAGGGACACTTTCGATTGTTGCCTTGTGGAGGATGGACGTGATTTTTGGACTGTGCGGAAAGGCAGCCATATGGTTGGTAATTATGGTTTGTGCGACGAGCACAGCAAGTCTTATTGTGTTGTGAATAAAAAATAGTGAAAAGTATCGAAGTGTTACGAAAATTATTTAAAGCAACGTAGCATTGTATTCCTTGGTTTCCACCGCCTTCGTGAAGTGAACCGATGCCGACTCATGATGGTACACACGGTCAACAAAGAGAAGAACATCGATGGCGACTAATGAATTAATATTGTGGCAGAAGGACTAATTCTACGTCTAAAGTGAGAACTCTGATTAAATCAACAATGACGTGGAATTTAAAATGTAAAATGTTTTTTATTTATTTCGCCACACTGGCGACCGCTGACAGGGACAGTGCTGGTGGAACAAAGAGTAAGTACTTCATTGTTGTGCTACAAATGTACTTGTACTAATTACTGTTTCTCTGTTACATGACGCACATGGAAAATGACGAATAAAGTGAAACAGTATTAACTGTATAAACGGATGGCACAATAACCAGAAGGAACAAGGACAAGGATTTACAAAACTAACGTAATCGTGAGTGACGCAGCTCAGTCGGAATTAAGGTAGGAAAGCGCAAACGCATGCAGTGGCTGCACCTTGGCTTAGCTCCACTTAAAGCAGAACCATTTCCTGTCCATATTAAAATCCTGGTAGTGTTTGTGGCAACACACAATTACACTTGGATAATTACTTTTTTATGTTCAACAATCGGAGAATTAGAAGACGTAGTGCGCCATCTTGTAAATTTCCGACGCGCAACAAATAACAATCGCGAGATATTTTTATTAATTCAACTGCGAGAGAATTTAAAGATTTAGATTAACAGTAAAGTACAGATAAAAATAATATCTTCACAATGGAATCGAAGAACTTTAATTTGACAAATGTTCATGGACACGTCACCGATTCTGACAATAGTGACGTAAATGATGACGCAATTAGTTTTTCAGCACAACATAATGTAGAAGTAAATACAATTCAATTGCACTCCACAGGGATTAACAATAACGAACCGCTTGCAAATGAAACCTTGTGCACAGTCGATGAAGCATCGATTACCAGATCAGATGAAAATATTTCGCGTGAAATCAGTGAACCTAGCCCGGTTTCGATTCAATCAGACCGTGACAGAGAAACAATGGCAACAAATAATGGCATAAATACAAACACACAAGCTTCGTCAGTTACGCTTGAGGCATTATATAGTCTGATGTCAAAAGTGAGCGAGCAATTATCTGATTTAAAGATGAGTCACAACACAACGAACACAAAACTGGCGAATCTAGAAGTCAGCCACAACACAACGAACACAAAACTGGCGAATCTAGAAATCAGCCACAACACAACGAACACAAAACTGGCGAATCTAGAAATCAGCCACAACATGACAAACACAAAATTGTCAAACATGGAAATTGGGTTCCCACAGCAGTTTTCAAGTGTAAACACGCAATTTGAAAACATACACAGACATTTCGATCAACGCTTAAATAAACTCACCAATGAAATCGATCAAAAGATCGAAGACAAAGTCATCAAAACCGTCAATAGTGTATACAATGTATTGGCAAATGACTTAGAAAAGAAATTGTCAGATCTTACAAACAAACAGGAACAGGAACTGTCAGAAATAGTAGAAACACACAATCAAACACAAACCGTACAAAGAGAAATACATGAAAACGTACAGGCTATTCAATTAAATTTAACAAGAGTACAGTCCGCATGTGAAGAAATACCTGACCAAGTTAATAAAGTTAACGAAGAAGTCGGTTTTCTGAAACAGGAGACTCGACGTATCAACGCGGACATTATTAAAATAAATGAAACTTTAGAAAACGGTAATGTAAATGAATCAATAACTGACCGGGAAACAAAACTTTTTGAAAAATTAGGTAATGAAATCAAAGTAGCCGAGGACAGAATACGCAAGGAAATTGCTGGTAGACTGAATGTTTCAAATGACTTGCCTAAGTCAAGCAACAGGCAGCGCGACACTTATTCGCCCGTGCCAGATTACGATGTCAATAACGCAGAACATCACGCGCCCAGTCCGGCGTATTGCACGCACCGGCACAGGCAAACAATGGCTATTCGCCAAACGCGGTGCTGCAACAGGCAGTAGGTGTGTCGCCTTGCATCTCGACGATTCTAGTCGATGAGAGCCTGTTGAAACATAGACAGTTTCCAGTTTTCTCCACAGAATCCAGAAAAACTCATCCAGTCGTATTCGTAAGAGCATTTAAAAATGTCTTACCAAGAAACTGGACTGAGGCACAGAAGATTAGATATGTAGTAGGCTTCACACAAGGCGTCGCACTTTTGTGGGCCACAGACATGGCTGAACAGTGCGTCACCTACGAACAATTTGAACGGGCTTTCTTGGAGAAATATTGGTCTGCTGGTGTCCAAGAAAGACTGCGCCGTGAAGTATTCAACCCACAACCGTTCAACCTCAAAAACGGCGGGTTGAGAAAGTATTTCGAAAAGTACTTGAATAAGACGCGCTATTGGAACAATCCAATACCGCACGTAGATGTTCTCAAAATTCTGAAAAACAGACTACCCGCGAACTTACGCGAAAAATTGGTAACCATACTGGAGAACGACCTTGAATACTTTCTTTCCGTGCTTGACTCAATTGATCTAATATACGAAGAAGAGCCGAGCACAAGTAATCGGAATGAATATTCCGGAACCAATCAAAACAACGGTAACGGATATCATTTTAATGGCAGTGGACAAAACCCACACAGTTGGCATCCGTATGCGACAAGGCCAAATAATGGAACCTTGAATTACGGAAATCGGAGGAATTCGGCGTCACAGAGACGTGAAGACCGAAGGTACAGTACAGATTACGGTCCACGCCGGTATGGAAATGATAGAAATCACGTGAATGATTGGTCAGGCCCGCGTGATGAAAGGCGGCACACAAATGAAAATTACAATAGTTACAGTAATAGGAATGATAGACCAAGGAGGAATAGCGACGGCCGGTCGCAAGAAAATGTTGCACGCAGCGGTCCGGAAACTAATTGGCGACAGAATAACCACTCAGTACACTTTGTAGAGGTAACGGACAGTACTGAAGCAACGCCTTTGTCTCCCCCGGTAAACAACAATCGGTCGTAATGAGCCCCCACCGGCCGACCGATTTGACAACAGGGGGCACAAACAAGCACACATTACATCTTAGACAATTATTTTTAAGATATGATCAGGATGCGACCGTAGAAGATGGTCTATGTGAAGAAGAGATGAAAGCACCGGACAAGGTAAGTGACCTCGTGCAGGCTGTAATAACAACAAAAAGATAAGAAAGGTTACAGAATTTAACATTGGACAGGAAGTACTATTACGTACCCACCCAAAATCCTCTAAAATTAAGGCATTAAACAAAAAGTGGCAGTTGTTGTATGATGGCCCTTTCATTATAATAGACAAACCTCACCCAGGATGTAATCTGTTAGGTAACACGAACGGGCAAGGTGAAAGGGTTATACCCCCACAAGGACATCAAGGAATTTTTTCATTAAAGGTTATATGTTATTTTAGCAAAATTGAAATTGTACAATCTTGGATCACATAGTAAAATTGCTGTCATTAACCTAAGAAACTTGCGAACAACTGGGGGCATATGCCAGCTTAAAAACGCATAGTTAACCACACCTAATGAAACATGTGTTACTGTGAGTCTTAACACTATAAAATAAACCATACAGTACTTTTGTAGTCTAACTCAGTTATTTAAGAGAGGGGAACAAAGACAAATTAGAGCGAAGGTCAGAGTTTGTTCGCTTGAGACGAGCAACAAACCACACGTCGAAGTTGCAATCCAACGCTCAGCTCATGAGCACGCGATAGCTGCATGTCAAGACGACGTCATTGGCCGCGCTGTAGGCAGCGAGCCGGGGAGAAATCTTCCCCCTTCCCTGTCCGATCAGCTGAGTGTATACAAAGCAAGAAGGCGCATGCGCGGTCGAGTCCAGGCGTCACGTGACTATTACACGATGGTGGCTATCACGAATAATGTTCACCAACAATGCAGAGTTTTCCCCGCACCTACAGTCCAGTCGTGGTACGCAAGCGCGCATGCGCGGAAAGTTTAAAAGTTTTGAGACCACTCTTACTATGAGACACAGAGACGAAAGTCATTCAAAAACAAGAAAGGAAAGGGTACACAAGTCTTGTAAATAGTAACTTAGAAAATTTAATTATAAGCTGGTATTACGTAATAAAAGTCAACATACAAGTACATACTGGTCATGGACGGTATTGTAATATTATATTATACTGAGTAAAACCTTAGCTTGTACGGAAGGAGAAAGAAAATAGAAAAAAATAAATAAATAAATAATGCAGATATATAACCGGAAGAAAGGCTATGTACACGAGAACAGCACACAATTACATATAGGGAAAAAGCAGCAAAGAGGAAATCAAAGAGATAACGCATACATTTACATTACACAGTAGCTAGCGATTTTCAGAATGAACAACAAGGTAAACGCGGGAAATTTTGTGACTAAGGAAAAGAGTGACACAAGCTTTAAAATAGGGTAATAATAAACAGACCTATGCAGCGTGAGTAATGAACTGAATCGCTCTCAAAACAAATACCTAAGGTTTATAGAGAGAGAGACACACATTAACGTTAGGAAACACCTGAAGCACTCAGCAAACAACTTTGTAGAATATATAAGCTATACACGAGGGTACATGTACGAAAGCTAAAGTGTAAAGGAGGAAAATAGGGAATGTTGCGCATTAATGGACTGTAAGGCAGTTATGTATGTAAGAAGAAATATTTAGTTGTAAGTATTATTAGTATAGGGGACGATGCTCAGCACACCCTGAACTATTTTGGAATATTGAAAGAATGGTGCAGGGTACCGAAAAAGGGCCCCACCAGCAAAGTGTATATTATAGTGGTAGATATTTTTTTGTGTATAAACGTATGTATGAATGAGTGAAAGGCGAAAGAAGCTCTGTACAGGTACGGAACCTAAACAACATAGAAGTGTTTAAGGAAAATTAAACTCTAAGACAACCGCGTATAAACAGGTATAACTAACATTAAGAAACAACTTAATTAAAACCGTAAGACTCTACGAGTTTACGAGAAAATACGAAAAACCTGATACAAAGTGCAACATTAGCGATGCTTCACTCATGCATGCAGAAGGAAGGTATGAATTACTTTACCCACTGGAAACATGAAAGGATAAATCATGTTAAAATTATATCTTTCATACATATAACAATTTACAGTCACAAGGAATGAAAATGATATCGCCGCTATACGAGAAACAGGTAAGTAGTGTGATCGACGACCTGTAAGTAAGGGAATCGTCTATAAAATAAACTATAAAAAAAAAGGTCATACAGAATTTCATGCTGCACTGAAGCTATGAAAGTGTGATTATTCGTGTACATAGATTTTCATGACAACCAATGCATTAAAATGTCTATTTTTTCTCCCATGATAACACAAGACGCCTATAAGCGCACTTTAATTGAAAATGATACACGCACACAAGGGCGTGCCGCTATTATGAAACACTGTACATATTAATAGTAGCTAGACCCTGAACTTCAAGATTGTATGTTTATATGTCCATGTTAAGGTAGGAAGTTTTATTAGAGGTAATGATTTACAAGCACACCAGAACGTGCTTAAGCACAAAACACTGTACATATTAGGGTTATGCTGCATATAAATGATATTTCGTGCATTTTCAGATTTTATACGCAAAAAACCGTAGCATACACGTAGTCGTTGCCACTACCCTAAGTAGAAGGTAGAAAATTCCCTTCCCCAAGCTTCAGTGGAGCGGCTACAGCTGTATTCTCTGCATGCTGATGCATGTCGTTGCGTATGAAGAATACGTAACGGAGGTAAACCTTAACTTATACTCGAGTTCAAGAAGGAAAACAAAGGACTTGTTCCTTCTAACAGATTAATGGGAAAAGGCGAGTGTGTGTGTCAGTAAAATCCAAGACGAAGAAGCCACTGTGAGTGGTCAAAAATTTTTTCAAATTTAGTCAATAGTTTTTTCCTGTAGTTAATGTAAACAATGTATTGGATGTATTATATGTTATTCCATTGTATGTGATGTATTTTGTATTTCATGCCAAGTCCCGTGACTTACAAATTAGGTGCATTCACCAGAAGTATTGAGGGGAATGAATCTCAGTACAATAGGTAAAAGGGGTTAATGCGAAAAAAAAAAGTGTAGTGAAAAGGAAGTTTCGATCGCAATACTCGCGGTTAAAGTGGTGTGTGTAGAAATTAAAATTGTGCAAAGTAGTGCTACGTTGCAAGTGTCAGCGAGCCTAAACAAGTGACATCGAAAATTGAAGCTTGTATCGTCAAACGACCCATGGCGTCACAGTAGGAAAGGACAATGCCAAACAAGTTTGACATGGTACGCTTCTTACCAGGAGCTGAATCGACGGGATCGTCCTCCGCCTCGCACATAGTGTGGTGTGTTCTTCGGGGCACATATTCCAATGTACCTCGTCGTATCCAGTCTAAGTACTGGAAGGAACTACAAAAAGCACACGCATACTGAGGTTCGGAAGTCTTGACGGTACCCGCACGTCGGTGTATATTCAGTGCACTGGCGCGCGCATTCAACCAACGTCGCCCGCTAACGGACGACCAAACAATCAGGCGCGCGTATCACCCGCCCATATTCAACACGGGCTAGCGAACAAAGCTCGTCGCCCCAGAATAAATACAGAAGGCAATACAAGGACTTAATTTTCACCTCTGATGAGGAAGGAAACATCTGTATGTAACGTTGTATTCAGTGTATATTTTATTGTACAAACTTTACTACATGATGTCATTTTCTCAGTATTAACCAGAACTTTGTATATTAGGATTAAGGTTTGTAAATATTAGCATAAGTATACCAAAAAACTGACACACACTCAGAAATACCAAAGAATTCACAGTGCCATGAAAATGAGACAATAAAAATGAAGTGTGTAAATAAAAGACCCCAAACCTATCAATTGCAAGGTCGACTACTGTATCCTGTCAATCAAATAAAATTTTCTAGTGACAGTATACAGTAGGGGGGCAGTTGTAATGACACATTCCTATGCAGAGACATACAATATCTTAAAAGCTGCGCCAAAGATAAATTGAGAGGCATGTATATTATAATCTTTGTAAAGTTCACATTGGATTCTCTTTTGTTTGATACTCCAAGGAACTAAGGGACACTTTCGATTGTTGCCTTGTGGAGGATGGACGTGATTTTTGGACTGTGCGGAAAGGCAGCCATATGGTTGGTAATTATGGTTTGTGCGACGAGCACAGCAAGTCTTATTGTGTTGTGAATAAAAAATAGTGAAAAGTATCGAAGTGTTACGAAAATTATTTAAAGCAACGTAGCATTGTATTCCTTGGTTTCCACCGTCTTCGTGAAGTGAACCGATGCCGACTCATGATGGTACACACGGTCAACAAAGAGAAGAACATCGATGGCGACTAATGAATTAATATTGTGGCAGAAGGACTAATTCTACGTCTAAGGTGAGAACTCTGATTAAATCAACAATGACGTGGAATTTAAAATGTAAAATGTTTTTTATTTATATCGCCACAAACCCCACCACACTATGGCAGTAAACGTTATGCACCGTGGGACACGTCACTCACAGACTTTCAGGAGGTGATGAATAATTTGACTCGTAGTGCACCAGGAATCTCTCTGATAACTATACTGAAGAATGACAGGGTGTATACGACCCGGGACAACCGGGAGATCCGGGAAAAACCTGGAAATTTTTTCATCCTTGAGAAAACCGGAAAAAACCGGGATATTTTTAGAATTCCGGGAAATTTTCATTGTTTTAGTTTTTAGTTAAATTTTTGTAATTTTGACTGGTAAGAACCGATACTCTAACAAAGGATATTACTGTATCCCGCTACTGCAGAATAATACTTCAACAATAAAACATAAACGAGAGAAAAAAAACGAAAATAACTTAAATTGCAAAGGAAATGCGCCATATACAACAACGACACACGTTGCTCATGCAAGCATCTGCTAATTGAAAATGTGTCAAAAGCTTAAGGAGTACTATGCAGTGCTTCATAACAACAAATTGCCTCCAATGAGCGTGAAGTCGCAACTTTTTACATTCGATTTGTTTTAGCAGTTACGCGCGGGCTCATGCGCATGCGCAGTTGAGTCACGTTTGAGTAGCAGATTCTCTCGCTTCTGGCAATAAGAATGTGTCTGTTGGCTGTGCAAGCAGTCGCAGCAAGCAGCTATATGCTACCGGGAAACGGGGGCGTCAAATTCATATTCTTGAGGAAAAAAACTTGTTTCACAAAGCACCTAGCATCCAGCGCAAGTTTGCCTATCGATTATTCATATGATTTTTAAACGCTTCCCTGTTGGTTTTTGAACACATTTTAAGTTGATTTATGAAAGAATCATAAGTTGACTTTTGAATGCATGCATAATGTACGTGATGTCTCTGTCAAGAGATTCCTCGTCGCATCTAGAAATAAACTTTCCGCAGACAAAAAAGGGGACGGGGCAATACGAACTGAGGGAGTAAAGCCGAACGTATGAATGCAAATCGCTGTCTGATTATGTGGTTGATTGGGTTTGCGAAAGATCAGCATCCATAGATTCCGACTACCAAAATGAAAATAAGCGACTGACAGGAATAACAGGTGAGAAAGATTACGTATTATCTTCTCAGTGTATCCAAGAAAATGAAATTTTGACAGAAAGTTTTTGGCCAGATCGCTATAATAGTACGGACCAGTAGTACAGTCCCCAGCTAGCAGTCGCTAAGTTCTGTTCTGGAAGTAACGTGTTGTACGAACATGTAACAACGCCTAACTGGAGAATAATCGTGTGATAACAAAACCTGTGATTCTGGCAGGGTTAGTGAAGTTAATCGGTGAACAAATTTTGACAGTGGCAGAAATAGCTACAGAATTGGTGATGACAAGATTGTTTGTTAGAACGAGGAAGGAGAAGAAACTGGGACATCACACAAATTATGGAAGAATTTATATAAAAATTTCGTAATACTACTTCTCGATCTCATACTTGAGAACCTGGTGCGTATGAATGAAATGTGAAACTATTCCCTAACATAAAGCTTTTTGCTTGTAGTAGGCCTAATAGGCATTTGATATTGGTAATTATTGGATTATTATCTGTCGTTTTATGAACATGACCATTTGTGCAAAAACAGTCTCGTTTATTTGGTGTGTTACAAAATTGCTGCCATATTAGAAAGACCTATTTTGTTGTATCTAGCAGACAGTGACAAAATAGACAGCTCGAGAAACCACACCGGTCTTGGGTATTATTTGTATTAACAGATTTTTCAGTATTAGATAACGACATTTCGATTTTTCATGTAGGAAAACGTTTGACGAACTTTGATGATGTAATAGATTCTTTCGCGGAAAGGAAAGCACGCCATGTAAAGCTGTAGCAAGATTAGAGACAAAAAAATGCTAGGAGCTAAGGTTTGAAGAAATGTGTAATTTCTTGCTTATCTCTTGTCAGTATTGGTTTTATATATCCTATATTTAATTTTGTGTCACATAAAACAGAAAGTTATTAGCTAATAGCCAATAAAGAGTTCAGGTTTTCTGAAGAGTTCTTGCTCTCTCGATTACAGATAATCCCATCCGCGCCGGCCGTGGTGACCGAGCGGTTCTAGGCGCTTCAGTCCGGAACCGCGCGACTGCTACGGTCGCAGGTTCGAATCCTGCCTCGGGCGTGGATGTGTGTGAAGTCCTTAGGTTAGTGAAGTTTAAGTAGTTCTAAGTTCTAGGGGACTGATGACCTCAGATGTTAAGTCCCATAGTGCTTAGAGCCATTTGAACCATTTGAATCCCATCCGCTATTAATTGCGAGATTTTTTTTAAAGAGGGGTAGGCTGCCAAACCGACCGACTGGGAGCAGGAGAGGCACCACAGGACATTTCGGTGTCCACTCTCCTGAATATAGTTTGGACGTGGGGTAGAAAAATGCTTTAGGAAGAGGCGTGGCACTGCACTTCGGCATACTTAAGACCAAATAATGTGTCTTACATTTCCTCGAATATATATGTCTTATGTTTCAGAATTTTCAGAAAGATGTGCGCTACAAGGTAAAAATATTTTGAAAATTCGATTTTTTTATTATTGACCCGGCTCGCAAATGTCGTAGATCCGGGGCTGATTCGCAGAGCAGTCTGAGTTATAGTGGGTAGTCTCCACGTGAGCCGTGTTTACATTTTGTGATTTTACTGTTTCTCCTTCGTTTGCTCTCACGTCAAATGAAAACAAAACGGATATCTGTGGCCGCGAGTTATCAAGTGAATTAAAACACATAAACATATTTACGGAAGGCTGAAATATGTCATTAGTTTCAGATTTTATTTTATTTTCGCCTTGCTGACAGTCAAGCATTAAGCGCCTTGCGGAGCAATGAAGTTATTTTTGTCTGTTTGGCTAAAGAAATTTGACTTTTGTTAACCTTTTCAGCAGAGGCAGTCAATGTATTTGAAACGAAACGTTGAAATCCACGGTACTGGCTAGTTTCAACTGTTCGCTGTATTTCAAGTGCACGTTTTCATTTTCTAGCACGTACGGCATTATGCTATAATAAAGAACCAAACATGATATAATACAGTACTGGTGCTCCAAGAAAATTTACATCCCGAAAACCACACTGAAAAGCTTAATATCAGGTCGAGGTCTACTTCATTGGGTATCTGGACATACGAATGTGCCCTTTAAGTATGCACTTTAAATGTGCACATTTTAATATGGTTAACGAAATTACGATGCTCTTTCAGCATGCTCTGATGTCTTGTTTCTTTTATGACATAATGTACGATCTTTCAATGTTTTACACGTAAGTACATACGGGCTTCCTACGTCATGACAGCTGCGCAAGCGCGGTGTCGCCTGTGATCTGCGCTCTCTGGCAACTGCTGAAACCAACCTATTTCTAACAGGTCGCGCGAAAATATTGCAAATAGTGGTTTGAAAGCGTTACTTTCAAAAGTAAATATCCTTTTACGTAAGTTGAGTTATGTGCAAGAATGTACCAGGAATTTATTAAATCACAGAGCGTTTGACTCTCAATTAAAAATCAATTCTTTGATGGCGAGCCATGTAGAAGACTTTCGAACCCTGAAGATCAGACATTTATGTCATTATTAAAAATTTTACTGGCACATTTGTGTGATATATCTTAAGGTGTAACACGCATAAAAAAGATCAACAGTATATGCGAAAGCCTAGCTTCTCTTGCAGCTTGAGACCAATATTATATGTGAAAGCTTTGCGTTTCTCTTACCAACACTATGTATATTAAACTATTAACTTTCCCTGTTTGTGAGTTCGTGGTACTTAACAGTGATGTTGCTGTTGGCTCACTACATCACGTGTCCTATGCTCCGAATATCCGCTGTCATCGGCTGGCGAGATCATGTGACATGAGCTACGAACGGCTTACAAAAGCGCATCGAAATCACGATTTTAATGATTTGGAAAGTAACATGCCGTGTTTGGTGGAATTCCAATGTATGCTTTCGTAATACGAAAATACGCAGCGTACAAGTTGCTGCACATCAAAGATATTTCCAAAACATGTCTTTTTACCTGAGTTTCGTTTTCTAAAGTGCCGGCAAATTGTACGCCCGTGTATAAAACCATAACCATTCAAAGGATTGATAAGGGAAAATATACTGTCATCCGGGAGAAAGTGTATTTTTAACCGGATAATCCGGGAAAAATCCGGGAATTTTTTTTTCCTTGTCCACGTATACACCCTGAATAAGCCAGCATGAGACAAGGTTGTAGAGATGGTAGATTTCTCGAACAGGCAACAGCATGGCACAAAGTAGTGACAGCGTCGGCAATAAAGAAATTAAGAACAACGGCGGCGAAGAGAAAAGAAAGAGTGGGAAGTAACGCTAAAACAAGGAGCTATGAAAGAAGTCAGTAGGTTCTGACACAACCGTGTAGACTATCAAGCAGATAGAAGGGTGTATGTCACAAATTCTTCCTGCTGTACTATGGGCAAGTGAGGATCCGGGACGTTAGTTATGCCAGTGTCGTAGTGTTGGTGAATCTCAAGCCAGGTAAATAAAGGGGAAAACACAGTATTTGCCATGTTAAACCTTTTAGGGAGTTACTCAAAATGTGAACAAGGCCTTTGGGATAAGAAGAAATGACAGAATCTAGTAGGTTTAAGGGAAATCAGGTGATAGGTAGCGAAATATGTGGTGATTCAAATTATATTACGAGTTACTTGGAGTAAATGTAGGCATTGGGAAAGAAGAGGCCAACTCGGGAGTACAGTGCGTAGATTATATCATAAAGGAGGGATTTATATTACCGACAATAAGAAACTATAGTTAAGTGCATAAGTTTTGCCAGTAGCAGAGGGAAGGTGCATTATGAGAAGGAGTGGAATACTAGAATGTACAGGAAAGCACGCGGCTTCTTGAAAGCTTGGGTTTGTTTTGCCAAATTAGTAAGCAAAAGAGAGAATCAACACTTGTGAGGGGAACAGTAGATGATTTTTTTTGTATTGGTCCATGATGAACGAGTGTCGGGACGTAATGTGTGAGGCTGAATATGATGGGTATGATGGCCCACATCCAGAATACATGCGGTATATTTTAGTACGAGTATATTGTGGAAGAAAGTGGATGACATTGTATATTTGTCGTAGATCAGCGAGCAAGTGTTGTGCCTTAAAACTAGTCGAAGGATGTGAAGGGCGAAATAAGTAGACTAATAGTAAAGTATGTGACCGAACAGCTGGCCAGGGGATAAACTTGATTGTAACGAAGGATTCTTGCAAAATAAAACGAAATTTTTATTTTTTCCGTTTAAGTATAAAGCGGCGACATTTATTGCAGGGAGAGACAAAGTAGGTAATAAATACTAAAGAAGATACACACTTTGTACAACCTCACTGACAACCATGGAGGAATGTAAGGAATACAAGAATAACTGGGGCTGCACTGCCCATTGACACAGTGAGAAAAAAAATTATGTCCCACCAATTTAAATGGCATGAAGGCCAGACATAATAAGGTTATTTGAAAGTAATGTTATGTTGTTATTTTGTTTTGTAATATGTTCACAGGTAAGAGACAGTTGTGCCACAGTAACGATGACGAGAAGGGGACAGTCATGCTTATGGCACTCCTTATAGTGTGGGAATTCGAAATGATGAAAGGAAAGAAAAGACATAAGGGAGATGTGGAAGTACGGGGACAAGCACGTAGAAAAAAAAAAAAACGCCAGGCTCGTTATGGGCGATGATATATTCTCTCCTCTTTTGGATTAGATGTGTGTGTGTGTGTATGTGTGTGTGTGTGTGTGTGTGTGTGTGTGTGTGTCTAACTGCCCACAGTTTACTACTCTCGAGGCTCATCCCAGGGATTGGGGGCCCTCCTGCAGGGCCGTCAGCTTGTCCCCAGTTCACATTAGTATAGAGGAATGTATAGAGGAAGTAACATGGGAAGCAAAAAGGGGAGGCTACATGTATATAACGGATAGACTGTATGATGGCATGTTCTACTAACCATTTATAACGATACTGACCACTAAACTTACAACGCTAAAGGATGTTCAGTTGTAAATAGATATATAAGACGTAAATTATTAATTTTTATAATAATGAATAGGTCATGCTAGGATAGTGTAGGAGGAAGGATGAAAACCTAATAGAGACGTATTGCAAATAGAACTGCACCATTTGAATGTAACAGATGTAGAAAATCCAGGAAACTTGTTTAGAATAATGAATGTTGGAATAAAGATGTTAGTGTAAATAAATAAAAGATATGCTGGTAAGGATGAGCAGCGTACAATATGTGATGACAGTGGGGTGGCAGGCAGAATGGGAGAGCCATGTGCAGGAAGCACTAATGTGAACTGGGGACAAGCTGACGGCCCTGCAGGAGGGCCCCCAATCCCTGGGATGAGCCTCGAGAGTAGTGAACTGTGGGCAGTTAGACACACACACACACACACACACACACATACACACACACACACACACACACACACACACACACACTTATATATATATATATATATATATATATATATATAATTCTTGAGAAAAAAATAAGATATATTGAGCCGTTTGGCGGATGAAGCCGCATGAGACATCCTGCCCAACAATGCCATACGATCATTTCATATTTCATAGCTCTCTTGTTCAGTTTTAGAAAACCAAATGAATAACACATTTGGCGACACCTTTGGTTGCCTGATTGGCTAACTTCAATGATAATTTACTCAGAAATGGCGCAAAATATAGAATTTTTGTCTTAAAAGTTATTTCTCAGCACAACCAACCCTGCAGTACTCTTACAAGCTTTTCAGACTGTTTCCGACCATCCTATAAATATAATGCGATGGTGGTAAGTAAAATGATTTGCACTAGACTAATTTGGGACTGTTGTCTCAAATGTGTACCTGAAACAGACGTTTTCTGTCAATAATGGTCATCACATTAAAGACCTGATGAGCAGTATTTGTTTGGGTCGATTCTAGCTAGAAATTGCAAAAACCAATTTGCAAATATATACCGAAACACCAGAGGAAATGCATCTTACGACTCTTTCGAGGGGCAGCTTGTACCTCCGATCACTAATGATATATTGACACAGTTGCATATTTGTACACAATCTTTTAAAAACAATTTCCTGAAAGTTTAGTCTGTATCACTTGTATTTAAATTTCTCTGTTTCATCGATATCCAGAAACTCGTACTGGATATGATGTTTGTGTGTCAAATTCTTCAGACCATACCGCGTTTAAACCATATCCAGACATTCTCTTTACGTACACAAGAGAAATTGATTTGCTGTCTGCGTATACATTGGGCTGATAATGAGCTGCTGTTCAAGACCGCCTTGCACGGTTGTAACCTGGAGATTGGTTCTCTCCAGAAGAAAATTAATCATGGTTATATACCCATTAAACAGTGCTACTGTGAGTTGTAGCCTGGCCAGCTCGACGTCGTCCGAAAAGTAATGGTGTCTGTCGTTCTCCCAAAGTGTGTTTTAAAGTCTCTGCTTTGTACCACACTTCTGTGGCGGAGTTGGTGTCAACTTCGTGGCGTGTGCCAACACTGTGTTGTGGCATAGCCACTGTTTTGTCCTACTAAGCTGCTGGTGTGGGCGTGTCCCGCGCTGCTCCTAAGGGTATGGCGCAGTCGCCACGTTGTGGTTCAGTCACTGCTGATCCCGACCATTCTGCTACTTACAGTACGCTGCGTCAATCACACAGCATGTAGCTTACGAGGAACACACGGCACGTGGTCAGAGGAACTTTTATTCAGCACGACCATCTACCGTGGCAACGATGTTACATGATCGTATGACTTTTTTCCTCCATTTCCAGTATATGTAGGTTGTGGTCCAGATTGATGTACACACCGGTTCCTGTAATATCCAGTAGCACGTCTTCTTGCATTGATGCATGGCTGTATTCGTCGTGGCCTACTACCCACAAGTTCATCAAGGCACTGTTGGTCCAGATTGTCCCACTTTTCAATGGCGGCTCGGCGTAGATCCCTCAGAGTGGTTGGTGGATCACCCCCATCCATAAACAGCCCTTTTCAATCTGGTTGCACTATCGGTCGGAGGATGACATTCACGTATGATACAGCCGTTTACGGCGCGTTCCATGACCACCAGCGGCGTACGTCGGCCCCACATAATGCCACCCCAAAACATCAGGGAACCTCCACCTTGCTGCACTCGTTGGACAGTGTGTCTAAGGCGTCTATCCTGACTGGGTTGCCTCCAAACACGTGTCCAACGATTGTCTGGTTGAAGGCATATGCGACACTCATCGGTGAAGAACGTGATACCAATCCTGTGCGATCCATTCGGCATGTTGTTGGAGCCATCTGTACCGCGCTGCATGGTGTCGCGTTTGCAAAGATGGACCTCGCCGTGGACGTCGGGAGTGAAGTTGCGCATCATGCATCCTATTGCGCATAGTTCCAGTTGTAACACGGCGTCCTGTGGCTGCACGAAAAGCATTATTCAATATGGTGGCGTTGCTGTCAGGGTTTCTCCTAGCCATAATCCATAGGTAGCAGCCATCCACTGCAGTAGTGGCCCTTGGGCGGCATGAGCGAGGCATATCATCGACAGTTCATGTCTGTCTGTACCTCCTCCATGGCCGGACAACATCGTTTTCGTTCACTCCGAGACGCCTGGACACTTGCTTTGTTGAGAGCCCTTCCTGGCACAAACTAACAATGCGGACGCTATCGAACCGCGACATTGACCGTCTAGGTATGGTTGACAACACGAGCCGTGTACCTCCATCCTGGTGGAATGAGTGGAACTGATCGGCTGTCGGACCTCCTCCGTCTAATAGGCGTTGCTCATGCATGGTTGTTTACATCTGTGGGCGGGTTTAGTGACATCACTGAAAAGTTAGAGGTACTGTGTCCGTGATACAATATCCACAGTCAACGTCTATCTTCAAGAGTTCTGGGAACTGGGGTGATGCAAAACTTTTTTTGATGCGTGTATTTTCATGTTTTTATTGTTTTCTGCTTGCTTAACCGGTATCATGGAGTTAAGTATCATTTTCTCATGTTTCCAAGTCAGTGGCGTGTACTTTTCTGGTTAAACAGCATGTACGAGATGTGAAGTTATCGCAATATATACACTTCTGGAAATTGAAATAAGAACACCGTGAATTCATTGTCCCAGGAAGGGGAAACTTTATTGACACATTCCTGGGGTCAGATACATCACATGATCACACTGACAGAACCACAGGCACATCGACATAGGCAACAGAGCATGCACAATGTCGGCACTAGTACAGTGTATATCCACCTTTCGCAGCAGTGCGGGCTGCTGTTCTCCCATGTAGACGATCGTAGAGATGCTGGATGTTGTCCTGTGGAACGGCTTGCCATGCCATTTCCACCTGGCGCCTCAGTTGGACCAGCGTTCGTGCTGGACGTGCAGACCGCGTGAGACGACGCTTCATCCAGTCCCAAACATGCGCAATGGGGGACAGATCCGGAGACCTTGCTGGCCAGGGTAGTTGACTTACACCTTCTAGAGCACGTTGGGTGGCACGGGATACATGCGGACGTGCGTTGTCCTGTTGGAACAGCAAGTTCCCTTGCCGGTCTAGGAATGGTAGAACGATGGGTTCGATGACGGTTTGGATGTACCGTGCACTATTCAGTGTCCCCTCGACGATCACCAGTGGTGTACGGCCAGTGTAGGAGATCGCTCCCCACACCATGATGCCGGGTGTTGGCCCTGTGTGCCTCGGTCGTATGCAGTCCTGATTGTGGCGCTCACCTGCACGGCGCCAAACACGCATACGACCATCATTGGCACCAAGGCAGAAGCGACTCTCATCGCTGAAGACGACACGTCTCCATTCGTCCCTCCATTCACGCCTGTCGCGACACCACTGGAGGCGGGTTGCACGATGTTGGGGCGTGAGCGGAAGACGGCCTAACGGTGTGCGGGACCGTAGCCCAGCTTCATGGAGACGGTTGCGAATGGTCCTCGCCGATACCCCAGGAGCAACAGTGTCCCTAATTTGCTGGGAAGTGGCGGTGCGGTCCCCTACGGCACTGCGTAGGATCCTACGGTCTTGGCGTGCATCCGTGCGTCGCTACGGTCCGGTCCCAGGTCGACGGGCACGTGCACCTTCCGCCGACCACTGGCGACAACATCGATGTACTGTGGAGACCTCACGCCCCACGTGTTGAGCAATTCGGCGGTACGTCCACCCGGCCTCCCGCATGCCCACTATACGCCCTCGCTCAAAGTCCGTCAACTGCACATACGGTTCACGTCCACGCTGTCGCGGCATGCTACCAGTGTTAAAGACTGCGATGGAGCTCCGTATGCCACGGCAAACTGGCTGACACTGACGGCGGCGGTGCACAAATGCTGCGCAGCTAGCGCCATTCGACGGCCAACACCGCGGTTCCTGGTGTGTCCGCTGTGCCGTGCGTGTGATCATTGCTTGTACAGCCCTCTCGCAGTGTCCGGAGCAAGTATGGTGGGTCTGACACACCGGTGTCAATGTGTTCTTTTTTCCATTTCCAGGAGTGTATTTTTCGTAAGCACACTTAATTTTTCGGACTAATAGTTCTCAAGAAAATGTAATATGTGTTGATATTCAAAATTTTCACTTTGTATCCATTTTTGTGCTAGCACTGACAAGATGGTCCATGATCGAAGCCGGTTGCGAATAAATGTATTGTAAGACAGCACAGTGTGTATCATGCATTTCTCCGAGCGTAAGAAAATCATTACTGGTTCCTAGTCTCTGCAGCAAGGAAGGGCAGGATGGTAGTCTATTGCCAAATTGTGATTTAACAGTTACAGAGAAGTACCGATGACGAAAGGCAAAACGCATTTAAAAATCAGACAGACAGAATTTGCTGTACATCTGAAGATAATATTTTAAATGGCGAGAGTAGAGGGGAAGGCAGATTAATAGTTCTTCAAAGCAATGATCAAACAAGTCTTGCTGTTGCGCCTTTAATTATACATTGCTTAGTGTTAACACCCACAGGTCAGCATTACTTCATACAACAGCATTTTCTCACGAGGAAGATGCTGCAGAGCTACTGCAAGAGTACGCAAAGATTTAAGCGGTTAATACACGTGTTGTTAATTTTTTTCACATGCTGTTCGAGAATGGACTGGCTTTGATATCGGAGTTCGACTAGCGTGCAGTATATCTCACACCCACATGGACACTGCACATTTGTGAACTTGTTCCCTTTTAATTACTTAATAGTATGCTGTGTGATCTACATTACGCATGTACTGTCTGATCAGAAGCATCTAGACACCTACTAGTGGACATTAATACTGTATGTGTCTTCTAGTCGAAATGGACACAGTATTTAAAAACGAAAATCGTGACTGGCAGAGTTGTGTCATGTATGTAGAAGTTGCGTCCGTTTGTCTGTCTCCCAGGTTAGCCTGTGTTTGTCGGACATTTGCATTGTAATCCCCAGCCCAGTTTATCATCTCCGCGATAAATCGGGTTCCGTGGAAGAACGACAAGGTAATTACCGCAAAACTGTTGGGAAATTTTTGGGAACGCGCGTTCGAGGTAGAATGAGCGACAGTTCTACAGCTGCCATAATGTATCTCACATAGAGGCCATAGGAATGAGAAAAGCGAGATGACTATCCGCTATTCAATGTGCTCTTTGGGCAGAAAAATCACTGGAATATGTACCAAGCACCCTCCATCGATACAGTGATATGTGATATACAGTGGATATCATAATTAAAGGCGTAAACGCATATAGTTGAAAGTACACGATACTAGAAGCACAAAACTCTCAGAAGGCACAGCCAGCTACCACTGACTTGATTCTGTGTTACCGTCATCCCAGTTGGAAAAGCTAACAATACTGCACAAGGTTAAGAAAAGTTATTAGAGATACTTCAACAGAAGTGCAGGTGTTTTGAATGAACAGGACAACAGTTATATAACTGTGATCATAATTGACCTTTTCAGTCCGTGGGTACATATTCCGAGTTTTCACTACAGCCGACTTCAAAATTCGGAGTACACATACGTGAACTTCGGGTTACATCTTCAAAGCTATTTCTGTATTTCCTATACAGTGTAAATAGTAACTTATTTTATTTTGCCTCAGGACAACCTCACGATTATGTAATGCTTTGGCTGTATGTAACTTGACTGTTAGGAAACAGATGTTATAACGTCAGTTTATTTTCAGTTATCAATGACGAAGAAATACTTCGTGACCCGGGGGGGGGGGGGGGGCGGGTAATATCAGTCCTGTGTTGAAAGAGAGCCACATGGTACCTGTAAGTGGCGAATTATATCGTTTAACCATTAGCCATAGTTAACTATCGGATTACGTGCAAAAGATCTTGTGCAGAGGAAGGAGTTTCAAAATATAACAGATTGTCCTAGTAGACGTTAGACTGAATTTTGCAAGTGAGCTGATAAAGTGAACAGATCTGTGGATGAACGCCCGAGAGCTCTGACAGTTATGCATCTGATGACAAAACATTCAAGAGAAGTTTTTTCCCCAAACCTAAGCCGCTATGACCACTGTTATCACCTTCCCCAGTACGCAGTGGCGAAGAATGCCTGTAAATGTTGCTTTGAAGGGTGCAGAACCATGTGCAAGAAGTGTAACTTGCTTTTAAAATCCCGTGAACAAAAAATCTTAATATGCGCCATAAAATATTTTTTCTTCTACTGGTTAAGACCCGAAGTACACATATGTTTCTTCAAATATTTCAGAAAATATACAAAATATTAAGCAAAATAATGTAATTTAGAGTGTAATTATGTGTAACAACAGTAAATGGAAATGTCGTGTGGCTAGGGCCTCCCGTCGGGTAGGTCTTTCGATTTGACGCCACTTCGGCGAGCTGCGTGTCGATGGGGATGAAATGATGATGATTAGGACAACACAACACCCAGTCCCTGAGCGGAGAAAATTTCCGACCCAGCCGGGAATCGAACCCGGGCCCTTAGGATTGACAGTCTGTCACGCTGACCACTCAGCTACCGGGGCGGACTGTAACAACAGTAAAATACACGGTGAAAACATTTTTATTTACTTATTTTTGTCACCTAGCCTTAGGACGATAAAGGAGGTGTTCAGAATATCGTCCTTGTACCCTGATGTAGGCTTGTACCCGTCACCACAACGAGTTTCGAATCCTTTCAAACATCCTGGATCATTTCGAAATTCTTGACTAGCAGTGACAAGTCTCTGCTCCAATTCTTCAACCGTTCAAAATGGTTCAAATGGCTCTGAGCACTATGGAATTTAACTTCTGAGGTCATCAGTCCCCTAGAATTTAGAACTACTTAAACCTGACTAACCTAAGGAGTTCACACACATCCATGCCCGAGGCAGGATTCGAACCTGCGACCGTAGCGGACATGCGGTTACAAACTGAAGCGTTTAGAACCGCACGGCCACACCGGCCGGCTCTTCAACCGTGTTAAACGGAGTAGCCTGCACTGCATCTTTAACACAGAAACTCATGAGTTTCAGATGATCTTGAGTTTACGGTAGAGATCCTCCTCGCGCAATCCATTTTTGGCTGTAACGGCGCGTTAGATATCGTCTGACCACTGCAGCAAAATGTGCCGATGCTCCGCCATGCATGTATTTCATCCTCTGACGGTGCTGTAAGGGTACATCCTAAAGCAAACCTGCAAGATGATGCTGCAGAAACCAAAGGCAATCCCATCCATTGAGTTTTTTTGGTAACATGTACAACCCAATAAGACGATCAGCTAATACCACTAACCACACATTCAAAAACGTCGCTGATGTGGCGAGTCATGCACAGCATGCGAGTTGGAGCCTAGATGGCTCCAAACGTGAGAATTATGGTAATGAAACACGTCAACACGAGTGAACCCTGCTTCATCAATTAATAAAATTGTTATTGTCAAACTTAGTGTTGCCCACAGCTCGTTATTGCAGCCGATACAGAACGTTAGTCTAAGACCAGAGTCCTCCTCAGTCAGACGCTGAACTCGTTGGAGGTAACACGGGTACACTGCAGAGCGATGTATTATTCTCCAGACCCTACTGTGGCTCATTCCATAAATCTGTATGGCAAGTCTCCTTGTCGAGATTCCTGGAGAGTGTTCGACCGTTTCCAGCACCACATCATCAAGCAGAGGCATATTTCGTGCAGGACTAATCGCTCGCGCTGCATGTGCAATGCTCCCAGTTTCTCGGAGGTACTGATGCACCCTTGTGAATGTTCGACTGTCAGGGTGCCTTCAGCCAGGGTATGCTTCTTGGAACAAGCGTGCAGCCTCCCATGCACTGCCGCGGGTACTAACATACGTGAATTGCATATCCACATATTCCTCGGTATTGTAATGGTACGTGTTATCACCAACACTCGTACAGCACGATTGATGCTCGCAAGTAACTGACCTGAGTGGCTATAGTGTACTGTACTGTCGTATCCATTCTGTTTACGGCTCCACAGCTCTAAAATGTAAGCAAAGCCAGCACCATGGAACAGCATGTGGTACTTACACAGAATCACGGCAGTAGTGGCTAGGAACCACAAAGTAGCAATTATCTCGCAAACGGTTTGTTTGCAGACTTACGTTTGCTCAGACTTTTTTGCTTCTTGTGTCGTATACTTTCAACTAGATGCGTTTACACGATTAATTATCATACAATCTGTGTATGGGACGATAAGTGTGTTAAGACTGCCATGTCTACGGTGCTTAGCAATGAGATACGTAACGATTTAGGATTGCTCATTTTTCTCTCGTGCTATTCCAAAGTGGTATGACGTTGATAGCGGATTTAGGGTAGGTTAGCGTAAATCTCATCAAATGGTTCAAATGGCTCTGAGCATTATGGTAGTTAACTTCTGAGGTCATCAGTTCCCTAGAACTTTGATCTACTTAAACCCAACTAACATAAAGACATCACACACATCCATGCTCGAGGCAGGATTCGAACCTGCGACCGTAGCGGTCGCGCGATTCCAGACTGTAGCGCCTAGAACCGCTCGGCCACCCCGGCCGGCGTAAATCTCAGCCCTCTGTTGCAGGAACACACATGGAATATCAGTATTTGTGGGAACAGTCAACAGTTTATGCTCCTTTTTTCTCAAGATCTATGGAATAACAAGATGCACAATGTCCAGTCTACCACATACTCTCTGCCACAATTAGACGGTGACAGTCCTCCCAGTGCTGTTATTTAAATAACTGATGCGATGAACTACATTCTCAAAAAAAATGGTTCAAATGGCTCTGAGCACTATGGGACTTAACATCTATGGTCATCAGTCCCCTAGAACTCAGAACTACTTAAACATAACTAACCTAAGGACAGCACACAACACCCAGCCATCACGAGGCAGAGAAAATCCCTGACCCCGCCGGGAATCGAACCCGGTATACATTCTCAAGGGATATAGTTTCAATGGCGAGAATATAGGGAAAGGCAGATTATTAGTTCTCCAGAACAATGATCAATCATGCTTTGCTACTGCACCTTTGATTATTCATTGATTAGTACAGCATTCACAGTTATGCATCGCTTTGTACTGTGTCTTCGTATACGTCTACATGATTACTCTGTAATTCACAATTAAATGCTTGACAGAGGGTTCATTGAACCAACTTCAAGCTACTTCTCTCTCGTTCCACTTTCGAAAAGTGCGCGAACAAAACGAACATTTAAATCTTTCCTTGAGAGCTCTGAGCTCTCTTATTCTATTATGATGGTAATTTATCCATATGTAGTTGGGTGCCAACAAAATATTTTCACACTTTGGGGAGAAAGGAGAAATTTGGTAACTGAAATTTCATGAAAAGGTCCTGCCGCAACGAAAAACGCCTTTGTTTTAGTGATTGCCACACCAATCCGTGTATCCATGGCACTGTATCCCCTGTTTCGTGATAATACAAAACGAACTGCCTTTCTTTGTCTTCATGCAGCCGGCACGTGAAAATACAGCTGTGGATGGCGTATGGTGGGCTTCAGGGTCCGATTTTGCACCGTCTGGAGCTTTTCGATGTGGCTGGTGGTGGGGTTTCGCACACCACGGCTGCGTACTCCAGCAACTTTTTTGTTGTCTTGGGTCAGTCCCAACTGATGTGCATATCACACCACACAGCAGAACTCCAGAAGTGGGCGGACAAGCGTAGTGTAAGCTGTCTCTTTGGTAGACCTGTTGCATTTTATGAGTGTTCTGCCAATAAATCGCAGTCTTTGGTTTGGTCTCCCCACAACATTATCCACATGATCATCCAACTCAAGTCATTCGTAACTGTAATTCCTAATTATTTAGTTGAGTTTACAGGCTTTAGATTTATCGTGAAATCGAAATTTAGCGGACTCCTTTTAGTACTCATGTGGATGACTTCACACTATTCATTATTAGAGTCAACTGCCAGTTTTCGCATCATACAGATCAACTAAACTAAACTCTTCCCGAACAGGCCCAACGGTACTTACCGGCCGCCGTGTCATCCTCAGCTCATAGGCGTCACTGGATCCGGATATGAAGGGGCATGTGGTCAGCACACCGCTTTCCTGGCCGTATGTCAGTTTCCGAGACCGAAGCCTCTACTTCTCAACCAAGTAGCTCCTCAGTTTGCCTCACAAGGGCTAAGTACACAGCGCTCAGCAGACCGGATGGTCACCCATACAAGTGCTATCCCAGCCTGACAGCGCTTAACTTCGGTAATCTGACGGGAACCGGTGTTACCACTGCGGCAAGGCCGTTGGCACACCATTCAGATACCGTGTCTAAATTATTTTGCAATTGTTTTTTATCATCCGATGACTTAACAAGACTGTAAATGACAGCCTCCTCTGCAAACCATCAAAGATGGCTGCTCACATTGTTTACTAAATCATTTACGTAGTTCAGCAACAGCAGGAGGTGTTCGCAGTCGCGTTTAATGGCAAGTGTTCTAGGCTTGACTGGAGGCAGGCAAAGCACTTGCGTACTATTCTCGCTTCTCCTCGGTGTTGTGGAACCGTTGTGGCCTCTCTTGTATGGATTGGCCTTAGGTAGTTGTGTTTTCTATGTCCTCCTCAGTGGTTGTGTGGAGTGCTACTCCCTCAGCATGTTGGGAAAATGTGTAGTCGGCCTGTGGTCCGTTTGGTGGTCCAGTTTCCTGACGATCCGGTTGTGAAATAGACCCACCTTTTCGTACGGGCCTGAATCTGATGCCCATGCCCTCAGGCAGCCGACACGTGAAAACACAGATGTGGAAGGCGCATGGTGAGCTTCAGGGCCCCATTTTGCACCGTATGGAGTTCTTCGATGTGGCTGGCGGTGGCAATTCGCCACACCACGGCTGCGTACTCCACTGGTCTGACCAGCGATACAGCGTGATGCCGTGGTGCGGAGGCAACGTCGGCGACTGGTTAAGCGCGAGGTGGTATTACGCAGACAGTATGTCGTGGCAGTGAGTCGCAAACCGTAAACAAACGAGAAGTCGACTGCCCGAGGGGAGAGGAGAGGTGCGGGGAAATAAGCACCGCCTCCCTCTCGGAGGGCTGCCATCCTACGTCCGCGTTCTGTGCTTCCACGAAAGTAGAACTGACGTAACGGTCATAGGGATCGCTGATTCATTTCGTTATGGTGAGAGTCGCATTCGAGCCCTTTATGCACCAGGATTACTCTCTTCACTCATTTCAGAATAAGAAAAAAATCAGTCTGCAACAAAAGGCAAATTGGAGTAACAAAGTATTTGGTAGTGGCTGCACCAGAATTGTTTGTTGTGTTTGGCAGTGGTAGTTCAGGCCCAACTTGTACCGGTACCTCATGCAACTATAGTTCATAAATCTTCCCGCCAGAACTGCCACTATGTAGTGTGTGTACAATAACACACACATTGTTTATTTCTCCCTCGTCTTATTGAAGAGTGGGGAATGACACTGATATTGGATTTGTCTAAGGAAACTTATACCTTCTCCCACAAGGACAAACCTTTCCAGTCCAGATACATTAGGTACGCCTGTACCACCACGTACAATAGCAACTGTTAACCATCCGTTCCCATGGGTAAAGGAATCATTGATGTCGATGCTGAAGTTCAGTCTGCAACCACAGAAGACAGCGGGTCCATCCAAAAGAGAATGTGCAGCGACAGATTTAATAGTATTCTTTTTCTTGTCGGCGGTAGGTGCCTCTAGGTGGCATGTGGATTTGCAAACATTTGCCTACCGTTAGTATTGTTGTTGCCATGATTGTAGGGCAGGTAACTTTCAGAGGTGGTGGAACGGAGCAAAAAAAAAAAAAAAAAAAAAAAAAAAAAAAAAAAAAAAAAAAAAAAAAAAATGCTCTGAAATGCATATCTTAAGAGCTATGAGCACTCCTTCATCTTCGACCTGTGAAACACATCTGTTCTTGCGGACTCTGGTTCCCATATTTTGGAGGAGGCAGTATGGACCAAAAAAAGAAAAAAGTTGAATAAACAAAGACGGTAAAATGCAGACCTCAAGAGCTTGCCAATAGCCGAGTACGCTGTGAAAACGACCTCTTTCTTAGCAGGTACTCCGTGGGTATGCTAAATAGACTGCTGCTGCAGCTATTACCCCGCATCATTTAAAATTATAGATTACTCCCCATGAAGCTAGTAGCCTACTTGAAAAATCAACTGCCGCACACATCGGAAAACGTTATTGGTAAGTTCCTGAACTCGTTAGGGGCCTCGCCCGTTGCTTACGGCTGGGGAACCTGGGCACTTCAATGGAATAAATTACTTTAATGCTTGCTGAAGGACAGAATTTGATCTGATAAAATAATATGTATTCAAACAGTGTACAAAAATTACTTTTGACACATAATATTTGAGATTATAAAACAATCTGAGAATGAATTTATATAATTAAAATAGAACAATGATAAGAAATGAATGGTTAATAGGGTCACCACCAGCATGATGCTGGAAAGTTACGGTTGGGATGTGCCCAGAAACATAAAGAACACCAATTATGCTTTCAACTGTGATTGCAAAATTCTGAAATTACCCAGAAAAGGTACGAATTCGAACAGAACTCACGACAAGCGAACTTCCAGCGTACAGATATTGAAGGGTAGACAATTCATTTATGAACATTGTCAAGCCCAGTACACAGGGATGAACAAAAAGGTGGAAACACAATAAGTTACCGTGCGCAACACAATGTAGGAAACCGTTGGCATTCAAACAGTTTACAGTCATCTAGGACTGGATAAATACGGCTTTCAGAGGAGTCTTATATCATCCTTCGTGCAAAATAGTAGCAAGTTCAGGTAAAGATGATGTAGATGGATAGCGATAGTGCACCCTTCTCTCCAAAGTAAACCACAAAGGTATAAAAACATGGCTGTGGTGGCCAGGGGAGACGCGACAGTTCTTCCTGGTGCTCACAAAACCAGTCCTGTGAACGGGGACCTCGTCGCCTTGGGACGCAACTTCACCACTGGGGGACAAACATTCTACCATGGGATAGACCTGACCAGCCAAAGTGGTCACATGATCCTTGGCAGTAATACAACCTTGCAGAGTAGCCATGAGACCCCATGGACTATCACAATATCTCTGAACCTCCGCCATGATTCACTCTTTGGACTTAAACTCGGCCAGGAGTTGGAAACAGTTTGAAACAAGATTCATCCGACCAAATGAGATTCTTCCATTCCTCCTTAGCCTAGGTTTTATGGCTTCGGCACGTAATTTTCCTGTTAAGGACATTTGCTTTACCGATGCGTGGCTTTGGAATTCCCGCTCGCCCTGCAATTCCCAGCTTATCGAGCTCCCTTTGTGTTGTTTTGGTGCTGACAGTATTCGCGAATGCGACCTTCTGTTCTGTAGTGACTTTTGAGGCTATCCTGTTACTTCACTCTTCAATGACCGTCTGTCACGATCACTCAGTGCACACTTTAGTCCGCGTTGTCACTTAGCACATGATGTTTCAACGCTTTCCCTACAAGCGGTATATAAATATTCGATAAGGTGCCTCTTTAAACACCGAACACTTCGGCTGCTTTGGCTACGGAATCACCCACCATACGAGCGCAAACTATTTCCCAAGTTCGAATTCACTTAGCTCCGACATAACGCTCTCACAATTATACAGAACACTGTTCTGACCACAACCGCCGATTAGAACGTATTGAGGACATTGCAGAGACACCGTTCGAGGTGTAATACACTCATGCTCATAAATTAAGGATAACTGCAGAATGTGATGCCACACAACGTGGCACTACACATAACTGGCGCTATTAGCATAGGCACATAGGGAACATACACGACACAGATCTGTAAGTCCACAGTATTGGTGATAAGTTGAGAAAACCGTCCCGACCCCGACATCAATATGGGATATGATCACCATGCACACGTACACAGACCGCACAACGGGTTGGCATACTCTGGATCAGGTGGTCGAGCAGCTGCTGGGGTATATATAGCCTCTCATTCTTGCATCAGTGCCTGTCGGAGCTCCTGAAGTGTCCTAGTGGTTTGCAGACGTGCAGCGATACGTCGACAGAGGGCTTCCGAGACGTGCTCGATGGAGAACAGGCAGGCCACTCCATTCGACTGATATCTTCTGTTTCAAGGTTCTCCTCCACGATGGCAGCTCGGTGGGGCCGTGCGTTATCATCCATAAAGAGGAAGGTGGGACCCACTGCACCCATGAAAAGGCGGACATACTGGTGCAAAATGACGTCCCGATGCACCTGACCTGTTACAATTCCTCTGTCAAAGAGATGCAGGGGTGTATGTGCACCAGTCATAATCCCACCCCACACCATCAAACCCCGACCCCCATACAGCTCCCTTTCAAGGACATAAAGGGGTTGCTACCTGATTCCTGGTTCACGCCAGATGAAAACCCGGTGAAAATCACTGTTCAGACTATAGCTGGACTCATTCGTGAACATAACCTGGGACCGCTGTTCCAATGATCATGTTCTGTGTTCTTGACACCAGGCTTTACGGGCTCTCCTGTGACCAGGGGCCAGTGGAATGCACCTTGCAGGTCTCTGGGCGAATAAACCATATCTGTTCAGTCGTCTGTAGACTTTGTGTCTGGAGAACTGTTCCAGTGGCTGCGGTGAGGTCCCGAGCAAGGCTACCTGCAGTACTCCGTGGCTGTCTGCGTGCACTGATAGTGAGATATCGGTCTTCTTGTGCTATTGTACACTGTGGACGTCCCGTACTGTAGCGCCTGGACACGTTTCCTGTCTGCTGGATTCGTTGCCATAATCTTGAGATCACACTTTGTGGCACACGGGGGGCCCGTGCTACGACCTGCTGTGTTTGACCAGCCTCCAGTCGCCCTAGTATTCTATCCCTCATAACGTCATCAGTATGTGTTCTTTAAGCCATTTTCAAAACACAGTCACCATTAGCACGTCTGAAAACGTCTGCACACTTGCTCGCTGCACCGTACTCTGACATGCACCAACACCCCTCTGCGTATGTGGACTGCTGCCGGGCCAGCGCCACCGTGCGACGACCGCAGGTCAAATGCACCGCATGATCATATCCCGAGGTGATTTAAACTCGCAAACCGCCCACCAGAGCGTTGTTTCACCATGTATCAGCATTATCCTTAATTTATGAGCATGAGTGTACAACAGGCTGGCTAGCATCTGCATTTGTTTGTCAAGCATGCTTTTCTCGTGGTGTTTCCATATTCTTGTCCAGTTCCTGAATACACTTAGTACTTTACAGGGGCGGTTTTGCTGAAGCGAATGTGAACGTAGGATCTGAAAGTCGACTATCGTTAGGCCTAAAACTTGAGTCTAACCCTAGACGTGCTACTATGGTTCCTGGACAAATATCTCAAGATATAATAGAGCGGATGAAAAGGACGCATGTTCGGTGGCTTCATTAATGACGGCTTTTAACCCAGTTGGTCTGTCTGTACGTAAAGAGTGTGCAGTTTTCATTAATGTGCCATAAAATTTTTGGAGTGTGGTTAAAGAGAGAAAAATTATTCCTTCTTTAATTCGCACTAGACTCGTACCATCACAAACATTATGAATGAAGGGAAAAGTACATATATTCAAAGTGTGGGAAAAGCTACGATTACTTCAAGGATCTGAGAAACCACGTGACACAGGTAAATCCAGGAAAATTACGTGATATCGAAACATTTATGTAGTTTATATGGCAAACAGTTAAGCCAGAAGTATTATTTCATGTGTAACAAGAGAAACACATATGCATCGGAGCAAATAAAATGTCTACAATGCTAGCCTTCAGTAGTTTCTAAGAGATGCTATATTAATCAGTTGGCGTTGAAATCTGAAGTTCCATTCTCGCCAGAAGAGACTGAATTTTAATCTTTTCAGGAATTCATTGATTGGAAGCAGGACGCTCAAAGAAATGCGTTGTCACTTTATGTAAAAAAGCATCTGTCGTATTATACTTTAAAGACACACATCATGTCTGTGCGTCATCGTTCAGGACATTACGTATCTAAGTAAGGATGAAGGGCTGCGTCACATGAATACTCAAGGGAATTACAAAATAGTAGGTGTCTGTCCTGCCAACATTTTAGTAACCGAAGTTGGTGATGCTAGCTGCAAAATCAAATCTGTGGTTACTCATGAGGATCATCAGAATGGTATGTCATCTAGGCTCGACAGAAGCAGAAAGAAATATGCTAGCTACGGACATGCAAATAGAGTTCCATTTGGTATATTAGTTGACAAAATAAAAGATATTTAATCAGGTTTTAAGCCAGAATGAATCCACCTGGTGACAGAAAATTGAGCCATGGCGACTGGCGCTAGTTATGCTCCATTTGCGTCGCTGATATCGACACTCGTCTGGTCTTGTATCTCTGACTGTTCCGCCTTTGGTTTTCCGGCTTGGGCTCTCTCCGGTCGGCGTTCAACGAGGCAACATGTTTCGAAGGCAGGCCCTCGTCTCGATCCTCAGTGCCTGGGCCTCGCCGCCCTTGCCCTTTTGGCGCCGTGAGTACGGTGCTGATTAGTCGGCGCGTTTGCGTGCGAAACGGTGTCGCGTTTGCGTGCGAAACGGTGGCGGGTTCGTCATCTCAGGCTGGACATCTTCTCATCGCGTAACTGGAAGCATTAAGTTACGTATGATTCATATGCTGCTGTTAACCTGTGAAGATTTGTGAAACTTCTGGTGTCACGTTGTATCTGCCGGAGACCAGTTAAGGGAGTCTAAGGCTTCTAAGTGTTGTTTCCGCGTAGCAGAGTCTAAGTATTTCAGGAAGTGCAAAAGGGCATGGAGTTTTAGTGCTTGTTTTTAAAGGTTCCTTGCAGTGTTAATTTGATGTAGTACGTTCATTAGTGTGCTCTTCTCCCAGTTTTAGTTTTAGACTCTCTTTTAATCTGAAGGGCAGAGTTTTGTTAAGTCAGTGTAATTTTAATTGTTCTCCTATTCGGTAAATGTCTCAGTTTGGTTTTCAGCTATGTTACAGATAGTCACGTAGTTAGTAAGCCGTTCATGGTCTTGAAAAAGGTGAATCGCGAGCTGAATTTGTCTGTCGCGTAAATTATTTGCTATTGCAGAAATTTTCTGGTATGTGAGGCAGATGGGGTTTGTCACCTTGGCGTACAGGCTGAGATCGTGTGTGCGTTCGGCGTGTTTCCTGCCCTGGCTTGCAGCCTGATCATCTTCGAAATTGCTTGGCGGTTGCTTTTTACTCGTTTGTTCCGAGTACCACCACGTATAAGCCGCGCTCCCATCCTTTAGTTAAATATCCGGCCTGTCCTCCGGGACGAAAGAGATCTTTTTATAAGTAACGCAAGGTGAATCATTAGAGTTATGTAAATTGTGGTTACGTAAGGAGGAGGAGGATATTAGTGTTTAACGTCCCGTCGACAACGAGGTCATTAGAGACGGAGCGCAAGCTCGGGTGAGGGAAGGATGGGGAGGGAAATCGGCCGTGCCCTTTCAAAGGAACCATCCCGGCATTTACCTGAAGCGATTTAGGGAAATCACGGAAAACCTAAATCAGGATGGCCGGAGACGGGATTGAACCGTCGTCCTCCCGAATGCGAGTCCAGTGTGGGTTACGTAAGCAATGAACCGAATAGGGTGCTTATGGTGGTGACTGTATGTGGTCCTTTTGCAATCAAATCTAATTCTTATCTTTAAAATACTGTTTGTTATATTAATTCATGATCCAATCACATAGTTTTTCTAAGGTCAGTTGTATATTTGCTTAAGAGGAGAAAGGTCCGAATTAAATTTTTATGTTATTCTGATGCTGTAATTCTGTCATAATGAGATCTGTTCTGTAGTTGAAATTAAAATTATGTACCAACCACAAGTTTGTCCATCAGCAAAGGTCCCGAGCTTTCTATCTCCTTTGAGTAGCTGTAGTTAAATTGCAATTTTGGTTTCTCTAGCAGGTAACTTGAGCAGTGACACAGCTCATAAATATTTGTAGAAACTAAGTATTATCATGTCACGAGAGATAAAGCTGATGGTAGAAGCGTAGGTTATCGCGATCAAGGCTAACGATAACCGCTGTGTGTCATTCTTCAAACCACAAGATGCAAAGATGCATCCACTCGTAAGCAAGGATGATTTTGTTCAAAACCCTGACAGTGATTTTATTTGACTCGATGAAATCTTCGGAATTAATAGCTGTTATTTTGAATTCATTGCACTTCTTGTCTTTGACGACCTGAGACAAGGTTTTTCTTCTATTTTTCTTATGTCAATCAGGTCAGATCAAGAGGTGATATCATTGTTTGTTGAAGAAATAAAGTCTGACGTACTTAAGATACGCCTTCAGTAATTAATGCCATGTTTAATTTAATCATTTTAAAATGATTGGTTTTCACAGATGTCAGAACCAAAGAGGAAACTGTTGTCGTGGTGCATCGACAGCTAAGAGAAGAAAAAAATATACACTCCTGGAAATGGATAAAAGAACACATTGACACCGGTGTGTCAGACCCACCATACTTGCTCCGGACACTGCGAGAGGGCTGTACAAGCAATGATCACACGCACGGCACAGCGGAAACACCAGGAACCGCGGTGTTGGCCGTCGAATGGCGCTAGCTGCGCAGCATTTGTGCACCGCCGCCGTCAGTGTCAGCCAGTTTGCCGTGGCATACGGAGCTCCATCGCAGTCTTTAACACTGGTAGCATGCCGCGACAGCGTGGACGTGAACCGTATGTGCAGTTGACGGACTTTAAGCGAGGGCGTATAGTGTTCATGCGGGAGGCCTGGTGGACGTACCGCCGAATTGCTCAACACGTGGGGCGTGAGGTCTCCACAGTACATCGATATTGTCGCCAGTGGTCGGCGGAAGGTGCACGTGACCGTCGACCTGGGACCGGACCGCAGCGACGCACGGATGCACGCCAAGACCGTAGGATCCTACGCAGTGCCGTAGGGGACCGCACCGCCACTTCCCAGCAAATTAGGGACACTGTTGCTCCTGGGGTATCGGCGAGGGCCATTCGCAACCGTCTCCATGAAGCTGGGCTACGGTCCCGCACACCGTTAGGCCGTCTTCCGCTCACGCCCCAACATCGTGCAGCCCGCCTCCAGTGGTGTCGCGACAGGCGTGAATGGAGGGACGAATGGAGACGTGTCGTCTTCAGCGATGAGAGTCGCTTCTGCCTTGGTGCCAATGATGGTCGTATGCGTGTTTGGCGCCGTGCAGGTGAGCGCCACAATCAGGACTGCATACGATCGAGGCACACAGGGCCAACACCCGGCATCATGGTGTGGGGAGCGATCTCCTACACTGGCCGTACACCACTGGTGATCGTCGAGGGGACACTGAATAGTGCACGGTACATCCAAACCGTCATCGAATCCATCGTTCTACCATTCCTAGACCGGCAAGGGAACTTGCTGTTCCAACAGGACAATGCACGTCCGCATGTATCCCGTGCCACCCAACGTGCTCTAGAAGGTGTAAGTCAACTACCCTGGCCAGCAAGATCTCCGGATCTGTCCCCCATTGAGCATGTTTGGGACTGGATGAAGCGTCGTCTCACGCGGTCTGCACGTCCAGCACGAACGCTGGTCCAACTGAGGCGCCAGGTGGAAATGGCATGGCAAGCCGTTCCACAGGACTACATCCAGCATCTCTACGATCGTCTCCATGGGAGAATAGCAGCCTGCATTGCTGCGAAAGGTGGATATACTCTGTACTAGTGCCGACATTGTGCATGCTCTGTTGCCTGTGTCTATGTGTCTGTGGTTCTGTCAGTGTGATCATGTGATGTATCTGACCCCAGGAATGTGTCAATAAAGTTTCCCCTTCCTGGGACAATGAATTCACGGTGTTCTTATTTCAATTTCCAGGAGTGTATGTTCGAAAACTAAATCGGAGGAAAGTCTAGCTAAAGCGAAGCTAGTGAGAAGTTTCATGCAGGAACGAGAAGTTATTTTTTTGAGCATGTTTTTCTTCTAGCGCTGTACGATCTTCTTCCTAGGTGAATTTAGCTATTTTCTTCAAGAAAATTTGAATGAGTGCTGCTGCAGCCCGATTTTTATTGCTTGTCAAGTGTGCATCAATCAGTACACATGTTCATGCCGAGATCCAGCACCAAATGGAACACGTGTAAACATATTCAGTCTACCTCGATAAAGTAAACCAGTTACCCACTTCAGCCCTGTGATCTCTAAGCTTCTGTCGCAGTGACTGTTCAGTGTTGTGTTTCTGAGCGTTCAGTCGAGTTGTTGTTTCTGTTTTATGCTCTATTGGAAACAACTGACTGAACACCCGGAATCACGTTAACTTTCGTGCTGGCGGTGTCGAGACTCAGGCAGATACACTACTTATGTACAAAGAATGGGAAGTAGTAAGTGAGAAAAAAGCAAACTCAACAGAGAAAATACTGAATATTCAGATTTAAATCAGCAGAAGTGCAGACTGAATCGGGAAATTGCTGATGTTATCGACTCGCTGTCTTCTGCAAGACAGCAAAAGCCAAATGTCAGACGTGAAGCGACATTAGTTCCTGTCTGTGGATGTCCGCAGAAATTTAGTCAAGAGTGTGGGGGCGGGGAAAGACTCCCGCATCCCGTGGTCGTGCGGTAGCGTTCTCGCTTCCCACGCCCGGGTTCCCGGGTTCGATTCCCGGCGGGGTCAGGGATTTTCTCTGCCTCGTGATGGCTGGGTGTTGTGTGGTGCCCTTAGGTTAGTTAGGTTTAAGTAGTTCTAAGTTCTAGGGGACTGATGACCATGGCTGTTAAGTCCCATAGTGCTCCGAGCCATTTGAACCATTTGAAAGACTCCAAAAGTGCCATTTTTTATTTAACTGATTAGCTGAGTTCCAAGAAATAAAACTGATAGGATGTGTGCTAAGTTTACTGTATCTCAAACGTTTGATGGTCATCCAGTCAATATTTTTATGAAATTAGATTACTGTTATACCTTAAGGAAAGCATGTGTCATTAGAAAATCCGAAGTGCATATATGTTTGTCCTTTTAATATTAATATAGTGTAGGAAACTTACAAAAAATCATATAATTGGTCAGTAGATCCAACACTTAACAGCCTAGGACTGAATCAAAACGATCCTCGCCTCCCACGTTTGGCAAAGTATTGTGTACCTATGGCAAATGGACTTCAGAATCGCAACTCTATGGCTGGATGTCATCTTTTATAGTTTAAGAAAGTCCAAATGCCTTCTCCCCTTGATATTTCACCATTTTTCCTCTCTTACAGGGCAGAAGTTGGTGTTTCTTGAAGAAACTTCCTTCTGCGCTTGGATTCACGTATGAGGTATAGGTGAATGCGATTATTACAATATAGCACGAATGCCGATGGTCTTGACACAGTGTTAACACTGGTTTCTGTCAGATCACTGAAATTAAGCTCTATTGGGCTTGGTTAGTACTTGGGTGGATGACCATCTGAGTCTGTCGAGTGCTGTTGGCAAGAGGGGTATATCCAGCCCTTGTTGGGCCAACTGAGCGACTACTTGTCTGAGAAGTAGCGGCTTCAGTCACGAAAACTGAAAACGGCCGGGATAGCGGTGTGCTGACCACATGCCCCTTCTTTTCCGCATCCAGTGACGCCTATCGTCTGAGCACGACACGGCGGTCGGTCGGTACCGTGGGGTCTTCCGAGGCCTGTGCGGCCGGAATTTAGAGTATAGCATGACTACTACAGTCTACAGAGTAGAGATACTGCGTAGAACTCAATGAAATATCATCAAGACTTGACAGGTGAAATGGAAACTTGAGACTAAGATGTGTAGTAGGAGATTGGATGCCATACTGCAGCCAAGTGTATGCAGTGTTGGGTGTTGGTTCAAATGGCTCTAAGCACTATGGGACTTAACAAAAATGGTTCAAATGACTCTGAGCACTATGGGACTTAACAGCTGAGGTCATCAGTCCCCTAAACTCAGAACTACTTAAACCTGACTAACCTAAGGACATCACACACATCCATGCCCAAGGCAGGATTCGAACCTGCGACCGTAGCAGCCGCGTGGTTCTGGACTGAAGCGCCTAGAACCGCTGGGCCGCCTCGGCCGGCGTTGATGGTAGGACATCTCTCGTACATTCGTGAGGACGTGTGATGGAGCATACACATCACAGACCAAGTGCGTATTTAACAATGCATAGAAAAAAGCTATAATCGAAAACAGTTGAGGTGTAAGTTTTTTATTTGGTAAATGTAGTCCAGGTGGTAAGGTAACTGGCAATTGCAACAGCAATTGCAGCGGGTCCTCTAGAAAACATTTGCACTTACATACTACAATCGTAGAAATGGAAGATTGGTCAGCTTTGAAAGAAGCCCTTTCCATGTCTTTGGCGTTAATTTATTCGCACCACTTCACATACTAGATGCGAAACCTGCTTTCTTTGTACCCTCCTCCAATGTCCCGTAGATTAGTACCAACTATTATTCTTGCATCATTCAGATCCATTACATTTCGTTAGTGCGTTACGTTATCAGTAGGACTGGGAACGTGCTTTGTGAATCATGTCGAAACTTGGTTACTATTTGTGTGTGTTATCACCATGGTACCACTAATTATGCCTTTCAACATTGAGTCTGGTAACCGCATGCTGCTTAGTATGTATTTCAATGTATTATTATTATTATTCTATTGAGGGGATTGTGGAAACATCACGTCTGTTACCGTTAGGGAAACAGTGTGATTCGAAACCAAACATTTCACAATTAGCGGTGTCAGGATGAATCATGCAAAGCAATATCTGTCAAAGGTGTAATGCGTGTTAGGTGGAACAGCGCGCGTAACTGACGGCGTGTTTATACTGTATGCGCTGTCCACCAGACAGGGACTAGTTGCGAGCGGAGTAATGCGCCCGTGACAGACATAAAAACTGACCGCCGGCCGGCCGCGACAGAGACTAAGTCCGAGTCGTTCACTTAAGGTGGCCAGTAAAACTGGCCGCCCCTGACAACTCGTCCGGTCATCTGCACAATCTGGCAACACTGTAAGATGCGGAAGTGTTAGGAGGAAGTGTTGACTACTTCCGAGGTAGTCAGTGTATGTATTAACTGTCATTTTCGAATTTAAAGTTCTAGTTATCATTTTGCAGTTATGCAACTGTGTGTGGAGCGAGTGCTTTTGGGAAAAATACGCCAGAATAAAGATATTCTTGTTTCAACAAAGATCGTTCTGGCATGAATGATTTTCCACATTAAGGAAGTCTCGACTACTGATATATGTGATAGATTACCGTTTCACCATCATGCGACATTTTCATTCAACAGGCAAAGTTCAGAAATCTGGCGTAGGACTCTAATTCGAAACAACAAAAATCATGGAGTGACTTTTATTGAACGTCATCAGGTCGCTCATTGAGAATTCGTAGGCAGTACTGTTATTGGTGACGTGTTATGGTGCCTTTATCGTTAACTTCCTCACAAGAAATGAAAGGCTGAGCCCCACCAAAAGACGTAAACTCGATCAAAGAGTAGTGTGAACATAATATTTTACATCTGATAGCTCCAAAAGTGTGTTTTGGGCTACGATTTCTGCCCCAAGGGGTTGTGCAACACAGCTGGAATTTGTTACCAACAACTGAGAGACCTTTCGGTCGCACTGTAAGAAAATCGAACAAGAAAATTACATCACCTATGTTACTGCATGATAATGCACTCTGTTGTCTTGAGAAACAAAACTATCCAGGAGATTGGTAGGAAAGTCGTCTCTCAGGCATTTGTATTGATAGGGAAGTGCTCTCTCAAGCACTTGTCCCTCTCGTCATATATTCGTAACATTTTACCTTTCCTGCTCTTGATCGATCAACCGTCAAGGCAATTCATTTCTAGACGAAAATACTCTTAAAATTACACTGGTTTAATGACATTGTTAGAACCAGTGGGTTTCTGCGGGCGTAGAATTTGTAGACAACATTAGCACTGTCAGACAGTTTTTGCTCATAGTATTTTCGAGTGTGTTCCAGAATTTTTCGACATTTTCGGTGTTGGTGGGGGCATGTGCATTGATGAGTGTATATTTTTTATCGGGGCTCTGAATGAGCATAGTCGTAAGTCGGATGTTGATGGGCCGGCCGCGGTGGCCGAGCGGTTCTAGGCGTTTCAGTCCGGAACCGCGCGACTGCTACGCTCGCAGGTTCGAATCCTGCCTCGAGCATGGATGTGTGTGATGTCCTTAGGTTAGTTAGGTTTAAATAATTCTGAGTCTAGGGGACTGATGACTTCCACTGCTAAGTCCCATAGCGCTCAGAGCCGTTTGAACCATTTGATTGTTGATGGGTGTGATTTCTTTGACAGAGTTGATGATAGATCTGTCTTCGAGAAATGCAATGCTGAAGATAGGTACGCCTTACGCTACCTCTTGTTGTATTTTGCTCTTGAAGATTCAATGGTTTCCGTAATGCAAGGTTTCACTGTCACTTAGTCGTGGTTCTTGAAGAGCAAGGAATAGAATTTTTTGTCGGTCGAATTCTTATGTGAGATTATTTAGTTTTCGTGTTTGGATTAATGTATCGATGTTTAGCTTTCAATTGCATGTTTTCTGCTTGTAGGCAAATTTACCAGAGATCTTCGATATTCTCTGCCATGCTAACCTGGACTCCCCAGAATCCGAAAATTCAACAAATCCATGCCCGAGGCAGGATTCGAACCTGCGACCGTAGCAGTCACGCGGTTCCAGACTGAAGCGCCTAGACAACACGGCAACATCGGCCGGCCACGGGACTATTATTGTCATTATGTTATTAGCAAATTCGATATGGTGTATCTTCGAAGCACTGAAATAGATATGTATTGTTCGATTCAGTATGTCCATCACATAACTACGGGCTATAATTACATTACATTGCTGCTATTAGACATATTTCTCACTTTATCTTAGACAGTTGCTACCTGTTACTCCATCATAGGAATTTATGTACGCAGCATTGTTGCAATACAGTTGTTCAAATTATACGACTTCTGTAATTCTCTTTCGATACCTGATCGTTCTAATCGGATTCAGCCAGTCAGTCTTAATGTGGATATCCGACTACGACTCTCATCATATGATAGGCTGGGTAAACCACATTCTTAACCGGACTGTTGAATCTAGATCACTTATCTATGACAGGGAATGTATTCTTAAACACTGTGGAAAATAATAATCCAATGTGCTTATTACATACACGTTATTTAAATATAAATATATGAACTAACGAGATAACAGTTTACTTACAGGAGCAAAGCCCCATCCATCATAGCAGAGCAGTGCGAGATTGGTTTCAGGGCCGAGAGAGGATAAAGCTGTTGCCGTTTGTTCCACGATCAGCGAAGATCAGCCAGGTAGAGAACATGTGGGCAGAAGTAACAAGGTCATTGCCATGTGGACCTACAAGTGCAAGCGACCTTTGGACGAATATAGAAAACGTATGGTGGGAAGTAAACCATCACACTACACTGTCGACAACTTAATGAAATCAATGTTCCTACGCCTGCGAGAAATCTTACGTAATGATCGTTGGTGGGTTGGTTACTAAAAGTATACTCGTCCACGAAACCCATGTGGACAGTTATCTGATAATCGGCCAAGCTTTGCTTTGTCGCAGCTCTTTAGCATAAAAGTCCATTTCCTTCAGTCTCCTTACAATTCTTGCAATGCAAGGTAATTGAAAAATCTCATCCACTCGACGCCAACTGAGGAATTGACTGGTGCATTTGTTGTTCAACACACAGCAGTTGTCACCCGCACGGGAATCAATGGCTGTTTGTGCGTGCGTGCGTCCGTGTGTGTGTGTGTGTGTGTGTGTGTGTGTGTGTGTGTTGTTGTTGTGTGTGTGTGTGTGTGTTTGTTTGTGTGTGTGTGTGTTTTCGTGTTCACGCACAATCTGAATCAATACTGCTAACATTAGAGAGACAACCAACAATAAATATTGCATCAAATATGACAGTAAAGTATTTTAATGCGATGGGAAGCTACAAACTGAATATTTACCCAACCCACGTTCTGCGTATTACGTTAAGTAAGATATATTAACTCCATAGCATCGTTAGCAGAGACAGTGCGCTCTTGTTGTCGGGGCTCACGACAAGTACAGCGATTAGCAGTGCCCAATGCCGCCGCGCTTTGTTTATGTTGGCTGAGCGTGGACACTGCAGCAGACGCTTCGCCATAGACAGAAAGAAATCACGTTGGCTCTGACTGCAGTGAGCGGATATCACTGCCTGCGTGTTCTTATAGTAACCAACGTGAGACTCTACTCACAGGTGCCATGGAGCAATTGCAAAGGGTATTATGTCATTAGTCATCTGAATATTAACCAGTGATGAAATGTCCACTCTATTTGAATCCGACGAAAATAGGAACCTTCTCACAAAGGAATGTGAGGTGGTATCAAAATTTATCAACCATATAAAAATTAACTGCAGGGCTTTCATGTATGCAGTAGTAGCACACAAGGAATAATACGTCTTGCAAGCGTATATTTCATTTCCTCTTCTCATACTAACGCCCCTGTTTTAGTACGAAGTGAGAAAATAAACACGAAAAACTAAAGTTCCTGAGAAGCATGTAAGTCATTACCTATTCTCAAATCATAACTTTTACTTTAGTATGAAGTAAAAAAATAAATAGTTTAGGGTTCTGAAGCATAATATGACACCAGATTCTTATTGTAGGCGCTATCGGAAACGCAAAAGCAGGGAGCTGTCCATTCTTTTGTCGAACAGTCTGTTCCCTTTCATGCATTACTCTGGCTAGGAGATTCTTATTTAAGGACTTGTGGGCATCAAGTTCTTCAGCAGAATACGCCTTATGTTACTGTGCTAATTACGGTATGGAAAAAATGCAACAAAGACGAGTTCCCCTAAAGCAGTGAGGATATTTGCACATGTCTGTATTCAGCAATGACTGCCAGCTGCCACAATACTTCACAGAATCCATGCGGCAGGCAACACAACTGTGCGTGCGCTTCAGACTTCATACAGTAAGACATCAGGAGATGGATGGAAATGTCAAATTAACATCGCTATCTGAGTCGTATTCAATCCAGGGAATGAGGTGTTATTAAGGTAGTTGAGCGTTATAGCAATTACACTTTCCGCTATTCTTGACAAACATCAGCAACTTGTAATCACTACGAGTTACAACTGCGTGATGATAATAGTTCAGGTTGTCAGTAGTTTTGGTGGTGTTATGCTGTCAAACTGCTTACAGTAACGTTAATGGTGGAGCACGTAATTTAGGGCTGACTACCTGCTTAAAAACACATTCATGCCCGAGACAGAATTCGAACCTGCGACCGTAGCCGTCACTCGTTTCCAGACTGTACCGCCTAGAACCGATCGGCCATCCGGTTGGCATTCTTGTAAACTGACCATTCGTTATTTGAGTAAATACGAACTACAATCTGATTCGCATATATATGACATGGGTTAGCCCCGGCACAAAGCAATGACTGAGGGTTGGATGCCGTTGAAGTCCCGTTACATTGATAGCAAGACAAATGTTCGCAAATCACCTCTATTGCATCAAAGCGTCACAGCGCGGTGAGGAAAATTTGTGACCGTCTGGGCTTCGAACATGGACCTCCTGCTTACTAAACAGATGTGCTAATTACTGCACTATAATTTTTTTTAAGTTTGAGAAGACTTTCAGCACCAAGAAGGCGGAGGGAAAGAGTGCAGGGGTCGAATATCCGGGGCCTCGCCACAATGCTTCCCCCATATCTGTCGCTGAGCAGCTGCGTTATTCCCATGTTTGAACCCATATATTCCTTTGATTTGATGTAGTAATTAAGCTAAAATAAATTACAGTTGCTGCCTCCAGTGGGGTACATTCCTTGTAGAACATTACGTATACCAGTGAACAGGGTGACGGAAAAATATATAACAAACGTGTCATTCAGAAATATATTCACAATTTAGATTATTATGTACTGGATGCATATGAGGTCTGTAAGGAAGCCATATATTTTTCAACAAATGAAAAAACTTTACGGAGCCTGATGGATTTTACCAAATTAGAATAGTTCTAATTTTAGAACCAACGTTAGAGAATATTCCAGGAATAAAAAAAAAGTGAAAGAATAGTATTCTACTTCTAATCAAAAAAACTGTCCCCCTATTTGTAGCCCACATAAAGCAATAGATAAAAAATATTGAAACCATTCCTTATATTTGTTATTCTTCTTCAGCTTAAAATGTTCTTCTGCAATTTAAAACATGTACTCTTCTAAGTTTTGCTTGTTACGACGTAAAATACAAACGGTAGCAGAAGCCACGAATAACAATTTTTCTTTGCGGGCAGGTAACATTTCCAGTCGGGTTGTAAAGCTTCAGTAATCGGTATATGACTTTCTGCGGTTCTGTTGGTAGTGCTAATTTCTTCCTAGTCCAGTTCCAAATTCTGATTCTATTTTCACATAAGAAGATGTGCGCTACAGTATCTACAAGGCGACAATTGTCGCAGTGTGGAGATGGTCTCAATCTGATTTTCCATAATCGTTCCGCTGAGGGTATAGTTTCGTTTACAACATCGCACCATACGGCACTGACTCGAGTTGGTAGAATTTTATTCTTGATATTTTCCTGACGTTCCTCCAGTTTTTTGTAGGTTAATTTACCGGAATTGGTTTGTGATGATGATGATGATGTTTGGGTTGTGGGGCGCTCAACTGCGTGGTTATCAGCGCCCGTACAATTATCCAATCTTTGCTCAGTCCAATTTCGCCACTTTCCTGGATGATGATGAAATGATGAGGACAACACAACACCCAGTCATCTCGAGGCAGGTGAAAATCCCTGACCCCGCCAGGAATCGAACCCGGGACCCCGTGCTCGGGAAGCGAGAACGCTACCGCGAGACCACGTGCGGCGGACGAATTGGTTTGTGAAGACGATGTCTGGTAATATAATGATCACAGACGGTGCTAGTGTTGGTTTGTGCTGGTGGAAGTCTTATACAGCTCCAATCGCCATATTACTTTCGGACGTAATCTAGGCCGGCATTCTACAGTAACAGGAGCTTTCCTATCCCCAGGATCTAACGAGAGGAACAGAAGTTTCGTTATGCCTGTCTTAGTGGCATGTATTTGTTTAAAAGCACGTCTTTAATTCCAAGTCCTCCGGTTTGCCTCTGCAAAGTCGCCGTGTGGAAGGAAACTTTTGAAGATATTTTGTTTCCACACATACCAAGAGGCTACAGCTAATATTTTATGTGCAGTGACCTGCGGTATCGGTGAGACTGCTGCGACATGATTTATTTTGCTAAGTATGTGTGTATTTATAAACTGAACTTCCTGCAGCCGGTCTAACGATCGCAAGTCATGGTATTTCAACAAGGTTCCGATGACATTAAGTTTCCGCTCCCAATTGTTCGTGACCATGCGCTTGGGATTCTCCCTTAACAACAATCCGAGTTGGAGTCTCTCTTCAGTTACATCCACCCAGTGCGCACCTATTGCAATATTGTAAGAACCGAGATGCAGTATTTTGGATTTACAATTTTGTAAATTATTGGTAAGAACCTATGAGACCAAGCTGCTTAGGTTATCTGTCCTAAGCTTACACAATACTTAATCTAACTTAAACCGACTTACTCTATGGACAACATACACCTTTGCCGGAGGGAGGACTCGAACCCCCGACGGTGGGTACAATCGGGACACAGCAGCCAACCTCTCTGCAGCACCTATCTACACACGCTCCTCGTCAGACGCAAATTCCCCCGGTCCATTATTCCACTCTCTCGCGGCCACACTGTATTCCCGCGTGGTTTCGGACGATGACGGGCGTCTAGGACTGAAAACGTTCGATGACCCATCGAGACCTGAGTAATTACACTGGATGTTTCAGGAGGAATAGAAAATCTTGTAGGAGATGGTAGTATTGACAAATTGCAGAAAAAATGCCATATAGCACGTGTCCAATTTTTATTGCTGGGTTCAATGCATTTTCGTTTCGTATGTTGGTCCTTACAGGACCCAGTTGTCTACACTTCCTTGAAAATGAGCTTCCAGCTTTATTGGAAGAGGTTCATTTGGCTACAAGGATGCGTATGTTCCTCCAGCATGACGGGGCTCCTGCACATTCTAGTCGTCAGGTGACACAGTATCCAAACCTAACATTTCCCGGAAGATGGATCAATAGATATGGGCACTTTTCTGGCCTTCAAGGCCCCCAGACCTTATCTCTTTATCTCTTTGGATTTTTGCCTGCGGGGATGGTTAAAGGTGAAGTCTACGAAGAAGAAGTAAACCCAAGAGCCGATTTGATCGTTCGGATCATGAATAGTAGCTATACGTGGTGTTATCAACAGAACTCAAATATGCATTGAAGTTGGTGTGGGAATTTTTGAAAATCAACTTTGAACACCCTCATTTGTCTTTGCTTTTGAGTCTGTTAGGGTTACGTACTAACAACTGTATCTCTGTACTCAATAAAAAGTGGACGCATTTATTTGGAATTTTTTCATGAAATTCGTCTGTACTACCACCTGCTAAAATATCTACTATTCCTCCTGAAACACCCTGTATGTGGATATATGTGTGATGTCTGTTCTTACGGACATGTCCGAAAGAAAATGCTTCTGGCATCCTGCAACTACCTTCGATCTAGTTGCAGGGGCTGATAGACATTTCAGAGCTGCTTGGCTGTCTGAATAAAAGTAGATGCTACGATTTTTGTAGGGTCTACTCTAATTCTTCTCCGTGCATATGCTTTTTCTTTGTAGACTTCGCCTTTAACCATCCCCGTAGGCAAAAATCCAAACAGATGTTTTGTTGTTGTTGTTGTTGTTGTTGTTGTGGTCTTCTGTCCTGAGACTGGTTTGATACAGCTCTCCATGCTACTCTATCCTGTGAAAGCTTCTTCATCTCCCAGAACCTACTGCAACCTACATCCTTCTGAATCTGCTTGGTGTATTCATCTCTTGGTCTCCCTCTACGATTTTTACCCTCCAATACTAAATTGGTGATTCCTTGATGCCTCAGAACATGTCCTACCAACCGATCCCTTCTTCTAGTCAAGTTGTGACACAAACTTCTCCCCAATCCTGTTCAACACCTCCTCATTAGTTATGTGATCTACCCACCTAATTTTCAGCGTTCTTCTGTAGTACCACATTTCGAAAGCTTCTATTCTCTTCTTCTCCAAAATATTTATCGTCTTCCATACATGGCTACACTCCATACAAATACTTTCAGAAACGACTTCCTGACACTTAAATCTATATTCGATGTTAACAAATTTTTCTTCTTCAGAAACGCTTTCCTTGCCATTGCCAGTCTACATTTTATATCCTCTCTACTTCGACCATCATCAGTTATTTTGCTCCCCAAATAGCAAAACCCCTTTACTACTTTAAGTGTCTCATTTCCTAATCTAATTCCCTCAGCATCACCCGACTTAATTCGAATACATTCCATTATCCTCGTTTTGCTTTTGTTGATGTTCATCTTATATCCTCCTTTCAAGACACTATCAATTCCGTTCAACTGCTCTTCCAAGTCCTTTGCTGCCTCTGACAGAATTACAATGTCATCGGCGAACCTCAAAGTTTTTATTTCTTCTCCATGGATTTTAATACCTGCTCCGAATTTTTCTTTTGTTTCCTTCACTGCTTGCTCAATATACAGATTGAATAACATCGGGGAGAGGCTACAACCCTGTCTCACTCCCTTCCCCACCACTGATTACCTTTCATGCCCCTCAACTCTTATAACTGCCATTTGGTTCGTATACAAATTGTAAATAGCCTCTCGCTCCCTATATTTTACCCCTGCCACCTTCAGAATTTGAAAGAGAGTATTCCAGTCAACATTGTCAAAAGCTTTCTCTAAGTCTACAAATGCTAGAAACGTAGGTTTGCCTTTCCTTAATCTAGCTTCTAAGATAAGTCGTAGGGTCAGAATTGCCTCACGTGTTCCAATATTTCTACGGAATCCAAACTCATCTTCCACTAGGCCGGCTTCTACTAGTTTTTCCATTCGTCTGTAAAGAATTCGCGTTAGTATTTTGCAGCTGTGACTTATTAGACTGACAGTTCGGTAATTTTCACATCTGTCAATACCTGCTTTCTTTGGGATTGGAATTATTTTATTTTCCTTGAAGTCTGAGGGAATTTCGTCTATCTCATACATCTTGCTCATCAGATGGTAGAGTTTTGTCAGGACTGGCTCTCCCAAGGCCATCAGTAGTTCTAATGGAATGTTGTCTACTCCCGGGGCCTTCTTTCGACTCAGGTTTTTCAGTCCTCTGTCAAACTCTTCACGCAGTACCATATCTCCCATTTCATCTTCATCTACATCCTCTTCCATTACCACAATATTGTCCTCAAGTACATCGTCCTTGTATAGACCCTCTATATACTCCTTCCACCTTTCTGCTTTCCCCTTCTTTACTTAGAACTGAGTTTCCATCTGAGCTCTTAATATTCATACAAGTGGTTCTCTTTTCTCCAAAGGTCTCTTTAATTTTCCTGTAGGCAGTATCTATTTGTTCTCTAGCCATCCCTGCTTAGCCATTTTGCACTCCCTGTCGATCTCATTTTTGAGATGTTTGTATTCCTTTTTGCCTGCTTCATTTACTGCATTTTTATATTTTCTCCTTTCATCAATTAAATTCAATATTTCTTCTGTTACCCAAGGATTTCTACTAGCCCTCGTTTTTTTACCTACTTGATCCTCTGCTGCCTTCACTACTTCATCCCTCAAAGCTACCCATTCTTCTTCTACTGTATTTCTTTCCCCCATTCCTGCCATTTGTTCCCTCACGCTCTCCTTGAAACTATGTATACCCTCTGGTTTAGTCATTTTATCCAGGTCTCATCTCCTAAAAATCCCACCTTTTTGCAGATTCTTCAGTTTTAATCTACAGTTCATAACCAATAGATTGTGATCAGAGTCCACATCTGCCCCTGGAAATGTCTTACAATTTAAAACCTGGTTCCTATATCTCTTTCTTACCATTATATAGTCTATCTGAAATCTGCCAGTATCTCCAGGCTTCTTCCATGTATAGAATCTTCTTTTATGATTCTTGAACCAAGTGTTAGCTATGATTAAGTTGTGCTCTGTGCAAAATTCTACCAGGCGGCTTCCTCTTTCATTTCTTAGCCCCAATCCATATTCACCTATTACGTTTCCTTCTCTCCCTTTTCCTACTACGGAATTCCAGTCACCCATGACTATTAAATTTTCGTCTCCCTTGACTATCTGAATTATTTCTTTTATTTCGTCATATATTTCTTCAATTTCTTCGTCATCTGCAGAGCTAGTTGGCATATAAACTTGTACTACTGTAGTAGGCGTGGGCTTCGTGTCTATCTTGGCCACAATAATGCGTTCACTATGCTGTTTGTTGTAGCTTACCCGCATTCCTATTTTTTTATTCATTATTAAACCTACTCCTGCGTTACGCCTATTTGACTTTGTATTTATAACCCTGTATTCGCCTGACCAAAAGTCTTGTTCCTCCTGCCACCGAACTTCACTAATTCCCACTATATCCAACATTAACCTATCCATTTCCCTTTTTAAATTTTCTAACCTACCTGCCCGATTAAGGGATCTGACATTCCACGCTCCTATCCGTAGAACGCCAGTTTTCTTTCTCCTGATAATGACGTCCTCTTGAGTAGTCGCCGCCCCGAGATCCGAATGGGGGACTATTTTACCTCCGGAATATTTTACCCAAGAGGACGCCATCATCATTAACCATACAGTAAAGCTGCATGTCCTCGGGTAAAATTACGCCTGTAGTTGCTTTCAACCGTTCGCAGTATCAGCACAGCAAGGCTGTTTTGGTTAGTGTTACAAGGCCAGATCAGTCAATCATCCAGACTGTTGCCCCTGCAATTACTGAAAAGGCTGCTGCCCCTCTTCAGGAACCACGCGTTTGTCTGGCCCCTCAACAGATACCCCTCCGTTGTGGTTGCACCTACGGTACCGCTATCTGTATCGCTGAGGCACGCAAGCCTCCCCACCAACAGCAAGGTCCATGGTTCATGTGGGGGGTCCAAAGAGATAAGGTCCGGGAACCTTGAAGGCCAAGAAAAGGAACATATCTAGTGATCCACCTTCCGGGAAATGTTAGGTTTGGATACAGTGTCACATGACGGCTAGAATGTGCAGGAGCCCCGTCATGCTGGAGGAACATACGCATCCTAGTAGCCAAATGAACCTCTTCCAATAACGCAGGAAGCTCATTTTCAAGGAAGTGTAGACAACTGGGTGCCGTAAGGACCAACATACGAAACGAAAATGCGTTGAACCCAGCTATATGTACGCAATAAAAATTGGAAACATGTTATATGGCATTTTTTCTGCAATTTGTTCATACTTCCACCTCCTGCAATATTTAGTATTCCTCCTGAAACATCCTGCATGATTACTTGAGTCTCGACGGATAATCGAAAGTTTTCAGTGCTAGACGCACGACATCCTCCGAACCCTCGCGGGAATACAATGTGTCCGCGAGCGAGTGGAGTAATTGCCGAGAGGGAGGGGGGGGGGGCGGCAAAGATGGAATTCGCGTACGACGAGAAGCGTGTGTGTGTGTGTGTGTGTGTGTGTGTGTGTGTGTGTGTTGTCCATAGCGTAAGTTAGTTTAAGTTGGATTAAGTAGCGTGTAAGCTCAGGGACAGATGACCTAAGCAGCTTGGTCTCATGAGTTCTTACCACAAATTTACAAAATGTTAAATCCAAAATACTGCATCTCAGTACTTACAATAGTGCAATATGTGCGCACTGGTTAGATGTAACTGAAGAGAAACTCCAACTCGGACTGTGGTTAAGGGCGAATCCCAAGTGCATGGCCACGAACAATTGGGAGCGGAAACTTAATGTCATCGGAACCTTGTTGAAATACCATGACTTGCGATCGTTAGACCGGCTGCAGGAAGTTCAGTTTATAAATACACACATACTTAGCAAAATAAATCATGTCGCAGCAGTCTCACCGATACCGCAGGTCACTGCACATAAAATATTAGCTGTAGCCTCTTGGTATGTGTGGAAACAAAATATCTTCAAAAGTTTCCTTCCACACGGCGACTTTGCAGAGGCAAACCGGAGGACTTGGAATTAAAGACGTGCTTTTAAACAAATACATGCCACTAAGACAGACATCACGAAACTTCTGTTCCTCTCGTTAGATCCTGGGGATAGGAACGCTCCTGTTACTGTAGAATGCCAGCCTAGATTACGTCCGAAAGTAATATGGCGATTGGAGCTGTATAAGACTTCCACCAGCACAAACCAACACTAGCACCGTCTGTGATCATTATATTACCAGACATCGTCTTCACAAACCAATTCCGGTAAATTAACCTACAAAAAACTGGAGGAACGTCAGGAAAATATCAAGAATAAAATTCTACCAACTCGAGTCAGTGCCGTATGGTGCGATGTTGTAAACGAAACTATACCCTCAGCGGAACGATTACGGAAAATCAAATTGAGACCATCTCCATACTGCGACAATTGTAGGCTTGTAGCAACTGTAGCGCACATCTTCTTATGCGAAAATAGAATCCAATTAGGAACTGGACCAGGAAAAAGTTAGCACTGTCAACAGAACCGCAGAAAGTCATATACCGATAACGGAAGCTTTACAACCCGACTAGAAATGTTACCCTTCCGCAAAGAATAACAGTTATTTGTGGCTTCTGGGACCGTTTGTGTGTTACGTCGTAACAAGCAAAACTTAGAAGAGTACATGTTTTAAATTGCAGAAGAACATTTTAAGCTGAAGAAGAACAACATATATAAGGAATGGTTTCAAATTTTTTTTATCTATTGCTTTATGTGGGCTACAAAGAGGTGGACAGTTTTTTTGATTAGAAGCAGAATACTATTCTTTCACTTTTTTATTCCTGGCATATTTTTTTACGTTGGTTCTAAAATCAGAAATGTTCTAATTTGGCAAAACCCCTCTGGCTCCGTAATGTTTTTTCATTTGTTGAAAAATATATGGCTTCCTTACAGACCTCATATGCATCCAGTGCATAATAACCTAAATTTTGAATATATTTCTGAGTGACACGTTTGTTATGTATTTTGCCGTCACCCTTTTCACTGTTATAAGTAATGTTCTACAAGGAACGCACACCATTGGAGGCGGCAACTGTGATTTATTTTACCTTAATTACTACTTCAAATTAAAGGAATATATTGGTGCAAACATGGAATACATGGGAATAATGCAGCTGCTCAGTGACAGGTATGGGGGAAGCATTGTGGCGAGGCGTCGGATCTTCGACCCCGTCCCTCTTTTCCTCCGCCTTCCTGGTGCTGAAACACTTATCACACTTAAAATAAAAATAATAATAATAGTGCAGTGATCAGCACGTCTGTGTAGTAACCACGAGGCCGAGGTTCGAAGCCCAGTCTTCACAAATTTTCATCTGCCGTCGTTGCTCTATTTCAACGCGCTGTGACAGTGTGGACGTCGATCCTTCGATATTTAAGATGCAATTGTTTTTTGAGGAAACAGAGGAGATTTGCGAACATTTGTCTTGCCATCAATGTAACGGAACTTCATCAGCATCAAACCCTTAGTCACTGCTTTGTGCCGGGACTAACCCATGATATATATATGCGAGTCAGATTGTAGTTCATATTTAGTCAAATAACGAATGGTCAGTATACAAGTATGCCGCCCAGGTGGCCGAGCGGGTCTAGGCTCTACAGTCTGGAACCGCGTGACCGCTACGGTCGCAGGTTCGAATCCTGTCTCGGGCATGGATGTGTCTGATGTCCTTAGGTTAGTTAGGTTTAAGTAGTTCTAAGTTCTAGCGGACTGATGACCTCAGAAGTTAAGTCCCATAGTGCTCAGAGCCATTTTAACCATTTTTGAAGTATACAAGTACACTCCTGGAAATTGAAATAAGAACACCGTGAATTCATTGTCCCAGGAAGGGGAAACTTTATTGACACATTCCTGGGGTCAGATACATCACATGATCAAACTGACAGAACCACAGGCACATAGACACAGGCAACAGAGCATGGACAATGTCGGCACTAGTACAGTGTATATCCACCTTTCGCAGCAATGCAGGCTGCTATTCTCCCATGGAGACGATCGTAGAGATGCTGGATGTAGTCCTGTGGAATGGCTTGCCATGCCATTTCCACCTGGCGCCTCAGTTGGACCAGCGTTCGTGCTGGACGTGCAGACCGCGTGAGACGACGCTTCATCCAGTCCCAAACATGCTCAATGGGGGACAAATCCGGAGATCTTGCTGGCCAGGGTAGTTGACTTACACCTTCTAGAGCACGTTGGGTGGCACGGGATACATGCGGACGTGCATTGTCCTGTTGGAACAGCAAGTTCCCTTGCCGGTCTAGGAATAGTAGAACGATGGGTTCGATGACGGTTTGGATGTACCGTGCACTATTCAGTGTCCCCTCGACGATCACCAGTGGTGTACGGCCAGTGTAGGAGATCGCTCCCCACACCATGATGCCGGGTGTTGGCCCTGTGTGCCTCGGTCGTATGCAGTCCTGACTGTGGCGCTCACCTGCACGGCGCCAAACACGCATACGACCATCATTGGCACCAAGGCAGAAGCGACTCTCATCGCTGAAGACGACACGTCTCCATTCGTCCCTCCATTCACGCCTGTCGCGACACCACTGGAGGCGGGCTGCACGATGTTGGGGCGTGAGCGGAAGACGGCCTAACGGTGTGCGGGACCGTAGCCCAGCTTCATGGAGACGGTTGCGAATGGTCCTCGCCGATACCCCAGGAGCAACAGTGTCCCTAATTTGCTGGGAAGTGGCGGTGCGGTCCCCTACGGCACTGCGTAGGATCCTACGGTCTTGGCGTGCATCCGTGCGTCGCTGCGGTCCGGTCCCAGGTCGACGGGCACGTGCACCTTCCGCCGACCACTGGCGACGACATCGATGTACTGTGGAGACCTCACGGCCCACGTGTTGAGCAATTCGGCGGTACGTCCACACGGCCTCCCGCATGCCCACTATACGCCCTCGCTCAAAGTCCGTCAACTGCACATACGGTTCACATCCACGCTGTCGCGGCATGCTACCAGTGTTAAAGACTGCGATGGAGCTCCGTATGCCACGGCAAACTGGCTGACTCTGACGGCGGCGGTGCACAAATGCTGCGCAGCTAGCGCCATTCGACGGCCAACACCGCGGTTCCTGGTGTGTCCGCTGTGCCGTGCGTGTGATCATTGCTTGTACAGCCCTCTCGCAGTGTCCGGAGCAAGTATGGTGGGTCTGACACACCGGTGTCAATGTGTTCTTTTTTCCATTTCCAGGAGTGTATTTACGAACAGTAGAAGCAGGATTGCAGCGAAATGATCACTTAACCAAATGCAACATAGAGTACCTGTTCAATGAGTAATTCCAGCAGCATAGCGGAGGGTAATATCTGTTAAGCAATTCATTGCAGAATTAATGTAATACCAGCACGTTGATCTCTGTAGTCATACTGTATTATTAGCAGCTCGCGAATGGTGTATTATGTTCGTAAAATTGTATTAGTCAAGCTGAGGCCAAATAAAGAGAAGCGACGACGCCATAACACTATCTTTACTTAAGTAGGTAGTCAGTGCTAAATTATGTGCGCCACAATTAACGTTACTGTAAGCAGTTTGACAGCATAACACCACCAAAACTACTGACAACCTGAACTATTATCATCACGTAGTTGTAACTCGCAGTGATTACAAGTTGCTGGTGTTTGTCAAGAATAGCGGAAAGCGCCTCTGAGGTTCCATTTGTATTACTACTAGGGCGGAGAGAATCCTAAATAACAGTTCAAAATGGTTCAAATGGCTCTGAGCACAATGGGACTCAACTGCTGAGGTCATTAGTCCCCTAGAACTTAGAACTAGTTAAGCCTAACTAACCTATGGACATCACAAACATCCATGCCCGAGGCAGGATTCGAACCTGCGACCGTAGCGGTCTTGCGGTTCCAGACTGCAGCGCCTTTAACCGCACGGCCACTTCGGCCGGCTAAATAACAGTAATAGGTCACCCAGCGAAGAGAAGAGTCCACGTATTGTCTCAAGTTCTTGCAGTTTGATATTAATGCAGTTCCAGATGGTTTCACACTAACGGGTTCTTTTGGCTATTGGAATACTCATATAGGAACTATAAAAGTGTAATTGCTAGAACGCTCAACTACCCTAATAACACCTCATTCCCTGGATCGAATACGACTCAGATAGCGATGTTAATTTGACATTTCCATCCATCTCCTGACGTCTTACTGTATGAAGTCTGAAGCGCACGCACAGTTGTGTTGCCTGCCGCATGGATTCTGTGAAGTATTGTGGCAGCTGGCAGTCATTGCTGAATACAGACATGTGCAAATATCCTCACTGCTTTAGGGGAACTCGTCTTTGTTGCATTTTTTCCATACCGTAATTAGCACAGTAACATAAGGCGTATTCTGCTGAAGAACTTGATGCCCACAAGTCCTTAAATAAGAATCTCCTAGCCAGAGTAATGCATGAAAGGGAACAGACTGTTCGACAAAAGAATGGACAGCTCCCTGCTTTTGCGTTTCCGATAGCGCCTACAATAAGAATCTGGTGTCATATTATGCTTCAGAACCCTAAACTATTTATTTTTTTACTTCATACTAAAACAATAGTTATGATATGAGAAGAGGTAATGACTTACATGCTTCTCAGGAACTTTTTGATCTTCGTGTTTATTTTCTCACTTCATACTAAAACAAGGGCGTTAATATGAGAAGAGGAAATGAAATATACGTTTGCAAGACATAATATTTCCTTGTGTGCTACTACTGCATACATGAAAGCCCTGCAGTTAATTTTTGTATGTTGTATAAATTTTGATACCACCTCACATTCCTTTGTGAGAAGGTTCCTATTTTCGTCGGATTCAAATAGAGTGGACATTTCATCACTGGTTAATATTCAGATGACTAATGACATAATACCCTTTGCAATTGCTCCATGGCACCTGTGAGTAGAGTCTCACGTTGGTTACTATAAGAACACGCAGGCAGTGATATCCGCTCACTGCAGTCAGAGCCAACGTGATTTCTTTCTGTCTATGGCGAAGCGTCTGCTGCAGTGTCCACGCTCAGCCAACATAAACAAAGCGCGGCGGCATTGGGCACTGCTAATCGCTGTACTTGTCGTGAGCCTCGACAGCAAGAGCGCACTGTCTCTGCTAACGATGCTATGGAGTTAATACATCTTACTTAACGTAATACGCAGAACGTGGGTTGGGTAAATATTCAGTTTGTAGCTTCCCATCGCATTAAAATACTTTACTGTCATATTTGATGCAATATTTATTGTTGGTTGTCTCTCTAATGTTAGCAGTTTTGATTCAGATTGTGCGTGAACACGAAAACACACACACACACACACACACACACACATACACACGGACGCACGCCCGCACGCACGCACGCACAAACAGCTATTGATTCCAGTGAGGGTGACAACTACTGTGTGTTGAACAACAAATGCACCAGTCAATTCCTCAGTTGGCGTCGAGTGGATGAGATTTTTCAATTACCTTGCATTGCAAGAATTGTAAGGAGACTGAAGGAAATGGACTTTTATGCTAAAGAGCTGCGACAAAGCAAAGCTTGGCCGATTATCAGATAACTGTCCACATGGGTTTCGTGGACGAGTATACTTTTAGTAACCAACCCACCAACGATCATTACGTAAGATTTCTCGCAGGCGTAGGAACATTGATTTCATTAAGTTGTCGACAGTGTAGTGTGATGGTTTACTTCCCACCATACGTTTTCTATATTCGTCCAAAGGTCGCTTGCACTTGTAGGTCCACATGGCAATGACCTTGTTACTTCTGCCCACATGTTCTCTACCTGGCTGATCTTCGCTGATCGTGGAACAAACGGCAACAGCTTTATCCTCTCTCGGCCCTGAAACCAATCTCGCACTGCTCTGCTATGATGGATGGGGCTTTGCTCCTGTAAGTAAACTGTTATCTCGTTAGTTCATATATTTATATTTAAATAACGTGTATGTAATAAGCACATTGGATTATTATTTTCCACAGTGTTTAAGAATACATTCCCTGTCATAGATAAGTGATCTAGATTCAACAGTCCGGTTAAGAATGTGGTTTACCCAGTCGTAGTCGGATATCCACATTAAGACTGACTGGCTGAATCCGATTAGAACGATCAGGTATCGAAAAGGAGTTACAGCAGTCGTATAATTTGAACAACTGTACTGCAACAACGCTGCGCACATAAATTCCTATGATGGACTAACAGGTAGCAACTGTCTAAGATAAAGTGAGAAATATGTCTAATAGCAGCAATGTAATGTAATTATAGCCCATAGTTATGTGATGGACATACTGAATCGAACAATACACATCTATTTCAGTGGTTCGAAGATACACCATATCGAATTTGCTAATAACATAATGACAATAATAGTCCCGTGTGGCGGATAGGGGAAACCCTCCCCCATATGTGGGGGGGGGGGGGGGGTACCGAGGAAATCAATACTTGGGGTGAGCCAAATACTAACACGATCCTGAACGGCTACTCAATCCGTTGAACCCAAAATCCAGACACGTCTGAGTGAAAATCACCGGTACTCTGGTGACCGTCTGTTAGCTCAGTGAGCTCGGCTGAAAATATTTGGTTGCAATGGCTTCAACACCCTATGGCCCTGTCCGGTCCTGGAATCACACAGGCCAAACCAATGAGACACAAGCAAACATGAGCTATGCAAGAAAAGTCAACTTTACCCCTGGTGGTACACAACCCGCCTGTCGACATGCGGCAGTTGGATTTTCGGATTCTGGGGAGTCCAGGTTAGCATGGCAGAAAATATCGAAGATCTCTGGCAAATTTCCCTACAAGCAGAAAACATGCAATTGAAAGCTAAACATCGATACATTGATCCAAACACGAAAACTAAATAATCTCACATATGAAATCGACCTACAAAAAATTCTAATCCTTGCTCTTCAAGAACCACGACTAACTGACATTGAAACCTTGCATTACGGAAACCATTGAATCTTCAAGAGCAAAATACAACAAGAGGTAGCGTAAGGCGTACCTATCTTAGGCATTGAATTTCTCGAACAGAGATCTATCATCAACTCTGTCAAAGAAATCACACCCATCAACAATCAAGTGGTTCAAACGACTCTGAGCACTATGGAACTTAACAAGGGAGGTCATCAGTCCCATAGACTTAGAACTATTTAAACCTAACTAACCTAAGGACATCACACACATCCATGCCCTAGGCAGGATTCGAACCTGCGACCGTAGCAGTCGCGTGGTTCTGGACTGAAACGCCTAGAACCGCTCGGCCACCACGGCCGGCCCATCAACATCCGACTTACGACTATGCTCATTCAGAGCCCCGGTAAAAAATATACACTCATCAATGCACATGCCCCCACCAACACCGAAAATAAGAAAAACACCGAAAATGTCGACAACTCTGGAACACACTCGAAAATACTATGAGCAAAATTCACCAAGATGACGTGATAATACTAATGGGAGACTTAAACTCTCTATTTGGGACAGAAAAAACCTCTAGAAAAGTCATTGGTACAAATTCAACCCACCGAAACGCTTAGACCATTGGCACACGTATGACATTTGCCAACAATTCAACCTCAAAAGGAAGTCTCCCCACTTTAGGAAAAAACCAGTTCCCAGGTAAAAAGCTTGGCTACCAGGTTCAAGCTGCTTTCGTTTGCCTTTCGAGACTCGCTGAAAGCCAGAGTTTTAAATCTTTTGTAACAGAGCTACAAGCAGGCAGATACAAACTCAATAAGGGAATCGTAAGACAACACTCCAGCAAAATTCGTCTTGCTACTTTCAGTAACCCTTAGTGTCAGAACGAAAACCTTACGGTACTGTCAAATTCATAATGCCACTTTTGTTTTCTGCCGACATATTTTTTGTTGTTGTGAATACGTAATTTTATCTATGAAATGACACATTTTCATAATAATTGCGAATGATACACGAAATGAAGTAAATTCAGACCTTTTCGAAGTCAAATGTCGGTAATATCCTACTAGTTCGTGTTAAAATAGGCTCAATTGCCTTATAGACACTTAATGTTTTATTAAGATAGACTGCCGTCGTGATGTTACTGTAGTAAGCTGAATTTAATTTATATTAGTACAGTGAATATTTTAATTGCATTTTCCATTAGTTTACTAAATGCATCAGTAATGCATCAGTAATGCATCAGTAATCGTCAAAGAAAAGTTAATCAGGAGCAGAATTTTCGTTCACGATATCTAAAACTGTCTGACAGTGCTAATGTTGTCTACAAATTCTACGCCCGCAGAAACCCACTGGTTCTAACAATGTCATTAAACCAGTGTAATTTTAAGAGTATTTTCGTCTAGAAATGAATTGCCTTGACGGTTGATCGATCAAGAGCAGGAAAGGTAAAATGTTACGAATATATGACGAGAGGGACAAGTGCTTGAGAGAGCACTTCCCTATCAATACAAATGCCTGAGAGACGACTTTCCTACCAATCTCCTGGATAGTTTTGTTTCTCAAGACAACAGAGTGCGTTATCATGCAGTAACATAGGTGATGTAGTTTTCTTGTTCGATTTTCTTACAGTGCGACCGAAAGGTCTCTCAGTTGTTGGTAACAAATTCCAGCTGTGTTGCACAACCCCTTGGGGCAGAAATCGTAGCCCAAAACACACTTTTGGAGCTATCAGATGTAAAATATTATGTTCACACTACTCTTTGGTCGAGTTTACGTCTTTTGGTGGGGCTCAGCCTTTCATTTCTTGTGAGGAAGTTAACGGTAAAGGCATCATAACACGTCACCAATAACAGTACTGCCTACGAATTCTCAATGAGCGACCTGATGACGTTCAATAATAGTCACTCCATGATTTTTGTTGTTTCGAATTAGAGTCCTACGCCAGATTTCTGAACTTTGCCTGTTGAATGAAAATGTCGCATGATGGTGAAACGGTAATCTATCACATATATCAGTAGTCGAGACTTCCTTAATGTGGAAAATCATTCATGCCAGAACGATCTTTGTTGAAACAAGAATATCTTTATTCTGGCGTATTTTTCCCAAAAGCACTCGCTCCACACACAGTTGCATAACTGCAAAATGATAACTAGAACTTTAAATTCGAAAATGACAGTTAATACATACACTGACAGCGTCGCGCCGCGTTCACGTGGGCGGCGCCGGATTTCAGGCGGCGGGTGGCGTCTGGCCGTTGGCCGGTAGCCGCTGCAGCGCGAGGAAACGCTAGATCGTAAGCTGTTACGATCGCGACGCAGCCACGAACTGTCCTGCGGAATTGCTTCTGGAATACTTGTTATTGCTGGTGGGTAGAATGTCAAGCGAATTATGTTTGATGTTCAATCAGACTCATAACTTTAGACGAGGGCCGGAATGTAGTAAAAAAAAATACAGGTGGACGCGAACAGGCGACTGTAATTTAGAATGCACGACGATTACCACTAGACCACGGGCGCACACAATCGGAGTACACCTCGGAAGTAGTCAACACTTCCTCCTAACACTTCCGCATCTTACAGTGTTGCCAGATTGTGCAGATGACCGGACGAGTTGTCAGGGGCGGCCAGTTTTACTGGCCACCTTAAGTGAACGACTCGGACTTACAAGGGGAGGCCGCCAATTGTGAAATTGAGATTCGATTCATACTGCGCATAATAAAAGCTCATGGCCAGAGGTGTAATGCGGCAAAGCACCAAGATGCACTTCTCAGCCGTTGTCGAGAAAATCGACAGTTAAAAGAAGCTGTTGCAGTGAAATACTCTCTACGATTAATTATTGTCCACAGCGTCGTGGCGCAGCGGTAAACGCTCTGGTTTGTAATCCGCAGGTCGCCGGATCGAATCTCGCACCATGCACGGTTTTTTTATTTGTTTTTTGTAATTCAAATGTGTACATACATACATACACACACACACACACACACACACACACACACACACACACGCACACACACACACACACATATATATATATATATATATATATATATATATATATATATATATATATATAATTCCCGGCAATCAGTTGCAACAATTATGCATATAATAAGTTGTTGAATGTCGTTTGTCGTGGAAAAACTGGCGACTTCGAACATCATTATGTTTTCCGCAAACAAAGTTGTATTTCACAAATGTTATTAATTGTCTTCATAATGTTAACCACATATAGTTAACGGAAGACGTAGAAACGATATTCCGAAACGAATACGTATAGCGTAAGTCAAACGTTCCAATTAGAATAGAGACCCCACGAACACAAATTCGCTGTGGCAGGTATGAAATATACACCCCGTTACTCGCTCGTTACACTTGAAGGACAGATGTTGAATGGGCCGAAAGGAGCCGCCGCATAACAGCGTAGTTGCCAGCTAACTTCCAAAGAAGGTAGATGCGGTCCCTAGCGCAACTTATTACATCGTCGAAAATCAGTGTGGACGGGAGAGATTTGGTACACCCTGTTAAAAAAACGGAAAAATGGAGGCGGTACAGTTGGAGAGCGATCCGCCTTCACCAACATGCATAAGCAATTCATTAATATATATATATATATATATATATATATATATATATATATATATATATGAATTACAAAAAACTAATAATAAAAAAATTGCATGGCACGAGATTCGATCTGGCGACCTTCGGATTACGAACCCAAGCACTTAACCGCTGCGCTACGACGCTATGAAAAGTTATTAATCGTAGAGAATATTTCACCGCAATGGTTTCTTTTAACTGTCGATTTTGTCGACAACGGCTGAGAAGTGCATCTTGGTGCTTTGCCACATTACACCTCTGGCCATGAGCTTTTATTATGCGCAGTATGAATCGAATCTGAATTTCACAATTGGCGGCCTCCCCTTGTTAGTCTCTGTCGCGGCCGGCCGGCGGTCAGTTTTTATGTCTAAGACTGTACATGTGTAGACGTATAGAATTTTCTCATTGTAAATCTCTAAACCAGTGTGGCAGATGTATGGCATAAACGAACGATGAATATGTGGATATGCTTTTGGTCCTTGGTGTATCTGACAACCGGGCTGGTGTTGTTGCTCGTGAATATGCTGTTAGATATCCTCATAAATGCTATCCAGATAAAAATGTGTTCTGTCGTCTGGAGCTGCCCCTTCCAGAGTGAAGGTCTCTCCTTCCACCACTGTATGACAGAGGTCATCTATGGACTCGCCGTACTCCAGCTACTGAGGAAACTATTCTGGAGGTCATTCACCAAGAACCTCAGCGAAGTAAACATAGCGTAGCAAGGCAGCTGCGTGTCTTGCAACGCCCGTACGTTAACGTGATGCATGAGCATGGCCTGCACCCCTATCATTATGCTTTCACGCAACACTTGCATCCTGTAGTTCGCCATCAGCGGATACAGTTCTGTGAATGGTTCCAACAACAACAGGAAGCCAACGATGACTTTGCGAACACCATAATATGGTTGAATGAAGCAGCATTCACTCGTGAGGGTGTCATCAGTCTGCACAATGGCCACCATTGGTGTGAGGTTAACCCGTAAGTCACCTGCGATCATGGATATCAAGTACGCTTTGGCATCAACGTCTGGGCTGGAATATTGGGAGACGGGTGTTTGGGCCTTTACATGTTGCCTGACTGGTTGCCTGCACGAAGGTATCATGCATTCCTATCAAACTATCTGCCTGACGCGCTGGAAGACGTTCTACTACATGTTCAGCAGAGAATATGGTTCGAGCATGATGGTTCAAATGGTTCAAATGGCTCTGAGCACTATGCGACTTAACTTCTGAGGTCATCAGTCTCCTAGAACTTAGAACTAATTGAACCTAACTAACCTAAGGACATCACACACATCCATGCCCGAGGCAGGATTCGTACCCGCGACCGTAGCGGTCGCTGGGCTCCAGACTGTAGCGCCTAGAACCGCACGGCCACTCCGGCCGGCCAACATGATGGTGCACCTCCACACCCTGGAATTAGTGTGCAGCAGTATTTGCACAGAAAATATCCAGGAAAATGGCTCGGACATGGAGGTCCAGTTTTATGGCCACCACGTTCACCTGACCTAAATCCCTTGGATTTATTACTGTGGGGACACTTGCAGGAGCACGTGTCCTCTACTCCGCCGACGCAAGTTCATGCTGCTCTTGGTACTGTGGACGCAGATTTGCTGCGAAGGGTCCAGAGCTGTATGATCTGGCGGGCTGCGCAATGTTTGGACGTGCAGGGAGGTCGCTTTGAGCACCTGTTGTTCTGAGGACAACTTATTCTGTTGTGAAGGTCATGCGGTCATTAATATGGACATTATTATTGTCACTGGTTGCTAATGTCCGACATCTGAGTGCTCATATTACATATAGTATAAATGACAAGAATATGTTGTGTTATTGTACTGTGCTATCATCTTTATCATCTCGAAATTGATATTGTTTTTGTAGTTATTCTGTCCTATGACAGGTCATTTGTTTCAACTGCCTATTTCTTATTTGTCTAACCACGTATTTGTTATGTTCAGCGTTTTGCAAAATGTTGTAAATTTAGGATACAGAATGAAATTAGCAAATAAAAAAATACGCCCTAACCCAGGATCGAACCTTCGATCTCCTTCATGTTAACCCAAAACTTCATCCATTGCACCAATTGTACAGCACAAACAATACCTCCTACAGAGATAGTTAGTACACGTAGTTACAGTGTTGCCAGATTGCCACTCTTTAACGTCCTTTTTCTGCGGATGTACTCACCGGACGAAATTTTGTGACAGGCAATTTTTATCATTGGCACGTGAGGAGTCGCGCTGCGACGCCCAAGTGCCGAGTGCGCGAATTTCGCTGCACCCTGTATACCTTCAGACTCCGCCTTTTATTTTGCAGATTACCAATAATAATTCAGAATACCATACCAGCAAGTTACATCTTGCCTTTTTTTTTTTAAGCAAGCTTAGTGCAGGTGTTTGAGGAAGAGATCACGTGTGTGGGGGAGGCAAAATATTCTGAGACAAACATCTTGATTTGCTGGCAAGTGGTTGCAAAATTAGACACAACCGCTAGCTTTAGAAAAATACTCTTTGTTCATTCAGAGGCAAACAGATAGCTTGATACTTCTGGCGCCAGCTGCATCCATCGAAATACGTATTGTTGTTAGGGTAAAGCTGTGGGGTGAGAATGCTAACCTAACATTTGTTTTTTTTCTTCAAGTAGGCTTAGTGCGGCTGGCAGCTGTGGGGACAAAACAGTTCTGTGAAACAGATAGAGCCCCCTTCTGAAAACATCCTTTGTTTGCTGGCAAGTGGCTCGAAAAGTGGGCGCACCTGCTATCTTTAGAAAAACTCCCCTTGTTCATTCTGAGACTCTGGTACAGCCAATGCCAGCTGCATCCCTAGAACTATATGTTCTTGTTTTCGTTAGGACAGAGCTGTGGGGAAAGACACTAACCTTCGAAAACAAATCTATTCTTCATGGTAGATGCCCAACAAAGCGAGTGCTGAGAATGGCATTGTACATTAAATCATCTACCGATTTCCAACTGCTGGCTGCTGCCCCCCTGCGATGTGGTAGCCGAGGAGGCCGCAAGTGTGGGTGACCATCGTGCAGATCGCCGGACACCAAGCCAAGCGGTGAACGTGGCGGATTGTGTCATCTAAGACACTTGGCGCGGCGCCCTTTAATCTCGAGCAACCGAGCAGGGCAGGAGGTGGGGGTAGGCGTGTCTGGAGGCGAGGCAGCTCCAGCAGCCGTCATGAATGCAGATCGAGCCCCCCCCCTCCCCCCCCCCCCTCCCCAAGAACATGCAAGGCGGCGTGGTGCAGAAGGTGGGTAAGTGATGAACCCTGGCACATGACTATTGCACTCGCGTCAGGGGCAGCGCTCCGCAGAGCGTCTTAATGACTTTGCGATGGCAGTATACAAAGCGATAGAGCGATCGGAAGTTAAACAAGAGTATCCCTGTCCTACGAAATGCAAATTATGTCCTTCTCAGAGCATCATTCACCGATTTCCCGTCCTTTGATTTTTTTTTCCATTTCTACCACCTATTTCCGTTTTATAAACAATTTCCATCGACAATTTCCGTTAATATTAAGTCCTGTGATTGACAATTTAATTGTACAGCAAAAACTCGAAATCCCCGCTAAAATGTGAAATTTCCGTCAAAATTCGAAATTCCCACCATTATAGTAGGGGGAGATGGAGGGGGAGGGGTGGGGAGGGTGCAGGGACCCACCTGCAGGCTGAGAAAAACACATGACCTCATCTGGGGGTGGGGTGGTGGACGTGGTTAGGGGGGTAATTAATTGGTCAATTTAATTACTTTGCATATCAATTTGATATCAAAATTGCGCTCATGCCTCCTTCTCCCTACTACTAACGAATTCACAGTTTCTTTCTTTTAATGCTACATTCGTTTATTTAAATATACAATTTGACGCTTTGTATCCCAGGGTAAGCGATTTATTATCTATGGTTCAGAAATAAACAAATTATCATTGGTCAAAGGAAGGAATTATTGAGATAATCCTACTGAATATCAACAAAAATGCCACATTAACAGGAAACAGGAAATAAACTTAAAAAAAAAGGTTTATTCAACTTTGATGCCATTTGGAAAACTTTGTTTGCTTATAACACTTCGCATGTTAATGCATTTATTGCATTACTTCAATGATTTCACTTTTTTAGTGTCGACTGGCATAACTAAAGTTGAACAAAATGTGTTTTGAAGGCTACATTTTTTTGTGTTGGTTAGTTAAAGTGTAGCCCCGGGGCCATTATACGACTAAATGCATGTGGGAAACCTCTCAGAACCACTATCAAACTGGTCTGTAGAATCAACTTTTAGCAGCGTAGGACTGCAGCAAGGCAACCCCTGTCCTTACATTATTCTGCAGCTTGCCTACTAGAATGCAGATATCGTACTCTTTGACTGCATGAGGCGCTGTGTTGCACTGACTGACTTCGAGAAGGTCCCACCTTGGAGGCCACATTTTTCGGCCCGGAATTTTACGCTTTCTTCCTTCTCTTCTGCAACGTAAAATGGTAATAAGTCCTTTGAGTGCTGTGTTCGGTTGGATAGATTACGGCATAGCTGTACGAACTTACAGCATAGCATGGCTGTGTTCTTCCGATTGTACTGCAATACGCATTTGCGTCATGTGAAACTGTATACCGTATCATCAAGCCAGCCTGCCGACAGACAAATGGTAAACTACTGTCGTGATTCTATTGTGCAGCAAGGGTGTGAAAATCTGGGACAGACAAATGGTAAACTACTGTCGTGATTCTATTGTGCAGCAAGGGTGTGAAAATCGATGATGGGTGACTAGCACGTATGCAGCTGCCATGTTTTTGATGTGTTGGAAGTGGCGAAGGAATCGGCGCTCAAGAGCGTTGAACTGACTCTTTCCCGTAGCACGGTAATGGCTGAACGAGGAAACGACAGAAAAGATAGAAGATGTTACTTCGGTACTGTTCTGTAAAGGTTCGCATCCATCTTGATTGCAGCCACGCCAATTGAATCGTCATAATTATCCTTAAAAAACAAAAATAACAAGTAGGATATATTGCAGTATTTCCCGTCGCGGTCGTCGGTGTTAAATATGCAGTGTTCTGTAGTAGGAGACAATGACTACTAGACATCTGATATAATCCTGTAATAAATAAAAATACTGTACCCAAGCTCCATGACGGAGCAAGTGCCCCCTTTTGTTCTCCACCCCCTTGGTGACGCCTATGGTAATGAATGACCTTAAGAAGGTGGAAAGCCAATTACAGTAGAAGCCTAATGTACCAAGGTCCGAAATACAGTGGATTCGGGTATAACGTAGTATGGAATATGTTCCCCAAAATAAAATATCATTTACGAAATATTTTTGAATTCTTAGTATACTTTATAAGCTTGAAAAACATCTCATTACAGTCTGCATGTAGTCTTTCTGCAGTATAATTTACTGCTGCAGCCTCCAAACTCTCTAAACAATAACCAAAATAGATGGACGTAATTAAACCCAGTCTTTGTTTGTCTTATCAACCTATGGGATTGTTGCTGGACACAAGCTTTGAATACAAATCTCACGTATAACACTGTGACGTAGTCAACAAAATCACTATGCATACAGTGCTTGGCAACAGCCGAAATGATAGCAACCATCATGTGGATCGTAAATTATTCTTTGATTGTTCAGATTTCTTTGTGCTTGTTACGAAGTCTCAGGAACGGAAAGCGTATTCTGCGAGTGTTAAACTAAAAATTATTGATCGTATGAAGAATGGCGTCATTACAGCAATTTTATCACGCGCGTGTGGTGTAGCTGGAGGAGCAATCAGGGGACAGGTGAAATAAGAAAATAAACTAAGCAGTTTTGTAAACACAGTTGAAAGTGATGCTGGAATGGACAGAAAAAGCTCTATGCTGGGAAAAGACAGTGAACATGACGAATGCCTTTATAGGTGGTTTTTAATAAAGAGGCGTGGAGGTGTACTACTTTCCGGACCAATTATAAAAGCCCAAGCCGAAAAATTTCACTTTTATATATATGGCAAGAAGAATTTTATGATTTCCAATGGGTGGTTTTCAAGATGTAAACGTCGCCTCAGAATTCGCCAAACGATGAAGGAGAAGCAAGGTCTTGCGATAGTGACTCTGCTTCACAGTTTCCCGAAATTCTGTACAAAGTAATGGTAGATGAAAATTTAAATTTTTAAGAAAGTGAATAATTGTGATTGAACGTCGCTTTATTATCAACAGCTTCCCGCCAGAACTCTCGATAATAGAAATCACGGAATAAGATGGGTTTGAAAATGAATAAAGATAGAATAACTCACCTCTTTGCCACAAATAAATCGCGCAGCCTTAACTGAAACCCCTTTGAATAGGTCAAAGTAAAAGCCCTAGATGTTCCAATCATGTAAACATGTCATCATTATGATTCACTTACCACGCATTCAAAGAATGCTTTGATGTCATATATTTTCTGCAATTAGTTTCAGGAAGAGTTTGTTATGTCAGTGAGAAAGCATCTACGGTCTCTTGAGAGAATAAGCTTTAATAATCCTTAATCACTGTCCAGCACATCCACCTGCTGATGTGTTGTAGTCAGAAGATGGAAAAATAAAAACTTTTTTGCGAAAAAAACATAACGGCATTATTCATACGAGCAAATTCAGGTGAGGAAATGGAAATGTTCTTGAAATGTGTAAATCTTAAAAGTGTTGCGTATTCAGGAGATATGGCGTGGCAAAGTATCGGCCCGACCACTATTAGAAATTGCTGGAAGAAGTGTTCCATTCAACTGCGAACGGTGCACTGACATAGGTTTCAACAGCAGTCAACAGTCTGCATGTGATGTTCTATAGCGAGGTACTGATCTCGAAGATTTGAACCGCTGGTTAGTCGACGACGACGAAGAACCGATTTCGAGATCTTAAATGACAAGGACATTATTGATGCTGTTCCAATAGAGGGTAGTGATGCCGTCGAGGATGAGAACGACAAAGCTGAACAAGAAAGTATAGACGATCTCCAGTTCACGTGAAATATTGGATAGTATAAATAAAGTGAGTACGTGGGTGTAGCTACAAATTGAACCAAACCATACTCCATGGTTTTTTTAAGATGGTGGATAACGCACAAGGGGGAGAAGACCTAAAACTTGGCTTTTTCACGAGAGGGAAAATACATACAACATACCTGAAAGTCAAAATTATTCCACCTTTTGCAATCTAAAATGCTATCTCTACTGGATTAGAAAGCAGACGTGATTTTGTGTAGCACTATTTGCTGCTTTCACCAGTCGAGAACGAATATGTAATGCACTAAATGTGCTTTTGAAGGTGTGTTTGAAGTAAATGCGTTTACGTACTTATTTCGTTAGTTAGCTATTTACATGTTCCCTAGGTAGTAAATCCGACCTCTCACTATAACGTGGCGCGCTGTCTAAAAATCACTACATTCATACGTCCCGCCAAAGCTCAGCTTACTTCATACCAGCTCCGAGAGGTAACTGAACGTCAGACACAGACAGTTCCATTACACTGTCAAAAATCTTCTGTGAGTAACTCAGTAATCATCAGAGGTCTTATCGAACATTTTTTAGAACCGATACGTATGTTCTGCTCGTAACTATAACAACGCCTCCGCACGAATAAACAACCTTCAATCTCGTCGGCAATATGGAAGAAAGGAGATCCCTCTATGATGTGCTCAAAGGGAATTTAGCGGCAGCTGGAAGAGTAAGTACTCAGGTAGAATACTTTTAGAGTTGATAAAAATGTGTGTAGGACTATATCGCTAATACCCGAGGAGTATGTATAAACTGAGACCTCCTAAGAACAAACATTACAGAGACAGTTACAATTTGCCATCAAGTAGCGGAATGCATCGGTTAAACTGCCAGTTACTTTCATATGAGTCGAATTAACTAGTGTTTTCCGGTGTCAGTAATGGCGAATCTGTAATAAACACCACAACATTCGAAAGTATCTATATGATTAACTTAATCTTTATTTATCAGGGAAGGCCCACATGACGAAGACATATAAAGCATCGTTTCAAACCCATATTTTTAATTTTTTTTCAAATAATCGTAAATTAAAACTTACAGGAGCTATTCGTATCAAAACTTTGTCTATAGTTAGTAAGTCTAAATCAACACCCTTTGTTTTTTTTTTAAATAAAAGATGACGGCACTTGTGAGCTAAGTATATTTACCCCCCTCACTTACGCCAATGACTGCGAACCTAAAAATGAACACACTTCCTTTTAACTCCGTTAAATTCTGACAAGTATAAAGTTTCTCACTGCAGCTAGAAAATGAGTAGACCTACAAATTACTAACATCACCTCGAAAGTGGTTTATCAGAACTTACGTGTACTCGAAACATGAATGTATTATCAACGTAGATCCCGCATGGCAAAATGCGAGTGGCAGCAAGGGATTTTTTGTCCTTAGTCTTACATGACATTTTAATGTTTTAGACGTTTGTGGAGAAAACACCATTAAAAATCTATATTTCATAAGCAGGGCCAGTCTAGACCATTTTCTACACATTGGTTCCGTTTTCTTGGGCTCGTCTTAAGACCTTTAAAAATATCCAAATATATTGATCGTGGAAATGGATTGTTTATCCTTTTGAAATAAGTACTACAAAGAGATTTCTCTGAAACAGAAATAAATTTCTTAATCTTATTCCAGTGCTAAATATTAAAAAAAGAAACAATTCATTTCCATTTAAGATAATTCCTGTGATCATTAGCTTTTTGCGAAGGCAGAAGCAACAAGACCTACTGTTCTAGCTTCAGCAAAAATCTGCTATAGGCCTACTGTATGTTAATTTTTTAGTTTCATAACGAAACTTTTTAATTCTATAATTTACAAATTATTTCACTTTTCATCTGGAAAAGTAATAAATAAAGAAAACCATAGTATTTTGCATTGACATGTTAAACATAAGTCATTGTTTAACTGCACAAGTTACTGCCCACGCAAACTAAGTTGACATTCGGCGCTGTGGCTGAAGGGAGCAACCATAACGGTTTTTCTCATTTGCCGTCGCTCCCATCAGGCAACATTCCGAGTGGCGACTTAATTTGTGTCGGCAGTGTATATCACACGAGAAGAAAACTCAGCGTTTCAGTGTATGTACAGACAACTTCTCTCTCAGATGAAAGCATAACATTCAACAGGCCTGTTCCCTCGCCTTTAACTTAGACAAATCTTTCAAAATAGAATCAGAGTCTTTTAATTTAAAGGTATCGCTTTCAGTGGTTAGACTGACAGTTCACACAATTGTTGCTACGCAAGTGTTGATCTAAGGCAGGGGAGTACAGACTTGGTAGTACCTTGGGCCGAACGCCTCTCTCTGAGACAGCGAAAGCGCCGGAAAAAGTAATAAATACTAGTTCACCAATTTGTTTCCCAGATATTCATTTTGTTTAACAAATGTAACAATAATATATTTTTACAGAAGCACGTCATTCACTCCACTGTCATATACAACTCGTATTGCCGCAACTGTATCATTGCGCTAGCGCGCAAGTTCAAAGATAGGAAGTTGTTTCAGCGTAGGAGTAAAGAAAACAAAATACGAGAACGAACGTTTAGGGGCGGGCCGCTACCAGATCGACGGCAGACCGCATGCGACCGGCTGGCATTATTCCTTCTCCGTGTTTAGTAGGAGGCAATACTGTCTTGAAACACGCACGGGTTTGTTACGTTAAATTCCCTCTCTAAATTCATGTTCATTTCCAGGCGCGCCTTCTCCATTCGTGCACGGGTTTGTAATGTTCTTACAAACACATAATTAAGGCGATGCATGGAACATGGTCATGAAGTTCGCGCGTTTACTTCAGGTCGCTCGTGTTTCATCCGTCAGTCACGTTTGATTTTCACTGTGCAGTGCTTGACGTTACATTTCCAGCGTGTACTGTCAGTTAATGCGGAACTTTTGAAGGTCGTTCTTCGTGGTATGGCGGACAGTTTTGAAATTGTAAATTTGATGGAGAGAATGATAATTACCAATGTAAAATTCGATGTTCTTTATAATATGAAGGTGAATACGACGCAAAGTATGGTTATTTCATTGAAACATTTTCGGAGTCATCTCAAACCACTTGGATTATGATGGGACGTTATTCGTAGCAGGTGCGATTTGATTTTAGAGAAGTATGTAATTGTCATCTTCCGGAACGAAACAAAAACAAAGACAAAAAGAAAGGCGAAAATAGAAACTTTAATTTTAAAGCAAATATAGGAATCATGTTTTTAAAAGTAACTAAGAGTACCCTAAAAATTCACCATTGAGACGGGGATTGACTGCCCTAATACGGATTAATTATAATCATTGTCTTAACAGAGATTAATTATAATCTTTCTCCTAACAGAGTTTAACTATAATCGTTCTCATCGAGTTAATGTCGCCCAAGTATTGAGGGTGCTGCGTTGTTCTGAAGACGTTAAAAAGTAATTTGAACCGTATTTTGAAGAGGGCATGACAACTGCTGCAGCCACGTCTTATCATGAAATGGTTCTCACTGAGGAGCCGGCCGTGGTGACCGAGCGATTCTAGGCGCTCCAGTCTGAAACCGCGCGACCGCTACGGTCGCAGGTTCGAATCCTGCCTCGGGCATGGATGTGTGTGATGTCCTTAGGTTAGTTAGGTTTAAGTAGTTCTAAGTTCTAGGGGACCGATGACCTCAGATTTTGAGTCCCATAGTGCTCAGAGCCTCACTGAGGAATGTGAGAAAGACGTTTACATTAAGTTGTGCAACGCACAAAAAATCCACTTGACCGTCAAGCCATGTACCTATATTAACAATGGCGTCATCGAACCTACATCTACACACGATTACTCTCCTATTCACAATAAAGTGCCTGGCAGAGGTTTCAATGAACCACGGGACGCGAGACTTCAGTAATGTTATCGACGTTTTAAAGCAAAAGGAGATTGAGTTATATAACATAAACGTATATACACTCCTGGAAATTGAAATAAGAACACCGTGAATTCATTGTCCCAGGAAGGGGAAACTTTATTGACACATTCCTGGGGTCAGATACATCACATGATCACACTGACAGAACCACAGGCACATGGACACAGGCAACAGAGCATGCACAATGTCGGCACTAGTACAGTGTATATCCACCTTTCGCAGCACTGCAGGCTGCTATTCTCCCATGGAGACGATCGTAGAGATGCTGGATGTAGGCCTGTGGAACGGCTTGCCGTGCCATTTCCACCTGGCGCCTCAGTTGGACCAGCGTTCGTGCTGGACGTGCAGACCGCGTGAGACGACGCTTCATCCAGTCCCAAACATGCTCAATGGGGGACAGATCCGGAGATCTTGCTGGCCAGGGTAGTTGACTTACACCTTCTAGAGCACGTTGGGTGGCACGGGATACATGCGGACGTGCATTGTCCTGTTGGAACAGCAAGTTCCTTTGCCGGTCTAGGAATGGTAGAACGATGGGTTCGATGACGGTTTGGATGTACCGTGCACTATTCAGTGTCCCCTCGACGATCACCAGTGGTGTACGGCCAGTGTAGGAGATTGCTCCCCACACCATGATGCCGGGTGTTGGCCCTGTGTGCCTCGGTCGTATGCAGTCCTGATTGTGGCGCTCACCTGCACGGCGCCAAACACGCATACGACCATCATTGGCACCAAGGCAGAAGCGACTCTCATCGCTGAAGACGACACGTCTCCATTCGTCCCTCCATTCACGCCTGTCGCGACACCACTGGAGGCGGGCTGCACGATGTTGGGGCGTGAGCGGAAGACGGCCTAACGGTGTGCGGGACCGTAGCCCAGCTTCATGGAGACGGTTGCGAATGGTCCTCGCCGATACCCCAGGAGCAACAGTGTCCCTAATTTGCTGGGAAGTGGCGGTGCGGTCCCCTACGGCACTGCGTAGGATCCTACGGTCTTGGCGTGCATCCGTGCGTCGCTGCGGTCCGGTCCCAGGTCGACGGGCACGTGCACCTTCCGCCGACCACTGGCGACAACATCGATGTACTGTGGAGACCTCACGCCCCACGTGTTGAGCAATTCGGCGGTACGTCCACCCGGCCTCCCGCATGCCCACTATACGCCCTCGCTCAAAGTCCGTCAACTGCACATACGGTTCACGTCCACGCTGTCGCGGCATGCTACCAGTGTTAAAGACTGCTCCGTATGCCACGGCAAACTGGCTGACACTGACGGCGGCGGTGCACAAATGCTGCGCAGCTAGCGCCATTCGACGGCCAACACCGCGGTTCCTGGTGTGTCCGCTGTGCCGTGCGTGTGATCATTGCTTGTACAGCCCTCTCGCAGTGTCCGGAGCAAGTATGGTGGGTCTGACACACCGGTGTCAATGTGTTCTTTTTTCCATTTCCAGGAGTATATATATATATATATATATATGTATATATATATATATATATATATATATATATATATATATAAATTACAAAAAACTAATAATAAAAAAATTGCATGGCACGAGATTCGATCTGGCGACCTTCGGATTACGAACCCAAGCACTTACGGCTGCGCTACGACGCTATGAAAAGTTATTAATCGTAGAGAATATTTCACCGCAATGGTTTCTTTTAACTGTCGATTTTGTCGACAACGGCTGAGAAGTGCATCTTGGTGCTTTGCCACATTACACCTCTGGCCATGAGCTTTTATTATGCGCAGTATGAATCGAATCTGAATTTCACAATTGGCGGCCTCCCCTTGTTAGTCTCTGTCGCGGCCGGCCGGCGGTCAGTTTTTATGTCTAAGACTGTACATGTGTAGACGTATAGAATTTTCTCATTGTAAATCTCTAAACCAGTGTGGCAGATGTATGGCATAAACGAACGGTGAATATGTGGATATGCTTTTGGTCCTTGGTGTATCTGATAACCGGGCTGGTGTTGTTGCTCGTGAATATGCTGTTAGATATCCTCATAAATGCTATCCAGATAAAAATGTGTTCCGTCGTCTGGAGCTGCCCCTTCCAGAGTGAAGGTCTCTCCTTCCACCACTGTATGACAGAGGTCATCTATGGACTCCAGCTACTGAGGAAACTATTCTGGAGGTCATTCACCAAGAACCTCAGCGAAGTAAACATAGCGTAGCAAGGCAGCTGCGTGTCTTGCAACACACGTACGTTAACGTGATGCATGAGCATGGCCTGCACCCCTATCATTATGCTTTCACGCAACACTTGCATCCTGTAGTTCGCCATCAGCGGATACAGTTCTGTGAATGGTTCCAACAACAACAGGAAGCCAACGATGACTTTGCGAACACCATAATATGGTTGAATGAAGCAGCATTCACTCGTGAGGGTGTCATCAGTCTGCACAATGGCCACCATTGGTGTGAGGTTAACCCGTAAGTCACCTGCGATCATGGATATCAAGTACGCTTTGGCATCAACGTCTGGGCTGGAATATTGGGAGACGGGTGTTTGGGCCTTTACATGTTGCCTGACTGGTTGCCTGCACGAAGGTATCATGCATTCCTATCAAACTATCTGCCTGACGCGCTGGAAGACGTTCTACTACATGTTCAGCAGAGAATATGGTTCCAGCATGATGGTTCAAATGGTTCAAATGGCTCTGAGCACTATGCGACTTAACTTCTGAGGTCATCAGTCTCCTAGAACTTAGAACTAATTGAACCTAACTAAACTAAGGACATCACACACATCCATGCCCGAGGCAGGATTCGTACCTGAGACCGTAGCGGTCGCTGGGCTCCAGACTGTAGGGCCTAGAACCGCACGGCCACTCCGGCCGGCCAACATGATGGTGCATCTCCACACCCTGGAATTAGTGTGCAGCAGTATTTGCACAGAAAATATCCAGGAAAATGGCTCGGACATGGAGGTCCAGTTTTATGGCCACCACGTTCACCTGACCTAAATCCCTTGGATTTATTACTGTGGGGACACTTGCAGGAGCACGTGTCCTCTACTCCGCCGACGCAAGTTCATGCTGCTCTTGGTACTGTGGACGCAGATTTGCTGCGAAGGGTCCAGAGCTGTATGATCCGGCGGGCTGCGCAATGTTTGGACGTGCAGGGAGGTCGCTTTGAGCACCTGTTGTTCTGAGGACAACGTATTCTGTTGTGAAGGTCATGCGGTCATTAATATGGACATTATTATTGTCACTGGTTGCTAATGTCCGACATCTGAGTGCTCATATTACATGTAGTATAAATTACAAGAATATGTTGAGTTATTGTACTGTGCTATCATCTTTATCATCTCGAAATTGATATTGTTTTTGTAGTTATTCTGTCCTATGACAGGTCATTTGTTTCAACTGGCTATTTCTTATTTGTCTAACCACGTATTTGTTATGTTCGGCGTTTTGCAAAATGTTGTAAATTTAGGATACAGAATGAAATTAGCAAATAAAAAAATACGCCCTAACCCAGGATCGAACCCTCGATCTCCTACATGTTAACCCAAAACTTCGCTCATTGCACCAACTGTACAGCACAAACGATACCTCCTACACAGATAGTTAGTACATGTAGTTACAGTGTTGCCAGATTGCCACTCTTTAACGTCCTTTTTCTGTGGATGTACTCACCGGACGAAATTTTGTGACAGACATTTTTTTATCATTGGCACGTGAGGAGTCGCGCTGCGACGCCCAAGTGCCGAATGCGCGAATTTCGCTGCACCCTGTATACCTTCAGACTCCGCCTTTTATTTTGCAGATTACCAATAAAAATTCAGAATACCATACCAGCAAGTTACATCTTGCCCTTTTTTTTAATGCAAGCTTAGTGCAGGTGTTTGAGGAAGAGATCACGTCTGTGGGGGAGGCAAAATATTCTGAGACAAACACCTTGCCGGCCGAAGTGGCCGTGCGGTTAAAGGCGCTGCAGTCTGGAACCGCAAGACCGCTACGGTCGCAGGTTCGAATCCTGCCTCGGGCATGGATGTTTGTGATGTCCTTAGGTTAGTTGGGTTTAAGTAGTTCTAAGTTCTAGCGGACTGATGACCTCAGCAGTTGAGTCCCATAGTGCTCAGAGCCATTTGAACAAACATCTTGGTTTGCTGGCAAGTGGTTGCAAAATTAGACGCAGCCGCTAGCTTTAGAAAAATACTCTTTGTTCATTCTGAGGCAAGCAGATAGCTTGATACTTCTGGCGCCAGCTGCATCCATCGAAATACGTATTGTTGTTAGGGTAAAGCTGTGGGGTGAGGATGCTAACCTAACATTTGTTTTTTTTCGTCAAGTAGGCTTAGTACGGCTGGCAGCTGTGGGGACAAAACAGTTCTGTGAAACAGATAGAGCCCCCTTCTGAAAACATCCTTTGTTTGCTGGCAAGTGGCTGGAAAAGTGGGCGCACCTGCTATCTTTAGAAAAACACCCCTTGTTCGTTCTGAGACTCTGGTACAGCCAATGCCAGCTGCATCCCTAGAACTATATGTTCTTGTTTTCGTTAGGACAGAGCTGTGGGGAAAGACACTAACCTTCGAAAACAAATCTATTCTTCATGGTAGATGCCCAACAAAGCGAGTGCTGAGAATGGCATTGTACATTACAATCATCTACCGATTTCCAACTGCTGGCTGCTGCCCACCTGCGATGTGGTAGCCGAGGAGGCCACAAGTGTGGGTGACCATCGTGCAGATCGCCGGACACCAAGCCAAGCGGTGAACGTGGCGGATTGTGTCATCTAAGATCTGCTGCGGAGAGCAATGAACGCACTTGGCGCGGCGCCCTTTAATCTCGAGCAACCGAGCAGGGCAGGAGGTGGGGGTAGGCGTGTCTGGAGGCGAGGCAGCTTCAGCAGCCGTCATGAATGCAGATCGAGGCCCCCCCCCTCCCCCCCCCCCCCCCAAGAACATGCAAGGCGGCGTGGTGCAGAAGGTGGGTAAGGGATGAACCCTGGCACATGACTATTGCACTCGCGTCAGGGGCAGCGCTCCGCAGAGCGTCTTAATGACTTTGCGATGGCAGTATACAAAGCGATAGAGCGATCGGAAGTTAAACAAGAGTATCCCTGTCCTACGAAATGCAAATTATGTCCTTCTCAGAGCATTTCCCGTCCTTTGATTTTTTTCCATTTCTATCACCTATTTCCGTTTTATAAACAATTTCCATCGACAATTTCCGTTAATATTAAGTCCTGTGATTGACAATTGAATTGTACAGCAAAAACTCGAAATCCCCGCTAAAATGTGAAATTTCCGTCAAAATTCGAAATTCCCACCATTATAGTAGGGGGAGATGGAGGGGGAGGGGTGGGGAGGGTGCAGGGACCCACCTGCAGGCTGAGAAAAACACATGACTTCATCTGGGGGTGGGGTGGTGGACGTGGTTAGGGGGGTAATTAATTGGTCAATTTAATTACTTTGCATATCAATTTGATATCAAAATTGCGCTCAAGCCTCCTTCTCCCTACTACTAACGAATACACAGTTTCTTTCTTTTAATGATACATTCGTTTATTTAAATATACAATTTGACGCTTTGTATCCCAAGGTAAGCGATTTATTATCTATGATTCAGAAATAAACAAATTATCATTGGTCAAAGCCGACGAGTTGTATCCCATCATTCATCAGCAAAAAAAAAAAAAAAAAAAAAAAAAAAAAAAAAAAAAAAAAAAAAAAAAAAAAAAAAAAAAAAACAAGGAATTATTGCGATAATCCTACTGAATATCAACAAAAATGCCACATTAATACACCTCAAAGCAGAGAAACAGGAAATAAACTTTAAAAAAAAGGTTTATTCAACTTTGATGCCATTTGGAAAACTTTGTTTGCTTATAACACTTCGCATGTTAATGGATTTATTGCATTACTTCAATGATTTCAGTTTTTTACTGTCGACTGGCATAACTAAAGTTGAACAAAATGTGTGTTGAAGGCTACATTTTTTTGTGTTGGTTAGTTAAAGTGTAGCCCCGGGGCCATTATACGACTAAATGCATGTGGGAAACCTCTTAGAACCACTATCAAACTGGTCTGTAGAATCAACTTTTAGCAGCGTAGGACTGCAGCAAGGCAACCCCTGTCCTTACATTATTCTGCAGCTTGCCTGCTAGAATGCAGATATCGTACTCTGTGACTGCATGAGGCGCTGTGTTGCACTGACTGACTTCGAGAAGGTCCCACCTTGGAGGCCACATTTTTCGGCCCGGAATTTTACGCTTTTTTCCTTCTCTTCTGCAACGTAAAATGGTAATAGTTCTTTTGAGTGCTGTGTTCGGTTGCATAGATTGCGGCATAGCTGTACGAACTTACAGCATAGCATGGCTGTGTTCTTCCGATTGTACTGCAATACGCATTTGCGTCATGTGAAACTGTATACTGTATCATCAAGCCAGCCTGCCGACAGACAAATGGTAAACTACTGTCGTGATTCTATTGTGCAGCAAGGGTGTGAAAATCTGGGACAGACAAATGGTAAACTACTGTCGTGATTCTATTGTGCAGCAAGGGTGTGAAAATCGATGATGGGTGACTAGCACGTATGCAGCTGCCATGTTTTTGATGTGTTGGGAAGTGGCGAAGGAATCGGCGCTCAAGAGCGTTGAACTGACCCTTTCCCGTAGCACGGTAATGGCTGAACGAGGAAACGACAGAAAAGATAGAAGATGTTACTTCGGTACTGTTCTGTAAAGGTTCGCATCCATCTTGATTGCCGAAAGGCGCCGAAACCGCAGCCACGCCAATTGAATCGTCATAATTATCCTTAAAAAACAAAAATAACAAGTAGGATATATTGCAGTATTTCCCGTCGCCGTCGTCGGTGTTAAATATGCAGTGTTCTGTAGTCGGAGACAATGACTACTAGACATCTGAGATAATCCTGTAATAAATAAAAATACTGTGCCCAAGCTCCAGGACGGAGCAAGTGCCCCCTTTTGTTCTCCACCCCACTGGTGACGCCTATGGTAATGAATGACCTTAAGAAGGTGGAAAGCCGATTACAGTAGAAGCCTAATGTACCAAGGCCCAATATACAGTGGATTCGGGTATAACGTAGTATGGAATATGTTCCCCAAAATAAAATATCATTTACGAAATATTTTTGAATTCTTAGTATACTTTATAAGCTTGAAAAAAAATCTCATTACAGTCTGCATGTAGTCTTTCTGCAGTATAATTTACTGCTGCAGCCTCCAAACTCTCTAAACAATAACCAAAATAGATGGACGTAATTAAACCCAGTCTTTGTTTGTCTTATCAACCTATGGGATTGTTGCTGGACACAAGCTTTGAATACAAATCTCACGTATAACACTGTAACGTAGTCAACAAAATCACTATGCATACAGTGCTTGGCAACAGCCGAAATGATAGCAACCATCATGTGGATCGTAAATTATTCTTTGATTGTCCAGATTTCTTTGTGCTTGTTACGAAGGCTCAGGAACGGAAAGCGTATTCTGCGAGTGTTAAACTAAAAATTATTGATCGTATGAAGAATGGCGTGATTACAGCAATTTTATCACGCGCGTGTGGTGTAGCTGGAGGAGCAATCAGGGGACAGGTGAAATAAGGAAATAAACTAAGCAGTTTTGTAAACACAGTTGAAAGTGATGCTGGAATGGACAGAAGAAGCTCTATGCTGGGAAAAGACAGTGAACATGACGAATGCCTTTATAGGTGGTTTTTAATAAAGAGACGTGGAGGTGTACTACTTTCCGGACCAATTATAAAAGCCCAAGCCGAAAAATTTCACTTTTATGTATATGGCAAGAAGAATTTTATAGTTTCCGATGGGTGGTTTTCAAGATGTAAACGTCGCCTCAGAATTCGCCAAACGATAAAGGAGAAGCAAGGTCTTGCGATAGTGACTCTGCTTCACAGTTTCCCGAAATTCTGTACAAAGTAATGGTAGATGAAAATTTTAATTATTAAAAAAGTGAATAATTGTGATTGAACGTCGCTTTATTATCAACAGCTTCCCGCCAGAACTCTCGATAATAGAAATCAATGAATAAGATGGGTTTGAAAATGAATAAAGATAGAATAACTCACCTCTTTGCCACAAATAAATCGCGCAGCCTTGACTGAAACCCCTTTGAATAGGTCAAAGTAAAAGCCCTAGATGTTCCAATCATGTAAACATGTCATCATTATGATTCACTTACCACGCATTCAAAGAATGCTTTGATGTCATATGACATTTTCTGCAATTGGTTTCAGGAAGAGTTTGTTCTGTCAGTGAGAAAGCATCTACGGTCTCTTGAGAGAATAAGCTTTAATAATCCTTAATCACTGTCCAGCACATCCACCTGCTGATGTGTTGTAGTCAGAAGATGGAAAAAAAAACATGACGGCATTATTCATACGAGCAAATTCAGGTGATGAAATGGAAATGTTCTTGAAATGTGTAAATCTTAAAAGTGTTGCGTATTCAGGAGACATGGCGTGGCAAAGTATCGGTCCGACCACTATTAGAAATTGCTGGAAGAAGTGTTCCATTCAACTGCGAACGGTGCACTGACATAGGTTTCAACAGCAATCAACAGTCTGCATGTGATGTTCTATAGCGAGGTACTGATCTCGAAGATTTGAACCGCTGGTTAGTCGACGACGACGAAGAACCGATTTCGAGATCTTAAATGACAAGGACATTATTGATGCTGTTCCAATAGAGGGTAGTGATGCCGTCGAGGATGAGAACGACAAAGCTGAACAAGAAAGTATAGACGATCTCCAGTTCACGTGAAATATTGGATAGCATAAATAAAGTGATTACGTTGGTGTAGCTACAAATTGAACCAAACCATACTCCATGGTTTTTTTAAGATGGTGGATAACGCACAAGGGGGAGAAGGCCTAAAACTTGGCTTTTTCACGAGAGGGAAAATACATACAACATACCTGAAAATTAAAATTATTCCACCTTTTGCAATCTAAAATGCTATCTCTACTGGTTTAGAAAGCAGGCGTGATTTTGTGTAGCACTATTTGCTGCTTTCACCAGTCGAGAACGAATATGTAATGCACTAAATATGCTTTTGAAGGTGTGTTTGAAGTAAATGCGTTTACGTACTTATTTCGTTAGTTAGCTATTTACATGTTCCCTAGATAGTAAATCCGACCTCTCACTATAATGTGGCGCGCTGTCTAAAAATCACTACATTCATACGTCCCGCCAAAGCTCAGCTTACTTCATACCAGCTCCGAGAGGTAACTGAACGTCAGACACAGACAGTTCCATTACACTGTCAAAAATCTTCTGTGAGTAACTCAGTAATCATCAGAGGTCTTATCGAACATTTTTTAGAACCGATACGTATGTTCTGCTCGTAACTATAACAACGCCTCCGCACGAATAAACAACCTTCAATCTCGTCGGCAATATGGAAGAAAGGAGATCCCTCTATGATGTGCTCAAAGGGAATTTAGCGGCAGCTGGAAGAGTAAGTACTCAGGTAGAATACTTTTAGAGTTGATAAAAATGTGTGTAGGACTATATCGCTAATACCCGAGGAGTATGTATAAACTGAGACCTCCTAAGAACAAACATTACAGAGACAGTTACAATTTGCCATCAAGTAGCGGAATGCATCGGTTAAACTGCCAGTTACTTTCATATGAGTCGAATTAACTAGTGTTTTCCGGTGTCAGTAATGGAGAATCTGTAATAAACACCACAACACTCGAAAGTATCTATGTGATTAACTTAATCTTTATTTGTCAGGGAAGGCCCACATGACGAAGACATATAAAGCATCGTTTCAAACCCATATTTTTAATTTTTTTCCAAATAATCGTAAATTAAAACTTACAGGAGCTATTCGTATCAAAACTTTGTCTATAGTTAGTAAGTCTAAATCAACACCCTTTGTTTTTTTTTTTAATAAAAGATGACGGCACTTGTGAGCTAAGTATATTTACCCCGCTCACTTACGCCAACGACTGCGAACCTCAAAATGAACATTCTTCCTTTTAACTCCGTTAAATTCTGACAAGTATAAAGTTTATCACTGCAGCTAGAAAATGAGTAGACCTACAAATTACTAACATCAACTCAAAAGTGGTTTATCAGAACTTACGTGTACTCGAAACATGAATGTATTATCAACGTAGATCCCGCATGGCAAAATGCGAGTGGCAGCAAGGGATTTTTTGTCCTTAGTCTTACATGACATTTTAATGTTTTAGACGTTTGTGGAGAAAACACCGTTAAAAATCTATATTTCATAAGCAGGGCCAGTCTAGATCATTTTCTACACATTGGTTCCGTTTTCTTGGGCTCTTCTTAAGACCTTTAAAAAATCCAAATATACTGATCGTGGAAATGGATTGTTTATCCTTTTGAAATAAGTACTACAAAGAGATTTCTCTGAAACAGAAATAAATTTCTTATCTTATTCCAGTGCTAAATATTAAAAAAAGAAACAATTCATTTCCATTTAAGATAATTCCTGTGATCATTAGCTTTTAGCGAAGGCAGAAGCAACAAGACCTACTGTTCTAGCTTCAGTAAAAATCTACTATAGGCCTACTGTATGTTAATTTTTTAGTTTCATAACGAAACTTTTTAATTCTATAATTTACAAATTATTTCACTTTTCATCTGGAAAAGTAATAAATAAAGAAAATCATAGTATTTTGCATTGACATGTTAAACATAAGTCATTGTTTAACTGCACAAGTTACTGCCCATGCAAACTAAGTTGACATTCGGCGCTGTGGCTGAAGGGAGCAACCATAACGGTTTTTCTCATTTGCCGTCGCTCCCATCAGGCAACATTCCGAGTGGCAACTTAATTTGTGTCGGCAGTGTATATCACACGAGAAGAAAACTCAGCGTTTCAGTGTATGTACAGACAATTTCTCTCTCAGATGAAAGCATAACATTCAACAGGCCTGTTCCCTCGCCTTTAACTTAGAAAAATCTTTCAAAATAGAATCAGAGTCTTTTAATTTAAAGGTATCGCTTTCAGTGGTTAGACTGACAGTTCACACAATTGTTGCTACGCAAGTGTTGATCTAAGGCAGGGGAGTACAGACTTGGTAGTACCTTGGGCCGAACGCCTCTCTCTGAGACAGCGAAAGCGCCGGAAAAAGTAATAAATACTAGTTCACTAATTTGTTTCCCAGATATTCATTTTGTTTAACAAATGAAACAATAATATATTTTTACAGAAGCACGTCATTCACTCCACTGTCGTATACAACTCGTATTGCCGCAACTGTATCATTGCGCTAGCGCGCAAGTTCAAAGATAGGAAGTTGTTTCAGCGTAGGAGTAAAGAAAACAAAATACGAGAACGAACGTTTAGGGGCGGGCCGCTACCAGATCAATGGCAGACCGCATGCGACCGGCTGGCGTTATTCCTTCTCCGTGTTTAGTAGGAGGCAATACTGTCTTGAAACACGCACGGGTTTGTTACGTTTAATTCCCTCTCTAAATTCATGTTCATTTCTAGGCGCGCGTTCTCCAATCGTGCACGGGTTTGTAATGTTCTTACAAACACATAATTAAGGCGATGCATGGAACATGGTCATGAAGTTCGCGCGTTTACTTCAGGTCGCTCGTGTTTCATCCGTCAGTCACGTTTGATTTTCACTGTGCAGTGCTTTACGTTACATTTCCAGCGTGTACTGTCGGTTAATACGGAACTTTTGAAGGTCGTTCTTCGTGGTATGGCGGACAGTTATGAAATTGTAAATTTGATGGAGAGAATGATAATTACCAATGTAAAATTCGATGTTCTTTATAATATGAAGGTGAATACGACGCAAAGTATGGTTATTTCATTGAAACATTTTCGGAGTCATCTCAAACCACTTGGATTATGATGGGACGTTATTTGTAGCAGGTGCGATATGATTTTAGAGAAGTACGTAATTGTCATCTTCCGGAACGAAACAAAAACAAAGACAAAAAGAAAGGCGAAAATAGAAACTTTAATTTTAAAGCAAATATAGGAATCATGTTTTTAAAAGTAACTAAGAGTACCCTAAAAATTCACCATTGAGACGGGGATTGACTGCCCTAATACGGATTAATTATAATCATTGTCTTAACAGAGATTAATTATAATCATTGTCCTAACAGAGTTTAACTATAATCGTTCTCATCGAGTTAATGTCGCCCAAGTATTGAGGGTGCTGCGTTGTTCTAAAGACGTTAAAAAGTAATTTGAACCGTATTTTGAAGAGGGCATGACAACTGCTGCAGCCACGTCCTATCATGAAATGGTTCTCACTGAGGAGCCGGCCGTGGTGGCCGAGCGGTTCTAGGCGCTTCAGTCAGGAACCGCGCGACCGCTACGGTCGCAGGTTCGAATCCTGCCTCGGGCATAGATGTGTGTGATGTCCTTAGGTTAGTTAGGTTTAAGTAGTTCTAAGTTCTAGGGGACCGATGACCTCAGATTTTGAGTCCCATAGTGCTCAGAGCCTCACTGAGGAATGTGAGAAAGACGTTTACATTAAGTTGTGCAACGCACAAAAAATCCACTTGACCGTCAAGCCATGTACCTATATTAACAATGGCGTCATCGAACCTACATCTACACACGATTACTCTACTATTCACAATAAAGTGCCTGGCAGAGGTTTCAATGAACCACGGGACGCGAGACTAAGGTAATGTTATCGACGTTTTAAAGCAAAAGGAGATTGAGTTATATAACATAAACGTATATATTTTTGTCAAAGAACATAGGTGTGCATTACAATAACATCTACTATGCAAATAATGTTTATGGTCGGTTTGGCTGATGAAACGGTGTTTTTTGATACGAGTCTATCCTATCAGCAAACAAACGCCAGTATAACATTTACATTTTCTGAAATGAAAATTGGTGCTATGCCTGTTGTTGCAATATTGCACACAAGTCAGTCTCCAGACAATTACATAAATGCCTTTCAATCTGCAAAAGCTTATTTAGAGACTTTCCAGAAAGTTTTTCACGCAAAAATAATTACGACAGATGACAACAGTACAGAAAGGAATGCCTTATAAGGTGTACTTCACAATAGCACATTACTTCTCTGCATATTTCATGTCAATCAAGCTCTTTGGCGTTGCTTGTGGGAAAGTGGTAATGTTGTTAATAAGGACGATCGACAACCAGCTTTAAGGAAATACCGAACTGTAATGTTCGCCAGTACAATGCAAAAAGCCGAAGTCACTGTGTCTGATTTATTAAATAGGAGCAAATGAAGAAAAATAAAAAGCTGGAAAAGCACCAACACGTTTGTGGGAACGGTGTGAGGAGTGGTGTTTAGCATATCACCCGGGGGAATAACAGAGAATTACTGTGAATCCTCAGTACGAATGTTTAAAGACGTAGTATTGCAGCGCTGTAAATTATTTAATACGTGCGCGTTAGTGGACTTTACCGCGAAGGCCTTTGAATCAAACCACAAGAAAAGGTTGTTTCAGTTTGCCAGTAGGAGGGCGAGAATCTTGCGTTAGCGTATGAAAAATTTTGCCAAGCAAGTGGCAATATTGAAGATATTACACACGTGGATGACAATACTTACTTCGCCAAAAAGAGGACTAATCTGTACACTGTTGATTGCAAAATTGCAACGTGTGATTGTCCAAATGCAGCTGGGGGCCCAATCTGTAAACATCTTTCTGTTGCAGGGAGAAAAAGAATGGGACCGTACTTACCACGTGACTATATTTAAAAGACTCAATATCGTCAACAGTTTACAAATTACGCTCTGGCTGACCAACTTTCAGCGTCGTTCTTCGAAAATATTACTTGTGAATCAAGTACAAATAAAGAAAACAGAAAACTGACTCTATTACACCAGATGAAGTACCAGAAACATTTACACTTCGAATAAATTGTAAGAAAGCAGCACAACTATCAGTAATGAAAACTTTTAACAATGATGTTCGAAATACTAATACCTTGGAAAGGAATTCAGATGCTGAACATACAAAAATTCTCACCAAACTAAATCTTGATTTGTCGAAGATAAAGACTCCATCAAGTATTGTATCATTTATTGCTGGAAAACATCGGCGAAGATCTCAAAAAATTAGTGTACAAACTACAACGATCGCACGCTGCAAGAAAATGGGTCTTCCAGGCGGCAACGGAAGGATTCAGTCAGGACGACCAGCCAAGTCTGAACTGAAGAAAAGAAAACGTGTTCACAAAATTCCATCAAATATCGATGATAACGAACCTCCTGCTAAAAAAAACTGATTTTATAGAAATGAATTATTTTTTATGTATGTTGTTGCCTTACATATTGTATACGTCTTTGAATATAGTTTTATTTCTATCCTATTAATAAAAAATACATACAGATTTTGCTTTCTATTGCCCAGTCATCACATACAAAACATACTCCAAACAAACACTGGTTTGTAGCCCTCAATCAGTGGGCACAACAATTATAAACCCGTGCACGATTCCAGGACGCGCGCCTTGAACCAAACACGAGGTTAGAAAGGGAAAAGTTAGGAACCCGAGCGTGTGTCAAGGCACAGCTGCCTCCTGTTGTATATGGAAAAGGAAATACACGACCAGCGGGCCCGCTCTGTGTATCACTGATCTAATGTATGTCTTTTATCAACTTAAATTTTGAAAAAAAAAAAACAAGTCTTTCACTACTAGCTACAGATCTAGACAAAGTCAGGAGTATCCGTAAACTCATAGGGGCAATGGGTATGATGTAGTAAAGTAGTTTTTTATGATGTAAGATAAAGAGCCTTGTGGAGAACTTCCAGCTGGAAGAATGGGCCTTAAGATCAAAACTTTACTGTTTAGTTCGTTCCAGCTGGTTACATTCATCACAACGCAGTCTCAAAAGCAATGCTTGCGGTGTTTAGTTTTCCACAGGGGTACCCCACAACTACAGATCATGACTGTCGTAAAGAAAGCCGAAGTGTTTACTGTGACTATCCATAAGCTCAAACCTGTCTTTTGGTGAGCAGTTAGCTGCATCAAAAATAATTACCTTAAACGTGCTTTCTGTTTCACCTTCATCGATGGGTGCCTGTTAGACTCGCTGGTAAATTTCTTCTTCACTCACCTGGGACGAATTTTAAACTCTTTTGGATGTGTTACCACACTATTAAAGTCCTAGTCTGATCTTATCTTCGGAAAGCTGCCTACCCTTTCAACTAGATCCACAGCATTCTGTAGGCTTACAGGAACTCTTTGGAGAACTTTGCTCACCTAATTCATGCTAAAGTAAATTTCATACCAGATCACCGTACAACAAAGAAATCTGTATTCTTGTTATCTTTCTTGTAATACTAGTGGACGTTTCTTGCAAATGCATTGCCTTTAGAATCTTCGCCAGCTTCATAAACAGCAACATGCACTTGTTTACTGTAGAATCTAGGCCGCTGCAAGGCACCTATTTGGTGTTCCAAACGGATACGTAGATGCAGTACAGAACTTGAAAATTTCTTGAACTGTATTGACAGGTTGCCGGCTTGAGTGACCGAGCGGTTCTAGGCGCTACAGTCTGGAACCGCGAGACCGCTATGGTCGCAGGTTCGAATCCTGCCTCGGGCATGGATGTGTGTGATGTCCTTACGTTAGTTAAGTTTAACTAGTTCTAAGTTCTAGGGGACTGATGACCTCAGAAGTTAAGTCCCATAGTGCTCAGAGCCATTTTTTTTTATTGACAGGTTGACAGAAATAGGACATGACAATGTTGCATCTTTCACAACAAGGTCCAACGAGTGAGCACACATGAGATAACACGTGCTAGAGAGTTAAAGTCTTATATTTTTCCCTGTCCAAATGTTATCAGATCCTTAGCCACATGTGCTTTTGAAAGGAATATACTGTCCTTCAGATTAGTTCAAAATAACATCAGGCAGACATTCACCAGTAGTGTCTGTAAGTCGAATAAAGCAAAGGAAATGCTCTTTGGTAACTATTTTTTCACTAGGTTCGGTGTGAACACACCGAACGACCAGTGACATTTGTTTTGTGTGACTCACGCTAGGGGTATGTTTGCTGTCTTTTAAGTTCATTCAAAATGTGATTCGGAATATCTGTTTGATAAAAGAGTGATGAATCTATTTTCCATTCTTTACTGAGATAGTGAACATTGGGTTTAAGAGACCTTACACTTCACAAATGTCTTCCTGACCGGTATCTAATGTGGCGATGTGTTTTGTTAGTTTGAAGAAATTCCAGTTATTTTGTTTAAAGAGAATGTCTGTTGCTCCTTGAGACAGAAAAGCTTCTGATCAGAATTCAATATTAATTTAGAAAGCATGTGCGAAAATAAGCTTGCCTTTCTTCCGCTTTGTATCCTGCCCACCACGGATAAGGGGCAACATGCAGATTCTATACTCCTAGATTACAGATAGAGTTTGACACAATGTCCGACTGAAGACTGTTAACAAAGTCCCGAGTATGCGGAGTGGCTTGAAGACTTCTTACGTAGACCGTCTGCCTTTCACACATAGAATTTTTACAAACTCATCATCTTCAAATATGTTTTTGACAGCTGATAACACCGCTACTCACTTCGATAGGTTTAACTGTAAAATTGAAAAGCTTTAAAAACATGTTTTATACTCGTACATTTATTAATTTTAACAATGCAAAATGCAAAGCTACTAAAATTGATGCTTTTAATGGGAGGGATGAGCCAGACGCTTTATTACCTACTATATATGACTATGGCTCCATACAAAATTAAAATCATTGATAACCAATCTGTTTTTTTTTATTTGCAAGTAGATTGGCAACCATGCTGTAATTCCTTTCCATAAGATTTTAAGATGGAAAAGCTATCAACAACTTTCTCCCGATAGTCCATAACTCACGATACGTAACAGGTATATCTCTCTGATGCCAGAATTGCTACTCTTTTCTAAACAGTACCTTAAATTCTTCGTTAGCGCTTATTCCTATTAGTTCTTCTTGTAATATCACATCCGTTTCCTCAACTATTACTGTATGGACTGATTTAGTTATGTGTTTTCATAGTTTCAAAGTCTGCCTAAAGGACAATTAATAGTCGAACATAGGCTGAAATGTCATCATTCTGGTAGTCTATCTGTAACAATCTGGGAATATCCGCGACAACCAGTGTTCGCCTTCACTGATTTAATTCTGGCAAGAAAAGTGAAAATGAAAGATTTTATTTTTCTCAGTTTTAGGCTGTCACATTGCAGCTGCAAGCTAACCTCATTAAATTTAGTAAACAAATCAGTTAAATAGACAATTTATAGTTTTCCACTTGATTAAATTATCTTTTGACATTGGATCTTTAACATCCAGAAACTCTGAAACAGTCTCAACAAGAGAGAAAAATCTTGTCAAACTTAAGTCTTGACAGCCAGTGCTACTCTAGTGTGAAGGGGTAACCGATCAAACCTCTCGTCATTTTCTTCGCATAACTGCATAAATAATCGAGAATTCGACGTGTTGGTTCGGATTTTGTTTACTGCATTAATCACAAGTATGAGAGATCAATGCAACCTGCCACTCTGATTTTTAGCAACTGAATATTATCGACGGATGATGCAGTGTATTGCAAACCCACGGGCACGTTATGTCTTAAATGACCAATAATTCCACGATAGCGCCCAAACATGGCAAGTGCTCCATAAACTGCAGCTAATATTATATTTCATGAAGGGGTCACTTTTTTCATGAAATAATCTTTCAGAACATTAAATACTGATTCACCTTTTTTTAGCCTGTTGTCAAAGTTTTCAAGAAGAGCAGTTCTTCATGGATTTCTTGGTCGATTACAAAGGAACATTTTTGTCAATAACCTTCATTGCCAGGTAAAGGTGACTCGGCCATTTGTATGGAGAAATTGTCGTTTGCAGATAATTATACAAGATGCTTTCAATATCGTAACTCATTTCATCAATACGTCTTTGAACTGTATTGCTGTTCAAAGAGTACTTTTGAGTATGTCATAAGCGGGTTTGTGTAGAGCAGTTTTTAAAATCTGTCCAGTGGCTGTCAAAATTAAGTGTCCCCAGTTCCAGATTTGATTGTAAGTAGCTAGATACTGTGAAACGCCCGCAATCTATCATCATCTCTTTGTGACGTCTAAGTGAATATAATGTCCACTGTGGGTCTCTCTTGAAGTCCTCTCTATTTCTCAAAGTATTTCAAATCTTTACTGGTTCTATCAAGGTGAAACCTTCTCAGCGTGGATGTTTTCATAACGTAATTACTTAAAACTTTGTTTCAATCTGCCTAAATCGGATACACTCTCGCAGATCCACATTTTTCGCTGACCCCGGCAGATTGGAGTCGAAAATTTGGGAATTACGGATCTGAATGTAACGTTGCAGAGCGATACGAAATGGAACGAGTATTTAAAGTCGGTAGTAGACGATGAGAACGGTCGACTTCGGTTTATTGTGAGGCTTCTACGAAAGTGTAACTCATCTCACAAGAGACCTCCTTTAGAACACTAGTGCGACCCGTTCTTGAGTACTGCTCGAGTGATTGGGCTCCCCGCGAGGTCGGAATAAAGACATCGAAGCATTCTGAAGCAGAATGCAAGATTTGTTACTGGTCGTTTCGATCAACACTCGAATATTCTGGAGTGTTTCGTGAAAAATGGGAATCCCTTGAAAGCAGAATGTTTTTTTAGCAAAGCACTGTTGAGAAGATTTAGCGAACTGGCATATGCGACTGACTTCTCCGTTTGCGAGAGTGTAAGGGAAGGTGCAAGGTATCCTCTACCATGCACCCATGGTGACTTGCGAATTATTTATGTATATGTAGATGAAACACCAACCTCGATGTCCCCAGGAACTGTGTAGCACAAAGTAGTCTTTAGCAATATGCAGTCCCAGCCTGAATAACTCTCTGATTTTCTTCATCAAGCATTCTGCTAAGACACAAATATAATTATAGTCCTAATTACTATACATTTATATGATTTGAGGATTTTTTCTATTGGACTAGAAATCCGGACATATTTTTCTAGTTTGAAAACTTGGAAGAGTGAGAGCGAGAAAATCAAGAAGTTAAAACTTTTTGATCTCTCGAGAAAATCAAGAAGTTAAGATTTTTCGATTCTTCGCTACAGCACATTGTCACGGAATAGCAACAGATTTTCAAATAACTATGTGCTTTTACTCAAGCTGAGGTTGAAATATTTCCAACAAGACATCAAAATTTAAGTGTCAGGAAGTCGTTTCTGAAAGTATTTGTATGGAGTGTAGCCATGTATGGAAGTGAAACATGGACGATAACTAGTTTGGACATGAAGAGAATAGAAGCTTTCGAAATGTGGTGCCACAGAAGAATGCTGAAGATTAGATGGGTAGATAATGTAACTAATGAGGAGGTATTGAATAGAATTGGGGAGAAGAGAAGTTTGTGGCACAACTTGACAAGAAGAAGGGACCGGTTGGTAGGACATGTTCTGAGGCATCAAGGGATCACAAATTTAGCATTGGAGGGCAGTGTGGACGGTAAAAATTGTAGAGGGAGACCAAGAGATGAATACACTAAGCAGATTCAGAAGGATGTAGGTTGCAGTAAGTACTGGGAGATGAAGAAGCTTGCACAGGATAGAGTAGCATGGAGAGCTGCATCAAACCAGTCTCAGGACTGAAGACCACAACAACAACAACATCAAAATTTTGTTTGTCCGTTCACATAATGTTAATATACCGGTGTCGATTAGGTTCTGTACACAATGTTCCTTCATCACATTTTCACAGGTGTTAATGTTAACTATTCCTAATACACATGTTAGAGTCATTTGTAAATAGTGTGAAGCAGTGGCACAGCATGAAGAGATCTTAATGAAGACGAGATTGACAAGCTCAGATCGTAAAGTCACTCTTTGTTTGTCAAACCCCGGAACAGAAAACAGTGAACTTGACAAAGAGCAATCATTGTAGGTTTACAGGGAACATGTTTCAGGCCACTCTGTTAGTTCTCCGGAGGACTTGAGTGAGTATAGGGTTCGTACTCGGAGAAATAATGGTGAGCGGTGAATCGTTACGCATTTCCACTGAGACAGAGGAACCGAGAAAGAGTTCCCATTTATAACGCGGAATGACAGCAACATCAGTGTTAACTTGCAGAAGCTCATTACCTCTTTCATAGGAGGAGTTCTCGTTTGTCTGATAAGCGCATGTGTCTACGGACCTCAGTGCGCCCTAAAATTCTCTACAAAATTAGTTCATGGACCAATGTACAACATACAGGAGACTTTATGTTATGAAAACGAAAAGATGCCCAGAAACAAGACGGATGTAATTTTATATTCAATCATAACGGCCTTCCATTTTCGCTTTTAGTTCTTGCTAATACGTGGTTAGTCCATTTCTTTCGTCGTCAATGCACGTTGATGACATTTCCCCTCTCCTGAGAAATGACCGACATCGAAAGACAGTCAGTGACAATGGCGGCATTCCAAACAGGAAACCGACAAATACGGTGCCGTGTTGCGCTGTCAAGCGAGAATCTAGTCGCCACAGCACCGTACAGTGAACAGCCTAAGAATATGGTGCCAGCAAATTTTTTCTGAGAGATTAATCTGAACTTATAGTTTCGTTTAATGTGGATGTTATATCTCAGTACAGTTTATATATTGTGTTGCTCAACACCGAAGAAAGGTTTAAGTGGTTTTTCGCTGACTTCCTTCTTGAATATTATCTGCACCCGCTGCATGACGTAGAACAGTTGTGCAAGCCTATGTGACTGTAAATCGCTGAGCTAGACAACTCGCTGGAAAACATTGGTGCACTGTTTCTGTCAGATGGCCGATCACCGACCGATCAAAGCACAAACTACACTCCTGGAAATGGAAAAAAGAACACATTGACACCGGTGTGTCAGACCCACCATACTTGCTCCGGACACTGCGAGAGGGCTGTACAAGCAATGATCACACGCACGGCACAGCGGACACACCAGGAACCGCGGTGTTGGCCGTCGAATGGCGCTAGCTGCGCAGCATTTGTGCACCGCCGCCGTCAGTGTCAGCCAGTTTGCCGTGGCATACGGAGCTCCATCGCAGTCTTTAACACTGGTAGCATGCCGCGACAGCGTGGACGTGAACCGTATGTGCAGTTGACGGACTTTGAGCGAGGGCGTATAGTGGGCATGCGGGAGGCCTGGTGGACGTACCGCCGAATTGCTCAACACGTGGAGCGTGAGGTCTCCACAGTACATCGATGTTGTCGCCAGTGGTCGGCGGAAGGTGCACGTGCCCGTCGACCTGGGACCGGACCGCAGCGACGCACGGATGCACGCCAAGACCGTAGGATCCTACGCAGTGCCGTAGGGGACCGCACCGCCACTTCCCAGCAAATTAGGGACACTGTTGCTCCTGGGGTATCGGCGAGGACCATTCGCAACCGTCTCCATGAAGCTGGGCTACGGTCCCGCACACCGTTAGGCCGTCTTCCGCTCACGCCCCAACATCGTGCAGCCCGCCTCCAGTGGTGTCGCGACAGGCGTGAATGGAGGGACGAATGGAGACGTGTCGTCTTCAGCGATGAGAGTCGCTTCTGCCTTGGTGCCAATGATGGTCGTATGCGTGTTTGGCGCCGTGCAGGTGAGCGCCACAATCAGGACTGCATACGACCGAGGCACACAGGGCCAACACCCGGCATCATGGTGTGGGGAGCGATCTCCTACACTGGCCGTACACCACTGGTGATCGTCGAGGGGACACTGAATAGTGCACGGTACATCCAAACCGTCACCGAACCCATCGTTCTACCATTCCTAGACCGGCAAGGGAACTTGCTGTTCCAACAGGACAATGCACGTCCGCATGTATCCCGTGCCACCCAACGTGCTCTAGAAGGTGTAAGTCAACTACCCTGGCCAGCAAGATCTCCGGATCTGTCCCCCATTGAGCATGTTTGGGACTGGATGAAGCGTCGTCTCACGCGGTCTGCACGTCCAGCACGAACGCTGGTCCAACTGAGGCGCCAGGTGGAAATGGCATGGCAAGCCGTTCCACAGGACTACATCCAGCATCTCTACGATCGTCTCCATCGGAGAATAGCAGCCTGCAGTGCTGCGAAAGGTGGATATACACTGTACTAGTGCCGACATTGTGCATGCTCTGTTGCCTGTGTCTATGTGCCTGTGGTTCTGTCAGTGTGATCATGTGATGTATCTGACCCCAGGAATGTGTCAATAAAGTTTCCCCTTCCTGGGACAATGAATTCACGGTGTTCTTATTTCAATTTCCAGGAGTGTATTTACTGTCAACTAACTTCGTATCGCAGTCAAGTTTTTCACATGAAATTGGTATATATAATTCTGGAAACTATAATGGTAATTTATATGTGCTATTGTATGTGAGAAATATTTTTATGATGCAAAATCAGTTTGTATTAAGTATAAGGGCTATAACGAATGTGTTAAAGATAGGGGTGGGGATCTTGTGCTGCCAGATCCAGTTTGGAGAAAATCGGGCTATAGTGTCGGATGTTTTTTAAAAAAAAGGCGGCATAAGGACACAAAATTAGCGACATAAAAGTATATAGAAAAACCCAAATTTTCAATCACTGGATAACATTTGCTTTTAAGCAGAGTTGGTACGCTGGTACAACTGCATTCAAAAGTACTTTTCTGTTCATCAAAAGTACCAATTTGAGGTTGCCAATAAAAAATATAGCGCAAAAAATAACTGTTGTTCATTCACTAGTTTCTCTGACATCTATAACTCGTAAGCTCATATACAAAAAGTCATTAATACAAAAAACTACGGATTAAAAGGTTAAATATAAACAGACGTAAGTGCAATAAAGAACTGCATGATTTGTGGTTGTTAAGAATACGAAACAAGGGAAATCAACTTGAAGATAGTGTTTTAGAAAGGGAGCAGGCTGCAGATAAACATGAGTTGGTAGGATATATTGCGACAGACCACTGACAAGCCTGAGTCAAAACAAAGCCTCTGGAGTATACGACTTCACTTCAATGCCAGTCGAAGACTGACATCCTTGGGAGAGTCAGGCATGAAGACCTATTCCACCTGATGTACAAGATATATGAGGCAGGGGAAGGAAAATCATCTTGGGTTCAGGAGAACTTTGGGAACAGATGAAGATATACTGACACCACGACTTAGACTATAGCACGCAGAAAGGCAAACCTACGTTTATAGCCTTTTTGGAATGTTGGGAAATCTTGTGACAATGTTTATTGCAACCCAGGAAATTCTGAAGGGAAGGGAAATAAAACACAGGAAGCAAAAGGTTATTCACAACTTGTACAGAAATCAGGATGCAGTTATAAGAGTCGAAGGATATGAAAGGTAAGAAAACGTTGAGAGGGGAGTGACGCAACGTTGTAGCCTAGAACTGAAGCAATGACGTAGCCAGGATTTTGTCACGGGGGGGAGGGGGGGGGGGGTTGCCAAACGAATTAAAATTCTAACATTATGCGTTGCGTCTTTGCTTACAAGAAACAGTTGTCTTCTAATATAAGGTCACTGTCGCAGAGTGGAAAAATTTTAACTTTGCGTTGAATTACTTATTAAGTTAAGTGGGTTCATATCTCTTTGGCAATAAGTATCTCCTCCTACTACAATCTTATATTTAAATTTTCGGCTTATCGCCGGCCGAAGTGGCCGAGCGGTTCTAGGCGCTACAGTCTGGAACCGCGCGACCGCTACGGTCGCAGGTTCGAATCCTGCCTCGGGAATGGATGTGTATGATGTCCTTAGGTTAGTTAGGTTTAAGTAGTTCTACGTTCTAGGGGACTGATGACCTCAGCAGTTGAGTTCCATAGTGCTCAGAGCCATTTGAACCATTTTTTTTCCGGCTTATCTGAAACCAAGTCGTTCAGCGCGTCAAAGCATCCCAATTCCTCAATTCAAAAAAAATTTATTGAAGTATCTATCTTTTCATTAAAGTTCTTCAATTTCCTTAACTGCTCACGAATTTCAGTTATTATGGTACTGCAAGAGCGTAAACAGATTTTGCGAAAGGAGAAAGGGGGGGGGGGCGCAGTCGGCTCCGACGAATTCAACCTGCGTGCTGAAAAAATCTTTTAGAAACGAACTATGCAATGTGCTATCATCCGTTCCCCACGTACCTTTCCCCATCATTCCGTATCGCAACTGGTTTTCGTAACTGACTACCACCCACGTAACCAGATTGGGCGATATTTTGCCATTTTGGCTAGTAATGATAGAACTTCGAGCAATACTTTTAAATAAATGCAACCATCGCCGTTTGGGCAATATTTTTGTTGTTCAGAGCCATTTTTGGGCGACTCAGTGGTGGTGGTGATTAGTGTTTAACGTCCCGTCGACAACGAGGTCATTAGAGACGGAGCGCAAGCTCGGGTTACGGAAGTATGTGGAAGGAAATCGGCCGTGTCTTTTCAAAGAAACCATCTCGGCATTTGCCTGAAACGATTTAGGGAAATCACGGAAAACCTAAATCAGGATGGCCGGAGACGGGATTGAACCGTCGTCCTCCCGAATGCGAGTCCACTGTGCTAACCACTGCGCCACCTCGCTCGGTAGGGCAACTCAGGCAAATCCTAGCGTATTTTTATGCACAGATTTTAACCTAACATTATTTGTAATGTTGTTTACAGTTCCGATCCCTTTGAAATACTAAAATGTTGCCACCACAGAGTTCTACTAATCTCCAAATAACAACTACAGTGCTAGCATTAAACTACAATAGATAGGTAATTACGCTGCTTATTTCTAACTTACTATAATGCTAATGGTCGAATAAAAATCGGTATTACTGTTCTTTCTTGTTACAAACTTATCCATAATTAGAAACTACCACAACAGCACACAGCAAAAAACAAAGGCCAGTCCTTACATTAAATTCAGCTGCAAGTAAGTAATGGACTGATTAACAGAACAACAACGCGGCCGCGTCCTTTGTTCACGATTGCGTATAGACCGGAGAACCGACTCATCCAACATATTGGACTGGAATCCATGCATCCGGCTGTTTTATCCAATGACATATCGCCTTTTAGCGATGTTTTATTCTGGCGGACAACAAATGCAGGGTACTAAGTTAGAGCTTTTTAGCTCTATTGTTTCAGTTACACGTTCACCCGACGATGTGGGTTTTAGTGCCATGAAACCGGTAGTGATCTAAAAATAAAGGACTAAATACAGCTGAAGCAGTTTATTAATACACAAGATAAAACCAAAGCATCTTTCAATGTCACTACTTGGCAAATTCATCGTGTGTAATTTCATTTAGGTGATAAGGGTGGGGAGGGGGGCTGACCTCGCACCCCTTCCCCCCATTGGCTACATCCATGCCTGAAGCAGGTCAATATGTACGAGATATGTTCAAAAAATTCCGGCACATTCGTGGTTTCGCGCCGGTGGTGTGTTGGAGCGCAGTGTGGTTGGCATCCCTGCACATAGCTGTTTAATATGTAACTGCCGGAAGTTTTCGTTATTGTATGTCTGTTAGTCATTGTTCAGCGTCGTACTGAGTAGAACGTTGTGTCGCACAGTTCGCGAAATCCGAGATGGCAGACAGTGGAGCAAGGCGTCTGCATTGTCTTGCGTGAAATTCAAGAAAACCTTTACAGACACACCAAATGATGGAGGAAGCCTACGGTGATGATTGCTTAAACTGTACTCGGTGTTACGAGTGGTCCACATTGTTTGAAAATGGCAGGACCGAAGTTAACGATGACCCTTGTTCAAGACGCCGTTCGACGTCTACCGCCGACGCTCGTGTCAGGAACGTCAACGAAATTGTGCCTACCCATCAAAGACTGACTGTTCGAGAGATTGCTAAAGAATGTAACATTTCAGTTGGATCATGTCATGAAATCCTGATACATCTTGGAATGCATCGTTTTGCCGCCAAGTTCGTCCCACGGCTCATGTGTAAAGGTCAGAAAGACCTTCGCTTCGCAATCTGTGAAGAGCTTTTGGACCGCGCAAATGAGAATGAGATGTTCCTTAAGAGGATCATAACTGGTGATGAAACGTGAGTCTAGGGTTATGATACTGAGACCAAAATTCAATCTTCATAGTGCATCAGGAAAGGCTCTCCAAGACCAAAAATCTCGTAAGGTCAGGTCAAATGTCAAAGTCATGCTAAAAGTTTCCTTTGACTTTGAAGGATTAGTTCAAAAAATGGTTCAAATGGCTCTGAGCACTATGGGACTTAACATCTATGGTCATCAGTCCCCTAGAACTTAGAACTACTTAAACCTAACTAACCTAAGGACATCACACAACACCCAGTCATCACGAGAAGGATTAGTTCATCATGAATTCGTGCCAAAGGGCAAACTGCTAATCAATGGTATTATCGGGACGCTTCGCGACGCCTGTGAGTAAATGTGAGAAGAAAAGGGTCTGAAACGTTGCGAGACTAGTCAGGATTCTTGCATCACGATAACGCACCCGCACCTGTTAGTGCGCGACTGTTGCACAAAAAACGAAATCAGTGTGCTGCCTCATCCCCCGTAGTCTCCAGACTTGGTCTCTGAGGATTTTTTTTATTTCCAAAATTTGAAACCCTGTTGAAAGGACGAAGATTTGCAACGATAGACGAGATAAAAGAAAATTCGCAGACGGCGATCCAACAGGAGCGTGTCAAGACTGCTTCCGGAAGTGGAAACGATGTTGGGGGTGGTGTATCAATTGTAGAGGAGAATATTTCGAAGGAGACCATGCACAGTATGTAAAAGGTAAGTGTAGAAATATTTTGTAGACAAAAAGTTCTGGATACGTCACTGGTAAGTATTAATGCTTAGTAGCATCGTACTGCATCGATGTAAGTTACCTCACTGCAGTCTTCCATACGAAGATTGACATGAGTCTGTATATTCACAGAGTCTCGGACAAAGCTCTGAGTGCGGCTGCTTAAAAAGGCGCCTAGCCAGTCAGAGTCCTCTGGTGACATGTACGCATCGTAACGAATTCCTCCCTCCCCCCCCCCCCCCCCCGCCCCTCCCCACGCCCGTTAGAGCGAGCGAGCGAAGGAAGAGGCAGATTATCCAGCGGTGCATTGGATGGAGTTTTAAATGTGCCATCTCCCGCGTAGCATACCTAATGTCGTCGACAAAGGTGCCACCGATACCGCAGTCCTCCCTCCACCCCACAAACAAACAAACAAACAAACAAACAAAAAAACTTGCGCGCCGTCGACGCATAGTTTGGGTGCCAACAACGATAAGGGCGAGGTCTGTATCGTCACAGATGGGGTTGGCTGTGACCCAAAGACGAGCCACTGGGAACATCTGCCAAAAAAACTGGAGGTGTGGTGTCTGTCCAATGTCAAAGGTGGGTGCAGCAATTGTGCAGCTGAAGCTGATGCAGGCTTGATGTCCGTGACTGCCGTCACAATGTAGAGTGGGCGGCTGCAGCGTGTGGGAATTGGAAATTGACGAGGTCGTCGGTCCCTAGGCTTACACACTACTTAATCTAACTTAAACTAACGTACGCTAAGGACAACACATACACACATGCCTAGGGAGCACTCGAACCTCCGACGGGGCAGCGGATGGGGAAGCTGCTGTGGAGATGGCAGTGGCTGCATAGGCAGCAGGGGTCGATCTGCACGGCAGAGTCATCGGAAGACTCCTGCACTACTTAATTACTATTTGAGTATTAACTGCCGCTTTAAACTCGACACAAAGTCTGATCTTCCCGTTCGGTTTTCTTCTGAACACAAGGGGAGGTACCCACTGACTTGTAGAAACGGTTTTCAGATGTCCTGTTTGTTCTAATCTGTTGACTGCAGAACCAACATAATCGTGAATGGCGTGGGGTACCAGAAGAGCACGATAAAACTTCGGTTTTACGTTGTCCTTAAGTGTAACGTGCGCATGAAAATCGTTCAGATGTCGCAGTTGAACGAATGTCCTTATTTTTTCACGTAACTGATGAATACTGGCATAGTAAAGTTGTATATCAATAGCATGCACACTGCCAGTGTTTGGCCAGAAAGGAGCGGAGAGGTGGTGACCTAAAATTCTTCATCACCATACTTTGTGCCAATGTCCTGGTTTAAATAATAAAGCTCTCCGCAGTGTCCCATGGAACGAGGCATGTGACACTATTGACGGTGATCCGTCCGTCGGATGAGAACGTCATGCTTGACAGTCCCCCAGGTACTATTCGCGAGAAGTAAGCGATGCGCTGATAATCTTGGCATTGAGCGCCTGTACATGCACGCTATGGGGCCGGTACCGGGTCACCTTCTTCCTTCTCTCATCACCACCATTGTTATCACACAACGCAAAAATTACATTACACTCCATAAACATAAACACACACACACACACACACACACACACACACACACACACACACACATACACAAAATACATACATGCAGCATGGTATTACAATTATTGTAATGGAACTTGTTGCAAATAACAAATAAGTGTCAGTGAGATGACGTCGGTCATTTGAAGCACTTTTTGGGGAAAACAACCCCCCCCCCCCCCCTCCTTCTATGGTGGTTTTCTAAGCTTTCCTTCTGTTTTTTAGTTTCCCCACTTTTTGAGTTTCGCTCCAATTGCTGCTGATTTCGAGTTTGGTATTTTTTACCCTTCCCTAAGCCACAGAACGGGCGCTAATGACCGTACCAGTTTTGTACCCTAAAACCACAACAAAACAAAACAAATATAAAAAATACGAAGGTAAGTCAATTATTATCCGCAAAGTAGTTATAAAATTTTATTGTAATCAAATAGGAAACTTACAAGAACACCATTTATCGACATAGTTTCCTTGCATTTCAACGCACTTGGTCCATCATTGTACAAGCTTCCTGATGCCCTCATGAAAGAGGGCTCTCGGTTGAGCTGCGAGCCAGGAATGCACAGCTTCTTTCACTGCTTCATCCGAGGCAAATCGACAGCCCCTTAATGCCTGTTTGAGTGGACCAAACAAGTGATAGTCAGAAGGGGCAAGATCAGGACTATATGGAGGATGATCCAGTACTTCAAATTTGAGTTTCTGGAGCTTTTCAGCAGTGTGGGCAGCAGTATGCGGATGGGCATTGTCGTGCAACAACACAACACCTTTTGACAGCAATCCTTGTCGTTTGCTTCGAATTACAGGCTTTAGGCTGGCAGTAAGCATCTCACTGTAACGTACACTGTTCATTTTTGTGCCCCTTTCCCTATAATGTTCCAGTACTGGACCTTGTGCGTCCCAAAAAACCGTAAGCATCAGTTTTCTTGCAGACGGTTGGGTCTTGAATTTTTTCTTGCACGGCGAATTTGAATGTTTCTATTCCATACTATTCCGTTTACTCTCCAGCCGTAATGATGGATCCATGTTTCGTCACCAGTAATGATCCTGTCTAAGAAGTTGTCCCTTTCGTTACCATAGCGATCCAAATGTGTTTTTGCAGATGTCCAAGCATGTTTGTTTATGCAACTGTGTGAGTTGTTTGGGGACCCATCTTGCACAAACTTTATGAAAGCAAGTCTGTTGTGGATGATTTCGTACGCAGAACCGTGACTAATTTACAGACGATGTGCCACTGCATCAATAGTTAATCGTCTGTCTAAGAGAATCATTTCATGCGAACGCTCAATGGTTTCTTCATTTGTGGCGGTAAACGGTCGTCCGATTCCTTCGTCATGCGTAACACTTGTGCGACCATTTCGGAATTTTTCAATCCATTTGAAGACACTCCGTTCTGGCAAAACAATGTTACCGTACTGAACCGGACGTCTTCGACGAACTTCGGCCCCTGAATACGCCTTCCGACCACAAAAAAACGGATCACTTAACGTTGCACTTCTGCGTTGCAAATAGACAGCGGAGCAGCCATGATTAACAGCATCGCAGCTACAACAAAACTAACCTAGCAGCCTGAAAATTGCAAAGATATAACAACAAATAAACAAAGCATGCGTCATCAACGTAAAACGACAGTACTACGAAAATAAACAAAAATATAACTAAATTGCGGATAATAATTGACTTACCCTCGTAGCATGCACGTTGTTCTGACTATCTAAACCAAAGAAATCAAAAATATCCACTTCAAAAATATTGGAACTAGAACGAGACTGAACTACTGTGAAAAGCACTGATATAGTCGTTTACAGTATCTATATTTTATTTGCAAAGAACAGAGGTACTTTCGCCATTGTAGGCCTAAGGTTCAAGTGTGCTTTTTCTAGTTGAGGGTATCCCAATAGCTCAGAAGTAATCAGTGTGACTGAAGTACCAGTCTCTAACTGAAAAGGTACATATTGAAAGCAAATCTGCAGAGAGATGAACAGTTCGTGGTTTGTCCTCTGAATTTGATTATCTGATCTAACTTTTGGAAGACTGTCTTTCTTTGAATTGTGACTGACGAAGCGTTTAGTTGTATATCTAGTAGAGAAGAGGTGATCAGAACGAGACAAGTTTTGCACTGTGTGTTTAACTATGCGGTTCCATTGCTTCCATCCACAGTTGCTGTGTAAATTGCCGGGAGGAGTGGATACAGATTCAGAATGAGAGATCATGTTTATTTCCATTTTCACGACTCAATATTTGTGATTTGTGTGAAATAGAATTTAATTTTCATTCATTTTGCAAGCACATCTGTTGTGTGTGCTCTGATTTATGGTAGAGTTGATATTCTGCTGGGTGGAGGAAATAGTTTTTAAGGTCATGTGCCACACAACCTTTCACACAAGACTTAGGAAGGTTTGACTACCCGAGGTCGCAGATATGCATCTCACACTGTGTTTGGGATGTTGCCTGTCAACGCCGGTTGTTGCGCATTATGCACAAGTAGGGCTACTGCGAGCTATCTGCTGTCAGTGTTGCAACAAAAAGCACATTAAAGTGAAGCTCACTGAAGGCTTGAACTTCCAGAGCTTCGATTGCTTTAAACTCGTAACTGAAACCAGGATTCCAATGCTTTAGAATCTTACAAGGGAACCTCCCCATCGCACCCCCCTCAGGTTTAGTTACAAGTTGGCACAGTGGCTAGGCCTTGAAAAACTGAAGACAGATCAATTGAGAAAACAGGAAGAAGTTGTGTGGAACTATGAAAAAGATAAGCAAAATATACAAACTGAGTAGTTCATGCGCAAGATGGGCAACATCAAGGACAGAGTGAGCTCAGGAGCGCCTTGGTCCCGTGGTTAGCGTGAGCAGCTGCGAAACGAGAGGTCCCTGGTTCAATTCTTCCTGCGAGTGAAAAGTTTACTTTTTTTATTTTCGCAAAATTATGATCTGTCCGTTCGTTCATTAACCTCTCTGTTCACTGTAATAAGTTTAGTGTCTGTGTTTTGCGACCGCGCCGCAAAACCGTGCGATTAGTAGACGAAAGAACGTGCTTCTCCAATGGGAACCGAAAACATTTGATCGCAAGGTCATAGGTCAACCGATTCCTCCACAGGTAAACACGTCTGATACATTCTATACGACACTGGTGACGGCATGTGCGTCACATGACAGGAATATGTTGTTGACCCACCTAACTTGTACACTTGGCGAATGGGTAAAACGATTCTTCTACCTTGCCTGATTTAGGTTTTCTTGTGGATGTGATAATCACTCCCAAAAACGTGATGAAAACGTAAGAGTTTGTCAGATAATAATTGTCTGAAAATAAAAAATTTAACTTTTCACTTGCGGAAAGACTTGAACCAAGAACCTCCCGTTTCGCAGGCGCTCCTGAGCTCATCCTGTCCTTGATGTTGCCCATCTTGTGCATGAACTACTCAGTTTGTATATTTTGCTTATCTTTTTCATAGTTCCACACAACTTCTTCCTGTTTTCTCGATTGATTTGTGTTCAGTTTTTCAAGCCCTATCCGCTGTGCCAACTTATAACTAAATCTGAGGGGGGTGCGATGGGGAGGTTCCCTTGTTAGTTCGTATTCTGTTATCAGCAAGGTTTTGAATGACGGCATCATGAAGCATTTTATCTTCAAATGAGGATCTACAAGTGCAGTTAAATTTACTTCTTAGTCAAGCACTTTGGTTCAGAGATCCATTGCTTGTAAGATCGATTATTATGGTGAAGTATACGAACAAGTTTGAAACAAACAGCAGCTACATGATTCTGAACTTTGAAGAACCCATCCAGATTTCGAACAATGTCTTGATAGGGTAGGATTTGGGCTAACTGAGCTTTCTGCACAACCTAAAAATACAATCCTACCCACAAAAAAAAGGAAGAGCATCGTGATTCATCTGATACGTTATATGCTGAGAAATACTGCTCGAGTTTCAGACAGTACTATTACGACAGCTGTGCTGCAGAAATATGTGAACGGCAATCAGCACAAAGCGTGTGGCACGTTGTATCCACTGACAAGCAGATATTCTGTTAGGCCAAATTATGGCAATGGTATGGTGCACACAGGAGTAAAAAACAAACCAGTTTGAGATGGGCCATAGTGCCGTGCCGTGTAGACACATATTCCGGGTCTGATGCACAAGCCATGGACTACATGGGTTGAGCTTAACGTGAGCTACTGATGTGTTTGGGTTTATTTAGGGCTGTCCACTTGTTTCGCTTTCGTTCCACCACATGCACAAAGTACATTGTGCCTGGTGGTTCATAAAGAAAGTTTGCTTCATTCCAGACTTAGTCCATTGTTATTCCGTGGTCTCGTGATTGGACGACATGCTCATATCACTGAGGCCTGTATACCCTCAAGGAGCACTCCTTTGCGAACATCATTTACCACATTCGCCAGCTAGTAGACATTATAAATAGATTTCATTTACCGGTTACTTGTTTACTCTTTTGTGCAGAGTAAATGTATTTATGGCAAACAAACTTCATCAAGTTCCGTCGCCATACCATCACTTTATCCTTGTCCCTCAACACAGTGCAAGTGTACAGCAATAAAACCAGTTCACTGCGCAACTGACACGTGAGCAGCAATATTAGCATGTTCCGTCTTCACTGGTGATCCTGACGTGATCTGTGCATAACACTTGATGACGAACTTTCGTTGATGTGTGTGACATAGAACCATGAGTAGACAAACCATCGAGTTTTTTGTATGAACAGTTTTTTTCTGTGTTTTTGCTTCGATCACAAACCTAATCCAAAATCTGTTCGGCCAGAAGGCAACACTAAGTATGCAGGTCGACCACTTCGCTCAGGCACAGACAGAAGGCAGCAGGTGCCATAGCAGCAGCAGATCTGCTTCAGTCTGGAACCGCGCGACTGATACGGTCGCAGGTTCGAATCCTGCCTTGAGCATGGATGTGTGTGATGTCCTTAGGTTAATTAGGTTCAAGTAGTTCTAAGTTCTAGGGGGCTGATGACCTCAGATGTTAAGTCGCATAGTGCTCAGAGCCATTTGATTTGAGCAGCCGATCCAGCCACCAGCGACCTGGCTCGTGCAACCAGCAATGCAGCACCAGCGGCACTCCACTGACATCAGAGCAGCTATCGAGCAGCTCTTGATGGTACCAGGCTCACTTCAGCACCGGTGTAGCAAAGTGTCAGCCACCCTGCATGCACCCAAATGCCAGCTGCATCCAGGTCTAAGTGCCTCAAGCTGCAGTGTTATTTCTAAGCTTCTCTTTGTTGCGGAATAGACTGGCAGTGTCGAATATCTTGTCAACATGGATTCATACCTGTCGTTATTCCTGCAAGCCCTGCTGCGTGACTGCAGGACTACCGACAACTGTCTTGTTACTGCTGCAAATAATTAATCCAAAAAAATGTACATCACACATCACTGAAATTTGGACCTCGGACAACACTGCATATTTGTGTGGACCTTCCATTGTGGCTGAGCCAACTCTGGCTGCGGATTTTCTCAGTCCCATCAAGTTACTAGCCAATATTATAAACACCCAGTTGACTGATTCGACAGCAAGTTTGAAGATAGCAGGACAGTGACAGCAGGCTGCTTTCTTCAGTGTAAAACCTGTGAAGTGCTTTGGACCATAAACAGACATTATGGACAAATTTCTGAAGCTCACTCGCCCACCTGGTGCACTGAGGAAAGTCAAATGTTCGTCAGTCCACCACACTGTGACAATGCCCAGCCCACACCTCATGCTGTCCACATCAGTTTGTGCCCAAGCGACTCACAGTAGTAAAGGTTGAGTTTGTTGTCCTACTGCAACAGGGTGTTGTTCGAACATCAAGTAGAAAATTTCCTCTGCCTTGCACTTAGGCCCAAAACAGGACAGTTCATGGATGCCATGTGGGACTGTCATGCCTAAATGCACAAATGGTGCTAGACCGATATCCAGTAATGCATTTGCAGTATTTTAGCCTCAGGGAGCATGATGACATACTTAAAACAGCCATCATCATGCCCTTTGCACTTCTTGAGAGCATGTACGTGCTGGTCAGCCTTCAGAATGCTGCCCAGACCTGGCAGCGTTTCCTGGATGGCATCTTGTGAGGGTTGTATTTTCAGAGTTGCCTGGACTCCGTAACTGACACCTAATGACCATCTTCCAGCGCCTCACTGAAGGGGGATTATCATTAATCCCATGAAGTGCATATTCAGGGCACAAGGAGTAGAATTTCTCAGGCATTTAACCACCCAAAGCGGATCCACACCACTGACAAAGAAGTTGCAGATGACAGTGAACATTCCATGTCCACAGATGTACAAAGAATTGTAGCACTACCTCCGCATGGCAAACTTTTGTTGACACTGCTACTCTATAACCCTCGATGGCAGCTGTACATTACTGAGTCCAAACAGAGCCTTGCAGAAGTGACACTGATTGATCACCCATGCGTAATTCTTAATTGGCTATGGTTGTAGACACCAGCCACACTGCCATAGATGCAGTGCTTCAACAATATGTTGGTAGCTACTTGGTTTTTTTCTCCCGTAAGCTATCAGAGTGCAATGTAGTTGGAGAGCTTACAACTTTGAGTTGCTTGTGGTGTATGAAGTGGTGAAATACTTCTGCCCATCTGTGGAAACCTGTCCCTTCATGATTTTAACCAACCACAAGCTGATAACTCATGCATTTTAGAACAAACGTAATAAGTGTTCTCTGTGTCAGTTCTGGCAGTTGGAGTGTCAACAGTTCTCCATGGGCATCCATGATATTTCAGGAATAGACAATATTGTTGCTAACTGCTTGTTCCACTCTTGTGCCATTATCTCTCCTCCTGTGGACCTTGAGAACGTTACCCAAAGACAGGAGAGTGATGAGTAACTGGACAATTTCTGTCAGGACACCTCCAGTGGCTTTTGGGTTGACCTAGTGCCCATTACAAGCTCTGCCCACAAGCTTTGGCATGATGTTTCAACAGATTTGTAACACCTGTTTCTTCTAGAGGGATTCTCGTGCAGTGCTTTCAACCGAATCCATAGTCTGTCACACCCCAGCATCAATATCTCTGTGTCAATTGTGGCCATGCTTTTTGTCTGGCCAGGGCTATGGAAAGATGACCACCAGTGCCTGCCAGCACACCAAAGTTGGAAGGCACACTCGTGCACCTGTTGGCTTCTTTTCCAATGCAACACACCACATCACATATATGTAGAAATCGTGGGCCTTGATAAACTACATAGCTGGCTGTTCAAAAGAAATAATAACTGCTTTACAGACAGTGTGAATCTACACTTTACAGTTACTAAAACGTAAGAGTGCGCCTTTCAAATACAAAGATGCACAGGGATTTTAAGAATTAAATAATGAAAAGTCAGCAAATGCTAAATATCTAACTAGCTGCTCAGTTGGAACACCAAAGGCAGCAGCCAGAAACTGACTGGCTCACTAGGCTGAAATGAACTGTTGCTGGCCCTTTGAAACAAGCAAACAACTCCTCTACAGAATACATGAAACTATAGTTAACATTACTAAAATGTGAGATTACACCTCTTAAATATAAAAGTACACACAGAATTTAAGAATTAAGCTAAAAAAAACATAGAAAAAGCTAAATGAGTAACTTATTACTCTACTGGTGCATCGCAGGTGGCAGCCAAAATTAAGCTGTTACTGGCCCTTCAAAACAAACAAATGACAGTTGCTTTACAGAATGGGCACATCCACATTTTACAGTTACTAAAATGTGAGAGATTACATCTTAAATGTGAAAAAAATGCACAGAATTTAAGTATTAAAATAAGAAACTGCACAGGAAAAGGTTAATATGTAACTGTATGCTCTGCTGCTCAGTCACAGGTGACAGCCAAGAACTGACTGTCTAACACTAGGCAGAAACAAATGCTGATGGCTTGCATAACAAACTGATGGCCACATTGAACAATCCTATTGTTGGTAAGTTGCTGAAGTTTTTGTCCATAAATGCAGGAAAAGATACACGCATTAAGTCTGACAAAGATTGTATTGTAACAGCAGTCACATTGTTATTCTAATGTTAATTTTATATCCCTTACTTTCTTATGCTGACTACGTAGTACACAGTTGATCTCCCCAGCTCATTAAATGTCAAGTCTAGACCTTCTGCGGAGGCACTTAGTAAAATCTTCTTTTGGCTGGAAATTCCCTCAGTTTTAGTTGATGTTATAATGAGAGCCAATCTTAGGAAACATTGATTATTTGGTAAGCTTGTATAGCTGCATGTTGATTTTCCATTTCTGGTTTATGGTTTTGCAATTTTCAGTGAGATGAGTTCAGTGTACTCCCATATTAAATAGTGGATCTCAGAAACATGTTCACAATGTGTTTTTTGTTGGAAGTCAGGAAAACCCTGCAGCCTCTGACTGGCTGTACCTAAAAGGATGCTGTGGAGTTCAAACCATTTTTCATGCTGAGATTTTACATTTTGTCAATAGTTTTGTCCCCAAGCGAGGTAGCTCAGTGTTTAAGAGAGTCGATCTGCATTCCAATTTATGTTTTATGTGATTTTATTAAGTACTTAAGATGGACGTTAGCAGTTGTCTTCAAAAAATTTTGTGGCATTTTAGCTCCCACTTATTGTTTATTTCTATCTTATTAACCATCTGTCAATGACTTTGTCACTGACAAGATATTAAACCCTGATCTTTTGCTCATTTTGCAGTTCTGTCATGTCTGTATGTCATATGTTTAAAAAAGTGAGTAAATTATTGTATTATTTATGTATTGTATTATTTATGTAAGTGAAGCCTCCTAATAGGCTGACCAATTGTAAGTATGAACATGCGTGATGAATACAAATAGAAATTAGAGGTTGGATTACACTGGAAATCATGTGCTCAGTGACCAAAATATCAGTATTTTAAACAAGAAAATTGGCAGCATTAGTTGTAATGGGTTTGAAATCATTTATTACTCTAAATTTTGTTTGTTAGCTGCTGTGGTTCTTCTGTATTGACACCATACGAAGTTGTAATATGTGCTTTTATTGCATTAGTCATTGAGAATTTAATATTTGCACTGTAGATAATCACACAGTGAATGAAATCAATTTGCTGTAATAATTGATTTCAAACATCTTATGATCAATGCTGCCAATTTTCTTGTTTAGAATAGAAATTAGCTAACAGTTACACTTGTCTGAAGAATGAAAATATAGTTCCAGAAATTTGTGATAAGTTTTAATTATCCACATAACTTGTTACCAAACTATGATCCTTCAAATTTACAGTACATTCCTTGCCTTCTCTACATTGTGTTGTTTGTCAAGATGTCAGAAGTCTAACTGATACATTACTTTTTATCATAGCACATTAAAGCAAACAACTACACAAATTAATCTTAATACTCAGTAGTATCAAACATTGTTATCAAAGTCACTACAGTTAAATGCTAGAAATATGTGGTGAGTGAGATACCTCTTGTAGTGTATTGTCCAACACAAGTAATGGACATCCATGATACTGTTAAATTATTGTTTAATTTTTTCTTTAGTTTTTCATTTTCCATGAACTCTGTAGTTATAGAATACTTTCACTTAATTTTATAAAAATTGATATCAGTTATTATAAGTATGTGTGGAATATAAAAATATAGCTAATAAATGAAAACCTAGTAAATATAAAAATAAAGGAAAATCATTTACAGCTAAAATGAAGGATAATATAGTATTGCTTGTGTAATTCAAAATTAACCATTTCTTTTAGAAAAACTTCATTGAAAAGTAATTTAAATAATTGCAGAGGACCTTTCTACATCGTTTGATTTATATTGGACGCCATACCTTTGAAGAGCAGCAAGCTGTTACACAATTCAATGAGACAACAATAAAAGTAATTAATGATGGCTACTGTGATGAGCCACTTACTGGATTGTTCCTGTGGTACAATGAATACTTCGTCCATTCTCTTGAGGTGAGCCCAAAATACTGGAAGTAATGTCACTAGACAAAATATTAGTCACCCTTTAAATGTGCACACTGGTCATGTGATGTGACTGATGCAAGTCACAGCAGTGAAGTGGTTTGCATGTGCCAGCTGGTTATTTAGAATCATGGAGTAAGGTAGGTCGATGTGGAGATATGATACAAAGGCAGAAAATGAGCTATTATGTTTGGACATTCGTAAGACTGTACGTGAATTAAGTAGTCCAGTTTGTAGTTGCATTAATGTGGACTGTTGACCACATCTACACGGAAAGATGTAGCACTCACATCCATGAACCAAAGTGTAGGAACAGTGTCATAAAAGGATTTTGAGAGGGACTGGTGACTAGTGTCACATGTTCTCAATGATAATTGTTTTAAAACCCTTCAGAAATTGCTGTGGTCATTGAATGCAGGCCTTCTCAACCGTTGGTGAGTGAACATTGCAAAGAACTGCACGCAGTGCACATTCAGTGTGAAGTGCCTCATAAAGGCCATTGTTCACAGTAGTGCATAGAGCTTCACTTCTTCAATGGCCAAAACTACACAGTATCTGACAGTTTCTGACTGGAGGTGTGTAGTATGGGCTGATGAGTCTTTATTTGTTCTATTTTCAAATAACTTAGGGTGTCAAGTGCACTGATACCAAATGAGAAGTTTAACCTGCAGTGTGTGTAGTTCCATGATACTTTTGGGGTGTTTTTCATACCATGAAATAGGCCTATTAATTTAAGTTACCATGAACATCAACTCGGACACTTATATCAATAATACTCGTGATCATGTGTTGCCTTTTCTTCTACATCTTTGTGATGAACATTCTGTTGACTTCAGTTTTCCAAGATGACTACAGCATTTTTCACAGGGCCAAACATACATGTTCCTGATTTAAGAAACATTGAGGTCCTATATTTCAACTTGAATGATTGACTAAATCATCAGACACCATAGAACATTTGGAACAGTGGCTGAAACATAGCAGTCCCTGCACTCTGGTGCTTCTACCATACCTAATTATTAATAAGTGCCTTCAGCTGGGAATGGCATACATGTAGAAACTTGTGGGCTCTCTATCTCACAAAATTGATGCCATTAGCCAGATTGGAAGTGGCAATGCAGGGTTTTTGCAAGATTTGTGCAGGGCATGACTAATGTTTTGTTCAGTGTGCTAGTGAAGGGATCTATGAGTTGAGAAGTGTATTATATTAAATGGTAATGTTGAGTTATGAAACCTGTAAGATCACCATCACAAGGAAAAGATCTATGCTTTACAACTAATTTATCTTATAGCTCATTGATTTGTACTGTTTGTAGATTAGGCCCTATTGACAAGAGGGTGCTAGATACATACACTTCTATCACATTACTTTATAGGAGACTTATGTAAGAAATTATAAGATACCAAGGAAAAAAAAAACTCAGATCTGCCTAAGGTTTGAATCTTCGATCATTCATGGCATACATTTTCCAACACAATTGTTAACTTTATTTGCATGTAGCTGACTGATGTATGGTGCATAGACACACATGATAATAAACAATACTCCAGACTTTGTGAAACACATTCTCTGGTACGCCATCACACAGATATGCAGTTGCATTACACAATACATATGCTAATATTGACTGTTTATGGATAGTTGTCCAGGCTGAAAGTGGTAGAGAAGGAGAAATAGATGTGAAAACTGGAAGGTGAGAAGATGTATAGCATGAGGAGTGAATGTTTACTAATTTTCCAACACTATCACTTACGTACCTTACCTTTGTGATTCCATCTGAGAATTCCAACATGCTCACCAACAGCTACTAAAAGCATAATGTCGATAATAAAACTTGTTCATTATTTGATCCCCTTCCTGACACCAGCAGCATGTCATATACCCACCTTATTGTACCCCATTTTTGGGACCTCTGTAACATTATCTTTCAAGAAGATTATGCAAGACTACATTCTGCCAGTGCTGTCCTGACTCAACTTGATATAGAGGACACTATCGTGGTTAGCATGTTCTCAAATTCCCTCTCCTCTAATGACATCTGGTCATCTCGTGCTGAGAGACTGACATGCCACCACTCGCCAGCCACTACGTTGAACTCTTGACATACAATGATGAAGCAGCACTGAATGCCATATGTGTCTAGCATCCAAGCCAGGTTAGGCCTATTGTTGCTGTCAGAGGTGGCAGTGCTGTATATTCTTCCTACTCTGCTGCAGACAATAAGTAAAATTTTGTTATTTGTTACCTTTCCTGGTGCTGCAATTTTAATGGGCAGTGGTATAGTTCTTAGTATTACTAATATTTTGAGTGTACATAGCCTGTTGGATTTTTACATGCCTGTGAGCTGTAAAAGAACATCCATAAACCGGTAAAATAAGTTAAAGGTTGCCTTTGGTGACACCTGTGGCACTCTTTATTGATGACTTTCTTCAGAATTTTCTCTCAAGAGACTAGCTTGTGATTTGGTGTGCTCTGAAGTGTGCATTAGCTACCATTCATGGCATTCACATTGATTTTGTGCTGAGATTAGAATTATCTTGTGCTTCACTGTTATGATGAGTGTAGTTAGAATCAAGTTGTTTTTAATGTCACACAACATTGAAACAAAAGTGTGTTATTTATATTTTGTCATGAAACAAATACAAGAAACTTGTTGATTAAATAATTGATCTTCAGATGACTGTACCATCATTATCCACATCCTCAAGGAAACCCATGCTATTAAATGTCAACATGCTAGTAAGTATGGAGAGAAAAACTTTCAGTGCAATCTTTGGAGATGATGAATGCAACAAACATCAAATATGGGATAAGTGTTGCCACGCATGCACAGCAATACATGTATGGCCAACAATGAGTACATTTTTATAGAGAGTGAACTTTAAATGTACATGTGGTGTAGTTGGACGTAGTTAAGTTTGAAGGAGAATTGAATATTGTTAATTCAGCAGAAAGCAATTCACTGGGAGTAGAAACCAATTTGGCTTCAGGGTTTTCAAGTGTTATTTTAACTTTGGAAAGTAGGAAATAGGTGAACCAGTACTTTCTTCATTATTGTCAATAATAGATTGATAGGTGATGAGACAGGTATCAAAATTTTATAGTCAATAGCAGGGATGGCTTCTGAGGTAGTGCCACTGTGCCATGGCGCCACTTGTATGAAAAAGAAAGAGAAATCTATACGAACTGCACAAAGAACATGTTTCAGTGTATGTATTTTCTGATTTGAAAAGGCATGTTTTACTGCACGCTCTCTCGTGGTGGTTTTCTGAAGCTCGGAGCCAACTGCAGATTGGCACCATCTGCTCTCATAATCACTGTGTGAAAGGCTTGGCCATCTTTTCTTTTTCGTTTCCTTTATTGTTATTTTCAAACCTTTACATAAATGTAGGCTGGCAGTGGACTATCTACGCCACTCTTCGACCATAGAAAAACATACATTAAACAGGAAGACATACATTTGGGAAGAGAAACACTAGCACAGTGGCGACGAAATAAAACATACTGTTTTCATGAAAAAGTCGGAGGCCAGCCATAGGGAAGAGGGGATGGTAGGAGGGAGAGGGGGAGGATGCCAGTCGGAGAGAAGAAGGGAGGGGGAGGGGAGAGGGTATGGGAGGGTGTGGAAGCCTGGGAATGGGGGGAGGAGAGGGAGAGAGGAGAGGGGAGGAAGTGAGGAGAAGAGAGGGGAAAAGAGGGAGCCCTGGGGGAAAAAAACACAGCAGTAGGAAGGGGAGGATCAAAGCTGGTAGGAGGGGTAGGTGGAGGTGATGATGGCATCATCAGGGAGGTGGAGTTGGCAGAAGCCACCTTGGGCAAGGGTATGGAGTGTGGTAAGATGGAGAGCGGGTGTGATGCAGTAGTACAGGCAGGGCAGCGGACAGAGGTGCGAAAGGTTGGGAGAGACAAGCGGGTGAGGGGATCAATTTTACAGGAGGTGTAAAGGATCCGTATCCATTCAAGGAAGAGGAGGAGGTGGGAGAAAGGAATTAAATTGTAGAGGATCCTCCTGGGGGATGGGATGCAGATGCGATAGGCGAGGGAGAGCGCATGGCGTTCCAGGATTTGAAGGGACTTGTAGAAGGTAGGAGGGGTGGAGATCCAGGCACGATGGGCATAACAGAGGATGGGGCAGATGAGGGATTTATAAGTGTGGAGAATGGTGGAAGGGTCCAGACCCCATGGGCGGCCAGAGAGGAGTTTGAGGAGGTGGAGTCGGGCATGCCTTGGCTTGGTTTGTCCGGAGATGGGGGGTTCAGGAAAGGCGACGGTCAAGGGTGACACCAAGGTACTTGAGGGTGGGGATGAGGTTAATAGGACGGTCATAGATGGTGAGATAAAAATCAAGGAGGTGGAAGGAAGGGGTGGTTTTGCCTACAATGACTGCCTGGGTTTTGGAAGGATTGACCTTGAGCAGCCACTGGTTACACCAAGTGGTGAACTGGTCAAGATGGGATTGGAGAAGGTGCTGGGAGTTTTGCAGGGTGGGGGCGAGGGCAAGGAAGGCAGAGTCATTGGTGTATTGGAGAAGGTAGATGGGGGGTGAAGGCAGCAGCATGTCCGCCATATGTAGAAGGTAGAGAAGAGGGGAGAGGACGAAACCTTGGGGCACAGCGGCGGAGGGGTGGAAAGTGTAGGAATCCGTGTTATGGGTGGTGACATAGGAAGGACAGTGAGAAAGGAAGGAAGCAATCAGACAGATGTAATTAAGAGGAAGGGTGAAGGTTTGGAGCTTGAAGTGGAGACCAGAATGCCATACACGGTCGTAGGCACACTCAAGGTTGAGAGAGAGGAAGATGGTGGTATGACAGGAATTTAGTTGTTCGGAGAGGAGGTGAGTGAGGTGAAGGAGAAGGTCATCGGCAGAGAGGGATGGTCGAAAGTCATATTGGGTAGAGGGCAGGAGGCAGTGCCAGTGGATGCATTGGGTGAGGATGGATTCCAGGACCTTACTGAAGACTGAGGTGAGGCTGATGGGCTGGTAGGATGAGACAGCGGAAGGCAGTTTGTCTGGTTTGAGGAACATCAGGTTCCAGGAGGTTTTCCACAGGTCAGGCTAGAAGCCAGTGGACAAGACCACATTATATAGTCTGGCCAGGGTGGAGAGGAAGGAGGCGGGACCATCACGGAGGTGATGGTAGTTAACACGGTTGTGACCGGGAGTGGTGTTGCGTTTCTTGCGTAGTGTAGCTATGATATCCTGAGTTATGATTGGGGTGTTGAGTTCTGTGTGTGGAAAGCTGTCGAAGTACTGGAAGCCAGGAGCAAGTGGAGGGGCAGAGGTGTCAGTTCAATCACGTACATCAGAGAATAGGGTGTAATCAAACTGTGGATCATCAGGGATGGTAAAGATATTGGATAGGTAGGAAGCAAAATGGTTGGGGCTACTAAGGTTATCAGGAAAGGGGTGGTCGTCGTGAAGGAGAGGGTAGTAGAGGGGGGGAGGTTTAGACCCAGTAAGGTGGCAGAAGGCTGACCAGTAGTTAGTACTTAGACGAGTTAATATGCAGGGTAGCATTAAGGGGGGTGTATGTCTGTCACCAGTCCTGGTGTTTCTTGGCCACGAGCAAGTTTCGGACATGTCGTTGGAGTTGCCAGTGGTGTTGTAGCGTGTCCTGGTCCTGTGTGTGAAGGAACTCACTGTATAGATCATGGGATTCACGAAGGAGGAGGACGGCCTTTGGGGATGAGGTGGGGTGGTGCGGGTGGATGGCGACGGTAGGGATGTGTGCCTCCACGACACAGACATGGTCTGCTGGAGAAAGGAGGTGGCATGGGTAATGTCATCGGGGTGGTGGTAGGAAAGGGGTTGGCTATCAATCCGGGTAGTGAGGGTATCCTGGTAGGCATTCCAGTTGGCGTGGGAATGGTCATGGACATATTTCGGGGGAGGGGTTGATGTGAGGGTCTGGGTGTGGGCGACGACCATCTGATATGGCGAGGATGACAGGGAGATGGTCACTGCCAATAGGGTCGAGGACGTCCACTGTGATGCGGCCAAGGAGGTTGGGGGAGACCAGGACGATGTTGGGAGTGGTATTGGATTCAGGGTGGGTGTGTTGGGGAAGGGGAAGGAGGTCACCTTGGAGGGTGGTGAGGAACCGATGCCACTGCCGTAGCTGGGTGGCGGAATGACTATGGATGTTGACGTCAGTGGCAGTCATGTAGGAAGAGAAGGTTTGGTCGATGTGGGAAAGGAAGTCACATCATAACGCAAGCACCTCTGGCAGCAGACGGATTGGGGAGGGGAATGGGAAGGGTCAACCTTATACCGGTGGTGGAACAGGAGGGCACCCTCTTTTAGGAGAAGGTCGATGGAGGGGGTGTGCTCAGAGAAGACCTGTATGAGGCGGGTGGGGACAGTAGGATTGTAGATTTAGTGGACATCAATCATTTGCAGGTAGGGATGTGGCTGGAGCTCTGCCAAAACCTCCACCTCCGTGATCATCGAACTAAGCCGAGTGATCACTGTGGTGAGGGTTAGTGGGCGATGCAGGGGTTGGGGCTGGTTGGAAGAGGAAGGTGGAGGAGCCGGGGTGAGGGAGGCATTGGGGCCAAAGTGGGCAATAGGCATTTGGGAGAGGATGTTGGTATGGAGGGTGGGGCTAGTGAAGATGATGAGGACAGAGTCTGCACGGGGGGTGAGGAGAGAGATAGGGGCTCCCGGGAAGTGTTTGAGTAAGAGCAGGGTGAGGTTTCGGGCCTCCAGGAGGGATGGGTCCAGATTGCACAGGAGTTGGGAAGGGGTGGGAGAGGAGGGGGCACTGGAGAGGGGGGGGGCAGAAGAGGCAGGCGGGGAGATGTCCATGGCATTTCGGAGGGGCGGAAGAGAGAGAGGCTGGGATTTCTCAGGAGTTGAAGAGGTGTGGGTGCTGCTGGGGCATTTAACGCATCAGAAGGGTGTAAGGAGGCTTGGGGGGCAGGTGTGACTGGGACATGGCGGGAGGTGGCAGGTCACAGCGTCGGGGTGATGGTGGCATGTGCCATGGCTCTTCAGGTGACCACCATGGCGGGGGCTGTAGTAGTGGACAGAACAGCATGGGGGAGTGGAGGGAAGGGATCGAGAGTGGATAAGGGGGTGTGTGGAGAGGGAGCAGGAGATGGGGCTACGAAGGGCACAGGAGTGGGAAGGGTGAGAAGCAGGGGGCTGGGTGGGAGGGGGGGGGGTGCAGCACGTAATCATGGTGGTGGCGGCAGAGGGGGAGGTATAGATGATGGGTATGGTGGTTGGGGTGGTGGTGGGGGTAGTTATGGTGAAGGTGAAGAAGGGAAACGGAACAGGGGAAACAGAAAACAGGGGCAGAAGAAGGATGAGGAAAACGATGAATCACACACGATGGAGAAGATGAAAATGAAGATGACGATGCTGGCCGGGGCCGAAGCCCCACTGCGCTGCTGCTGATGGGAGAGCAGCGGCAGGGGGAACATCCACCACCGGGGGCGGTGATGGGCCGGACCGCATCAGCTGTTGCTGCAGCTGCTGTCGCTGGTGCCGCCGCCGGGCTGCTCTGCTGCTGGGGCGCTGGACTGCTAGGCTGCTGGAACCTGCTGGGCTGCTGTAACTGGCTGGGCTGCTGGAACCGGCTGGGCTGCTGGAACCGGCTGGGCTGCTGGAACTGGCTGGGCTGCTGGAACCCGCTGGGCTGCTGGAAGTGGCTGGGCTGCTGGAAGCTGCTGGGCTGCTGGAACCTGCTGGCACTGCTGGAACTCGAACTGGAACTGGCACTGGCATTGCTGCTGGGCCGCTGGTTGTGACTGCTGCTGCATCTGGTGTAATTCCTAACTCTTTAACAATTGTACACAACAGTTCTTGAAGGGCGCAACTCTTTCGAGTTCCACCGAAGATGCTCGGCCGTCGGTTTCTACATGCTTCTTATGGTCGCGAATGGAGCCATAGCTGGTCTGGCTTTGGAGCTTCATGTTCCTTCCACCAGAGAGCAGTACAGTGCAGAACTATAGAAACATGCAATCTGTCATCTAACAATCATGTTAGAATACATCAGGGTGCAAACTTCTTGTAACCCAGTCCTATTATCTTTCTGCAAGTTGATGCTAAAGCATTCCTACACTCAAATTAATGCTTATTTAAATCAAATACAGCAACAATAAACTTAATTACCATTGTATGTAGTATTATACAATTTGAATATTATTATGCCCTTAGATTTTGAAACTAAGATGCATTATTTCAACATTGGTATATTTCACAACAGCAGAGCTATAGGAACACAACAAAAAAACTAATATATTCACCACCTGTTGAGCATCCATTTTTCAAACAACAGTATCATATTTCTGTTTATACATGTTGTAGTTATTGTGAGGTCAGGTAACTGACAGTATATAGCTGTGTACACAGTGTTATCTGTAAGGGAAAATTCAGTTGACTGTGGAAATAGCAAACGTGAACAAAGTAAATGAGTTATTAAAAATGCCATTTAGTGGCAGGACTCTCAGTGAAAAAATTCAGATAAAAACACTAGGTAGGCCATTCCCGAATCTGAATCTGCAGCAGCAAACAAAAAATCAATGCCCTAAGTTTAATCCAGAAATTTACCAAAGATCAAATGGATCTGTGGCTGTGAAGAAAGCAATGCTGTTTTTTGTTTTCCTTGTGTGTTATTTGGGATAAGACTGAAATAACCGATAATGGGCATGTATGGTCTAAAATAAAAGTACATGAAACATCAAAGTGACATGTGAATAATGTGCTTAGTCTTTCATTTCTAGCCAAAACCAACAGTCAGCAGAAATTAGATTTGAAATATAGACAAACCACTGACAGCCACAACAAACATGTAGAAAAGAATAGATAAATATTAAATTTAATTGTAAACTGTATTCAATTCTTTGGAGCTTTGGAAATGGCTCTCAGGGGCCACAATGAATCTGATGCCTCTCAAAATAGAGGGTTTTCCGTGAGCTAATGTACTTCAGTGTGGAACAGGATAAAGATCTTAATGTTCATTTTAGTCAAGCATCAGTGTTCAAAGGCATTTCTAAGACTGTTCAGAATGAACTACTGCACTGAATGTGTACCATGATGAAAAAACTTTGTTAATCCAGGCAGTCAGAATGTTCATACCATAGCTGAGAGTAGGCCTATTCTGAAAGAAATTGAACCATTAATTGGTGATGACTGAGCAAAACTAACAGCTCAGAGTTACAATGGTGCAAATGTTATGAGTGGCAAGTCAAATGGGGTTAAGAAATTAATTTAATTAAAGACAAAAACCCAAATGAAAACTGCATCCACTGTTATGCACATCAGTTCAACCTTATTATATCTACGGCAGCCTCTGTTAATCACAAAGCCCGCATTTTTTTGCACATCTTTCTGGTATTTCTTCATTCTTTCTTTATTCGCAAATAAGATCAAAAGTGTTGCATAGTATTATTCTAAAAAGCTTGCCTCATGTGTGTGTCATGAGATGGAATTACCATTCTGGAGTGGTAAAAGATGTTTTTGAAAACAAGGAAGACCCTATTGCTGTTATGGAAGTAACTGAAACAAGTGAAAGCATAAAACTATCTTTTACTGTTGAAAAAGCTGGTTCATACAAACAAAGACTGCAAGATAATGAATTCATTTTCTATCATTTTTCTGTAAGATATTTCCTCATGCAGACATACTTTTTAATCAGCTTCAACCAAGGCAAAACAAGACATCCAGAACTTAGAAGAGGCAATGCAAAACATCAGAGATGACATTGACTCAATCCTTAATGACATTAGTTTCAAATATGATGAAATGATGCCTGTCATGAAGCCACAGATTTTTGATGGGCACAAAAAAAGAGAAGCTTTGAAAGTATGCGTTGCCATCCTTTCTGAAACAAAATTACATTTTCAGTTCACTGGACACCTCATTGCAGCCAATTTATTTGATGTAAATCAGTTTGACAAATACATCACATATTTTCCACACAAATACCTTGAAATTACAGATACATATACATTTCTGCAAAAAAGAAATTAGATGGGTGAGGTTCAATTCGTCTACATTAGCTTGAGTTGAGAGCAGTTTCTGGCACAGTTCCGTTTCTTTCCCTGATTCTAGAGGATGAACTTCGTGACACATCTGATGAGACTGTTAAAAGTTTTGAAATTTCTAATAACGACACCTATCTCGACATTAGAAGCTGAGCGAAACCTTTTGATGCTCAAGAGACTTAAAACATTCCTGCGACACACCATGAAAGAACAACAACTGAGTGCCTTAGGGATGCTATCCTGTGAAAAGTCATTCAACTGTAAAATTGAACATTTCCATTTGAGAGTGACATATTTATTTGCCAACAAAGAATAGATTTTCAATACCATTCCTACTAAATATTTTGAAGCTGTCTTCCCAAAGTCATGGAGCTGCTGAGTTAGCACAGTGTCTTTAGTTTTAAATGTCAATAATTTGATTAAATTTGCTTCACAAATCCAGATTACAAGTTGGAATAATTTGCATATGCTCTATTATTTCTAGTACTGGCACTCATGTTTTCAAAATAGTTATATATATTTTTATGAATGCAGTTTTCTGTTATCCTGGATAGGATTGATACTGCTGAAATTGGAAAGTAGTTATTTGGGAGGTTTCATCACTTTTTTGTGCATAGGTAATGTAACTATGAGTTTAAGACATCTGGGAAAATTCTTTTATCGAGTACTGTGTTTTACTATGAGAGAACTGTATTTTAATTTCCCTTGCTATATACTTTTTATGAAATTACTGATTCCAAATTAGTCTTTTGTTTAGGAATTGCTTTCTTTGCATATTGATTTGTGAGTATTATGTAAAATGATTAAGGTCTAAGTAAATATCTCACTTAATTGTTTTGACCGAGTGAGCAGGACTTCTGCATCTATAGTAGCATTATTGAGTGGTGTCATGGTGCTAGCATCTACATCTACATCTACATCTATACTCCGCGAGCCACCTTACGGTGTGTGGCGGAGGGTACTTATTGTACCACTATCTGATCCCCCCTTCCCTGTTCCATTCACGAATTGTGCGTGGGAAGAACGACTGCTTGTAAGTCTCCGTATTTGCTCTAATTTCTCGGATCTTTTCGTTGTGATCATTACGCGAGATATATGTGGGCGGTAGTAATATGTTGCCCATCTCTTCCCGGAATGTGCTCTCTCGTAATTTTGATAATAAACCTCTCCGTATTGCGTAACGCCTTTCTTGAAGTGTCCGCCACTGGAGCTTGTTCAGCATCTCCGTAACGCTCTCGCGCTGACTAAATGTCCCCATGACGAATCGCGCTGCTTTTCGCTGGATCATGTCTATCTCTTCTATTAATCCAACCTGGTAAGGGTCCCATACTGATGAGCAATACTCAAGAATCGGACGAACAAGCGTTTTGTAAGCTACTTCTTTCGTCGATGAGTCACATTTTCTTAGAATTCTTCCTATGAATCTCAACCTGGCGCCTGCTTTTCCCACTATTTGTTTTATGTGATCATTCCACTTCAGATCGCTCCGGATAGTAACTCCTAAGTATTTTACGGTCGTTACCGCTTCCAATGATTTACCACCTATGGCATAATCGTACTGGAATGGATTTCTGCCCCTATGTATGCGCATTATATTACATTTATCTACGTTTAGGGAAAGCTGCCAGCTGTCGCACCATGCATTAATCCTCTGCAGGTCCTCCTGGAGTACGTACGAGTCTTCTGATGTTGCTACTTTCTTGTAGACAACCGTGTCATCTGCAAATAGCCTCACGGAGCTACCGATGTTGTCAACTAAGTCATTTATGTATATTGTAAACAATAAAGGTCCTATCACGCTTCCCTGCGGTATTCCCGAAATTACCTCTACATCTGCAGATTTTGAACCGTTAAGAATGACATGTTGTGTTCTTTCTTCTAGGAAATCCTGAATCCAATCACAAACCTGGTCCGATATTCCGTAAGCTCGTATTTTTTTCACTAAACGTAAGTGCGGAACCATATCAAATGCCTTCCTGAAGTCCAGGAATACGGCATCAATCTGCTCGCCAGTGTCTACGGCACTGTGAATTTCTTGGGCAAATAGGGCGAGCTGAGTTTCACATGATCTCTGTTTGCGGAATCCATGTTGGTTATGATGAAGGAGATTTGTATTATCTAAGAACGTCATAATACGAGAACACAAAACATGTTCCATTATTCTACAACAGATTGACGTAAGCGAAATAGGCCTATAATTATTCGCATCTGATTTATGACCCTTCTTGAAAATGGGAACGACCTGCGCTTTCTTCCAGTCACTAGGTACTTTACGTTCTTCCAGCGATCTACGATAAATTGCTGATAGAAAGGGGGCAAGTTCTTTAGCATAATCACTGTAGAATCTTAAGGGTATCTTGTCTGGTCCGGATGCTTTTCCGCTACTAAGTGATAGCAGTTGTTTTTCAATTCCGATATCGTTTATTTCAATATTTTCCATTTTGGCGTCCGTACGACGGCTGAAGTCAGGGACCGTCTTACGATTTTCCGCAGTGAAACAGTTTCGGAACACTGAATTCAGTATTTCTGCCTTTCTTCGGTCGTCCTCTGTTTCGGTGCCATCGTGGTCAACGAGTGACTGAATAGGGGATTTAGATCTGCTTACCGATTTTACATATGACCAAAACTTTTTAGGGTTCTTGTTTAGATTGTTTGCCAATGTTTTATGTTCGAATTCGTTGAATGCTTCTCTCATTGCTCTCTTTACGCTCTTTTTCGCTTCGTTCAGCTTTTCCTTATCAGCTATGATTCGACTACTCTTAAACCTATGATGAAGCTTTCTTTGTTTCCGTAGTACCTTTCGTACATGATTGTTATACCACGGTGGATCTTTCCCATCGCTTTGGACCTTAGTCGGTACGAACTTATCTAAGGCGTACTGGACGATGTTTCTGAATTTTTTCCATTTTTGTTCCACATCCTCTTCCTCAGAAATGAACGTTTGATGGTGGTCACTCTAATATTCTGTGATTTGTGTCCTATCACTCTTGTTAAGCAAATATATTTTCCTTCCTTTCTTGGCATTTCTTATTACACTTGTAGTCATTGATGCAACCACTGACTTATGATCACTGATACCCTCTTCTACATTCACGGAGTCGAAAAGTTCCGGTCTATTTGTTGCTATGAGGTCTAAAACGTTAGCTTCACGAGTTGGTTCTCTAACTATCTGCTCGAAGTAATTCTCGGACAAGGCAGTCAGGATAATGTCACAAGAGTCTCTGTCCCTAGCTCCAGTTCTGATTGTGTGACTATCCCATTCTATACCTGGTAGATTGAAGTCTCCCCCTATTACAATAGTATGATCACGAAACTTCTTCACGACGTTCTACAGGTTCTCTCTGAGGCGCTCAACTACTACGGTTGCTGATGCAGGTGGTCTATAGAAGCATCCGACTATCATATCTGACCCACCTTTGATACTTAACTTAACCCAGATTATTTCACATTCGCATTCGCTAATAACTTCACTGGATATTATTGAATTCTTTACTGCTATAAATACTCCTCCACCATTGGCGTTTATCCTATCCTTGCGGTATATATTCCATTCTGTGTCTAGGATTTCGTTACTGTTCACTTCCGGTTTTAACCAACTTTCCGTTCCTAATACTATATGCGCACTATTTCCTTCAATAAGAGATACTAATTCAGGAACCTTGCCCTGGATACTCCTGCAGTTTACCAATATTACGTTGACTTTTCCTGTTTTTGGTCTCTGAGGACGGACGTTCTTTATCAACGATGATAATGTCCTCTCTGGTAAGCCGTCAGGTATTTTATCGTTTCGCCCAAGGGGGGGTCCCTCTAACCTAAAAAACCCCCGTGTGCACGCCACACGTACTCTGCTACCCTAGTAGCTGCTTCCGGTGTGTAGTGCACGCCTGACCTGTCTAGGGGGGCCCTACAGTTCTCCACCCAAACTCAATATTCATTGGTATCTCACAGGCAGTAGGGATAGGTACTGTTTTCTTTGTTGATATTTCCCTTTTAATGACATTCAAGGCTCTTTTACATTTATTTTTGGAATTTAAAATATACTCTTCGATTGCACTACAATTAGAATTTTGTATTTTGGAGCTGTATAGTTTTCTCGTATTTGTGTGATTTTCCTTCTTCCAACCACTTTCATGAGACTCAACTTTCATAATCAGTTGTTGTATATTGAGTTTGTTAAGTTGTGAAATGTATCACTTGTTGGTATGGTGCAACTTATGTGTAATATTAATACAATATCATTTAATGAAACAATGGAAAATCCAGGATGGACTGTAACAATATTATGAAATGGATATACAGTATCATTTAGTCACCATGGGGCACATCTTTTCTGCTATGTACTTAATCTCTGTCAGGAAAATAGAAAAATATTTACTAATAGTTTTATTACTATCAATTTTTGAGCCCAATCCATTCTGTTAACTGGTATATCATGTTGTTTACATTAGTGTCTTCTAGAATTCTTTATGTCACTTGCCTTCATTGATGTTGAGAGCTGAATTTTTCATTTGAAGCCACTGTCTTGTGTGAGCTGACATTCCCAATTCTACAACATCATATTCAAGAGTGTCTCTGTGTACATTGCTAATTATGTTATCAAGACTTGCATTCAGTCTATTGAGCTTTCTGGCGAGACAATTTTAGATCAATGACTTAAGAGAATTAACCAGATGAATCACATTTTTCCTCTTTTCCTTATATCTATATTAACATCACATACTGTTATAATTTTATGCAATTAAAACTTGGACAACAGCAATATTAAAGTATTAACTTTACTACAAAAACCATCCCATCAGAGTCTGGAGTTTGATAAACTGAGACAATTACAACTGTTTCTGTGTGATTTACCATGTTGTTGTTATTGTTGTTGTTGTTGTCCTCAGTCCAGAGACTCGTTTGATGCAGCTCTCCGTTCTACTCTATCTTGAGCAAGCTTCTTTATTCCCGAGTAACTACTGCAACCTACATCCTTCTGAATCTGCTTAGTGTATTCATCTCTTGGTCTCTGTCTACAATTTTTACCTTCCACACTTCCCACCAATATTAAATTGTTGATCCCTTGGTGCTTCAGAATCTGTCCTACCTACCAATCTCTTCTTTTAGTCAGGTTGTGCCACAAATTCCTCTTCTAAACAATTCTGTTCAGTACCTCCTCATTAGTTATGTGATCTACCCATTTAATCTTCAGTAATCTTCTGTAGCAACACATTTTGAAAGCTTCTATTTTCTTCTTGTCTAAACTATTTATCGCCCATGTTTTGTTTCCATACATGGTTACACTCCATATAAGTACTTTCAGAAAGGCCTTACCATACCAGCTACTTAAACACACCTTCCAGGCATATCCTACTAAGTCCTATGACTAAATAATGTAAATAAAGGTTGCTGTTAATGCAGATTGAACCTCAGGCACATGAAATGTTTTCTTTTTTTTTTTTTCTTTTTTTTTTCTGTAGGTAGTAAGTACCAAGTATCCAAGAGGAACATGTAATCCTATTTCAGAGCCATTCACCGGTGTTTGTTGATACAGAAAAAACAGCAGTTTATTTTTTCAAGCCACTATTGCAATTTATTGAACTTACCTCTAAGATTTGAAGAAGGCAAATATTGGTACAGTTTTCACTGGGTCTTACATGTTCATTTATTTCAATGGAAGCTCTAAAGCAATACATTCATATGATTGAATGCTACTACTGCAGTTTCCTCTTAAAGTGGTTTCTACCCTTCCTTGCCCTGTTATGTCATTTTCTCTAAAAGGTAGGTGTATGAGCCTCCAGAAAAAGACTTTCTTCTGAAAACGAGACTATTACATTCACACATTTAATTTAATTTTGTTTATCTCTTAGCACAGAACTTTCTTACCATGGTAATTTAGATGCTCATCAAGTTCAGTGTGCTTGTTTTTCACTAAGCTACTAATTCCATTGATTAGCATTTTGTTTAAGTGGAGCATAGTTATTTGCTCTGAGAACTGGTTTTATGGATTTCTTTTTTAACCCATAAATTAGTGATCAGCTCTTGTCTATGAGGTATCCACACAACAGTAATTTTCATCTTATTTACATTTAATAAATTCCACAAACCTGTTTTTGGCTTCATTATGTGCTATTTCGTTTTCACCATTCACATAAACAACAATGTCACTGTCTTTCAGTATATTGTTATGTTACAAGACGTCTTCAATCATGTTTTTCACCCATGTGCACCATTTCATGATGCCAGTTACATGAAAATCGATATTCACATCCTGTAAATTGCTTTTTTCCATGGTTAGCTGCTAGAAATAGAACATTGCATTTCCTTTCCCACTGACTTCACTTTTATGACATTACATTTTGTTTTGGCATTACAGTACATGGAATGTTCATTTTCAGTGTTTATCAAGTTGTTGCTGCTTACTGAAAACATACTGAACCTGTTTGTGCAAATGGATTTCATTGAGACTGTGGTACTTCTTGAATCAATTTGTTAGATATTTCTAGAGAAATAGGAAGCATGATGGAATTGTTTATCCACCTTTGGCCATTGTTTTATCTGTGAAGTGTTTTGAATTATTTATGCAACTTTGGCTATTTTTTCCACTGGCAAGTGTGATTGAATAGTTTATACACTTATGGCCATTTTCCCTCCACTATTGCACTAGGAAGCACTTGTGTACATGAATTTCAGAGCATTTGTAGTTTTCTGTATCACATTTTACCTGGTAAAATGCTTTGGATAGTGCTTGAAGCTGATGTTTGTTCCTCAAACTTTTTTCACCTCAGAATATCAACAACTCACTGAAAGTTTTTTAAACATTGATTTAACTTTTTGATTACAACTTTAAACTCATTGCAAATGCCTTTTTTTTTGCAATGTAACAATAAACTCTCGTCACATCAATATTACTTGCATCTGCACTTGATGCCATCTTGTGGAAGAGGCAGAGTCAATGGTGTTATATAACAATGAGAAACTGGAAACATTTATTTCCACACAGAAGTGTGGAGAAAAACAGTTACTGATACATAGAAAAACCATTAACCAAACTCTGGATAGATATGTATCTAGTAGAGCAATTTGTAACAGAAAGGCCCATCCACAGTTTGCACTCTTCACAAAGAAACTTGTAAGCAACAGCAACTATGGCACAGTAAGTACAAAATGTGGGAGTAGTATATATAGAGAGATTCTAAGTGAAACAAATCTGACTATCAAAAGAGCATTGCATAAAGATTGTAATAACTACTCTATCATAATTTTACTGGATGGCCTCTCAAAAAACTCAAAGAAATTCTGGTCATATAGAAAGCTTGTTAGTGGCACCAAAGTAAGTGTTCAGATAGTCATGGATGGAACTGAAAGTAAGGGTGCAAAGAAAAAAAACAGAAATGCTTAACAATTGTTTTCAAATTTTCCTTTACAAAGGAAAATCTATGTGTAGTACCACAGTTTAATTCTTGAACCACACAAAGATAGTTTATAGGCCTATAGATATAAGTGTTAGTGGCATTGAGGAACAGCTGAAACTGACAAAACTTTACAAACCCTTAGGACCTTATGGAATCCTTAGCAAATTCAATATCAAGTTTGAGACTGTGTTAACACTTATCAACCATAATATACTATAGACCTCTTGAACAAGAATCTATGCCCAATATTTGGAAGAGAGCACAAGTTCCACATGTCTACAAGCAGGGTAGTAGAAGTGATCCACAAAATTATGGCCCCATATCATTGTCATTCATCTGTTGCCGAATATTAGAACCAACTACATGTTGTATTTCCACTGGCTGGGTGAACCCGGTATATCACATGCACCTGCATCAGCAACAGCTGTGTAGAATGCCCACTGTGAGTGAAATTGATTGATATTATGTCATTGCGACACCAAAACAAATGCAAGATGCATGTTGGTATAGGCACTCTCCTCTTTCTTCTGTATTGCTTATGTTCTTTGTAAAGTTACAGTTGTTCTCTGTAAGATTACATACAAGCTTAGTAGTATGAAGTGGTAGCCAAAAGTAGCAGCTGAGAAGTATAAGAGGAAGAGCAATAGTCAGTTTTTTCAAAGGAGCTTCTCCTCCTCTTCCTCTTTCTTCCCCCCCCCCCCCCCCCCCTCTCTCTCTCTCTCTCTCTCTCACTCTCTATCTCACACACACACAAACACATAATTGTCAATGTGAGTAAATTAGAATTATTCATAATTTGTTGCTAGTACACCTACCTTACTTTATGTGAGGCCCAGAGAACCATGTGCAGTTACAAGGCTCCTCTTTCACTGTATTCTGCTTCTCACTTTTTGCCACCTTTCACATTCTGTGATGATCTACAGCCATTCCTCATGGTTTCCATCTCTCCACCTTTTCTTAGGTGTATCCAGTGGTCATCTTCTCCAGGGAGTAAAATCAGTGGATTTCAAAGGCCATCAATGTTTGACCCCATGAGCAACATGACCTGCGCATACAAACCAATTGGTTCTCATTAGCCCTACAGTTTATGGGCTGTTGTAGAGCTCATTCAGTTCACAACTGTGCTGAAGAGATTTCATACTCTAAAATGAGAAGATTACTTCAGAACACTCCAAGAATCAGTCTTTCATACAGCTAGAAATTGGAATTGCTTGACAAGCTGTGAGATTTGAGAAGCTGAGAGAGACTGATGAATGCTCACCTTGCAGCTTGGATCCTTGTTCTGATCTTTACCGCACACAGTATGTCCTCTGTGTAGATCACCAGTAGATATTTAAAATCATGAAATACTTTGCAGAATTTGGTTGTGACTACAAGAGGCTCAAACAGGTCTCTGGAATAAGCATGAGTCCTGCTCATCACCTGATATTCAGTTTTTGATTATTCATGAGGCCAGTATTCCTCACTGATACCTTCACACTGTCATTCATCTGCATCAGTTTTCCCTTCAGCTAGGATAATAGAGCCACATTGCAGGCAAATGATAGATATGCGATTTTCTCATGTTCAACTGTTATACGGACCTTTCTGTCTCACAGCTTTTGAATCAGTGTGATGAATTCTAAGTAGGTTAAAAAGTTTCTCAGGTAATCCAAACTTGGTTAAGCCATTCATTAAGCTCTCCCACCTAACTCAGCTGAGTAACTTCTTAAAATATGTGAAGAGCACATGAAGATCTTTGTTATACTTCTAAATTCTCTCAGTGGGACATTGCAGTATGTGAACATTGTCTGCAGTATAGCTACTCTACAGAAGTAGCTTACAATGACTGATTCTGCTACTTAATGTATAACTTGACTGAATCCACCTCCATTCAGGCTCTCCTTGTGACGAAATTTCTCGAACAAAATGTGTGAATGGGTGAATAGTAAAATAGCAGTGCATGTGACTTGTATCATCTGACATATGGTGTGGTTAACATTGCATCCTGTCATGATGTGTTTTATATCAATCACTTCATATTTGCAAACCAAGCAATCTTGAATAGTCCTGGGGAAAGGATTACTCAATTTGGAAGCTCAAGCATGCGTCTGTTAATCAGGCATATCCAATATGTGGTTATCTCTTATTTGTGACTACATCATAAGCTGGAGCAGATAGAATAGTGATGTCAACTTTTGCCTTGCAACTAGGTGACTCATTGTAAATGGATTTCCACCTTTTTCTTTAACACTAAAGAAATAAAGACATTAGAGCATTTCTGGTTATGGGACCAGGTTATTTAGCCTGGCAAATGGGTGGTATTTGTATTTATTTATTTATCCTGTGGATCACATACTGTACAAAGTACACAAATATGTAGTTTGGAGAAAAAAATAGGCAATGGACTGCCATTTAAAAAATGTACACAAAATTGTTCATTGATGAATATAGTAACTTCACATACAGAGAATACAAACAATTTACATGGGGGAACTAAGAAACAAGTAGGCAATGTGGGGCTACTTTAAATTTACACAAATAATCACTGAGATTACAGAATAGTGAAAATGTCAACTGGAAACACAACAGAAGGACAATGTCATTTAAAAACTACATTAAACATGAAATTAACATTGAGATTTCACAGACAATTAAGTTTTAATACTAATAGAATGTGTACTTGTACATTCTAAAGCGAGTTGAAAAATTTTGGGAAGTGAAACTGAAACATAGTTGTGTATAGTAGAAATTAGGCTATTATTTTGCCTACAGAATGTTTTACTCTAATCACAGTATTTTACAAAGGAACTTTATAATTTTTCATTTCCAGGAATTCTTTTACTGAATAGAAACAGCTGGAATCAGTTAAGTTCTTCTCTGAATTTCGAGAGGTAACAAAAGTTTGAAATGATGATCTAATGGAAGGTGCATGGAAAACATGTATTGGTGACATGAAAAAGAAAGTTGCCACTCACCATATAGTGGAAGTGCTGAGTTGCAAATAGGCACAACAAAAAGACTGTCACAGATAAAGCTTTTGGCCCAGCTGAAAGCTTTATCTGTGGCAAACTTTTGTTGTGCCTGTCTGTGACTCAGCATCTCTGCTATATGGTGAGTGGAAACTTTACTTTTCATAATACTGTTACATTTAATCCTAGATTTCCATTGTTTGATTATTGTTAAGATGATGATGATGATAACATTTTAATATTTATGAATTTTCTTAGAACATTTCTGGGTAAGAAATGACATGTTCCACAATTTTGCATCAAAGACACAGGCCAACTGCAACAAATAAATAAATAAATAAAACATTGCTTCAGATTATCAGTGTTTATGAATAATAACAGAGTTGTGTGTATTGCAAATCTCAAATAAATTTGAAATCAGACATCTCTTCCAGACTGAGAACCAAGATGTTCACATTATTTTGTGCATTCACTGTACTATGTCTAGCACGACTATATCTACAATAAATACCACAAATATTACAAAAATTTAGCCAGACTGGAAGAAAACAGTAAAATTCACATCAGGAACAGGGGGTTAAATGCTTACAGTCTGTTACATCGCTGTACAGATTATCTTAAAGGAAATATTTTCAGAATTATAGGTCTCTGTAGTCTTGGTACATTTCTGGCTAATCTCATAGTACATCGCACTGAACAAGAAAGTAAAACTGGAAAACATATAAATCTAACACCTGTGTCATTCTTTACAGTGAGTCAAACTCCATTCCTTTCATAATGGAATGGAAGTGGCTGTCTTTAAAATTTAACAACATTGTGTAACCTATATTTTCACCCAAGAAAATAAGCACTTATCCATAAGAGGAATTTTTTAATTTTAAGGTTATTGTACTTGCTTGAACCTAAATGTATCTATAATGTCCTTTTGAAGCACGTAATTTCATGAATTTGCTGTAGTATAAACAAGTCTACCAAGAATATGTAAAAAATGTTTATTTCATATGTACAATCATCTGCACTTACTCTATCCATGTTTACACTTAAGGAGTACCATTTAATATTACTTGAATTGAAACATTTTAGTTCTGTGTTCCATTACAAAAGATGTTACAGGGATCAGAAGAAACACTGAACAGACACCTGCAGCTGTTACTGGAACAAATAGAGACTGGTGTAATTGGAATCAGTGCTATGAAGGTTATTCTCATGTCTTACCACATTAAAGAGGTAAGAAATTTTTCACTCAGGTTACCTATACTGCTAAAGATGGCATGTAAATGGTTGGTCCACGTGCTACTTCAGAAACATGGAAACACGAGTTGATTCCTTCATGGAGATCTTCAGTGTGAGCTAGTAGGATCCTTGCCCAGTTCGTGTACTATTTAAAACCTTGTCTTCCAAGTAAAACAGTCAACAGACCAAAGAGGCATCACTTTTTGTGGCCAAGATAACTATGTTTTTCACCAGATCCGGGAAAGACATGTGTGGAATGTTATGTTGCCAGGCTTGACATCTTTGCTAACAGCCAACTTCACCATGCATAAGAAAATGTTCAGATTCCTAAGAAGACTTTTTTTTGATTAGAACTGTAATCTTAGTGATAACCAGTAACATTTTGAAACAACTACATACCAACTCACAAAAATCAGGGAAAAACAGTCCTACTCTTATGCATCATCACATGCAAAACTAATTGTTGATGCTCAGTTTTTGAAATTAGTGACCTGAGCTGATGGCAGTGAGGAGGACATAGGGAATGTTGCAAGGAGGGCGTAGTAGAAAAAAGACTGCAAGAGAGCAGGATGTGTTGAAGAGAGAACTCCCATTTGCTTAGTTCAGAGAAACTTGCACTAGAAGGGAGTATCCAAATGGACCACTCAGCAGCTGTTGAAGTCATTCATGTAGTGGTTTGCAGCACATTCAACAATGGTATGTGTTGTGTCTAGACAAGACAGCCTAGACACAATGAGAGGAAGCCGAAAGGCACACGCTAAGCTAAAGCAGGATGGCGTGAGGTCTGAAACAGGATACGTAATGAATGCTATAAAGAAAAGTACGTAGCTTCTGGAATACTTAACTTTAATCCATCCTTTTGGTACATCTGGAGATTGTGGCGATACAAGTGAGACTCTTTAGATACATGCAATGTTACTAATAGCGCCTTGCTAGGTCGTAGCCATTGACTTAGCTGAAGGCTATTCTAACTATCTGCTCTGCAAATGAGCGAGGCTTCGTCAGTGTGCATCGCTAGCTACATCGTCCGTACAACAGGGGCGAGTGCTAGTCCGTATCTCGAGACCTGCCTTGTGGCGGCGCTTGGTCTGCGATCACACAGTGGCGACACGCGGGTCTGACATGTACTAATGGGCCGTGGCCGGTTTAAAGCTACCACCTAGCAAGTGTGGTGTCTGGCGGTGACACCACAGTATGGTCAAGTTGGCAGTTTGCTACAGTTTGCTTTTTCCCTTCTCTCCTATGTCCATGCAATTCCTTTTCCACCTAGATCACACATTGCCTTCTCCAGCCACTCTTCCCCCCCCCCCCCCCCCCCCCCACCATGTGGGCATTCTCCCTCTCACTCTCACTCTCCCTCCCCCTCCCCCCCTCACTCTCCCACCCCCTCTCCATCTCCTTCCCTCTCTCTCTTTCTCTCTCTTCCTCTCCTCTCCCTCCTTTTCAGTCTCTTTCCCCTCTCTCTCCCCTCCCTTTCTCTCTCTTCATCTCAACTCTTCCTCCCTTTCCCCCTCCCTTTTTCACCCTCAGTTACCCCCTTCTTCCCCTTCCTGAATCTGTTTTTGTTGTATGCTCTGTACTTTTTTGTCTTGTTGTGCAGCCACAAAGCCATCTGTCCAAAGGCATTCCTCTTTCCCTCTACCCCCTCCTTTCTACGTTTTAAATGATTTAAGAAAAATTAACTTCTTTTCTTCCTTAATTGATTTAGCTGCTTGTTAAAAGCCTTTTGCCTCCTTCATCTGGCGCACTCATTTTCAATTTGAGATTTCCTGTTTTGTGTAAGGATTTTCCTTTCCTCTTATTGTGTGGCCATGTATTTTTTTATTTAGCACAAGTTTATCACTTGCTTCAAAAAAATGGCTCTGAGCACTATGGGACTTAACATCTGAGGTCATCAGTCCCCTAGAACTTAGAACTACTTAAACCTAACTAACCTAAGGACATCACACACATCCATTCCTGAGGCAGGATTTGAATCTGCGACTGTAGTGGTTGCACGGTTCCATACTGAAGTGCCTAGAACTGCTCGGCCACACTGGCCAGCTATCACTTGCTCTCACTGCTATAATATTCTGATTATATAATTTTTAAGTGGTTAACTTCCCCATATATGAATTGTGTAGGGCAGCTGTGGGAACGCAAGTCCATAGTGTGTTATCCTGAGTACGTTTATCATCCACAATGTTAGCAATTTTGCTCATGATGTAAACAACCCAGGTCTCACAGGCCATAAAATGCTGGGATAATGAACTGAACTCAAATTTAGTTTTTATCACATTTCTATCTGAAGTATCATCATGTAGAAATTTATGTAATTTAGTTTGGGAATACAGCTTGTATACAGAAGTTACCACATTGTACTCATCTTGAAATTCTTGTTCTTGTAGATAATGGCTCAGCTTTTAGTCCTTCCAGGGATTCCTTTACTTCACCTTGACCTCACTATCCTTCCCCAGCTCCCTTACTAAGAACACCAACCTTACAGCAGAAGAAAGGACAGCCATACACAACCTCAAAACAAATCCAGACCTAATTGACTTACCTGCAGACAACGATTCCACCACTGTCATTATGAATCAGAGTGACTACTTGGTGGAAGGCCTTATCCAGTTATCTTACTTCTCCACCAAGAAACTCTGCCAGAGTGATCCATCCTAGAAGTCCAACGTAACCTCCAATCTCTGCTTCAAGCCTTAGGCCCTTCTCAGAAACTCTTCCCTAAATCCATTCCCTCCTCACTTCTACGACACCCCATACAACTCCACCTTGTACATGCCCTCCAAAATCCACAAACCCAACAATCCTGGACGCCCCATTATAGCTGCTTATTGTGGTCCCAGTGAAAGAATTTCAGCCCCCATTAGCCAACACCTCCAACCAATTGCCAAAAAGCTAGCCTACTATGTCAAAGATACCAACCTCTTCCTTTGCTTACTCTTCATCATCTCCACCCTTTGCTTCCTGAATCCTTACATATCACTGTTGATGTCACTTCCCTATATACCAACATTCTGCAGGACCATGGTGTTGCCACTATTGAATACCACCTTTCCCAAGGTCCTCCAGATTCCAAACCCACTATTCCATTCCTCGTACACCTTAGTAACTTCATCGTAACACACACTACTTCTCCTTTGAATTGAAGGTATAAAAAACAAATCTTCAGCACAGCAATAGGCACCCACATAGCAAACTTCCCTGCTAACCTGTTTATGGGCCATCTGGAGGAAACCTCCCTAGTTTCCAAAATCTCCAGACCAATGGTCTGGTTCAGGTTCATTGATGATATCTTCATGATGTGGTCTCAGGGTCAAGATACACTCTCTTCATTCCTTTACAACTTCAACGTCTTCTCTTCTACCCAATACACCTGATCCTCCTCAACCAAGCATGCACCTTCCTGGACTTTGACCTTCTCCTCACTGATGGCCCCATTGACATGTCTATCTACAATGAACCCACCAACCACCAACTGTGCCTGTATGTTGATAGCTGCCATAACTTCCCTGGCAACTCAGGGATAATGTATCTGCAGTAACAAGAATTCCCTTGCCCACTATGCTGAAGGGACAGTCACTACCCCTAGACCTACTTCACAATTAGCTCTCCCATGCCATTTATGCACCCCCCCCCCCCCCCCAAAATACTCCCACCATCCCCGAAAACTATCTACAAAGGATGTTACCTATCATCATGCACTGAAATAAGGGACAGCCTACTGAAGATCCTTCCCACCCCTCCAAAAGTTTTATTCTGTCACCCACCCAACTTCCACAACATCCTAGTGCATAACTATACTACTGCCAATCCCATTCCCTTGTCACAAAGATCACATCCCCGTGGAAGACCTGGGAGCAAGACCTGCCCAATTCACCCACCTAGCACTTCCTATTCTAGTCCTGTCACAGGCTTATCCTACCTCATCACATGGGGAGCCACATGTGAAAGCAGCCATGTCGTATGTCACCTCTGATGCAATCACTGCACAGCTTTCTATTGGTATGACTATGAACCAGCTGTCCACCAGGATGAATGGCCACTGCCAAACTGTGGTAAAGAGCATGGTTGACCACCCTGTGGCACAATATACAGCTGAAAATTGCGTGCTAGATTTCAATAGCTGCTTCACAACCCAGGCCATCTGGATCCTCCCCTACACCACCAGCTTTTCTGAACTGCACATACTGACACTCTTTTTCCCATTCTGTAAAGAGTTCATCTAAGATGAGACTGAAGTGTGTGGTGACAGTCCATCTCCTTGGTGAACACCTAATTTAATTTCAAAGAGTTCGGATATTTCACAAGTAAATTTTACTCTGGACGTTGTGCCCATCAGTGTTTGACTGATAAGGCTTACTGGCTTTTGTCTAGATCCTGCCCTTCTAGAATATCAGAGACTATCTGTCAGTCAAATCACATCTTCTTGAAACTGATGAATGGTTGAACTGTTTTGTGTTGTCTTATTATTTCAGTATTGTTTTTACACTGAAGATCAGCTCTCTGCCTGAGCGCCTTAGTAGAAAACTCACTCGGTATTTGCTGATCTATGTTCATGATGTGATTGTGTTCTTTGAAGTAAACATGCTGAGAATATCTTGAATGTGAATTGAAGGAGAAGGATCCCTCTGTAGTTATTTATGTCCGTACCTTAACATTTTTCATGGAATGGGTGGCTGAGCATGTACTTCCAGTCTTCTGGCAGTTTTTCAATGTGCTAAATATCCATGATGATTTGTGTAAGTTCCTCATGTATGTTTGCTTCTGTGTACTTCAATAACTCTCCAGTGGTGCCATCTTGTCCTGATGTCCTGTTGTTACTGAGCCGTAGGACATGTTTGTAGATTTTATCTTAAGTGGGAGGTAGAGGAGGAGGAGATTAGTGTTTAACGTCCCGTCGACAACGAGGTCATTAGAGACGGAGCGCAAGCTCAGGTGAGGGAAGGATGTGGAAGGAAATCGGCCGTGCCCTTTCAAAGGAACCATCCCAGCATTTGCCTGAAGCGATTTAGGGAAATCACGGAAAACCTAAATCAGGATGGCCGGAGACGGGATTGAACCATCGTCCTCCCGAATGCGAGTCCAGTGTGCTAACCACTGCGCCACCTCGCTCGGTGGGAGGTAGAGATCCTGTGTATGTGTGTGTGAACAGGAGTCTCCTTGGAAATATTAAATGTGGTTCTGGACAGTTGCATAGCTCATGCAAGTATCAAAATTGCTCCCCACAAATGTCGTGATTTGTCAGAGGGTGTTTACCATCTTTCTTTCTTCAATATCTACATCTACATCATACTCTGCAAGCCACACTGTTCCACTCACGAATAGTGCGTGAGAAGAACGATTGTCGGTAAGCCTCTGTACTGGCTCTAATTTCTCAAATTTTCTCCTCGTGGTCAGTACGTGAGATGTATGTAGGGGGAAGCAATATGTTGTCTGACTCCTGAAAATTGCTGTCCCAAAATTTCAGTAGTAAATCTCTCCATGATGCACATCATCTCTCTTGTAACATCTGCCAGTGGAGTTTGTTTAGCATCTCTGTTACACTCTCTCACCAGCTAAATGATCCCAACTTGAAACACGCTGCTATTCATTGGATCTTCTGTATCTCCTCTATCAGTCCTACCTGATAGTGATCCCATCTAAATCCGGCAAGCAAGAACCTTATAAGCCACTTCCTTCATGGGTGAGTTACATTTCCTTAAGATTCTTCTGATGAATCTGAGTCTTGGGTCTGCTTTTCCCACTATCTGTTTTATATGATCATTCCAGTTAAGGTCACTCTGGATATTTTATGACAGATGCTGTCTCCAGCTGTTTGTCATCAATAGTGTAGCTGTACAGTAGTGGATTTCTTTTCCTATGTATGTGTAATATGTTACATTTATTTATGTTCAGGGTCAACTGCCAGAGTCTGCACCATTCATCAGTTCTCTGCAGGTTGTTCTGCAAATTCTTTCTATCTTTTGGCATTGCTACTTTTGAATAACAACTGCATCATCTGCGAATAGGCTTAAAGAGCATCCGACGCTTTCTACTAGATCATTTATATTTATTGTGAACAGCACTGGTCCTATCATACTTCCCTGTGGTACTCCAGATGTTATCTTTACATCTGTTGATTTAGTTCTGTTAATAGCAATGTGCTGAGTTCCATCTGCAAGAAAGTCTTGAATCCAATTCCAGGTCTGCTCCAATACTCCATAAGCTCATTTTTTTTTCATTAAATGGCAACGTAGGACTGTGTCAAATGCCTTACTGAAATCAAGGAACTTGGCATCAACCTGAGCGCTATTGTCCACTGTGCTGTGGATCTCATGGAGGAACAGAGCAAGTTGAGTTTTGCAGGATCTCTGTGTGCGGAATCCGTGTTGATTTTTATAGAGAAGCTGTTCATTTTCCAAGAATGCCATAATTCTTGAGCATAAAACTTTAGTGTCAATGATATAGGTCTAGAATTGTGTGGATCTATCTTACAGCCTTTCTTAAAAATGGGAATGACCTGCACTTTTTTCCAGTACTTAGTTACCTTCCATTGCTCAAGCGATCTACGATAAATTACTGCTAGTGTGTATCCATGGATCCTCCCACAGAAAATCCTGTAAAAATCATGTATATTCTGTTCCCAAAAGTTATTTTCAGTAATTTAACCTTCTGTCGGGTGCGGTGTTTGTCGCAGCAAGATCGGGTGCGGTGTATCAAATTGATCACACCATTTATTCACATGATCATTTATTAAATTCTGTTCACAAAACATATTATAAGTGCCAAATATATTTAAAGAAAGACAAAGATGACATACGAGCACAACTGCAGTAGAAATATTCATTATTCAGATTTCTTATCGTCAATGTTGGGCTTTAGTAACAAATGATAAAAATGTCGCTTTTTCATTTGCTTCTTTATTATATTTCACTAGTAAAACACATTACAAATGACAATTATCTTTACAGAAGGGCTATTATGACACTGGAGCAGAACAACAATGATATTACAACTCATTCGTTTCATCGTCACTTTTTGACTGTGGCAATAAATGCGGAATTTTTCCGCATTCAGAGCAAAAAGGTTCAATGTGTATCAAACATATAGGCTTCTGACACATTCTGCAACAATATTTTGTCAGTCTTTTTTTCTGTCCAGGTATTACACCTTTTCCTCTTGATCCCAGTCCCTTGTTCTTCGTTTCGACTTGTGTCTTTTGCTTCTTCTTCACACGTTGGCCTATATTGTTGTAGCCGCAGTTGAAGATCTCTGTGAATTCATGAGGTATCCAAGCATCTACGAACCAAGTGAAGTAGAACTAACGCATGTGAGTTGCTTCAGGAATCCTTTTCTTTGGATAAAATTCTCGTTGATGCCGTAGTAACTTACTTATGAATTGATTCCACTCATATTGATCATTGCAAAAAATATGACCATGGGCCAATGGCACAAATTTCTTGTTACATTGTATGAAGCGGTCAACTTATCTGTAGTGTTGACTCCACTTTTGGTGGTATTGTAAAATGTTACAATGGATGGCTTCTGTTTATCTCCAGTATCAGCATCTACTGAATTATCTTCATGCAAACTTGATGCCAAGATAACACACTTCCCCTTTTTAGGAATGTAGGAAACTAGAGTACAGCCTGTCTTGAAGCCAAAAAGTGAACTGAAAAGAAGCTTTGACGCTCTCAGTATACTGATTGGTATACAGAACTATATTCGACAAAATGTCGTCATCTATGAGGCAATTCCAATATTCCAAAGGCGTTCTCAATGCTTTCACCGCACCTATAGGAAAACTTTCGAATAATATTGTGGGCCCTGAAACGTACTCTCTGCGTTGGTGGAACTTTATTCCATTTTGTCTCTTTGTCCCTTCCAGTATAATAATGCTGGCTTTCTTCAAGCACTTCCTCATCGTTTTCACTGTCGTTTTCCTCTGTTTCTGAATCTTCCTGCCGAACTTCAACTGCATCATCACAAATCTGTCTCTACTTCATCTGCAAAATCCTCTTGATCATTATTGTCTTCAAACAAAATTTTTTGTATTTCTGCAACATGATTTGGGTCAAGGAGGTTGTACATCTTACTGTAGCCTGCCATGATCAAGTGTCTCACACCTAAAATGATAAAATTCCTATAAAATAATGCAGTCAGGTGCAGTGTATCAATTTGATACCTAATACTCAAACATTCTTAACTGACGATCAAACGGTCCAAAAAGAAAATAAGTGCATTACACATTGTATATTAAGATTGTACTACTTACTAAGTTATGTTGATAACCAAAGAAATGAATTGTTGAAATGCAACATGAACGGGCACAGTGTATCAAACTGATCAATCAGCACATATATCGACAACAGAGCAGTCGTATCGACACTGAAGCGCACAACAGTGACAAGCATTCTGAAAAGGCTAGCTACTAGCAAGTAGGCGTCGATGCTGCCGCTTGTTGACAAATAATTTACAGTAAACTTCGAGGTGTATCAATTTGAACAGCCGCACCCAACGGAAGGTTAATATTGTTCTCTCATGTGGCTCCTCTTTGCCTGCTGTGAATGTTGCTTCCTTTTCTTTGTTCTTGAAAAAGTGTTGCTCGTTCTTGGTTGAGTTTTTACTGTTGTATTTCAGGGTGGTTTTCTTTTGTTCTTCCAAAGTGGCTTCACTTGCTTAGTCCCACCAATTTTGTTTCATTTTCTTCTTCTGTGGGATAGCTTTTTTTTGCCTTTCTGTATAATCTTGCTTTGGAACTTTTCCTGTGTGACTGTTTTTTCTACCTCCGATTCCTCTTTTATATTAGTTCTTTTGGATCCTTTTTGTTTCAATTATTTGAAGTTGTGTACTATTACTGTGTGCTCTTTTTGGGTAAATTTAACTTTGATGCAGACAAGACAGGGATCCAAATTGATCTCTGCATCTATGCAGTTTTGTACGTGGTTAACTTCTTTCTGAGAATGGTATGCGAATGCAAAATGATGGATTTCATGCTCATCAAGCAATTGTATTGGTTATCTCCTGGTCTTTCAGTTTCAAAAATATTTATTCAGGAAGTTCAACATGATTTTCAAATTCTTTTGTTGACAGTATGAAATGAATTTGGCCCCATTTTTGTTGACAAATGTATTTACTGTGAAACTGCTGACAGTTTTTTTGTATATTTTTATCTCCACAATGTTCTGCCATGACAATGTCTAGTAGGACTCTTTTATTGAGTCTTGAGTACACATCATAATAAAATCAATGTACAGTAGCTTCAATAAACAATATAATGCAATTTTACTTTAATTTTTTCAGAAATTTTACATTACTTGTAAATCACCTACTACAATGTTACATTTCATTTGTTGTGTGCAGTAATTTATATAAATACAGTTCAATTATTTGATATTTTTCAGTTATAAAAGTAGCTAAACCTGTCTGGAAAAAAATGCAGAAACGTAGTTTTTTTCTGGGGGGGGGGTTCACAGATTTTGCATTACCGCCAAGGACACAGAATCACCTCAGTACGGCTCTGCACACAGGTCATGAGGAACATTGTGAATATTTTGCTACTACTTGGCATTTGATGGTGAAAAGATGGTTAAAGTTTTAGTTAAAGTTTTAAATAGAGCAGAAATATGGTTAGTAATAACTGAACATTTGCTATTACAGACACAAATCCACCAATGCAAAAACAATTGAAGACAGTTGTTCCGGTAAAGAATCTATGAATGATAAAGCCACATTTGACTAAAAACTGTCACTGAAAGAATAGTTGGAAACTGAAGTTTCCTTGTCACACAAAGGTAATGGGTTGATGTATTTGATGAGTGAAGGTGGTAAGAAATGCCTACATATCAGTTCTTTTGAAAAGAATTTTTTCTTTGTTTGTTTGTTCTAAAGTGAAATATCTAGGTTGAAAAACATGGTTACAGAGAAACTTAAAAGTCAATAGCAACTAATAGTGACATTATAAGTTTGTACTGTACCTTCACTCACGACATTCCTGTTCTTTACACTATATTACTGTTGTCCAGTCAACGTGTTCTGTGCTGCACACAACCTGTATCTTACGTAGTGCTGTATGAAGTACTATGTTCCATACATCATGTTAGTTCTTGCTATAACAAACTTGGTGACGAGTGAGGGTTATGTTTTCTCTGCATGTTAGTGTCAGTGCTAAGTCACTCAGCAAACATCTCGATGGAAGAAATACTCCAACATATCATTGCCCAGCAGCAAGCTTTCACAGAAGAACAACAGGTTCTTGCCACTGCTGTCAATCAAGTGGCATCTGCATGTTCATGACAGGTTGCTCTCCAATCAGTGCAACTGTCACCCTTTCCATTATATGATGAATTGGCTGATGATTAGTTCACGACAGGTTGCTCTCCAATCAGTGCAACTGTCACCCTTTCCATTATATGATGAATTGGCTGATGATTAGGACTTGTACAAGACATGAGCATGCCAACATTTCCAGGTTTTTCATGTGGGCGACGCAAACCTGTGTAAGGCTTTCTTTCTTTCCTGGCTTTCACCGACTTATATCAACTGTTGTGCCAAATTGCATCTTTGCAAGAACTGGCCAGCTTATCATTTGGTGAAATGTACAAGCTTCTCTCAGTCTATTGTTGTGACAGAACTTATGTCATTGTGATCCACATAGAATTTAACCATTGTCAGAAATACCCAAACCGATAATATAAAGGCTGGGCTGCAGTATTACACAGTTGGTCTGTCATTGTAAATTTGTCACTAGCACCCATCATGAATCCTACATTGATCACATGTGGGTGATGTTATTGTTCATCTGGTCCTGTATAGGGAAGTCCATGAAAAAGCACAATATGGAATCTGACGCTTACAGATGTGCCCAAAATAGCACAGTCCTTTGGATCATCATTGGCCACAGGCGATCAGATTGCTGCATGGGATGAGGTGTCAGAAGTTGTTGTCAGCCCCTGTTAGGCATGCTGCAAGTATTCAGGATGATGGAGAAGCCGTTGCAGCAGTACAACCTTCAACTCAGCATTGTGTGGGGAAGTGTTGGTTATGGCTACAGTGGCAACAGGAGGCGTCACAGCAGCGGCCGCGTGTCCCCCATTTATTTTGTTTGTACTGCTTTGTCCAACACAAGTGTGCTGTGTGCCCTAAGCAATGAGCAGTTTGCAGTGAGTGTTGAAAGAAAGGCCACATTGCATTGATGTGTAACACCTCTTCAAATGTGGAGGACACAGCAGTACTAATGGACATAAATTGTATCTCTACAATGACTGTTTCCCAGAACAAATTATTTATTGACTTGTGTCTGTTTAATAAACTGCTAAAGATGCAAGTGGGCACAGGAGCTGCAATGACTTTACTAAAAGCACAGATTTACATCGACTTGGGCTCCCCTCCCCTCACACAGGTTTCATAGATGTTGGTTAGCTACAATAAACAGCAGATTCTGATCCTAGGTCAGTTCCCTGCTCCTGTATGTTACAAATCTGTTGCTCACCCTATCACCTTCCTCGTTGTGGATCATTCCCATACTGCAGACTTGTTCAGGCTAGATGCATTTAACACTTTCAGTTCTCCATTGCCAATTATTTACTTTAGTGTCAGAATCAGTTCCATATGAGCAACTAGAGTCTGTCTGCTCTGAGTTTTTGTCTCTGTTTTCCCCTGGGCTAGGTTGAGCTACCAGTTTTCAGGCCCACATTACCAAGAAAGAGCCTGTCTGCCCTCGTTTCTTTTTTTTTTTTTTTTTTTGGGGGGGGGGGGGGGCATGACAGGTGCCTGTCACATAGCACGATTCTGTCAAGGCCAACAAGGCCAAATTAGACCGTTTGACATTGCTCAATTTCATTTGGCCTATTTCTTTCAGTGAACGGTCTACCACTCGTCATCGTTAAGAAGCCAAGGGATCTTTGTCTCTGTGGCAGCTTCAGTGTCGTGATTAATATACAGTCCATGATAGATACTGTAATCTTACCCTCCCACACATCACTATTAAAGTTCTCATTCTTTGCACAAATTTTGAAAACTTCTAGAGGAGTAAGATTACAAAAAAGAACTTTTTTACTTATCTTGTTGTTGTTGTTGCTGGCTCAAAATCTTGTTGCGTCTAGGAGTACATTCTTGCTGCTGAAAAATTTTGATTTAACGTTGTGAGTTCTTGAAGACAAAATAACTGATGAAGAGTTTCTTGTTGCTATGAATATCTTTTTATTTTATCCCATTCTTCTAAATCACACTGTCTTTGTAATTTCCACATTCAAAAAACCAATAATTACATTGTTGGTGACACACTTATAAAAACATCTACTTCCGTCTGAGGTTTGCCCACTACTACTTACATTCTGCGCTACTCACAATTTCTAAAGAGTTTACAAAGCAAAAGAGTTGACAAACTTTCTCGACAGGAGAAGAATCTTTACCAAGTTACATCATTATTTTATAAACAAATTTAATAATTAGTGTTTGATTGTGCAATTAATAATATGAGTTTTAAGTATGCCAGAAATTTTGTAATTTCAATTATTCTTAAAGGAGGTGTAATTTTAACTGTTAGTACATATCAATTGTACCACATTAATTTCTTTTTTATACATTTCAGCCTGAAATATAATACATTGCATACAAAATCATATGAATTCTTTTAGTGAAACAGCTGAGATAATTTTAACCTTTGCAAGATCGATAGTATACATGGTATCAGTTATCTCTATATAAAAAAATGAAAATGTTAGAGAAGAAGGATTCATTATAATATGTACCCTCTGCCCCACCTGACAAACAGCTCACAAAATTGGCAGGTGGTCACTACTTTTCCAAGACTATGTGCCTTCTCATTGACAATGCACCTTTCTGCCTGTACCAATATCAACACTTGCCTTTTGGCATCACTAGTGTGCCCACAATTTTTCAGCACTTTTAGAACAGCTAACAGCCTCTGTACCTGGCTGCATCAATTAGCTCAATGATATTGTTGTTTTGGTTTCTTCCACAAGAGACCACCTTAGCAATCTCCAATCATCATTTTCTGTTTTGCAGTCTGCGGGTCTCAAGTACAATCTCAGTTATTTTAGCCATTGATTGAGTACCTAGGTTTTGAGGTTTCTCACATAGGGGAGTTGCATCACTGTGTTGATACAATTTCAGCTTTCCCATGGCTGACATCCGTTAAGGAACTACAGGCATTCCTAGGTAAAGTTGTGTATTTCCATAACTTTTTCTCAGATGCACCCACTGCTGTTCAGCCACTGCACACGCTTTTATGTAAAAATATGCCTATTTTATGGTCTCCAGCTTGTGACCGAATGCCTCCTTGCCTAAATCTAAGCTTCAATCTGCCCTGTGCCTGGCCACTTTTCAGCCAGATCAGCACCTTGTGTTGGCTACAGATGCCTCGCAGCTCAGTATAGGTGTGATTTTGGCACACAGATACATGGATGGGTCTGAATAACCCACTACTTATGCTTCTAAGACTTTAACTTCCACTCAGCAGTGGTATTCTCAGATTGAAAAGGAGCCTTTAGTGATTGTGTTTTCCTTCAAAAAATTTCACCTCTTCTTGTATGGCTCTAACAATATTATGAAAAGGAAAGTAGCCACTCACCATATAGCGGAGACTCTGAGTCACAGATAGGCACAACAAAAAGACTGTCACAAATAAGCTTTATGCAGACAGACAGCTTGTTGGTTGTCATGCTCACATAGAATACAACACAATGGTTGCAGCTCAGCTTGTAGATCACATGACTGGTTTCACAGATAGCGCTGCCTTTGATGAGATAGGTGATGTTTGTGACTTGACTGGAGTAGGTGGTGGTGGGAGGATGTGTGGGACAGGTCTTGCATCTAGGTTTATTACAGGAATAGCAGCCATGAGGTAAGGTGTTGGGAGCAGGGGTTGTGTAGGGATGGATGAATAAATTGTGTAAGTTTGGTGGATGGCGGAATACCACAGTGGGAGGGGTGGAGAGCCTTCAAAAACTGTAATTATCCTCCCAACCTTATACAAAAACAAATCTCCTGTGTCTTATCTTTCCAGTCTTCCACCACCTCCCAAAGTCTCACCATCTGGCCCTCATAACTCTGTACCACAGAGAATGGGTGCAACTGAATTACATTCTCTGCCAGGTTTTTCAGCTACCTCTTGTTTTGTGCTGAAATAAGAAATGTCCTGCCCATATCCTTCCCAACCCTCCCATGTGGTATTCCACTGTCCACCAAACCTACACAATATACTCATCCATCCCTACACAAACCCTTAACCCATGGCTCATATCCTTGTAATAGACCTAGATGCAAGACCTGTCCTATACATCCTCCCACCACCACCTACTCCAGTCTGGTCACAAACATCACCTATCTCATCAAAGGCAGTGCTACCTGTGAAACCAGTCATGTGATCTACAAGCCGAGCTGCAACCACTGTGCTGCATTCTATGTTAGCATGACAACCAACAAGCTGTCTGTCCGCATAAATGGCCACCAAAAACTGTGGCCAAGAAGCCAGTGGACCACTCTGTTGCTGAGTACACTGTGCAACACGACATCCTTCATTTCAATGACTGCATCACAGCCTGTGCCATATGGTCCCTCCCCACCAGCATAAGCATATCTGAGTTTTGCAGGTGAGAACTTTTTCTGCAATATATCCTATATTCCCATAACTCTCCTGGCCTCAACATTCATTAGTCATTGTCCTCACCCATTCAGCCCCTTCCCTGTTCCCATCTCAGGACTACACAGCCCTCATTCTACCATTGCACCCAGTCATTTTTTTTACTTCTCTCCTTTTCCACTACCATTCTCCTGCCATCTGTCTAACCTCCAGATTGCACATAGCTACCCTACCCTCTCTCCACCTCATCCCTGTGAGTTCCCCAGCAGCATTTCACTGTCCCCTATTACTACCCCCTACCCCTCCCCCTCGCCACCCCAGCCACCTCCTTACTCCCTCACACAGTTGCCACTCCCATCATGCCACCATGCGCTGGTGCTGCTGTTCGCAGTGTGACTTCAGTTGCCAGAGACTGCAGTCGTGTGTGTGTGTGTGTGTGTGTGTGTGTGTGTGTGAGTGAGGTTGTGTGTGTGCTGACTAGTTTTGACAAAGGCCTTACTGGTCAAAAGCTTATTTGTGACAGTCTTTTTGTTGTGCCTATCTGTGACTCAGATTCTCCACTATATGGTGAGTGGCAACTTTCCTTTTCATAATATTGTTACATTCGATCCATGATTTTCCATTGTATGAATCTAAGCAACATTTGATCATTGATCACAAACTGTTGATTGCTCTTTTTAATCCTTTGTCTTCTGTGCTGGACAAGGTAGCACCTCATTTGCAGTGGTGGTCTCTCTTCCACTCCCATTATCATTGTCAGATCCATAACTGGCTCATGAAGCAACACACCAATGCTGATGCCTTATGTTGCCTTACAATCAGTCTATACCTGGCATTTGATCAGGACAGGATGCTTTGTTTCTATTCAGGCATTGAGAACCAAAAATCAGTTGACAGTTTTCCCATCACTAGTACCATGACAACATGATCTGTCACTGCAGTTCCTGTACTGAGTGAGGTCCTCTCTTTCATGCAATACAGTTAACCAGAAAACTTCTCGTGCTGTGCCTCAGATCCCTTGCATATCTACTTCTCCATCCAGCACTGCCCTTCTGTTGTTTGGTGGGGTTCTTTTGTTAGCTATGGAGCACTTATCATTGGGGGACCTCTCTCACCGAAGTTTTGGCCCACTGGCATGTGTATTGGCTGGGCATAGGTGGGGACATTTTATGGCTGACCACTGCTTGCAATTGCTGTGTTCATTAACAGGCAGCCCTGCTATAGTCTTTTTTCCCTGGCCAATGTCACAGCACCTGTGGGAGCATCTACAGGATCATCAGTTTTGCTGAGCCCTTCCTAAATCAGTATTAACTCAATGTAGTGGATGCCTATTCCAAGTTTCTCTATGTGGCCTGTTGGCTGTCCATATCCACAGTGGCCACTATTTGGGCCCTGTCTAAGATTGAGGGGCTTCTGTATGCTGAGATGGCCCCCAGCTTGTTTCTTGAAAATCCGCATCTTTTTGTCAAGCTAGTGGTTTTCACCATCTCACAGCTCCCCCATTTTATCTTCAGTCTAATGGTGAGGCCGAACATATGATTTAGACGTTTAAAACTCAGATGCAGAATTATGTATCTGGCAGGTCTCCTGAAGGTGCTTTAGACTGTTTTTTAGTTTGTGCTATTTCACTCCAGTGGGGGACAGAGGCCTGGTGGAGCTGCTACTTGACGGGCACCAGACATGGACATTCCATCACCTATTGCGTCTAATGCTACATCCACCTTGCGCCTGTTTGGGCTCATGGTTTTGGCTGCTGGATGAACTGGGTTCCTGTTGTCATTTAGCATTGCTGGATCTGACACCTATGTGATGTCCCCACTCCTGATTTGCAGGTGTTCCGTCGCTTTGAGCAGTTGTGGCCACCTATGGTGGAGCCTGTCCCAGAGAGTCAATCCCCACTCCCCCCCCCCCCCCTTCCCTTTCCACTGCTGGTGCCTGTTCCTGTGTCACACATGGTCCTTTTCATGCTGCAGAGGGGGTTGCTGCCTGGCAGATTGCTGTCTGGGGTTCCTCCCTGTGCCCCCACTCCTGACACCACTGCCGCCATTGCCATCACCTCCCCCTCCACTGCTGGATCTAGTGAATCTGTCGCTTCTGATGCCCCTGCTGATGCCCCTGGTGCTGACTACTGCCCTTGAGGAGGACATCGCTACAAAAATGACATCCCTGGTCTCTCACAATTAAGGGTGACAGCATGTCAACCCACCCTCTCATCACTTCCACCCCAACTGCCATTGTCATGAGATAAAATGGATGTCAGCAACTTATTTGGTGTTTTGCATAACTCATAATCTCAGTCCCTTGTGGGATCAGTGTCTTTTCCCATGGTACCAGAGCTATTTTTTCTTTACCATGTGTTTTTCTGTGCCATTGTTTTTTTGTGTATGTATGTACGTGGTTTTCCCACCACCTAGAAGGAAGGAGTGATATACCTTCACTCATGACATGCACAATCTCAGAGAGTGTGTGGCCATACAGTTCATAGGCCCACTAATAGAGGCACCTGCGTCAGCCCCTTGGTGCGCTCTGGTGAGCTGCCAAAGAAACAGCATTATGTAAGCAATCGTAAATGAGTGCTCACCTACACTTTACACTGTGTTACTGTTGTCCAGTCAGTGCATCCAGTGCTACACACAACAAGTACCTTATGTGTTGCTCTGTAAAGTATTATGTTTTATATATCATATTTGTTCTTGGGATGGGTTGGGTTTTTTGGGGGCAGGAGACCAGACAGTGAGGTCATCAGTCTCATTGGATTAGGAAAGGACAGGGAAGGAAGTCAGCTGTGCCCTATAGAAGGAACCATCCTGGCATTTGCCTGGAGCAATTTAGGGAAATCACGAAAAACCTAAATCAGGATGGCAGAATGCAGGATTGAACCGTCGTCCTCATGAATGTGAGTCCAGTGTGCTAGCCACTGTGGCACATCGCTTGGTATTTGTTCTTGCAATAACAGTTTGACTTACTTTTTTTCTGAAGCCAGACAGTCGTCATTTAATATCTGTGACACCAATGCATATAACTGGGCTTTAGATATTGCTAACAATGTAGGATCAAAAGAACTGACAAATTGTCCTAGTTGGATAACTTGCTTCAAAATATTGCGCAGAATTGTATTTGGGAATATAATAAAACATTTTTCAAGAAATATTCTAGAGAATTCTCTTTATAATAATGTCTGTAACCAATCTTTAAGGTTCATTGTGACTTATGTTATATATTTGTCTTCAAGAATAGGTTATAAACTTCAGACCATGTTGAAAAGATAAATGCACAGAAAAGCCTGTGGTAGGCTCACTGAAACCTTGAAAAAAGCAGGAGGAAAACATTACAGTTTTCCTTGTGTTCTTGGAAACAAATCTGTTCTTTTTCTAGATATTTGCTTGGGTCATAAGAATTCTTAATCAGTATTAATAAAATGAGAAAGTATGTACGCACCTGGATAAATTCTATGGGAAACATCAATTGACAATAAATATACTAAGTACTAGTTAATACTGAGATCATACACTCTATTGCGCTGGCTGATACATGAAACACGAGACACAATAAAGATGAAGACTCTACAGGGCAGGAAGACAGAGAGAGTAAAAATGAACATATTCTAACTTCGGTTCTACAGTGGTTGTGTTTTACATTCTATTAGTGGGATTGCCAAAACAACTGCTTGTGGCTTACAAATCTGCCACTGCTAGTACACATTGTAGCCTCCACAGGAGGTGCCAGTTGAATGTCAGGTTGCAATGGATACTGATCGACTGACAGTGCTGACACAGTCTTTGCCTTCATCACATCATGAGGCATAGGCATTGAACAACTGTTGGAGACCTGGTCCAAAACACTGTTCTCTCGAAACAGTCAGATATGATACAGTCTAAGGACACTGTTGTAGGTGTGCACAGCTCAGGGTGTGTAGATGAATTGGCTCCAGTACAGTGCAGTGACTGCTCTGGTGATGAAGACGATTTAAGCTGTGCTTTTATGATATTGGTATAGAAGAACTGGTGTTGTTTGATGTAGGCCTTGTTCAAGAAACCAGAATTGGCTGAGGATGGAGTTTGTGATGGTGCTCATTTGTGAGTGTGATGAGTCACATGAGGTGTTGAATCAGTCTTTAACATGACACATCGACTTGTCTGCAACCACCAAAATAGTCCCATAAGCAGTTGTGGACTGACATACTCATGTAGAAGCAAGTTGTGGTGGATGGCAATGCTTACATTGTCTTTGGAGTTTACCTTGGATGGTTTCCTATTCTTTATAATAAGCACTATGCTTGGAACATAACTTCCTATTTTTAGTAGAAATATTTGGTTTTTCCTTTCTGTAGAGAAGACATACTGCATTTTAATGTGTCATGTGTGGACCTCACTGTCTTGTGGCATGTCATGAGGTGAGGTGTACTGTGGGGTGTCACAGCTGTTTGCTTTACCCATTTTAACTACACAGGTCTGCAAAAAAATATTTTTTGAAAGTTGTTTGAAATTTTGTAACTGGCTTTTATGTACTTTTCAGTGCTGATTTCAAAACTACAATCCATTTTTTTCTGTCATGTCAGGTTTACTCACAAAAAGGGAGTATTTTTTGGGTATAATGACAAAATTTAAGCAATTTATCACATTTTTTCCAACGTTATAAAATTTTATTTTATTTATAAATCATGTTCTAAACTACATTTTCAGTACACTTCCATTTCTCTTTAAGCTCCTAAGTCCTTATAATAATGCTTTCACTTTCTGTCGAAGCTTCTTTTATTGCTTTTCCAGCTGTGGACTTGTTGAGGATAATCTCTCTTTATCATCCAGCAGTACTCTGCTATCATGTTGATGTTCCATCTTCCTTGATATCTTCTTTCCATTTCTTTGATGTCTTGGTGAAATCTTTTGCCCTGTGCTTCACTTACATCACCAAGGTTTACAGGAAAGTAGTCAAGATGTGAGTGGAGAAAACGAACTTTAATCGTCATGTTGTAGCCCAGCTTCTTAAAGTTGTCTAGCTTGTCTGTGATGATTGTCTTGTAGTTTGGATCTCTCTTGTTTCCTAGGAAACTGGTAACAACTAATTTAAAAGATGTTCATGCTGCCTTTTCTTTTGTTTTCTTTTTGTCAACAAAGTTGGGATATGTCATTAGTTTTCTAGTGTCTGGTCTGACAAAGATTCATTCCTTTAGCTTTGCCTTGGATAAACCAGGAAACTGTCCACAAAGATATCTGAAACACTCTCCTTCCTTTGACAATGCCTTAAAAAATGGTTTCATCAGCCTCAACTTAATGTGAAGTGGTGGAAGTAAAATCTTTTTGGCATCCACAAGGCTTTTCCTCTCAACATTTTTAACCCCTGTCAGTAAGGTTTTTCTCAAGGGACAAGCTTTTTTCATGTAGTGTTACTTTCTGTCTCTACTGTCCCATTCAAAGGTAAAACAAGGGAGCTTTGTATAGCCACTTTGTTGACCAAGCAGCATTGAAATCACTTTTAAATCATCACATAGTGTCCATTTATGGTCTGAATAGCAGAGTTTGCTTAAGACAGTTCAAGGTTTTTTTAATATTTTTTTAAGCGAACCGAGTGTCCAACTGGTATAGAAGCATACTTATTGCCACTGTGTAGAAGTACTGCTTTAAGGTGTCTTTTTGAAGAATCAATAAAAAGTGTCCACTCATCAAGGGCATATTCTATTTTGAAATGTACCATAAGTTCAGGAACATCACTGCCAAAGAGCAGGTCACCTTCTTGAGAGAAGAAAGATACAAACTCCTTTTTCCCATGATCGATACCAAGGAAAGGATGTACCCGGAATCAACATTTGTTTAACTTTCAATCTAGATCCTAAAACCTCTGCTGATTCTTCAGAAAGGCCTAGGTCTCTAACTAAATTGTTCAGTTCAGATTGTGATAATGGTATGGGATCGGTTGTGTCAGGGTTGTAGCAATCTCTGTCTTCTTCACTATCACTTTGCTGAGCCAATGGGTCGTGATCATCTATATCATCCAAAGAATCTGGAGGAGAGAGTAATGGTACTTCAGGTCCATGAGGAACAGGGCGAATGGCTGATTGAATATTAGGGTAAGAAATATCCATTTTGTTTTTCAAATTGAAACCTCGTACATTGCAAGAACAAAAATAGCAGTCATCACTATGATTTTTGGACTCCCTCCACCGTAAGGACTGTTTTTCAGATTGAAACCATTGCCTCAGTTCTTCGACACACACTGAACAAACTTTGTGTGGGACCCAAGGCTTATCTTGATTGCCTAACTTTGTACCAAAATAGGCAAAATATACTTTTTCAATAAAATTGGAAATGTTTCTTTGTTGCTTTTTAACGGTATAGTTACCACAAATGCAGCAGAAGCAATCTGGCGAGTTTATAAATGCTGTGGTAGCCATTGTCCATGAAACAACTTCACAACACAAGAAAACAGTCACTACTTTAAAGCGCTAGTAACAACAAGATGTGAAGCACAGAGTACTGTGAACTGAAGGACAATAGCAGAAGTTCACTGCTTGGTGATGGCGGGGGAAGGGGCAATGCGACAGACAGGTGCTGACATGAAAATACTGCTGGTTTCTCCTAGTTACTCTTTATTTTACGTATATCTAGTATAAAAGCAGCTAAACAACAGTTTATGGAGATCCTAAAAAACAAAATTCAAACTCACTAGAGTGCTGAAATATTGAAAAAAGCCAAAACTAGACATGCAGTTTGCGAAATAACTGTGTGTGATGGAATTTTTTCACTATTTTTCCTAAAATCAGCGTTGAAAACACTATAAAAATCACTTAATAAATTTGAAACAATTTTTATGTCACAGACCTATGCTATCTCAGAATCCAAGGAGGAATGCGCACAGTGTAAAGAAATGTCAGTGATAAAATGGTGCCAGAAATCTGCATCAACAATGAGTTCAGTGAAATCAGCTACTAGAAATATGCACTGTAATGGTTTCTTGAAACCTATATTCACCATTATTGTGCTTTTACCAAGTGTAGAGATTGTGAGGTTAGTCACGGCTTGAAGTCAAGAGTTAGCTGAAGACTAAGTGTCTTGTTTTCCTGGCGGTACAGTGACGTCTGATCCAGAATCAATTAGCTTTGTTCACAAAACACGTATGTCCTGAACAGACAAGTGAAATGTTTTACCAAAATTTCTTGGAGTGTTATGTCACTACACAGTTTCAGGAAAGTTTACATTGCCGGTGCTGGGTGAAGAAGTGGAATGCAGTGGCAGATTTGGTGGTGACCGTTTGCTGGGCATGTTTGTTGGTGAAAGCATTGGAAATTTGCGAAGAACCACCGGTATCAGTTTTGAAGTTGTTGATGAGTAGGTGCTTCTTCTCGGTGCAGCAGCTTAAATACAGTCACTGCTGTCTTACGTAAATGCAAGAAGAAAATTACGTCCTTGCCTGAGAGTGGAAATGCATGTGGCACTGACACAATCATGGAGATTGATTGTAACCACTATGGCATGTACTGTGGCAGCTCTTGTCTTCTGAGCAGGTGTGAGTCAGTGTTTTGGTTATTCTCTCATTGAGCTGCCACTGGAAAGTGCACATCTCTTGCTGCAGCCTGCAAATCTGGTCTGTTACTGGATGCTGGAGGTCCCTAATAGTGTCTGGTGGAACTGACATAGCAACCCATTACAGGTTACAGAAGCTACACCCAAATTGCCATTTTCTAAAATATTGTAAACATTGTCTATAGCTTTTAGTTGTGAAGCCAAATCATCACAGTTAATGGAACACATAGCACTCTGAACTGTTAATGGTAAATGATTAAACCACATGTATTATGGTGTTGCATCCAAAGTGTTAGTTTCTGCAAAGAACTTTCACAATTGATGCCAAAACTGTACTGGTTATCTGTCACCAATAACCTGACTTAACAATTGTTGAATGTGGAGCTCTCTTGATTTTCAAACATGGCAAAGCACATGGTCTTTGAAGTGTGTATGCCTGCACACCTTAGGCAGCAAATGAAAGTGTCAGAATTTAAACTACAGTTCTGGCTCTGTGTCATATATAGTGGAACAACTGTTGTGCTTCATGGTACAAAAGATGCAAGGCAGCATTATGATAAATTATCTGCGGGCTGCATATTACATGAATTTTTTGGCACATGACCATCACTGGAAACACTTGGGAAACAGGGGTAGTAGTCACCTCCTCAGAATTGCACAATAATTGTTCTGATTACAACATTGTAGCTTCCTTCACACTTAACATGCTTCTCATGATCCATGGCTTTTTACAGGCTCATCACTTGTGGAAATCATTTTTGGATATTACGAGTCATAGATCGGTAATAACACACTTTTGTAGTCGAATGAACATTTATTTAAATACTGGACAAGGCGAATACAATATGGCTGTACGAATATAGCACACAGAGAGACAAGGACAAAAGTAAAGTCAAAGATCATTGGGTCCAAAGACAAAGCACTTCACACCAGAGGTGACACACATTGATCCACAATATGTGTTATAAGTATTTGTTAATATTGAGATGACACACTTTATTACAAGTCACTGGTTGATACATGAAACATGAGACAAAATAAAGATGAATTGGATACCAGACATTAGAAAATGGGAAGACAGAGAGAGGAAAACAAAAAAAGCAAAGATAGTCCACACTTCAGTTCTTCAGTGATTGTTTTTAAAATTTGATCAGTTGTGCCACCACAATATCATTACACAGAAAATGTCTGCTTTTGCAAATAAAGGAAGGAAAAATTCTGAGACACATTGTAGGACCTAAAAATAATGGACAAGAATATAAATTATGACCAGATAAGAAACTGTTTGAGATCACAAGATAGCTCACAGAATCCTTTAAGAAGGGAGGCTGAGCATCCAGGGGCATGTCAAGAAAACTACATTAAATAGAAAATCTAAGAAAATCCTGAAATACATGGAAAGCAGGAAGATCCAAATTGACTGGCTGATAGAAGGGCATAAATGGAAATAGTAATGAATAGTGTGCTCAAAGAGGATGGTGTAAGTATCTGGTCATAGGGAAAAAAAGGTAGCTCACTCAGAAAAAGAAAATATTGAACTGAATGAAAGAAGAAACACAATTATTCTATAGATTATTTGAATGAAATAATAATAGGAGTAATTAGTTATGATATATTCTACATCAAATGCTTTTATATACACACATTGGCAGAAAATGGGACACCTTTGAGCCTAATTATAAAGTCAGTTTCTGAAAACACATTAACCTGTTTACCAGTTTATATAATAAATTCTTAGTTTATTCTATGCCTATTCAGTTTCTATTATTCTCATATTAAGGTGTATTAATAAGTATTTTACTTAATATTCATTACCATGGTTATTTGACTGACCATTACAGTTGTAAATAGTCTTCATGGGTTTGCTGCTGGAGGACTATTTATAACATATCTGCCGGGAAAGCTTGAAGAGTCACACCATTACAGTTGTTTGTGCATGTAACCATAATAATCATTAAGAGTTATTAATGAGCTGTTGCTACAGATATAGCTTTGCTTTTAACTGAGAAGATTATAATTAACACCAATGATTATTGAAATTTCTGCTCTAATGCCTGAATGCAGTAGACTCTTCCCCTTACAGTGCTGTCCTATGACAGTTAATATGATATTTATCTTTGGTTCCTGTATTGTGTTGATAAAGATTAGAGTTTACATTTCGCTGCAATGTTTTGAGACCAAAAGTTGGAAAGGGTCCTTAGCGTTATATCTGCAGATACATGCACAACTCTTTCATACAACCTGGTTTATCATACCTCATATTTTAGTTCCTTAATACATGTTTATGTTTAAGAAAAAGTAAAGCCTTATTCATAATCTTCTTTGTAACTGTTTCTAAAATGTGTGACTTTAAGCATTCCTACCAAAACACCTGTCTGTGTTGTTTTCGGGCATTCAACCAGGTGCAGTCATTTTACAGAACATGATATTTTGACAGTGTTCCTGGTCATCATATTTGAATGATAACTGTAGAACGAACATCTCTGATACTTTGTGCCTGCATTATACTCTTATTGCTGTTTCCCCCTTCTCACACTGTCTGGCCACACACCTTGTCAGGTGGAGCTGTCAGGTGATATGATCACTGAATACCAGGCAAAAACTCTGGTTCCTGAGTGCTTCTGCCACCCTTGTGAGACATGGAAGTTGGTATCGGTTGATGCAGTGACTTCAGTTTGGCTGAGTGGTAGTCCCCCCAATTTGCTGAGAGTGAAACCACTGTCTCTGTTTATCAGGCTGTCAGCAACTCATATTTTAACAGCTCGCTTTGGAACTGTTTTCTGAAGTTTTTGAATACATGTGTTTGGCTGCCTGATCAATGGAGACAATGGATTCACTCTCAGCATAGTGTGGGACCTTGTGCTCATCCAGAAAAACTCATAACATCAATCAAGAATGACTTCTGTGCACACCATGAGCAGCAGAAGCACTGAAGTACTAGAGTTTGTGCCCAGCATTTAGTGATTGTGTACCCCAAACACTACATGCAATGCAGCATGTGGTTGGGCAGTGATGGAGTATAAAAGAGGCATGTCTTAGCACAAATAATCATTCTGCAAGTATCACCTGAAGATGATAGCAAGGTACATTGCCAAAATACCATGTTTCATAAATTACTACATTTATCTGGACACTTGAGACCAGTACGAACAGTGTTCCCAAACTGTTTGCTCTTACAACTATTGCATTTATTCTGTTAGATGGTTTTCTTAACAAGATCTACATAAAGCTTCTAATTAAATCTGTCTTGGATTGTTAGCCCCAGAAATTATATACTCAATTCCTCTACCAGTAAGGAACTCTGGGGTTCAAAGCAATTTTTTAGTTGAAAATAGTTTTACAATTGAGTTAAAACTTCTATGTCAGCCACATTTTATCATTTACATATTAAATTCTGTTATTGATATTTTGATGATGTTATCCCCCATGAACCATGGACCTTGCCATTGGTGGGGAGGCTTGCACTCCTCAGTGATACAGATAGCCATACTGTAGGTGCAATCACAACAGAGGGGTATCTGTTGAGAGGCCAGACAAACACGTAGTTCCTGAAGAGATGCTGCAGCCTGTTCAGTAGTTGCAGGGGCAACAGTCTGGATGAATGACTGATCCAACCTTGTAACATTAGCGAAATCAGCATTGCTGTGCTGGTACTGAAAGCAAGAGGAAACTACAGCCATAATTTTTCCTGAGGGCATACAGCTTTACTGTGTAGTTAAATGATGATGGCGTCTTCTTGGGAAAATATTCCAGAGATAAAATAGTCCACCATTTGGATTTCCAGATGGGGACTACTCAGGAGGATATCGTTATCAGGGGAAACAAAACTGGTGTTCTGTGGATCAGAGCGTGGAATGTGAGATCCATTAGTTGGGCAGGTAGCTTAGAAAATTTAAAAAGGGAAATGGATAGGTTAGTTACATATAGTGGGAATTAGTGAAGTTCAGTGGCAGGAGGAAGAAGACTTTTGGTTAGGTGAATACAGGGTTATAAATACAAAATCAAATAGGGGTATTGCAGTAGTAGGTTTAATAATGAATAAAAAATAGGAGCATGGTAAATTACTATGAACACCATAGTGAAAGCATTATTGTAGCCAAGATAGACATGAAGCCGACACCTACTACAGTAGTACATGTATATGCCAACTAGCTCCACAGATGATGAAGAGATTGAAGAAATGTATGATGAGATAAAAGAAATCATTCAGATAGAGGAAACAAAAATTTAATAGTCATGGGGGATTGGAATTCAATAGTAGGAAAAGGAAGAGGAGGGTAAGTAGTAGGTGAATATGGAATGGGGGTAAGGAATGAAAGAGGAAGCCACATGGTAGTATTTTGCTCAGAGCATAACTTAATCATAGGTAACACTCGGTTTAAGAATCATAAAAGAAGGTTGTATGTGCAGAAGAGGCCTGGAGACACTGGAAAGTTTCAGGTAGTTTATATAATCGTAAGACAGAGATTTAGGAACCAGGTTTTAAATTGTAAGACATTCTCGTGGGCAGATATGGGCTCTGACCACAATTTAATGGTTATGAACTGTAGATTAAAACTGAAGAAACTGCAAAAATGCAGGAATTTAAGGAGATGGGACCTGGATAATCTGAAAGAATCAGAGCTTGTAGTGAGTGTCAGAGAGAGCATTAGTAAATGAGTGACAAGAATGGGGGAAAGAAATACAGTAGAAGAAAAATGGATAGCTTTGAGAGATGAAATAGTGGAGGGAGCAGAAGATCAAGCAGGTAAAAAGACAAGGGCTAGTAGAAATCCTTAGGTAACAGAAGAGATATTGAATTTCATTGATGAAAACAGAAAATATAAAAATGCAGTAAATAAAGCAGGCAAAAAGGAATACAAACATCTCAAAAATGAGATCGACAAGAATTTCAAAATGGCTAAGCAGAGATGGCTAGAGGACAAATGTAAGAATGTAGAGGCATATATCCTAGGGTTAAGATAGATACTGCCTACAGGAAAGTTAAAGAGACATTTGAAGAAAAGAGTACCACTTGTATGAATATCAAGAACTTAGATGGAAACCCAGTTTGAAGCAAAGAAGAGAAAACAGAAAGGTGGAAGGAGTATATTGAGAGTCTATACAAGGATGACATACTGGAGGGTGATACTATGGAAATGGAAGAGGACATAGATGAAGATGAAATGGGAGATATGATATCTCGTGATGAGTTTGACAAAGCACTGAAAGACCTGAGTCGAAACAAGGCCCCGGGAGTAGACAACATTCCATTAAAACTACTGATACGTAGCCTTGGGAGAGCTAGCCCTGACAAAACTCTTCCATCTGGTGAGTAAGATGTATGAGATGGTGAATTACCCTCAGACTTCAAGAAGAATATAATAATTACAGTCCCAAAGAAAGCAGGTGTTGACAGGTGTGAACATTATCAAACTATCAATTTAATAAGTCATGGCTGCAAAATACTAACACAAATTCTTTGCAGATGAATGGAAAAACTGGTAGAAGCCGATCTTGGGGAGGATCAGTTTGGATTCTGTAGAAATGTTGGAACATGTGAGGCAATACTGACCCTATGACATATCTTAGAAGATAGATTAAGGAAAGGCAAACTTATGTTTTTAGCATTTGTAGAGGAAGTTTTTGATGTTGTTGACTGGAATATTCTCTTTAAAATTCTGAAGGTGGCATGGGTCAAATACAGGGAACAAAAGGCTATTTACAGTTTGTACATAAACCAGGTGGCAATTATAGGAGTCAAGGGGCATGAAAGGGAAGCAGAGGTTGGGAAGGGAGTGAGACAGGGTTGTAGCATATCCCCAATGTTGTTCAGTCTATATATTAACCCTTTCCACTCCAATGTCGAGTGCCACTCGACATCGTGAAATTTGTTTTCCGCTCCGATGTCGAGCCTCATTCGACACGACTTTTCGAAGCTCTCAGATGTATTTTGAGTCTACTAGGCATTATTGCTGCAGTGTGCTGCCATCTAGGAGAACTAGTGTTAACTCAGTGTCGAACAGTAGCAGCTGTGTTAAGTCAAAGATTGCAATTATTCCATTCAAGTCCATGTGCTCGAAATGGCTAGTTCTTCACGTACAGTCCTTTCTGAGGAAGAGATTTTAGATCTTTTAGAGCAATCTCTAAGTGAAAACAAGAGTGAAAATGATTTTGATTATGATAGTGATTCATTTCAAAACAATTCAAGTGACAATGGCGAAGAAAACAGTGGCAATGTGCATGTTTTTAGTGATTCAGCAGAGGATTCGTGGCGAATGTGAAGTGACACTGACACTGACTTCACAGATTTTCCTTTTGGTGAATCAAAGTGTGGTTTTATAACAGAAAGTAGTTCTGTTCCATCATTGCCTGTCGGATTCTTTCAATTAATTTTTGCAGATAACCTATTTCAACAAATAGCAGATGAAATGAACAGGTATGCTACATCAAAAATATGTAAAGTGACACCACTTCCACAACATTCTGCATGGTGGGACTGGAGAAATGTTACCATGGAAGAAATGAAATGCTTCCGTGGTGAGCTACTGAATATGGTATTACAAAAGTGTAAGAACCTGCAGGACTTTTTTTCAAGGGAATGGTTACAATCATCCAACTTCTTTCCAGACTGTTTTAGCCACCGACAATTTATGCAAATTTTCTGGGCACTTCATGTTTCTAATCCGACAAGTGTTACACATGTCAACAGGCAGGTTCAGTCACGTCTGAGTAAAGTGACAAATATACTGAATTACTTGTCTGGCACGTTTCTCGGAATTTATTGACCATATCAGTATTTAGCTGCTGATAAACCTACAGTATCGTTCAAGGGTCATGTATTATTCAAAATGTACAATCCTCAAAAACCAAAAAATGGGGACTCACAGTTTATGTAATTTCGCATTCATCAAATGGTTGTATCTGCAGTTTGATACCCTATTTTGGCGTTGTAACAACTGAGTCATTAATTTGTCCACACTTGAATTTTTCTGAGAGAATAGTTCTTCAGCTGCTAGCTAATATCAGAAATGCTACAGGGCAGTCAGGGTATCATTTGTAAACTGACCATTTTTATACAAGTGTTGCATTAGCTGATGAGCTGTTGAAGCAGAACATACATCTCACAGGAACGATTCAGGCCAGTCGCAAAAACCTTCCAGCTGCAATCAAGAAAGGAGCTCTGCATCTAAGGAAGCACAAAATAAAATGCCTCCGCAACAACAAAATGATTGTTCTGGCATGGCAAGATAAACGAACAGTTCTCATGCTTTCTACAAAATCCAATAACTCAGTGTCACTTATAGAAAGGAGAAACAGAAAGGAAAGGGAAGAAATAAAGAAACCAAATGTGATTATTGATTATACTTCAAAGATGGGTGGAGTTGATTGATCTGACCATTTTATTTCCAGTTGCGGTTTTCTGATGAAAAGTCTCAAGTGGTGGCGAAAACTATACTTCTGGCTGTTGGAGGTAGGACTTGTAAACAGCTATTTACTATACAAGAACCACTGTGAGAAAAACGACTTGACAATACCGTCTCACAAAGAATTCCGTAAAAGTGTTATAAGAGGATTAGTTGACAAAGAAAGAACTCAAGGACAGAAACGAGGACGTCATTCAACTTCTGATGATGAGGAATGCTTGAATGGAAAGTTGCACATTATCAACAAGCTTCTTGGGAACAATCATAAGGATTGTGCAGTGTGCTCAGACAGAAAAAAGAAAGGTGGCAGGCGTGAAACTGTGTATTACTGCAAAACATGCTCACGAAACCCAGCTCTCCACACTGAAGAGTGTTTTAAAAAATACCACAGAATGGAAAGTTTTGTACTGTAAAAGCTTACGTAAATATATGAATGAAAGCATACATTTTGTTTCCACAGAGAGATCCGTGCAAATCTCTGTGGTGCACTGCCACCCAGGTGGCGGTGATTTAAATAAGAGCACGTGGAACCACCCTGTGCCTGCCTTACAGAGTGCAAAGGGTTAAGCAAGCAGTAAACAAAAGAAAAATTTGGAGTAGGAATTAAAATTCACAGAGAAGAAATTAAAACTTCGAGGTTTTGCCAATGATTTTGTAATTCTGTCAGAGACAGCAAAGGACCTGGTAGAGCAGATGAATGGAATTGACATTGTCTTGAAAGGAGGATGTAAGATGAACATCAACAAAAGCAAAATGAGGATAGTGGAATGTAAATGAGGTGATACTGATGGAATTAGATTAGGAAATGAGACACTCAAAGCATTTCTGAAGAAGAGAAGTTTGTTAACATTGAGTATAGATCTAAGTGTCAGGAAGTCTTTTTTGAAAGAATCTGTGTGGAGTGTAGCCATGTATGGAAGCGAAACATTGACAATAAATAGTTTAGACATGAAGAGTAGAGGCTTTCAAAATGTGTTGATACAGAAGAATGCTGAAGATTAGATGGATAGATCATGTAACTAATGAGGTGGTACTGAATAGAATTGGAGTGAAGAGGAATTTGTGGCACAACTTGACTAGAAGAAGGGATCAGTTTGTAGGACACGTTCTGAGGTATCAAGGGATTACCAGTTCAGTATTGGAGGGCAGCATGGAGGGTAAAAATCATAGAGGGAGAACAAGAGATGAATACACTTAGCAGATTCAGAAGGATGTTGGTTGCAGTAGGTACTTCGAGATGAAGCTTGCACAGGATAGGGTAGCATGGAGAGCTGCAGCAATCCAGTCTCTTAACTGAAGACCACGACAAAAACCACTAAGAATGGTTTAATTGAAAGACTGCCTTATTTTGTTTGCAAGACTGATTGTTGATATCTATTGCATCATTGGCTTTACAATTTGAATCAGTAGGTATATCATTTGCATGCAAAATTATCTTAGAACTAATAGGACAGTCTTTTATATCAGTCCATGCACAAAAATGCACAGTATGAATATGTTCCAAAAATCCACATGCGAAAATTCAGTTTTTCAGGTTGTTGGCATATCTCAGGGTCTATTGGTCACAAGATAATGGGTCAAGTGTTTTGGATAGCCCTTAGCATAATGATCATTTGTACATCTATCAGAAAGACATACATACTGTAGCTATCCTACTACACAGGGACAAAATCTAACATTGCACACATCCTCCAGTCCAGCCTAATTGAGCAGTACACTAGTGTGGTACAGGTTGGCCTTAGGCAGCTTATAAAAGCACCATTTGTTCATACGTGGTTTGTGGGAAAATCCTGATCAACCAAGGTTTTTAGGTACAAAAAGTAACAATTGTGGGGATTGCCACTTCTATAATTTCCACTCATGGACAATCATTAGAATCTTTATGAGACGTTTTTAAGATGATATTGTCAGGTAATTTCAATTTCTTTTGGTATCTTCATCCATTACCAAGATCCAAAGGAACAAAATTACTGTATTTATGTAGAAAAACAGAAAAAATTGGTTTTCAGCTATTTCTGCACTATGGGCAGAAATAAATAACTAACCATAGAAAATGACTCAAATTTTAGCCAAACACACTTAATTTATCTAGAAATTCCATTTTCCTACTTTTAAAAATCTGTATCCATTACCAAGATACACCCAAAAAACCATGATTTTTGGGTACCAGTTGTGGGGATGGTCACTTTTATAATTTCTGTTTATGACAAATCATTGAAATTTTTACCATATCATTTTAATATAATGTTCTCAGGGAACCTTGAAATGAAACTTTTATCAATATCACTATCTGTTATTGAGATTCGGAGGTTCAGAATTACCATACTTATGAACATAATATCTGAGATGTAAATGTAGTTTTGACTGATGTAGTGAACGTGTTATAAGGAATCTGAAATCATCACAAGGGTTCTTAGGTGACCAAACTATGTTTTAGTCATCTTCTTTTCACCAATAAATCTTTATGACACACTTTCTCTGTATAACGGCACGTCACACCTATGCAGGTTCTCTTGAGATGGAAATTAATTGGTGATGCCACCTGGCAATATAAGTACCTTACAAATAATTATTTTGTCATATGAAATTCTTTGTATGTGCAAATTTTGTATTTTTTGCCGTGCTGTAGGTGTAGCCTAAAAATTTTGTGCATTTCACGTAAAGTGAACTTGATTTGGATGGTAGACGATTTTACATCAACCTTTTATTACATGTATGTATTTGTTTGTATGTCTCAAAGTATGTAAATGTGTCAAAGGATGTAAGTAAACTTTTAAAACAAAAATAACCCACCCTGCTGCAACGGAGAAAAGAAGGAAATCAGCTGAAAAATGCTCCTGTTGGAGACAAAAAAGACTGACATTTAAGAGACTGTGACAGAAAATTATGGAAACAGGTGTTTCTCAATTCTTATTCCACTTTCCTCATTGAAAATTTTGGCGTGCGAACATATTTTCACTTTTTTGTACTGAAAGAGAGTAGCAAAGAGGCAGTGATGATGGAAGAGACAGGAGACAGTGTCACTAGGAGGGAAAGTGAGAGGAGACAGTGATGTCAGGATAGAGAAAGTGGCAATGAAAGAGAAAGTGAGATGGATGAAGACAATAGCAGTGGGAGCTAAAGAGAGAGGAGATATTGATTGTCAATTTTCCCCCACCACCCTTTACCCAGGTGTTAAATTTTCTTAGTGTAAGGGTCAAAACACTGAGGAAATCCTCCCCAAGGACATGTTTGGAGAAGAGATAATGGTGGTTAAAGAAAAAGACACCAGATTGTAAGCAATAAAGAAAGATACATTGGCAGTGGGAGAGAAAAAGATTGAGACAAAGACAATGACAGTGGGTCCGAGAGGCAGTGAAAGTAGCAAATCAGGAGGCAGTGGTAAGGAAGATTGAGAAAAAGGGATGAAGACAGTGACAGTGGGAGAGACAGACAAAAGAAAGTGCCAGTGGTAGAAAAAGCGGACAATGGGAGACGGACATATATAGACATGGCAGTGAGAGGGAAATGCTGAATATGAATGTTCCACAACAAAGAGTGATTGGGTAAAAGGAGTTAGAATGTTCTGTGTTAAAAGAGTGTGAATATGTTTCAATGGCAAAATTTTGGTGTGGAAGGCAGAATGTGGATTTGACACAGCTGGTTCCCCACTTCCCTGTCAGAGTCTCTTTAAGAGCATATTCACCTTTTTTGTGCTTGAATGTAGCATTTTTCAGCTAGTAATTAACTTATTTAAGACACAAGGATGGCATGGAAAAATGTACCATGCTATATTATACTATTGTTTTCATATTCATATTCAACAAACTGTTTTCTGTTAGTTATATAAAATATTATTAATGCATGAGTAGTACCTATAAAATAAATATTCCATTATTTAGCTAATAATATTTTAACATTACACAGTTAATGTTTTTCATACCACTTATCACCTTTTAAAGGAAATAAGTTGCTGCTTCACTTGTGGTTTTTTAAAGGAATCTATTTTTGTTTTAAAAAATAAAAATTGCAGTTGTTTCCCATGAATTACAGAGATTCTTTCAACAATGGATTTCAAGGCCAGTACATGCTCATACTTTACCAGAGCGTATCTCACCAGATAGTGATATGGACAAAACTGCACAACTGCTACAAACATGTATTGGGAAACTGTATCAGCTTGCTGAATTACTCCAAAAGCAGACAGCGGTAAGTTGTACTGCAGGCTTAATGTACTAATGTATGCAATAATGATAATACACTCATAGAAAAAACAGAACACCTTGAACAAGTAGTGATAGGGCGCACATGTTCAAAGGGAATGATTAGCATTTGAACCATGTCAGCCCATGGGTTCAAGGTCATCATTGATACTGGGGCGCAGCACTGCCTGCTGGTAAAATGTGCCTGTAGCTATTGTTGCCATTATAAAATGAGGATAATGGATCAGTGTGACTTCACGTATATGTTTGTGAGGTATCCTTACCTCGCAGACATATATGCGAATTGTACTGTCAAAACAGTGAGTCTGAAAGAGGGTGCATTATTGGCATGAGAGAATGTGATGAAGTGTTTTGGCAATGCAGTGGGTGTGTGAAGAATGGTTCATGGAAGGCAGTAGAACACAATGAGCTGGGTCAGTTCACACCACCCAGACTACCCCCTTAGAAATTCAGCACCTCCTCCGAATGGCATTGTAAGACAGAGATGCATCCTCCTCAGCTCTGGTGCAACAGTGGAACAGTGGAACACATCATACACTGTCAAGAGTGACAGTTAGTCACCATTTATTGTGCCAAGGGTTATGTGTGTGTCGTCTATTTCTCTGCCTACCTTTGATGAATGTGCAGAAACATTCTAGAAGGCAGTGGTGTGTGGAATGATATCACTGGGGACAGGAATAGCACCAGGTAGTGTTTTCAGATGAGTCTAGGTTCTGTTTGTTTATAAATGATGGCCACATTTTGGTTCGCCACAGACAGGGAGAGTAGTATCTCAGCGACTGCATTTGCACAAGACATACAGTGCCAACTTAAGGCCTTACAGTGTGGAGTGCTGCTGGGTGCAACCAAAAATCAGAGTTGGTGCATGTTCAGGACACTATGACTAGTGTGACCTATTTGAATGATATGCTGTGACCCATAGCCATACCCTTTCTGCACAACACTCCAGACACCATTTTTCAGCAAGCGAATGCGCAAGCATATGTTGCTGCATGAACTTGTGCCTTCTTGGTGTCACAGGATGTCAGCCTTTTGCCCTGGCCCACAAGATCACCAGACTTGTCACCAATCAAAAATGTGTGGAATATGGTGAAACAATGGGTGCAAAGCTGTAACCCAATGCCGAACACTGCAGATGAACTTCAGAACCAGGCGAATGCATCATGGTTGGCTACGCCACAGGATGCCATTTGTGCCTTATATGCACTGATGCCATCATGCATGGAACAAGTTATCAGGACCTATGGAGAACCCTGTGGCTACTAGGCAACAGGACATGTTGTGAACCAAGGTGATTGAAATACTAATCATTTCTGCAGCACATATTAAAGTACATGTCCTGTGAATATGAACGTCCTTTCTCCAGTCATTCAAGGTTTTCTTTTTTTTTTTGAACTTAAGTGTAATAATAATAGTAATAATAATAATAATAATAATAATAATAGTAATTTGAAAGAAAAGCCTAATGTCTTCTGGGGCCTAAACCATGTCTGTCAGAGTAAATGTGATGCCTCTGTTAGCCGATAAAAAGATTTGTTGCAACTATTCAGAAGTAATCACTGAATGTGGTGATCAGTTATATCAGTCTACAATCATTTCTGGTTATCAATGATTGGTTGAGAACTCAGTTCCATTTACCTGATTTTTTTAAAGTTTGCCTCACTTATTGCTAACAGATTGTGGAGGTTTTAGAACATGGTGATAATAAAGTTTCAACTATTTGCTCAGCTTGTCCTGTGAAATATCCAGAGCTATCTCTTCCTAGTAGAAGACCCATTAATGTCAGATGTTACTTATCATTTTGCTATGCTTACTTAGATGATGTCCTGATCTACTCTACCTTTGCTGAGGAGCATGCATAACACTTATTGAAGGTGTTCAAATTTCTGTTGGAAAACGATTTAGAGATCAACCACTTCAAGTCACAGCTTCAATGCCGTAGCTTTACCTTCCTTGGGTATACCATTACCCCCAATGAAGTCCATCTGATGTCAGACCACGTGGCTTTCATTAATGAACTGGCTCTACTCAAAACTTATTGTTATCTTAGACAATTTCTTAGCATGGTGAACTTTCCCTGGCTTCATATCCCTCACACTGCCTCTCTTCAGGCTCCCCTGACATATGCTATGGTGGGTGGTCCAAGAGCAAGACACATGCATCCAGTGATCTCAAGATAGCTCTTACTAATGCCATCACTCTTGCAAACTAATCACGGGTACTCTCACATCCATCATTACGGACCTGAGTGAACCTTCGATTAGCACTGTTTTGCAACATATTGTTGGTGACACCTCATAGCTGCTCTGTTTCTTTTCCAAAAAACTTTCTTCCTCACAGTGCATATGGTCAGCTGTTGATAGAGAACTGTTAGTGATCTACGAGGGTGTCCATTAGTTCTGTGAGGACATAAAGAGCAAGGTGTCACAGTTTTTACCAACCACCAGCCACTCGAGATGCTACCATAACCCTGTGACTGACCTCCTCCTCTGCCATTTCAGGCACAAGGGCCTTATCTGCCATTATACAGTCAGCATCCCTAAATTAGTGGCAAAGACAACATTGTGGCTGACTATCTGTTGTGTGTGCACTGTATTTCCTCATCACTTGACTTAAATGAACTTGCTCACTTGCAAGTGCTCGACCTTGACGTTGAAGAGCTATTGCATGATACCTCTTCCTCTTTGATTGTTGAACGACTTCATCTCCCTGTTTCTACTTTACCAGTTTTGTGTGACACATCTACAGACACACCTCTTCTGCTGTTCCTGCATCTCTTAAACTTAAGGTTTTTTTCCCAGCCTTACATGATCTGATGCATCTCAGTATCATGGCTACCATTCACCTAGTAACTGAGCATTTTGTCTAGCCTGGAATTCAAAGTGACTGTTGCACTTGGGCTAATGCATGTTTACCCTGCCAGTGCAGTAAAGTCAGCCTTCTCAAGGGCATTTAGAAATACAATAAGGCAGGTTTCATGACATCTGTCTTGACCTTGTCATTCCTCTGTCCCCCTCTGATGGATTTAAGTACATTGTCTCCATGATTAATCATGCCAGCAGATGGAAGCTGTTCCTTACTTGGCTCTCCATATTTGGCTGTCCCTCCTCCATCACATCTGATTAGAGGGAGAACTCTGCTCCTCTTGCTCCATCCGAGCTCCCTACTCTCATCAAGCACATCTGCTCTGATATCACTCAGGCTTTGCATTCTGCCCCCCCCCCCCTTCCAACCCCCCCCCCCCAATCCACATCTATCATATTCTTACATAAAGACCTCAGCCAATGTGAGTTTGTTATGCTCCATGACAACTCCATTTGCAAGTCCTTGCAGACCCCGATACTCAGTACCACACTGAGTACTTGGCTAGACTGACAATACTATGGACATTTACCTGCACAGCAAATGCCAAACTCTTTCACTCAACAGGGTTAAACTGGCATGAACACTTAACAAGGAGCCTCTCTCAGCCTCTGCCCTAGATGAGCTTCCCACCACTGCTGACTCCTCCTCTGAGTGCCCAGGTCTGCAGCCTTCCACTAGCAACTACCCTAATGCTTCTTCAGAGTCGAGTGCTGCAAGTGATGTGTTTCCTCAAAGTGCTCTGTTACCCTCACCTCCAACACCTCCAAGTGTCAAGATTTCTACAACTCCATCCTCTATGTCCACCCTCTACTTTAAGCGGTGCAAGGAAAGTGCCTTCTCCTCTGGGCCTTCTATTGTATTGGTGCCCCCCGCCCCTTCCAATGATGTCACATTCAGTGCCGATATTTCACTGTATTGTGTTGAGGATCCCTCCCTCCAGCTGCTTGATGCCATACACTCTGTGATTTATGCACCCTTGCACTCCCTTGATGACCCAACCATTTTCCATGGCACCCTACTCCTCCTCTACCAGCTTCCCACTGGTGCTGATGGTGACATCTCTGTATCCGTAAACATTAATAGCTGCCTTCCCGCCTCTGTTCCTCTCAACGAGCAACCCTCTCCAGCTCAGCTTCAGCTGATTCCCTTGTCCCATGTGGGTCACCCACCTTACACCCCCATACTGGCTACAAGACTATATCATCTCCTCCATCACCACCGAGCCATCACTCTCCATGAGAAAGGTCCAACCTTGTCTCCCATCAGGGCAAGTTGCGGCATGACTGGTCATGTCGTTGCTCTGACTTCCGACTGATTGCTATCTCCTACCATAACAGCGATGTGTCTTTGCATCTTGTTCTTGTTCTCCGCTGTGTTATGCACTGCCTGGGGGGGGAGGGGGGGGGGGGGCTCTGTGGCAGCCACACAGTCAATAGGTCAATAGGTGACCATCTTCAAAATATTGTCATTGGCTCTATCTTTGTTGGTGGCCTCATTGTTTGCTTGTATGTGCTCCCTGTTATTCTGTTCTGAGTTACATGTAATAAAAGTGTACTTCATTCATAAGGGTGGATGCATTCTACTGTCGACTGGGTGTAGTGTGTGAATATCCAGACATATGTACACTCATTTCGTAGCTATAAAATTCTTTTCTGGGAAGCAAATGCACAAAATATTAACACATTTTTCAATCTATAGGAAAACTCTTTAATAATAGTACCAAAAGTAGTAGTCAAAGATCTGTTCAAAACAGGGTATTTAACAACACCACATGAGTACATTTTCCAGTCAACTGAGCACATCAAAAATAAGTTTGATGATTATTACGTAAACAGCTCTGTCCATGACCATGGAATGAGAGCCACACTGAAAGAATGAACATAAAACTCAAAACAGCATTTTCTGCCAATGAGTAAAACCTTACAATAAATTACCCAAGGTGATGAAAGAGATTACTAAAACTTATTTAAGAAAGCAGTTAAAATACTTGTTAAGTGATACATTCTATGCACTGAAAGACTACTTGATAACACAGAGCAAGGGTTTGATAAAAGACATAATACTTTCAAACAGTAATAATAATGAAAATAAAAGATATATTATTTCACTTAATACTTTCACAGAATGATTTTTCCTCTTTTTTTTTCTTCTCTGGGAAAACTTACTCTCAAAGAAATGCAATGTACATTAGGATTGTGCATAAGTCTGTAGTGTTTTTGTTTTATGGTGTTGGTATTCCAGTTGCTAAGTGTTTATTTATGTACGGTCAGTGTTTATTTGTGATTAAATGTTGCTATTTGAGTTCCATATTGTCATTTTGTGATCTGGAGATAGTGAGTGGAGCTGTGGATGCTAGAAAATGGGGTGCCAAGTGAAGAAATCGGAACATTTCCTACATATTCTTCTATTTGAGTTCAACAGAGGGGTGATAGTAGTGGAGGCAGCCAGAAACATTTGCGCAATGTAAGGGGGATAATGATATTGCACAGAGGATGGCAATAAAATGGTTTTATGTCTTGAGGAGGATCATTTCGACATTAGTGTTTCTCCATACCCAGGAAGACCTTCTGGATTTGATGAAGAACATTTAAACACATTAATCCACAATGGTCCATGTAAGTGGTCTCCAAAGCTGGCAAATGTGATGTACTGTGATCATTCCATCATTGTGTAACATTTGCATGCATTGGGAATGGTTCAAAAATCGAGTTGTATGATACTGAATGCTCAAAGTGAAAATCACGAAAATCAGTCAGGTCATCAAATGTGCATCTCTGCTTACTTGTCATCAATTGGCTTGTGAGCAACACTGACTGCTTCTATCCTATATCATTACTGGTGAGAAGAAAGATAACGTTATGCATCTGGTGGAACAGTGACAGTGTGATATACCATGAATTTCAAGCCTCCAAGGAGTAACTATCACTACTGACATTTATAGTCAACAACTAAGGAATCTTGCATCACATTCCAAGAACCTTGACCAGGAAGACTGTGTGAAGGATGCTACTCCATAATAATGACTGCCTGCATTCTGCTTGATTGACAAAAAACACTGTACAGGAGTTGGGTTTGGAAGTCATTCCACACCCACTTTATTCACCTGATCTTGTGCCCTCGGATTTTTACATTTTCCACTCTCTGTCAAACAATGTTCAAGTAACTTCCTTCCTGGATGAAAATGCACTCCAAACATGGCTCAATGTGTTCTTCACCTCAAAACCATGTGATTTCTACAGTCATAAAATTGAAAAGTTACCCCTATGTTGGCAGACTGTTGTAAATGGTAAGGAGAATATATTATTGATCACTAAAGTCTCTGTTATGTGTATCTGTTGTGTTTATGGAACTTACAAAAAAATACTTTGAACTTATGCACCAACCAGATGGGTGCTGATTCAGTCATTTGTGCAAGCAAATGGGAAGTTGTAGTACACAATGTGGAAGCCAGGCATCATTGCTATGGTACTGACATCAGTTGAAAGTATGTTTACAGTTGTGTTATGAAACAGGGTGTGTAGTGAGTGCAGTGACTCGGACTGAGAAATGAATGAACAGTGTAGCACTAGCCTTTGGCAGTATTAAAAAACCTCTCTGGAGTTGATAGTTGATGGATAGAGAGACAACATTGCAGTCACAAATAATCTGCTTAAAACAGTTATAGATGTTGGCTACTGACAAATTGTGTATACAGGTGATGTTGATCCTCTTGGAATCAGCTAAGCCCTGAAGAAGGTGTATTGAAACACTGAAATCGGTAGTCATACAATTAATGACATCATAAGGACAGCTGTAGGTGTTTCATTTCGTTACATAAAGTGAATGGCTGAAGTCCCCCAGACCTCCAGTCACAAGGATGGACGTACAAAAATTCTTTGTAAAACAGTATTTTACACTATGCATATACTGAATGAGGTAGCACTGTTTCAAACAGACTGACCTCATATTTTGGAGGATGGAGGCTCCAGTCTTCACCTAGCCATCCTGATTTAGGTTTTTCATGTGTTCCCTTAATTACTACAGGCATGTGCCTGGATGGTTCCTGCTGTGAGGCAACAATCAACTATTTGTCCTATCCTTGTCAAACTAGTCCCTAAAGTATGTAAATGCCTGCACACATGAATTATTTTGTTTTTGTTGTTCTTAAATTATAATATCAAGCCAAATCCAATTTTGGTCTCTGAACATTGACTATTAGCTTCTAATGGTAGCAGAGTCAGTATTACCATCTATATAGCTTCTAATATGCATTAGATTGGTCAGATGTCTTGTATCTCTTAGAAGTTGGTTGATTTAGTTAAAAGTATTACCTAGAGATTTCCATGTCATTTTATGTACATAAAGTTGTACTATCTACTACCGTATTTGTCGAATAAGCAAAGTGTGCAAATCTGATCTTATAATCATTTATCATGTAAGCTATTTTTTCCTGTGCAAGACTCATTTTCATTTTCTTTTCCTATTTTAGGAATAATATCTCCAAAAATTATCTTACTCTCTCCCGTTGAACATTCATTGCATAATTTATCCAGCTCATCATAAAATGCATAATATTCTTCTTCTCTTTAGTTGGGGCGTGAGGACATATGAGATTATAGTTTAAGAATTTCTCACTGATTTTGAGTCCACACAGTCTGTGTAATTTTGCCTGGAAGTTCATTATAAGATTATTTCTCTTATTTACCGTAAAATCTGTTCCAAATGTGATATTTCTTTTGACACTATGAAGAATCTTGTGATCTTTCTTTTCTGTCACTCCATCTAACCAGCTTACCTTTTGAATAGTAGTAATGTCTGGTCAGTGCTTGTTCAGCTAATCAAGTAATTTGTTTAAAACTCCAACTTGACAGAGAGTTAGAGCATTTCATAATCCCAACTGAAAGTCCTGTTTTGTCAGTGATCTCTGTCTTGCATATTGCCCCAACTTCCACCTTTAAGCTCCCAGATTTTCAAATCTCATCCTGTGCAGTTCAGTCCCCAGCAATCAGTCTTTCCTTCTTTTTCTGTCCAGTAAGTCTCTCAGGACCCAGGGTTCTGAATGTCTTTTCCAAACTTTCTTCATTTCCTAAACCTCGCCAGTTGTTTTACTTCACCCCAGTGCCTTCACCTACAAACCTTCTGCCGTAAGGAGGAGGCACTGGCTCCAAAAGCTTGCAAATTGCAGTACATTTATTTGTGAGTTCTCCAGGTGCCACTCAGTGAGTAGATTTTTATCTTTCCAATTACCTTATATTTTTAACAGTTGATTATTTTCATCAACAGGTAGTTGAAGATCACTTGGATGGGTGACCGTCAAGTGTGCCAAGCGCTGTTGGCAAGTGGGGTGCACCCAGCCCTTGTGAGGAAAACTGTGGAGCTACTTGATTGAGAAGTAGTGGCTCTGGTCTCAGAAATTGACATACGGCTGGGAGAGTGGTGTGCTGATCGCATGCCCCTCCATATCCGCACCCAGTGACGCCTATGGGCTGTGGATGAGATGACGGCCGGTCACCATTGGGCCTTCATGGCCTGTTTGGGAGGAGTTTAGTTTAGTTTAGTTTAGTAGTTGAAGATGTTGGGTGTAAGTGCTGCTCTGAATTGAAGAGGGTGGCATATAATAGGAAATCATGGCAGGCCAGGTCAGATCAGGCAGAAAACTGATGGAAAAGAAAGCACTACTTTAGATTAGCGATGTTCTGGGACCAGAATAAAGGCTTAATCTTCCAGGAAGTTCTAACTATAAAGTAGCATCAAAACAGCCTGTCATGTAACATATTAAAACATGTCAGATATCACCCTGAATTAATTTTTAAGGGTATAGAACAGGTGTTATTGTGCTTCTGGATGGCAAAACCAAATATATCTGTGCTTAATGTATTATTTCTTATCAGTATCAATCAAACCTGACACATTTTATATTTTTATAATTATTCATTGCTGCATAAAATTATCTAGATATTCATACCATGGTTTTCCTCATGATTTATACTATCCTTAGCTTTTGTGCCAGTTGCTGGAGTTTCCTTCCCAGTGTTAAATTGCGATCATAGTAATTTTACAATTGTTCTAAATTCATAAAATTGCAATATTACCTGTTATCTAATGAGTGAAGAAAGTGTCACACTGATGTCAGAAGTATTGTTACTTGATTATTCTTCTTTTGTTCAAGATATGAAATAGAATGGTCCCTGCAGCACATTTGGGGGTCACTAGAAAAAAAAAAAAAAAAAAAAAAAAAGAAATATATATATATATATATATATATATATATATATATATATATATATATATATATATATATATATATAATAGAGGGAAACATTCCACGTGGGAAAAATATATCTAAAAAGAAAGATGATGAAACTTACCAAACAAAAGCGCTGGCAGGTCGATAGACACACAAACAAACACAAACATACACACAAAATTCTAGCTTTCGCAACCAATGGTTGCCTCGTCAGGAAAGAGGGAAGGAGAAGGAAAGACAAAAGGATATGGGTTTTAAGGGAGAGGGTAAGGAGTCATTCCAATCTCGGGAGCGGAAAGACTTACCTTAGGGGGAAAAAAGGACAGGTATACACTCGCACACACACACATATCCATCCACACATACACAGACACAAGCAGACATTTGTAAAGGCAAATGCCTTTACAAATGTCTGCTTGTGTCTGTGTATGTGTGGATGGATATGTGTGTGTGTGCGAGTGTATACCTGTCCTTTTTTCCCCCTAAGGTAAGTCTTTCCGCTCCCGGGATTGGAATGACTCCTTACCCTCTCCCTTAAAACCCATATCCTTTTGTCTTTCCTTCTCCTTCCCTCTTTCCTGACGAGGCAACCATTGGTTGCGAAAGCTAGAATTTTGTGTGTATGTTTGTGTTTGTTTGTGTGTCTATCGACCTGCCAGCGCTCTTGTTTGGTAAGTTTCATCATCTTTCTTTTTATATATATATATATATATATATATATATATATATATATATATATATATATATATATATATATTTCTTCAGTGTTATTCAATGCATATTTGGTTATAAAACATATGAACATATGTATTCAAATGTTCCATCAACTTAAAGTGTGAGTGTGGATCTGGGTTATATCTGCTTGTTCCCCCCAAACCACCTTCCACTTCTTTACAAGGTGACTCACTTGGAATTTGCAGCCACTCTTCTTTACTAAACAGCTGGCTGCTGGACACCCTCTTGACTTCTTCTCTGCTGAAAAATGTTAGGTACAGAAATTTTTAGACTCTTTCGACTTTGAAATAAGTAGACATACGATCTTTACTTTTCAATAACAAACAATGTATTTGACCTCCATACACAATACAAAATTCACTTTTCACGTGAATATGTAACTTCCTGCAACTTCCTGTAACAGTCAGACATTATAAACAAACTGAATTACAGTTAAAAGAAAGTTGGCTTGGATACCATGACCTTTCTTAACAGGAATCATAAAATGAGTCTTGCCTCTAACAACGTTACGTCAAGAATCTACAAGAGTACTTTTTCAACTGTTTTTGTTTAAATAACAATAGTTGATGACACAATAAGAACAGAGCTGCATATAAACTCCATGGTTCTTCCTTACACACTCACTAAAACATCTATGGATTGCCCAACAGATACTTGTCAGTGCCGTTCAACCACTGTGTCTACTTTCTTCCCATGACTGATTTGAAACCTGCACAGCACACACAAACATGTGATACACAGTAGATAGGATTCTACCATCCCACACTCATATCCAGAATATCGTGTTTTCAAGACGGTAGAAGGCCTAGTGGTTCTAGAATTTACACAGAAATTCTCGAATCCCAACATATCCCCCCCCCCCCCCCCCTCAGATCGAACACATGATTTTTTATAATCACTATGCAAATAATATCACTCATAATAACTTTTCATATCTTAATGGTATACATTTCTTACATATGTTTATATACATATCTTTCCTTCCCATAACAATTCTCTGTCCTCTCTTGAGCAATCTTTCACTTACTGTTTCTCTACTCTTTTCTTATTTTACTTTTTTGTTAAGACATGATCATTTACTTGTGGTTTAGTCAGCTTTACTGATGTTTAGGAATTGTGGGGACTCTTTTCTTTTCTTTATTTCCTTTTTTCTGTTTTTCAATCATAAACTTCAAGTGTTTGACACATGGGTAATCTATTTTCTATTCTTATCTTTTGTACTACCTTTTTCCTAGTATGTATTATTTTCAATATTTGTAGCTTGGAGGAACTCTGGACAAAATGAAAGTGTTCTTTTGACACTAATTTTGTTTCCACAAAACCTAATAATGCTAGTCATTTATAGAATTCACACTTCCCAGAATAATCCCCATAAAATTTGTGACTTTTGTTACAATACTGTTCCCTTCTCCTAGGATCAGCACCTATTCCTTGCTTGTGGGTTGACTTTATGAGACCACCCCCTCTTTCCATTCTGGTAGGTAAGCCCCTTGCAAAACATCCCTATTTTTTAGGCCACAGATCATCCTATCTCCACGTAGATATGTCTGCCCTTTATACTTAGTGAATGCCGGGTACACTCCCCTTATCCTTTTTGAGTAGGCCTCATGGTTCATTACCCCAGTATATATTTCTGTGTATACCATAGTTAAGTATCTTCTGGTAAGGATATAAATCTATTTTAAACTTCGCATTCATTCTTTAATACATCATTTACTCCCTAGAGTCCTCATCTACTTATCAACTTCTATATTTTCAATAGATACTATGTCTACATATACTATTTACATCCCACTATCCTCCAGTTCATCAGAGTACTTATTACACTGACATTTCTTAATGATCAACATAACTAATTCTACTCCTACTTTCCTTTTCTTCCCTTGCTCATGCCTCTCTCTTATTTATCCATTACTCATTACTACTTTATAGTTGTTCATCATGTATGTGCACCTCTTCTTATGTATATTCAATGTAGAACCATCATAGCGTCCTACTTGTGTGCGCATATTTGTGTATGTAGACACATTTTCCCTACAACATCTGGCAGTTCTTGCATCATGACAGGCTTCTTCTTATGTGGTTTAATGTTTGCGTAGAAGTGTACATTTGTGTACATGTGGATGTGTGTTCATGTAGTCTGATTCTTTGCCCTTCTTTTCTAAAGATAAGATTTAGGTTTTTAGTAACCATGGAAATAAGGAAGGTCTTCAGCGATAGAAGTTTGTGAATATGGAAAGAGTGAAAAAATAGACAGGTCCTCAAATGAGAAGTAAGTAAGGAAAAAATAGATGTGGATGCTAGGGTCAAAGAAGAGAAAGAAGATAGCCCCAAAGACAGGAAACCCTTCCCACCTCCCTAGGATCCCTTCCCCTCAGGTACTTGAGTGAGACACCGGAGGGGGTTTGGTGTTAAATCGTCTCCTACAGAACTGACTTGTCCCACCTTTCACCCTTTGACCCTTTGAGGTCCCTGAAGAAAATCCTAGCAACCCTATAAAAATGGCAAATGATGAAAAATCAGGCACACTTGTTTGTGAGGGTTGTTTGAAAGGTGTGATGTGTGTTTTATGTTAGTCATGATTTGTCTGTTCTTGTGAATCATGCGTTTAGCTATAATAGCCCTTTCAAAATTAATACAAACCTTCCCAGCTATATCACATCTCATAAAAGGTATAAAATACTCTATAAAAAATAAAGAAATCTATACACTATGGTATAACAGTTGTTCAGCTAGTCACAGCTTATTATATTTTCCACAAATATAATACTCTATTTAGTTTATTTCATCTGGGATTGAAGAAGAGAAATAAGATAGCTCCAAAGACAGAAAACCCTTCCCACCCCCCTTCCCTAGAATCCCTACCCCTCAGGTACTTAAGTGAGATGCTGGAGGTTGTTCTCTATTTCATAGTCATATCCAGTTTTCTAAGCAATAAGATTACAGAATAGTTCTAGATTTTAAAGAAATTTGGTGCAGGAAACTACTTGAAAAAAACACCAAAAAACAACTCAGGATCCAACAGTCGTTAATCTGTCTGTCAACTTAGAATGTTAATGTCCCTGGGGAATATATAATTTTACATCCTTTAAATTGTATTTGCCCCCACCCCCCCCATGCCCCACTTTGTTTTTTGCTCGTGTTAAATGCCAATTGAAATATTTCCTTATAATACCCCAAGTATTATTATAATATTTTGGGTCCCATAGATCTGATATTAACTTTTCTTGAGCACTGGCAGTCCAGCACTTCTCTTTAAATTTTTTTTGAAAGTCTTCCCAAGAGGAAAAATTCTCTATATTTACTGTTCCCCATTCTGGGTCTTCCTCTAGAAGGTACCCCACAGCAAATTTTATTTTCTTGGAATGTTCCCAATTTTTTGGCAAAGCTTGGTTAAATCTTTTTAAGAAATGGGTCAAATGTACATCTCCTTCTGGCTTAAATTTAGGGAATTGTCTAGATAACCCTGAATTAGCTCCCCATTGCAAATCAGTCACCACTTCACTATTTAACACAACCTTACGTGAAGTTACCCTTTTTTCTGCTTTGTCTTGGATAAACTTAATCTCTCCCCACAGGTCAACTATACCCTTCCTGGTATCATTAAATTCAGAAGAAGGAATAGGCAATACATTTCCAGATGTTATTCTCTTGGTAACCTTTCAATCTATAATTTCTCCAAATTGTTCCTCCAAACTAATTACATTTTTAATATCCGAGTTAGCTATTTTCTCTTTGAAATTCCTTTCTACATTGTCTACCCATGTAGTGACACCTGTAATTTGTGACTGAATAATTGACATTAATTCATTATGCTTATCTACACTCTCTTTCAAAGTATTCATTCCCTGTATTACATCATTATATTTAATATTCTACACATTTTCAGAAGATCCTAACTTTTCAATAAGTTCCGATTCTACATTACTACATTTGTTCTCAGTGTCAAGTTCTAACATTTTTGATAAATTCTGAAAAGTGTCATTCTGTTTCTGACTAAGGTTAGTAAACATATGATTTATATGAGTGGTCAAAGAATTTGTCTTGTTCTTTAAATCTACTTTTAAATTCTCTACTTTATTATTCATGGCGTCAAATTCAGTCTTCAAAGCACCCATGCCTTTGCATAAATTACTAAATTCATTGCTTTGAGAGTTGACTCTGGCGTTTAACAAACCTAAATTGGTTGTTTGAGTATTTAATTGAGAATTTACCAAGTCTAGTTCTTTACTTAGAGTCACACTCTGACCATTTAATTGAGAATTTAATGAGTTTAACTTAAGACTCTGAGCTTTGGCTAAATCTATCAACTCAGCTCAGTCAGGCACTTTTTTGCTAATCTACATGGCCATAGATGGCTCTTGAGTTTCCCCAACCTGTTGTATATTTCCCATACTATTATATGCCTTAGCTCTTGTAAGCATTTTAAACTAACATTAAATATGATACTTACACAATAACAGTTCACTCAACAGTATCTTGTACCACTTTATACTAAAGTAATCAAGTTTTTTTCATGTTCACCCGGCATAGAATTCTCATTGTGTAGGTGAGCAGATGTGGAGGCAGGTCAGCACCAAAGAACAGCAGCTGGTGCCAGTGGCATCGGCTGTATGTTGGTTTCCGTGTCTGTGTCCCCACAATGTATATGGGAGCTGTATACTCCCCGCACTGGATCTTCTTAGCTGAAGTGCTTTATGCGTACTACTACTTAGACAAATACCCCGAAATCTTCTTTACTATTTTTATTATTGTGAATTTTTCATTACTTCAATGGTTTTCCATTTAAATTTCCCTCCATTGGATACTTGAACATATTCCAATGTCTCGGAGTAATTCCCTTGTCTTAATACGTTTGGTTGCTATGGCAACACATAACAGCTTCTTCCTCATTTTTGACTGAAAATTCCTGTTTTCTTGGTCCTTTCACGCAGGTTGCCACATTCTAATGTTCTGTTGACTTAAAGTGTGAGTGTAGATCTGGGTTATATCAGCTTATTCCCCCAAACCACCTTCCACTACTTTACAAGGTGACTTACTTGGAATTTGCGGCCACTCTTCTTTGCCGAATAGCCGGCTGCTGGAAATCCTCTAGACTTCTTCTCCGTCGAATAACACTAGGTACAGGAATTTTTAGACTCCTTCTACTTAATAAGTGGACATTCAAACTTTTTTTCGTCAGCTAATGATGAATTTGATCTCCATACACAATAAAAATTTCACTTTCCACATGAATATGTAACTTCCTGCAAGTCTCTCATAAAGTCAGACATTAGAAACAAATTGAATTACAGTTAAAAGAAAGTTGTCTTGGGTACCATGACCTTTTGTAACATGAATCATAAAGTGAGTCTTGCCTCTAACAAGGTTACGTCAAGAGCCTACAAGAGCACTTTTTCAACTGTTCTTGTTTTAATAACAATAGCCAGTGACACAATAAGCACAGAGCTGCATATAAACTCCATGGTTCTTCCTTACACACTCACTAAAACATCGATGGATTGCCCAACAGGTACTTGTCAGTGCCGTCCGACCACCACGTCTGCTTTCTTCCCGCGATTGATTTTAAACCTGCACACACAAACGTGTGACACGCAGTAGGTAGGATTCTACCATCCCACTCTCATATTCAGAATATCGTGTGTTCAAGATGGTAGAAGACTGAGTGGTTCTAGAATTTACACAGAAATTCTCAAATCACTACAGTATCTACATATGTCCTGACTTTCTGCTAAAACCTACATATTAATGTACTGTTACAGTCCATGAAACCCCTGTTGTGATCTAGTAACTTGGCTAGTTGCCTGTAAACTAATAAGTTTTCGACAACTAACTACTCCAAAGTGTAGGCCTAGTTCTTTTAATAAACATATTGTGCAGTCAGTGAAGCAGTACAATAAGAAACATTTGATGTCAGTGGTATTGCCAGATTTGAGGAATGTGACAGCTATAAGATTAATGGTACTATAAAACGGCAATCTGAGTCTATAAATGTGTGCCACTAGTCTCTAGTAAATTAAGCCACGACACTTATGAAAAGTGGGGTATTTTTTTGTTGATACCTTTTTTTCTATTTTGCAGAGTGGACTACAACTCATCCTAGATCATTTGTCTGAACGTGTTCCGCAACTACTACCAGAAACAGAACTTATGGAATTTCTACTCTCTGTTTCATGGCTTCATGATCCTCAATATCTTGTTTCTCATTTTGCATCCTTACCGCAAACTGATATTGATACAGGCAAGTTCCGCTATTACATAATGTAACCATCTAACATTACAAAAAAAGTAAGGAAAAAAGAAGTTAATTCATTGTGTTACAGTTACCAGTGTATTCATTTCAATGTTAACACCTTTCATGCATATTCTCTGATACAATCTCTTGGGCAGTCTTAAGGATAAATATAATACAGCAAATCATTATTTAATGAAATAAACAATGGAAAGTTCAGGATTGTCTGTGGGCACTAAAGTCTGATTGCGACTGCATCTGATGTGGCAAAACATCTAGCAGGGGTGGGTAATGCACGTAAGATGGAGGTTTGAAGGAGGAGGGGGGGGGATAACATGGTAATGTGAGAGAAGATGCCAATGCTGTTCCTGGAAGCATGCTGGGGCATAGTGGGGGCAGGATTGGAGTGCTAGGTACCTCACTGGGGTGCTGGGGATGAGGGTGGGGAAGATGAGGAGGAAAATGAGAGGAGAGAAGTAGACAAGATGAAAGGATTTGTAGGTGAAGTGGTAACATAGAGGGCATATGTGTGCTGGAATAAGAGCATGGAAGGGATAAGGAGGTGAAAGACAGGGACTAGCAAATGCTGAGACCAGGATAGTGGCAAGAGGGGTTATGGGAATGAAGGACATGTTGTGGGCAAGTTTCCATCTGTGCAGTTCAGAAAAGCTGTTGGTGGGAAGATTCCAGATGGCACAGACTGTGAAGCAGTCATTAAAGCTAAGCCTGTCATGCTGGATGGCGTCTTTGGCAACTGAAAAGGGGGTGGGGGTGAGAGGGGGGGGGATGGTCCAGCTGTTTCTTAGCCACAGTTTGTTAGTGACAAGTCGTGTGGACGGACAGCTTGTTAGTGCTCATGGGCATGTAGAATATGTCAAAGTGGTTGCTAGCAACTAAGTTCGTAGATCACATGGCTGCTTTCACAGGTGGCCTTGCCTTTAATGGTGTAGAAGATGCCAGTGACAATAGGAGTGGATATATGGGGCAGATCTTGCCCCTAACCTTGCTGTTCATATTTCAGATTAATTTTGTTGCAAACTGGCGAAAATGCTACTCTGTATCTACGCGCATGAAGTTTTTCTACTACTTGGAGCAAATGTGAGGGGAGGTTGCTTTATTTGTGTGATAATGTCTGTGAATGATAAGAATTTGGTAATTTTCATTAATTATCTTATTGTCCAGATTTCTTGACATTCATTGTCTTTGTTATCGCTCAATCTGTAGTGATACAAAATACCTACATGCTGGAGGATAATATGGTTGAACTAGAAAGTGTTTAAACAAAACAGACTAACTCTTCACAATTACATTATCCAGCATGAACTACTATATCTGTACCAAAATTCAACTCAGATACAGTTTATAAGTCAGTAATGTTGCATGATATTTACATTGCTGAGGTTCTTCAAATTATGATCTAATATTTATTTAAATAGTAATAATTAAAAAATGATTCATTTCAAAAGTTTCTTTTGTATATTCATGCATCAGTGAAATAATTTTCTGTAATTTAACAATGTAGGGATAGACAGATTGACATGTTTACCATACAGATGATCATCATGCACAGTGAGGGGAGGTGAAGATCCTCACACTATGCAACCTCACATATCAGAGAAAAATGACCTTTTTCTGTCCGTAGGATGGTCAAGGGCCAGCCCTCATCAACTTCAGTCCTTGCAAGAAAGATGAGACCAATGTCAACATGTCATGTGTCCTGTGGTGCAAGCTGCTGTATGATATGGATCTTGTATGGATAGTATTTGAGAATTGGTTTGGAGCACCTTCAGTGTAGTGGACCATGGAATGTTCAACTGTCATGACACAGCAAGTGCACTGCTTGATGATTGGGAATTGTGTGCAGTGTTGTCTGCCATAGCAACAGCAATTTCATCAACCACCTGTGTTGCAACCGGTCATTGGCCACTTCCCAGAGTGACAGCCAGTTCTCCTGTTGATTTGAGCTTTTTCATCATGCTCCACACAGGTGGAGAAAGAGGACCCTTCCATTTTCCTTTCAGCCAGCTATATCCTCAAAGTGTTTTTATAATAGAGATTCACCAATAATGCCCTGCTCCTTTTGTCCAAGCTCATACTGACATGTCAACAAGTGCACTGTGATTGGTCAGACATGTGAGACTATGAATCATGATGACTGATCGTGGCACTCGCTGGCCATAGTTGTAACTGGTTGGTGGCACTGCCCCATCCTCTGGACATTAATGCTACCAAGTTCAGTACTCATATAGTAATTAGTTTCTGTGTTAAAACATGTTAACTAGGGAAAGTTTAATTATTACCACCTGGTATAAATACATCAGGTTAAAGTATCTCTTTCTACTTACTGCCTTTGACAAAACCAATGACCAGAAGTGTACTAACATAAGGCATTCAGTGCTTCAGGTCATTGCTACCTTTCAAATAAAAAGTTGATTAACTTTTCAATTACTAGTGCCTCCTTAACCAATTTTCTGCTCCCTCATCTAATAGTATTCTCACTTATGCTCTTTTTTGTGGTTTCGGTGTCTTCTTTCACCATTTCACATGGTCAGTTACTACATTTCTCATAGGAGAATTTATGTTTTTTCACATTTCTCACAGTAGGTTTACATTTTTCACATTTTTCTTAGTACATCTTACACATCAGTGGAACATCAGCTACAAAAAATAGTCTCACTTATGTAGGAAGGACACAGGTTAATGTATCTGGGATTGACTTATCATTGGGAAGAAATAGAAACTTTACATAAATCTGAGTGAAAGTTTTCAAGACAGAAGAGGCTGAAGACAGAACAACAACTAATATAAGCATTCATACAAAATCTTTAAAAGAACAGCATGTGAGTGAACAATGTAAGAAATGTGTTATTAACTACATACACAAAGACACTTTATGGAAGTTTAAAACTGTAATTATTTGCAACTTGTCATCAGATACAAATTACAAACTGGAATAATAAATGAAAAGCACAAGTTTGCTTTTGTTCTACAATATTACTTTTATTGTGTTAACTGGTTTTCAGCTTACAAGGGCATCTTAAGACATTTACTGAGTGTTGTCACCAAAGAAGTTACAATGTCTGCAAACAACACTGGAAGAGAAGTAACACATCTAGGCTGAAGCAGAAACATACAGTAAGTAACATCTTAGACAGTGTGGTGGTAATGCGATGAAAAAGTAAAAAATTGAACAGTAAATAAATAACAATGGAGTAGACAGGTAAAACTTTAACACAAAATAGGAACAGCATGCCTACATAACAGTTTATATTAATAAACAAAACTAATAAAATAAAATAAGTACTTGACAAGGCTACATCACAAAGTATAAAACATGGAGAATGATACACAAACCAATTAAAAGAAGAAACAACAGATCTAACCCTAAATGACCAGACACAGCGCAACACTTCCCCTCTGCTAAACTTTATATAATCGTCTCTGTTGTTTGTTACTTCCCACATTGTCTGTTCCTACATATTCCCATTTTCCTGTATTCATTAAGTTCTTTTGTTTTATTGTAGTTGTCTATGCATTTCATATAACGTTAAAATGCAGTACCACCACACTCTCAAAGATTGCATTTACTGTATGTTTCTTCAAACGCCTCCATTTTCCTGCATTTATTTATTTCTGTTTATCTTATTGATATTGCTTAAGTTCCTTATGTATTCTGTAGTTACATTGATAATTGTTTCTGCTTTTAATTGGTTTGTGTATCACGCTCCATGTTTTATACTTCCTGATGTTACCTTGTCAAGTACTAATTTTATTTTATTTTATTAGTTTTGTTTATTAATAGAAACTGTTATGTAGGCATGCTGTTCCTATTTTGTGTTACAGTTTTTCCTGTCTACTCCATTGTTATTTATTTACTGTTCAATTTTTTACTTTTTCATTGCATTACCACCACACTGTCTAAGATGTTACTTACTGCATGTTTCTGCTTCAGTCTAGACATGTTACTTCTCTTCCAGTGTTGTTTGCAAACGTTGTAACTTCTTTGGCTGCAATACTCCGTAAATGTCTGAAGATGGCCTTGTAAGCTGAAAACTGGTTAACAGAATAAAAGTAATATTGTAGAACAAAAGCAAACTGGTGCTTCTCATTTATTATAATGTTGTTCTACCAAGAACCGACAGAAGATTCTGTTAACATTATAAACTGGAAGTTTGAGATTGTAAATTCTAAAGAGGTACATTAACCTCAGTATTGATTCTCACAATAATGGTTGTAGTATTCAGTTATCATAAGACATAGAAAGCTGGTGGATTGCAATTGCCAATACAAATGAATTTCAAACCATATAATTCTACGGCTGACTATTTACAAATGGAACCGAGCGAGGTGGCGCAGTGGTTAGCACACTGGACTCGCATTCGGGAGGACGACGGTTCAATCCCGTCTCCAACCATCCTGATTTAGGTTTTCCGTGATTTCCCTAAATCGTTTCAGGCAAATGCCGGGATGGTTCCTTTGAAAGGGCACGGCCGATTTCCTTCCCAATCCATCCCTAACCCGAGCTTGCGCTCCGTCTCTAATGACCTCGTTGTCGACGGGACGTTAAACACTACCTACCTACCTACCTACCTACCTACAAATGAAAAATCTTACCCAACAGTATGATCACAAGAGTAAAGTATAGTTCAGACTCTGCTATAATGGAAACACACTGCTATGAAATATGTAAATGAAAAGTATAATAATAGATACAGAACTGTTGAAGAAATTCAGCTAAATTATTCCTCACCAGCTGTAGAAAGTAGAAACAGCAGCAACAGTCATAAGGCAAGAAGGTGAGTATAAACTTAGCTGAGAAACATCCAGTGACAACCACTCACCAATAAAAATACACAATGCAGATTGCCAGAACAGACGATTGTGGTCATGCCCGTACAGCAGTGTAAGAAACCTTCCTACTGAGAGATTTCTCCAAAACTCATTACATGCCCCTGGGGCACTCTTGATGATACCCTTGTTTCTGATGAACACTTGCTGTTGAGGTCTATGTACTGGTTTCTATTAAGAAATCTTTGAGCTGGGAAAATAATCGATGTGCTCAGCTTTGTTAACAGTCTGTGGAGGGGCACTGTGTCTAGAACTTACCAGAAATCTAGGAGGATGGAATCCACATGTTGCCCTTCATGTATGATTTGCAGTATATCATGCAATAAAATGGCTAGCTGAGTTTTTCACTAGTCATGCTTTTTAAATCCATGCTGAATTGTGGACAGAAGCTATACAGGGTTATTCAGAATGGTCATAACACTTTTAAGTGATTATAAAAATGTTTGTATTGAGGTAATGTGATACATGAATATATGTAAAGAAACAGCAAATCTAGAACTTACTTGTGTCGTGTTCACAAATGTTCAGCATGTGAACCAGTAATCACATGATGCAAATTTAGTCTACAGTCCATTGGGCCCATATTCACCCCAAAGTGCTGCAGCGATATCAGTCACAGCTGCCCTGATATGCCCGCAGTTACAAAGGCATTCTCTCTCCTTAAACTTCTATACCCACTTGTAAGTGTATTGCCTCATAGGTGGAACATTGTTAAATGTAGACTTGAATTTCTTATGTGTGGCAGTTATGGACTTGCTCTTAGAGAGCTCCATCATGTAAAATACTGTCTCCATTGGTGTGGCAGCCACATTGCTGGAAAAAAAATCATATTGAGTTGCTGTATTCCTACATAACTCAATACAAACATTTTTTTAAACCATTTTGAATAACCCTTTATTTGTGGAAAATTTTAACTACTATGAAAAAATTGTTTGGACTGGAATTTTCTAATGTTCAGATGTGGCTCAAAAAAAGACAACAGTTTGCAGCTCCACATTACATCGTGTCTTTATTAGGAACAACCAGCATAATTAATAATTCTTTTTGGTTTGTTTCATTTCTTTAACTAATGTTTGAAATTCATTAGTAATATTAATAAATAGAAATTCTCTCCTGTTTTGCAATTGTGGTTCTTTTTATGAATTAATTTCCAATTTGTCTGAAATAAGGAGAATGAATTTTTTTGTTTATATCATTTGAAATTTTAAGAAGTTTCTAGTACATAATTCCATTATTATTTGTTATTGGTGATGAATATTATAACCTAATAAATTTTTCTCTGAAATTGAATGGGCTGCTTCACATGCATTATCAGTGCAGTCAAACAGCAATAAATAGAAGTTCTAGAGAAGGTGAAATCACGGATTTGATATAACAAGGTTTATATATATATATATATATATATATATATATATAAAAAAAAAAAAAAAAAAAAAAAAAAAAGTAGTTTACAGTCTACGTTTTTTTCGCATTTGTATGTGATATAGACCTCTGTTGGGTTTTGATAATTTAAAAAGAAAATCAAAATAGGTTGTTATGCACATTGTTTTATTTTTTCTGAAACAGATGTCAATTTATGAGTTAAAGTAAAATATTTTCATCATAAGAAATTCAATCTAGTAAAAGAATATGCAGTGCATACATAAAAATTTCCAGAAATCATTGGCATTAAAAGTAATCCATAACTTTAGCTTGCTTTAAACTTTTGATCACCTGTGAGTCAATTTCATTGTCTGGGATTATGATGGCTGAGAACACATTATCCTCTACTTCCTCAAACTCTCCACGTATTCTCTGTGTTGAGAGACACTTTAGCCTGCCTGGCCATCACTGCTGATGCTTCTTTGACCTTCCCCTCTTCCTCTTCCCATTCCTTTTGATCTCTTTTTTATTTGCTGTCTTCATGGAGTCAACAATCTCAGCTTATGGTAGTGATTCTGCTACTGTGACATCCTTGTCCATATACACAAAATCTTGAAAATGAACATGAGCACTGTTAAAGTGAGTCATCACTTTCATCCATTCAGACTCAAGGATACTGATGGGGGCTTGTAAGTGCTGTATAAAATGAAAACTTAAATCAAAATTCCCACAAACCAATGTTGGAACCAAACTAAGATCTTACATGCTAAAGTTTTAAACTCACCAACTGCTCATTTTCATCTGTCACCAAAAATCCAAATGTTCAGAAATAACTGATGATCATTTGCTCATTCATGTTTCTCCACATTTTATTCAACATTCTCATAACATCTAAAATGTTGATAGTTGTAGGGTTGTCATCATCAATACTGTGGATTGCCATTCAAACCATTTCATATCTGTAGTTTTTTGGCATCCTTGATTATTCTTTGATCTAAGGGCTGCAATTCTGATGTAGTGTTAGGTGCTAGAAATTTTACTGTGTTGGATTTTAATGGAGGGATAGCATTGTGCACACTGCAATTGTCCAAAAACAAAACAACTTTTCGATTTTCACAAGTAATTTTCCTATCAAAATCGTTTTACTAGTTAGAAAACACTTATGAAGCCATCTATGCTTTCTTGTTCACAGTGTACTGGTTCACTGCACCATTTTCATACTACAGTGTACTGGTTCATCGCACCATTTTCATACTGCGTCTCTACCACTCCACTCTCAAATTGCGCGTGGGAAAAAGGAACATCTAAATCTTTCCGTTCAAGCTCTTATTTCATTATGATGATCATTTCTCCCTACATAGGTGGGTGTCAACAAAATATTTTCACATTTGGAAGAGAAAGTTGGTGATTGAAATTTCGTAAGTGTTCTGCCAACAAAGGGCAGTCTTTGTTATGCCGTCCCCACAATATTGTCTGTGTGGTCTTTCCAATTGAAGTTACTTGCCCCTGTGACATTTTGCTCCTCAGAAAGTGAAAGTGTTGTGTGGAAGACATTTTTAAAGAAGTCCAAGTTTGTCTGCATTAAAAACATCATCTGGTTTGTAATCTTGAAAGATCCCCTGCCATTCTAACTTCTGCTCATCACAGAATTTGTTATCTAAATTGGCACTTTCCCCACCCCAATTTCAGAAGGCAATACCGTGTCTCTTCCTAAAATTTTCTAACCAATCATTACTTGTATGAATCATATCATATCCCAGTGCTGCTGCAAAATAATCTGCCTTTTCTTTCAAAATAAGTCACATTATTGTTCCTTTGTCGTCAGAACCACTGCACTAAACTCTTCTAAATCTGAAAACTCAGCACTTCATTGCTGTTTTCAATCTGTCTCTTAATCTGTGGTAATCACACGGTCTTCATTCTTTATTATTACTGACACTGTGCTTGCCAGAATCCTAAACTCTGCAGCTATGTCTTTCTTTTTCTTCAGTCCTACTTTCCCTTCATCAATGAACTTTTGCTTTTCAACAATTGCCAGATGTTTCTGCTTAGAGCCCGTCACTGACACACACAGCTCATACTCAATCAAAACAAACACAACCACAAATCACACCTGCCTGGAGGGTGGGGCAACTGCAATGCGACGCAGATCTCACTGACACATTGATGCAGGGATTCCCCTACTTATGCACACTTCAGTATACAGAGGTATGTATAGAAGTGACTTCAATATAAAGACACTGAACTTTGATATATAGTGGTAAAATCTACCCTTCTCGAGATTTCCAAAAACTTCAATACACTGACGAGCTTTCTTTGAAATATCAAGGTTTTGGGCTTTCAGGGGCAGGGAATAAACAAAAAATTCAATGTAGACAGATGATTGGTACATTGAGGTTTGATATATTGAGGTTTTGAAAATATTGAATATGTTGTATAATAATAATAATTGATAACACAAACTTTTATTTTTTTCCAGAGCTTGAGTTACCAGCATCCACAGATTTTGTTCCATATAATGTGTTCTTTACTCTACCTGAACCGCAAGATTAAGAGGAATTGTGGGAGAACATTTCACTGAGCTTTAAGTTGTAGATAATGATGACAAAGACATTTTTGGTGCACTAAAAGGTAAGAGCTGGAGAATAAGAATGGACAAAACATCTATAATTATGAGAATATTTCTCTTTGAAATATAAAAAAATGATAACTACAGTTAGTAACACTGACCTCAAAGGATAACACTTCAACACTGTGTGTAGGCCTAATGTTCCATTTATTTGCTTCAATGACTTGTATATGATAAAAGTTTAAAAATTTGAAATACCAACTATATAAAAATTATATATAAAAACAAAGATGAGGTGACTTACCGAACGAAAGCGCTGGCAGGTCGATAGACACACAAACAAACACAAACATACACACAAAATTCAAGCTTTCGCAACAAACTGTTGCCTCATCAGGAAAGAGGGAAGGAGAGGGAAAGACGAAAGGAAGTGGGTTTTAAGGGAGAGGGTAAGGAGTCATTCCAATCCCGGGAGCGGAAAGACTTACCTTAGGTAAATTTATATATTTAAAAACAAAGATGATGCGACTTACCATACGAAAGCGCTGGCAGGTCGATAGAAACACAAACAGACACATACATACACACAAAATTCTAGCTTTCGCAACCAATGGTTGCTTCGTCAGGAAAGAGGGAAGGAGAGGGAAAGACGAAAGGATGTGGGTTTTAAGGGAGAGGGTAAGGAGTCATTCCAATCCCGGGAGCGGAAAGACTTACCTTAGGGGGAAAAAAGGACAGGTATACACTCGCACACACGCACATATCCATCCGCACATACACCTATGGATATGTGTGTGTGTGTGTGTGTGTGTGTGAGTGTATACCGGTCCTTTTTTGCCCCTAAGGTAAGTCTTTCCGCTCCCGGGATTGGAATGACTCCTTACCCTCTCCCTTAAAACCCACATCCTTTCGTCTTTCCCTCTCCTTCCCTCTTTCCTGACGAAGAAACCATTGGTTGTGAAAGCTAGAATTTTGTGTGTATGTATGTGTCTGTTTGTGTTTCTATCGACCTGCCAGCGCTTTCGTATGGTAAGTCACATCATTTTTGTTTTTAAATATATTTTTCCCACGTGGAATGTTTCCCTATTATATTCAACTATATAAAAAGGTATTTGTGATGGAGTTACTTCCATATTTATTTTAGTCTTTAATAATCATTGGCTTCAACTGTATAAAAATGTTATGCAATAAAATAGTGATAGTGTATGACTAAGTCTCAAAGACTTGTGCCTTGAAAATACCAGTCTCAAAGATGTAAGTCTTTAAAATATAAATCACAATGATGTAAGTCAAGAAGATGTAAGTCATGGGCTGTAAGTCACAATGATTTAAGTAACACTGATGTAAGAGTGGAGTTTGGGACATTAAGATCAGAGAAAGTAGATGAGTTTAGAACAATTAAGAATGAATGCGAACAGATAGTTAACCAACTAGAAACTGCTTTGTTTGGATAAACAGAGGTACCTACTAAGGATATTCAAGGGAGGGCAAAGAAACTGCAAGAGCAATATGCATATAATGTGGCTGAAATGGAAACTCAAATTCAGTCAGTGCAGGAAAATTGTAAATATGCATGTGAAGAGGATGAGGTCTAGAGCCATGAAAGAAGTATGAAGGGAAAGAGCAATGTAACACATGTAATGACACACTGTAAAAACTTGTAGAAGCTATTGCAGCCACATATATAGAATCAGAAACTTAGGTCACACAAACAGGCAGGTTACCTGTATGGGATGTCTTTCCTTCTCATCCCATACTGTAAGGCTTCTCTGACCCGCGGTTCTGGGTCAGATTTCCAAAATCTACCCCTTTTCCTAGATCTCTCCAGTCTTTTTCCTTCATCCTTCTTCCTTCCCCTTCTGCCTGAAGAAGGAGCCATTGGCTCCTAAAGCTTGCCAGTAACAACAGTCTTTTATGTGTGTGTTCTGCTGTCGCTTGGTGAGTAGATTTTTTACAGAGATATTTAAACAGTCAGTCTCCCCAGAATCCATGAATGAATGGACTGCACCGCATGCCCTGCACTTCACTGTGGTTTTCAGATTATGGATGTAGATGTAGATATGTTAATGGCTGGAGTGAAATGTGAGGTCGAAGCAGTATAAAGGAATTAGTGGGTTGAGATTTTGTTAATCACTGTTCCAAGCTGTCATTGGGAAAGAGACTACGACTATTCAAAGCAATGACTAGAGAAGATAGATATTCAGATAGTAGTGGAGATGATGAATTTAACTATAAGAACCAAGTTTAGGCTTATTTCTCAGAAGAACCATCAGAGAGTGAAGCCATGGTTTACCCCATCATATCTGTAGATGAAAAAATTGGCAAAATACAAGTAGTAACGTAGCAACAGCAAGAAGATATGTTTTAACTGTTAACAAAAAAATTGGTGTTTTCTGTTGATTGGTAAATGTAGTATTTGTATGAACTGGTTCTCAATTATGTTGTATGCTACTACACTGAATTTTGTTTTTATTTATATCATTTATTATTGTACTATTTTCTTAAAAATATTCTACCATTACTTGTCCTGTCAATAGAAAATAATATATATAATGAATTTTTCTTCATAATTGACATGACTGCTTCACATTATGTGTGTACAATAGTATTAACTTTTGTCCTTAAAAATATTAAATACCTCTTTTATATCTCTTATGATTATTAAAAACATACAGTTTTATTTATTTCCAGAAATTGAGTTACCAGCATCCACAGGTCCTGTCCCACATAATGTGTCCTTCACTGCATCTGAAGCACAGGATTAAGAGTTATCTTAATAGAGTATTTCTCTGCACTTTAGATTGTTAATATTGATAGCAAAGACGTTTGTGGTGCATTAAAAGATAAGAGCTCAAGTATAAGAATGGATAAATTGTAATATTTGCTAGGTACATTTATTTTTTGCAATGATTTCACTGTCCTGACTGTTGTGTATCTCATAAATGTCACTGATGCATAACAGAAATAAAAAGATATAAAAATACAAAAAGAAGATTTAACTATGGTTTTAAACTTTCACATTTTGTGGTCTGAAACAGAAGGCCATTATGTAATATTAGGTAAAAGCTCTATTAGAATTAAGACTGTGATGTTTTAGAGCTAAATCTAATTTTTTTTCTAAAATCAGCTTAAGAAAGAAAAAAAAACTTAAGCTAAAAATTTGGACTGAGTATCTTATCTCAGAACAGAGAATCAAGTGAGAAGTGTTAAGTAAAGAAAAAAGGATTGAAGTCTTAGATTTAACAACTTGTCAGTGTTTGAACACTTTTTAAAATGAATAAGCTAAAAAAAAAATCTTCTATTGGCCTGAAGTGATTCAAGGAAACCATGTAGAGTTAAATAAAGGTGGCTGGAGTGTTAAGCTTTTTATTTATTTAAGCAGAGGTACTGGTGAAATTTCAACCCAGTCACAAAAAAAAAAAAAAAAAAAAAAAAAATTCAGGGGGCTGAAAATTTGTTTCATAACGTATCTTAATGCTGAATTCAGTGGGTAAATACAATCTGCTAAAAAATTCTTTTCGTCACTTGAATTTTCGAGTTCTGTGAAAATCATTATTTTTTTCAAACCCATATGTGGAATTGTTGGTTATCAAGGAACATACTCACAAAAAAGTTTGGGCCAAAAATTTTTAAAATCGAGAGAGGAGTATCATTTTTTCATCTTGGCCATTTTGATTTTTTCAAAAAAATTAAAGTATAGTGACCTTTTTAACATTACATACAAAAAGTGTAAATCAATTACAAAAATCCTGTACTTATAATACATGACAAGAATTTAGCGTATAACATAGTTACTATGACACTACACAATGTATGGCCCAGTATGACAGAAAAATAAATAAAAGATGACTTGATATGTTTGGAAATGGTATTCTTTATTTTCAGAGTGCATATTACATCACACATTCCCATCTCTGCTGTGTCTACACGAGCAGGTTGTTGGCTGTGGGTACAGCTGACCAAGTGGAATAAAAGTGAGCCTTTTCTGGCCACCGGGCATCATGCTGTCATCAATTGCAGGCTTTCACATCACATTAGAGTTGGTAGACTGCAGGTGTGTTACTACTACAGTGTATATATATGTGTCATGGTATGAATGAAATTGGGTAAAGTAACGAAAACGTTGTATGAAGGTTGATCACCTGCTTACCCTAAGAACCTTACACCAAACCATCACGCATTATGGATTAGAAACTTTTATAAATATTTGCTTTCCATTTCACAACTCATTCCACTGCAAACGTAAATCATTATGTCCAAAAATTGCAAAAAATGTATAAATTATAGTTTCACTTATTTCTTTACAATAATTTTGGATGTATACATCAATTAGGCACATATAAATATACATATACATATACAAACACAATTATGGATGTATGTACAGTTTATGCATATATACAACATATTCGTATAAATTTAATGTTTCAATTAAATTTCTGCGGTGTTCATATTTATCTAATGACAAAAAACTACTTCAACTTGACTGAAAAAGTTCAAAATGGCCGCAATTAAAAAATGCCACTCCTCCACAATTTGTAACATTTTTTGCTCAAACTCAGTTTGTGAATACATTCTGTGATAGCCAACAACTTCAATTACTGGTTTGAAAAAACAATCGTTTTTTTCAAAACTCGAGAATTCAAAAGTGATGAAAATAAGTTTTTTAGCATATTGGATTTACCCACTGTGGTGTGCGTACTGTAAGACCTTTGGTACACACACCATCAGATTATTTGACTTGTCGCTCTAAAGGTGTGTTTACACTGCGATTTGTATCGGCACATGTATGAGATACATGTATATACGACTTTGCGACATGTATCGCGACTTGTATGAGTTGACAAGTATCAACCTCATACATGTATGAGCGTGCGTTTACACTGGTTGATATGTATCACTGTGCGATAGCTTCCGACGACGATTTGGAAGTTTTCACATTTTTATGTGCTGATACACTTGCTCTTTTGGAAGATGATAGGAAGAAAAGGCGGAGGAAGCGTAGATGGTGGCACAGAGAGTTTCTCGCGAATTAACGCCATATTTTAGAAATTATGTTAGGATGAGTATGGAGGATTTCCGCGGTTTGTTATCACTTGTGGCTCTTCTTGTGTCCAAAACCAACACAAACTTTCGGGAAGCGATTCCACCAGAGGATCAGTTGGCAGTAACACTCCGTTTTTTAGCCACTGGGGATTCCTCGTAAAACGAAGATTTCATGACAAAACATTTGCATTGTCGCGCGATTGCTAATGCCGACGTCTCACACACGATTGTCGGCATCCGTTGTCAACATTATCACGCGAGGCCGCCGGAATAACAGCAAAACATTGATATACGTGCCAGATGCATGAAAAAATTATTTAATGTATGACATACTCTGATATATATAAAACTTTTACCTTCACTTCTTGGGATAAAACTTGCACCATGGCCTCGCAAACATGAAGAATAATGTTGCATATGGCACTTCTTGATATTTTATGCAGATACATTAACGTCGAAACGACAGTCGGCACCTTCAAAACTCAAACAGCCGCCAAAGAGCCTGGTACTACGCATGCGCTAATCGTCGAAATAAGCGGCAGTCGACAAGACGACAGGAAATGATAGTACTGCGCATGCGCGAGTTCTTCAAATCTCGCTCATACATGTCGCGTATATGGCCAAAAAGTGATATACAAAATGTATACGCGACATGTATGAGCTCGAGGGTCCGCATACAAGTTCCGTGAATTTTTGTATGAGGTGATGTATCGCGACATGTCAAATTGACATGTCGCTCATACATGTCGCGATACATGTATCCCAGTGTAAACGTACCTTAACGAAGTAGGCGAGTGTCAGCAATATGTCTCATGGTCTTATTGTGGCGTGTTTATCTTCTGCCGTTAGGTGAGACAATAGAAATGCCACTTGCATGCTTAGAGTAACAGATTGACGGTGACCAACTTTAAACAGAACTTGATTAATTTTCGCACACATTTAGTAAAATAATAACAAGCATAAAATTACTTAACTTGATTCTGGATGCTGTTTACAATAGACAATCTGAAGTTCCTTAGGTCTTGGTACGTTAATCTTATTCTCACATATCTCTGATACTTGACAAAGTGTCTATACATTTCTCTTCATGGCTATGTACAGGAATATGATAATCTTATTAGGCGCAGACTGAAACTTGACTATGTACTGGTACAGACTAATGCAGACAGATACAGACTGGTGCAGACAAATGCAGACTCACTAATCGGAGGTCTGTACACTCGTTATAATACCTCGCGCGTTCAGGTATCACTGCCCGAGTGTGATCCACGAGGAGAAAAGGTTCTACATTAGCAGCAATCTCATTGGCTGTGTTACATATTAATACGCGAATCGGCGGAAGCAGAATTTGGTCCGTCTCTAAGACAGCGCCATCTCGTAGTGCGGAGATGGGCGAGTGCTGCGCCTGGGCTGTTGTGCTTAGCGGGACGCGCTCTAGTGGGAAAGTTGTGTATGTGCTGACTATGCAGAACTACGTACACAACATCCCTCCCTTCTGGGGGAAGAAAAAAAGCTTTTGAAGTTTGCTTGAAAAGGCTTTATTTTCTGCTTCCTTACTTTCCGGTGTGCGTATGTCTGTGGGTGCACACATGTTGCTCCCCGTGCGGTCCGCTAGGAAAACCTACTCAAAACCTACGGAACAGGGAACTGGAGAAGCAAAAATTTTATTACATAATTGCATTTCAACATCGGTACATTGGTCATAGTTTAAATCTAATTCTTCTTCGATGCCCATCTGCTCTGGGGGTGTCGGCTGTGGACGGCTGGTGTAGTCGGCTGCCCCTGAAGGTGCTGCATCAGCGTCAAATCCTGTGAGCTGCTCGGGGTTGACACCTGCTTTTGAGTCTGCAAAATGAAACAGCCTAGGAGTTCTGGCTATATGTGACTGCTGTCTTTGCTGCAGTAATTGATTAGTATGGCGGATAACTATGCTGCTTTGCATTCTTATTCTATACATGACACTTCCAATGCATTCTACAATAATGCCTTGTGTCCACGTACACTTTCCTCGACTGTAGACAGTTACGAAGACTTTGTCGTTTACATGGAATCGACGTCATTTCGACGTTTGTTGATCATTTTCTGGATGCATTGTGGGTTTTAGGATAGGCATCAAAGTCCTGTGTTGTCGCCCATGCAGTTTTTCTGCTGGTGACTGTGCCTCATGTGGAGTAGCTCTGTATTGTGACAGAAAAATTAATAAGGAAGTCTTTTTGTTGTACTGTTGCACCAACTTTGTCATGTGTGCCTTGAACGTTTGTACGAATTGTTCGGCGAGTCCATTAGCCTCAGGGTGAAATGGTGCCGTCCTGTAATGGGCAATTCCGTTCATCTGACAGAATGACTGGAATTCTTCCGATGTAAATTGTGTGCCATTATCGGTCACTATGGTTTGAGGCAATCCTTCAATGGAAAAGATCTTTGACAACGCTTGAATTGTTGTCGCTGAAGAAGTTGTACGCATTTGTAGTACAAAAGGGAATTTTGAAAATGCATCAATGACAATTAACCAAGAAGCTCCAAGAAAATAACCTGCATAGTCAATGTTCAATCTTGACCAAGCTTCTGTTGCCTGTGGCAACGGAAAATATTGTCTTGGCGGAGCTGATTGATGTGTCTGACATAATTTACAGTTAGAAGGCATTGTTTCAATATCTTTATCAATGTTCTTCCAGTAGCAATGCTCTCTGGCCATGCGTTTCGTGCGTACTATGCCCCAATGACATTGGTGTAACATTTTTAGCACTTTATTCCTGAGAGCTTTGGGTATAACTACTCTTGTTTTTCCCGTTTCACTGTGAACTAATATGACGCCTTTGTGCACTGTGAGAGCATGTCTCATGTTCCAATAAGATTTCACTTCTGGCTGAGCTAACATGTTCTTATCAGTTGGCCATTCTGTAAGAATATACTGCTTTATCTTTGATAACACTGGATCTTTGGGCACTAACTTAGCTATTTAAGGTGGCACTGATGGGGAAATTTCCCACGACGTTCTCATTGATTACGTCTATCTGAAAACATACATCCTCTGATTTGTCAAAACGTTCATCTTGACCTGCCGGTAGACGTGAAAGTACATTGCTGTTGGCATGTTTTGCCGTTGATCTATATAAGATCTCGTAGTTGTAATTAGACAGTAGCAATGCCCAATGTCATAAACGCTGTGCTGTCTTAGTGGATACACTATTATGTGGTCCGAATATTGGCGCCAATGGCTTATGGTCTGTGACCAGAATAAATTTTCGTCTGTATATGTAGTCATGAACCTTCTTCATGGCAAAGATAATTGCTAGTGCCTCTTTTTCTACTTGGCTATAGTTTCATTGACTTGAGTTTAATGTTTTCAACGCGTATGCAATCGGTCATTCAATTCCTTGATGTTTATGGGACAACACTGCACCGATCCCGTAATCTGACGAGTCCGCCGCAATAGTGATCAACTTTTCGGGTCATAAGTCTTAAGACATTTTGCGTCTACTAAACTTTGTTTCAGTTTGTCGAATGCGCGCTGGCATTCTTTGGACCAATTCCACCTGACTCCTTTGTGAAGCAATCTGTGCAACGGTTCGGAAATTTCAGCTGCTTTTGGTATGAATTTCCGGTAATAATTAATTTGGCCTAATAAAGCTTATAGTTGCTTTAAGTCTTTCGAAGCTGGTAATTTCTGTATTGCTTCTATATGCTGTGGTGTCGGACTGATTCCGTTATTTGACAATATATGTCCTAAATACTGAATTTTCTTGACAAAAAATATACATTTGTCCTTGTTGCACCTGAGATTGGCCTTTCTGAGAACCTTGAACAGTTCTTCCAGGTTATCTAGTAAATCTTGTGGAGATTTTCCCGAGACAATTATGTCATTGAGATAGTTAACTGCATTAGGACAGTTTCTAATTAATTGTTCCAAGTAACGTTGAAAGATGCTTGGTGCGCTAGTGATACCAAATGGTAAGTGCTTGTGTCTGTACAATCCAAATGGAGTATTTATTAACATAAACTTTTGTGTATCTTTGTCTAAAGGGATCTGCAGATATGCCTCCTTTAAATCCAGTTTGGCGAAATACACACCCCCTGCTAATTTAAACATCAGTTCTTCCGGTTTTGGAATCGGGTATGTATCTATAATGCACTGTGAATTGACAGTAGTCTTGAAATCTCCACAGATACGTAATGATCCATTTGGCTTTTCTATTACAACGATTGGTGTTGCCCAGGCGCTACATGTGACTGATTAGATAATACCATTGCCTTCTAAACGGTCAAGTGCTTGTTTTACGCGTTCGTTCATTGCATAAGTGACAGTTCTACCTTTGCAAAACTTCGGCACTGCATTCGGTGTCAGCGTAATGTGTGCCTGGTAATCTGTGACACTGCCTGTCGCGGAGGAAGAAATATCTTCGTACTTCTGCAACACTGTTTGTAATTTTCGTTTCGGAGCTTCATGTGTGACCTGTTTCGCTTCATGGATTGTGAAGCCTAATTCGTTAAAGAGATCCAGAACCAGCAAGTTTGATGCCTTATGGGTGGTAACTACTGCTAAAGTAGCTGTCTTGGTAAACTGTTTGTAAGTTACTTCCGTTATCAGTGCACCTTTGACTGGAATGTGTTCATTACTGTAGCTGTACAGTGAGCTTTCAAAATGCTGCAATTTAGGAGAACCTAGTCATTTATGTGAGTGCAGATTTATGACAGAGATCGACGATCCTGTGTCAATCTGGAATTTGATAGGTATTTTGTTCACCAGTAATGTGACATACAAAAACTTGTTCCTGTTTTGTACGATAGCATTAACTTCATGTTTAACTTTTGAAACCTGAATATAGTCTTACCTATTCATATTGTCACATGCATTGGAGGTATACTTCTTAAAATTAAGCACTTTCTTATTGCTGAACTTATTTCTAGACTGTACACTTTTCTTATTACACACTTCTGATTTGTGCCCTTTTCGGTTGCAAAAGTCACAATGTGCGTTACGATAGTAACAATTGTCTCTGTGATGATTGATTTCACATTTAAGACATGATTTCAACTTTAGTCTTTTAGTTTGGGTGTGTGATCTGTTCTTAGATCGCGTGAGCCTAGCCTTGCTGTCCTGTTTACAGCCTTGGGTATGCGGGCCGCGTTGCCCCGTGTCGCGTGCCTGTGTCGCGAACACGCCACAGCCATCGTCCGGTATCACACTCACAGAAGCTTGGCCTTGGTCATGTGCTCGAATGAGTGGTAAACAATCTTGCAAGGATGCATTGATTAAACTAAGGAGCTGTTTCTTTAATTTCTCATCTGGTGAATGCATTGTGAGCATATCACGTATTAAAGAATCTGCATAGGACTTTTTACACTTTTCGTTTTCACAAATAAATTTGCAGTTCCTAGTTAATCCTCACAACTGTGTAATCTATTCTGTGTATGTCTGCTGTGCCTTTTTCTTGCATAAGTAAAATTTATGCCTTGCAGCAGCAACATGCGTTTGCTTGTCGAAGTATTTTTCGAGCAAGTCTTTAATAGCTAGGAATGACAAATTTGTCGGTTCACAAGTCAGACTCAGTTTTAAGAGAAGGTTGTAGATAGCTGCGCCACAATGTGCCAAAAAATAAGATCTTTTTTCTATATCACCTGATATCTGGTGGGTGAGGAAGTGCTGTTCCAGGCATGCTGCATAGTCCAGCCACGCTTCTTCCTTGCTGTTGTAAACTGCGAAAGGTGGTGCTGGAAGTTTAATTTGTAGCGGAGACGCTATGGCAGGCTGCGGCTCCAAACGTCTGTTGCGTCTGTTGTATATGTGCCATGAGATTTACGATCTGCGCTGTGAGGTCCATGGTTATCTGAAAATTCCAAGTGCAACTAGATTACTGCAATAATGATATTTTAGCTGCAAGAGAGCAGGTTAACAGTCAAGGATGTATCTTCCAGAAGTCCACCGTAATCTATTTTATTTCAGGCTCACATGTGGTCATCCGTAATTGTGCGGAAATCATCTGTTTCCTTAGTACCTCGTCGCCAATGTGGTGTGCGTACTGTAAGACCTTCGGTACACACACCATCAGATTATTTGACTTGTCGCTCTAATGAAGTAGGCGAGTGTCAGCAATATGTCTCATGGTCTTATTGTGGCGTGTTTATCTTCTGCCGTTAGGTCAGACGATAGAAATGCCACTTGCACGCTTAGAGCAGCAGATTAACGGTGACCAACTTTAAACAGAACTTGATTAATTTTCACACACATTTATTAAAATAATAGCAAGCATAAAATTACTTAACTTGATTCTGGATGCTGTTTACAATGGACAATCTGAAGTTCCTTTGGTCTTGATACGTTAATCTTATTCTCACATATCTCTGATACTTGACAAAGTGTCTATACATTTCTCTTCATGGCTATGCACAGGAATATGATAATCTTATTAGGTGCAGACTGGAACTTGACTATATACTGGTACAGACTAATGCAGACTGGTACAGACTGGTGCAGACATATGCAGACTGACTAATCGGAGGTCTGTACACTCGTTATAATACCTCGCGCGTTCAGGTATCACTGTGCGAGTGTGATCCGCAAGGAGAAAAGGTTCTACGTTAGGAGCAATCTCATTGGCTGTGTTACATATTAATACGTGGATCGGCGGAAGCAGAATTTGGTCCGTCTCTAAGACAGCGCCATCTCGTAGTGCGGAGACGGACGAGCGCTGCGCCTGCGCTGTTGTGCTTAGCGGGGTGCGCTCTAGTGGGAAAGTTGTGTACGCACTGACTACGCAGAACTATGTACACAACACCCACTGAATTCCAAGATATGCTACAAAACATATTTGTAGCCCCCTGTGTTTTTTTACAACTAGGTTAGAATCTCACCAGTAAAATAGACTACAAAAAATTTACAAAGCTAGGTTTCTTAGACTCACACATGCACACATGCACACACAGTATAATATAACACCAAAACACATTATACCAGTATAAGGATTCCATTGCATTTGCATAATAAAGATATGAAAACACACATTACTCAGATACAATACGTTTCATATTTTTAACTTTAATGTTTACATTCCATTCAAAGAATAATAAGAAGTGAGTACTGAATTTCACATGGATTTCATCTTCTGTGCTCCTATTCTTTTACACAGCATCTGGAGTCAGATTCTTTCTAATATCCTGGTTAGTAGATCAGCTAACCAGTCAGTTTCATCTCCGTTTTGCTGTACCTTCTTACCCAAAAAATTGTTGAGAGGCCCCCTAGTTGTATGAAACTCCAGCTTCACCATTTTCCTTTCCTCTCTGATTCTGCTCAGAATCACCTCATTCCTTATCTTATCAGTCCATTCAATTTTCAACATTCATCTGTGGTGGCACATCTCAAATGCTTTGATTCTCTTCTGTTCTGGTTGTCACCACAGTCCATGTTTCTCTACCATTCAATGTGGTACTCCAAAACTACATTCTCTGAAATTTGTTCCTCAAATTAAGGCCTATGTTTGATACGAGAAGACTTCTCTTGGCCAGCAATGCCCTTTTTACCAGTGTTAGTGTGCTTTTAATGTCCTGCTGGCTCCATCCATTAGTGGTTATTTTGCTGCCTGAGTAGTAGAATTCCTTAACTTCATCTACTTTGTGACTATCAATCCCCATGTTAAGTTTCTCGCATTCATTTCTGCTACTTATCATTACTTTTGTCTTTCTTCAATTTACCCTCAATCCATATACTACGCTCATTAGACTGTTCATTCCATTCAGCAGATCATGTAACTCTTTTTCACTTTCACTCAGGATAGCAAAGTCATCAGTGAGTCATATTGATATCCTTCCACCTTGAATTTTAATTCTACTGCTGAATCTGTCTTATATTTCCATCATTGCTTCTTTGTTGTACAGATTGAACAGTGTGGGTGAAAGACTGCATCCATGTCTTACACCCTTTTTAATCTGAGCACTTCATTCTTGGTCATCCACTCTTATTATTCCCTCTTTGCTCTTGTACATACTGCATATTACTCATCTCTCCCTATAGCTCTCCCCTATTTTTCTCAAAATTTTGAACATCTTGCACAATTTTACATTGTTGAACACTTTTTCCAGGTTGACAAATCATATGAATGTGTCTTGATTTTTCTTTAGTCTTGCTTCCATTATGAACTGCAATGTCAGAATTGCCTCTCTGGTGGTGTTACATTTCCTAAAGCCAAGCTGATCATTATCTAACATTTACTCAATTTTCTTTTCCATTCTTCTATATATTATTCTTGTCAGCAGCTTGGATGCATCAGCTGTTAAGCTGATTGTGCGATAAGTCTCACACTTCTCAGATTGCACAAGTCAGATGGTATGTCACCAGACTCATACATTCTACACAGCAACATGAATAGTCATTTTGTTTCCACTTTCTCCAAAGGTTTTAGAAATTCCAATTGAATGTTATCGATCCCTTCTACCTTATTTGCTCTTAAGTCTTCCAAAGCTCTCTTAAATCTGATTCTAATAGTGGATCCCTTATCGCTTCTATATCAACCCTAGTTTATTCTTCTATCACCTCAGACAAATGTTCCCCCTCATATAGGCCTTCAATGTACTCTTTCCACCTATCAGCTCTCTCCTCTGCATTTAACAGTGGAATTCCCACTGCACTCTTAATTTTACCACTATTGCTTTTAATTTCAATGAAGGTTATTTTGACTTTTCTGCGTGCTGAGTCAGTCCTTCCAACAATCATTTCTTTTTCGATTTCTTCACATTTTTCATACAGCCATTTCATCTTAACTTCCCTGCACTTACTATTTATTTCATTCCTCAGTGACTTTTATTTCTGTATTCCTGAATTTCCCTGAACATTTTTGTACTTCCTTCTTTCATCGATCAACTGCACTGTTTCTTCTGTTACCCATGGTTTCTTATCAGTTACCGTCTTTGTACCTATGTCTTTCCAACCTCTGTGATTGCCCTTTTTAGAGGTATCCATTCCTCTTCAACTGTACTGCCTCCTGAGCTATTTGTTATTGCTGTATCTATTGCCTTAGAAAACTTCAAGTGTATCTCATCATTCCTTAGTACTTCTATATTCAACTTCTTTGCATACTGATTCCTCCTTACTAATCTCTTAAACTTCAGACTATTCTTCATCATAACTATTTTGTGATCGGAGTTGATATCTGCTCCTGGGAATGCCTTACAATTCAGTATCTGATTTTGGAATCCCTGTCTGACCATGATTTAATCTAACTGAAATCTGCTAACGCAGCTGGAAGATATTCTAGAAAGATGGAAAGAGTATTTCTCAGAAATGTTAAATTGCATTGATCTGCACATAACCTCCAGTTACTCAAGGTCTGAGAGTGACAGCATTAATAATGACGAATGTAGAATCACAGAACAGGAAGTGATCCACACCATTCAAAAGCTCAAAAACAATGAGGCAGCAGGTGAGGACCAGATATCAGCAGAGACGTTAAAAGAGGGCAGAAGCGAACTACGTAAAGAAATTTATAACCTTATCACAATGATCTGGAAAACTGAAACACTGCCGGAAGATTGGAAAACTGCATAATACACAAGAAAAGAAACAGAATGGAATGTGGAAATTACAGAGGACTCAGTTTGCTGAATATAATGTACAAAATCCTCTCAATGATTATTCTGTGAAAACTTAAACCTTACGCAGAAAACACCAGGCTGGATTTTGAACAGACCATTCCACAACTGATAATTTGTTTACTATACAACAGATCTTTGAGAAATACTGGTAATTTAACAAAAACATCCACTGTCTCTTCATTGACTTCCAGCGAGCCTACAACAGTATCCACAAAAGTAGCCTCTACAACACGTTATGAGAATTTAGTATACCCAGTAAAATCATTAGGATGATACAACTGTGCCTGGATGGCTCCCGGGCAGCGGTGAATTTCAGCGGTCCATATCCCCCACCTTTCCAATTAAAACAGGCTTACGACAGGGAGACACTCTTTCACGTGTCCTCTTCAACCTTGCATTAGAGAAAGTGGTTTGGGAGAGTAATTTACATCTATACTATGGTCTTTGATTCAAACACAGTGAAGTAAAACTCCTGGCTTATGCAGATGATACAGTGTTGCTGAGTGAAACTGAAGAAGAACTGAAAGACATGTACATATCTCTCAGGCACAGTGCCAGCAAAATGGGGCTTTTGATTAACCAAGAGAAAACTGAATATATGGAAATAGGTCGAGTCATAAACCCAAATCCTTACTTTTAAATTGATCAGCATTCTAAATTCAGAAAAGTTCTCCAGTTTAAATACCTTGGATCACATTTCAACAGTAAAAATATAACAATGGATATAAATGAAAGAATAGCCTAAGGGTAAAGATGTCTGTACTCACTAAGCAACCCACTCAAAAGTAAAGCTTTGTCAATCACCACAAAGATGAAGATATACAACACTATCATCCGCCCCATAGTACTGTATGGTTCGGAAAGAGAAACTGAATGTTTTCGAAAGAAAAATAATTAGAAAAATCTGGGGACCTGTGTTGGAGAACGGTATATGGAGAATTCAAAAGAACAACGAAATTTATCAGTTAATGAAGCAATGGGCTGGACATGTGGCTAGAATTGAAAACAACAGAATCACCAAGAAAGCATTTGAAGAAACTCTCCAGGCAACAAGACCATTGGGCTGACCTCGTACAAGGTGGAAAGATGACATAGAGAAGGGTATTAGGAATTTCCACAGCTTGGAGAGAGGCTGCGAGAGATAGAAGGTGATGGAAGCAGATCGTTGATGCAGCGCGTGGTCTACAGTCTACAGGGCCTGTGATCATTGAGGGGTGCAGGGGGGGGGGGGGGGGGAGGGAGAGAGAGAGAGAGAGAGAGAGAGAGAGAGAGAGAGAGAGAGAGAGAGAGAGAGAGAGAGAGAAATCTTCCCATATCACCTGGTCTTGTCCAACTATTCCTCCTCCTGTGATTCTTGAAGAGAGTGTTCACTTTTCCTCTAATCCTTTCCCTACAACTGCATTCCAGATTTACATCTCCCTTTACACACTGTTGTTGTTGTTATGGTCTTCAGTCCTGAGACTGGTTTGATGCAGCTCTCCATGCTACTCTATCCTGTGCAAGCTTCTTCATCTCCACCGAGCGAGGTGGCGCAGTGGCTAGCACACTGGACTCGCATTCGGAAGGACGACAGTTCAATCCCGCATCCGGCCATCCTGATTTAGGTTTTCCTTGATTTCCGTAAATCGCTCCAGGCAAATGCCGGGATGGTTCCTTTGAAAGGGCACGGCCGACTTCCTTCCTTGTCCTTCCAATGACCTTGCTGCCTGGTCTCTTCCCCCAAACAACCCAACCCCAACCCAACCTCTTCATCTCCCCGTACCTACTGCAGCCTACATCTGCTTAGTGTACTCATCTCTTGGTCTCCCTCTACAATTTTTACCCTCCACGCTGCCCTTGATGCCTCAGAACATGTCCTACCAACCAATCCCTTCTTCTAGTCGAATTGTGCCACAAACTCCTCTTCTCCCCAATTCTATTCAATACCTCCTCATCAGGTATGTGATCTACCCATGTAATCTTCAGCATTCTTCTCTAGCACCACATTTCTAAAGCTTCTATTCTCTTCTTGTCTAAACTATTTATCGTCCATGTTTCACTTCCATACATGGCTACACTCCATACAAATACTTTCAGAAACAACTTCCTAATACTAAATCAATACTCAATGTTAACAAATTTCTCTTCTTCAGAACACCTTTCCGTGCCATTGCCAGTCTACATTTTATATCCTCTCTACTTCGACCATCATCAGTTATTTTGCTCCCGAAATAGCAAAACTCCTTTACTACTTTTAAGTGTCTCATTTCCGAATCTAATTCCCTCAGCCTCACCTGACTTAATTTGACTACATTCCATTATCCTCACTTTGCTTTTGTTGATGTTCATCTTATACCCTCCTTGCAAGACACTGTCCATTCCGTTCAACTGCTCTTCCAAGTCCTTTGCTGTTTCTGACAGAATTACAATGTCATTGGTGAACCTCAAAGTTTTTATTTCTTCTCCATGGATTTTAATACCTACTCCAAACTTTTCTTTTGTTTCCTTTACTGCTTGCTCAATATACAGATTGAATAGCATTGGGGAGAGGCTACAACCCTGTCTCACTCCCTTCCCAACCACTGCTTCCCTTTCATGTCCGTCGACTCTTGTAACTGCCATCTGGTTTCTGTACAAATTGTAAATAGCCTTTTGTTCCCTGTTTTTTACCCCTGCCACCTTCAGAATTTGAAAGAAAGTATTCTAGTCAACATTGTGAAAAGCTTTCTCTAAGTCTACAAATGCCAGAAACGTAGGTTTGCCTTTCCTTAATCTTTCTTCTAAGATAAGTCGTAAGGTCAGTATTGCCTCATATGTTCCAACATTTTTATGGAATTCAAACTGATCTTCCCCAAGGTCGGCTTCTACCAGTTTTTTCATTCGTCTGTAAAGAATTCGCGTTAGTATTTTGCAGCTGTGACTTATTAAACTGATAGTTCGGTAATTTTCACATCTGTCAACACCTGCTTTCTTTGGGTTTGGAATTATTATATTCTTCTTGAAATCTGAGGGAATTTCGCCTGTCTCATACATCTTGCTCACCAGATGGTAGAGTTTTGTCAGGACTGGCTCTCCCAAGGCTGTCAGTAGTTCTAATGGAATGTTGTCTACTCGTCCGCAGCTCGTGGTCGTGCGGTAGCGTTCTCGCTTCCCACGTCCGGGTTGCTGGGTTCGATTCCCGGCGGGGCCTCGTGATGACTGGGTGTTGTGTGCTGTCCTTAGGTTAGTTAGGTTTAAGTAGTTCTAAGTTCGAGGGGTCTGATGACCATAGATGTTAAGTCCCATAGTGCTCAGAGCCATTTAAACCATATGTTGTCCGCTCCCGGGGCCTTCTTTCAACTTAGGTCTTTCAGTGCTCTGTCAAACTCTTCACGCAGTATCATATCTCCCATTTCATCTTCATCTATATCCTCTTCCATTTCCATGATATTTTCCTCAAAAACATCGCCCCTGTATAGACCCTCTATATACTCCTTCCACCTTTCTGCCTTCCCTTCTTTGCTTAGAACTGGGTTTCCACCTGAGCTCTTGGTATTCATGCAAGTGGTTCTATTTTCTCCAAAGGTCTCTTTAATTTTCCTGTAGGCAGTATCTATCTTACCCCTCATGAGATAAGCCGCTACATCCTTACATTTGTCCTCTAGCCATCCCCGCTTAGCCATTTTGCACTTTCTGTCGATCTCATTTTTGAGACGTTTGTATTCCTTTTTGCCTGCTTCATTTACTGCATTTTTATATTTTCTCCTTTCATCAATTAAATTCAGTATCTCTTCTGTTACCCAAGGATTTCTACTAGCCCTCGTCTTTTTAGCTACTTGATCCTCTGCTGCCTTCACTATTTCATTTCTCCAAGCTACCAATTCTTCTTCTACTGTATTTCTTTTCCCCATTACTGTCAATTGTTCCCTTATGCTCTCCCTGAAACTCTGTACAACCTCTGGTTCTTTAAGTTTATCCAGGTCCCATCTCCTTAAATTCCCACCTTTTTGCAGTTTCTTTAGTTTTAATCTACAGTTCATAACCAATAGATTGTGGTCAGAGTCCACATCTGCCCCTGGAAATATCTTACAATTTAAAACCTGGTTCCTAAATCTCTGTCTTACCATTATTTAATCTTCTAGTATCTCCAGGATTCTTCCATGTATACAACCTTCTTTATGATTCTTGAATTAAGTGTTAGCTATGATTAAATTATGCTCTGTGCAAAATTCTACCAGACGGCTTCCTCTTTCATTTCCATCCCCCAATCCATATTCACCCACTATGTTTCCTTCTCTCCCTTTTCCTACTCTCGAATTCCAGTCACCCATGACTATTAAATTTTCGTCTCCCTTCACTACCTGAATAATTTCTTTTATCTCATCATACATTTCATCAATTTCTTCATCATCTGCAGAGCTAGTTGGCATATAAATTTATACTACTGTAGTAGGCATGTGCTTCATGTCCATCTTGGCCACAATAATGCGTTCACTATGCTGTTTGTAGTAGCTTACCCACACTCCTATTTTTTTATTCATTATTAAACCTACTCCTGCATTACCCCTATTTGATTTTGTATTTATAACCCTGTATTCACCTGACCAAAAGTCTTGTTCCTCCTGCCACCGAACTTCACTAATTCCCACTATATCTAACTTTAACCTATCCATTTCCCTTTTTAAATTTTCTAACCTACCTACCTGATTAAGGGATCTGACATTCCACGCTCCGATCCGTAGGATGCCAATTTTCTTTCTCCTGATTACGGCGTCCTCCTGAGTAGTCCCCGCCCAGAGATCCGAATGGGGGACTATTTTACCTCCGGAATATTTTACCCAAGAGGACGCCATCATCATTTAATCATACAGTAAAGCTACATGCCCTCGGGAAAAATTATGGCTGTAGTTTTCCCTTGCTTTGAGCCATTCGCAGTACCAGCACAGCAAGGCCATTTTGATTAGTGTTACAAGGCCAGATCAGTCAATCATCCAGACTGTTGCCCCTGCAACTACTGAAGAGGCTGCTGCCCATCTTCAGGAACCGTATGTTTGTCTGGCCTCTCAACAGATACCCCTCAGTTGTGGTTGCACGTACGGTACGGCTATCTGTGTCATTAAGGCACGCAAGCCTCCCCACCAACGGCAAGGTCCATGGTTCATAACCTTTCAATTTCCTCATATACTCACTCTATCTCTTCATCTCCATCTTGCGACTTCAGCATATATACCTGAGCTAGTGTTGTTGGTGTTGGTATGCTGTTGATCCTGATAGAGCAACCCTATCACTGAATTGTTCAGAGTAACGCACTCACTGCCCTATCTTCCTATTCATAATGAATCATACTGCTGTTACAACATATTCTGCTGCTGTTGATATTATTCTATACTTATCTGAACAGAAACCCTCATCTTCTTTCCATTTCACTTCATTGTCCTCTACTGTATCTAGATTGAGCCTTTGCATTTCCCTTTTCAGATTTTCTAGCTTTCCTATCACATTCAAGCTTCTGAAATTCCATGCCTCAACTCAGAGAATGTTATCCTTTCTTCAGTTTTTTACTCATGGTCTCCTTCCCTTCGGGATTCCTCTCCTGGAGATCCAAATGGGGGACTACTCTGGAATCTTTTGCCAATGGAAAGATCAGGACACTTTTTCAATTACAGGCCACATTCCCTATGGATACATGTTTTGTGTCTTTAATGCAGCTGTTTCCATTGCCTTCTTCATCCTAATGCCTTTGATCATTGCTGATTCTTTTGCCTTTAGGGGCAGTTTCCCATCCCAAGGGAAAGAGAATGCCTTGAGCGTCTGTCTGCTCCTTTGCCCTCTTTGACAAGGCCATTTGCAGAATGAGGGTGACTTCTTATGACGGAAGTCTTCAGCTGACAAGCTGATTATTAATCAAAATGTAAGCAGTGGTGGGTTTTCAAACTGGGATCGAGGACATTTTGATTACTAATCAAAGATGCTACCTTAGACCACAGGATTATCCTCGACATGGATTGTGACATATAAACAATTCTTATTTCTCTCAAAGTAGAAGACAAATTGATCAGCATTGTTGTTTTCAAATGTGGCTTTTGTCTAAATTCTAGGAAACATATGTTCCAACCATATACAGGTTCTTCTTTGATAACAGTCACACCAGTATCACCTTCAAAATCTTCAGTTTGTTCCATGTGTACATCATCTTGGAGTACACTATTTAGAAAAGTTGCTTTGATGAAAAACTGGTCAAGGTTCATTTTCTGTGCAGCAGCCACTTCCAACATGGTTCAAATACTATCATAACATCCAATAGGACTGAATGTTTCTTTGTGGTAAATTTCCTGCCTTTGTTCTATCCTTTGGCCGCAAGTAGAGTGTCAAAGGTATTTTATGTTGGCATCCCTATACCAAGTGTGACACACAAGTTGTGCTCTCATAAAGGTGAGTAGTGGGTCGTTCCATATGAAATCAACCAAGATAAAAATAAATTTGTACCTTGATGATTTAGAATTTTGTGATTTTTTCTTATTTTATTGCACTTATCAAAATAACACAAAATCCAAAGTTACAAAGTTTTTTAGACACTTTATTTTTGAGTTTTTAATTTTTACAGTTCTCAAAAAGTGAGATTTTTGCCACACTTTGAAACCTTAAAATGACCACATCTCAAGAAGTGTGTGACACACGTACCTAAAATTTATACCATTTTATTCAGGTTATTATAGGCTTTAAAACTATCTGCTTTTTGACAAAATTACATGAAATGCTAAATTTTCCCTAACCAAAAGGTTTTTAAATTTTGAAAGTTTCAAAATCAGATTTTTTGATAAAAAAAGAGAAAAAAAACCCATGCATTAATCATGCACTATTTGTTAAAGTGTGCGCCAAATTTCATGATGATATTCCAAAGGGAACATACGGCATACGGAAATAAATTTTATTTTTCCGCAATTTGTATTGGCAACAGCTTCTCAGCACCTGATTTGTAAGCTGTTAAATTAAACTACCGTCAAAATGACTGTTGAGTTCTAATTAACCACACTTCAGTGTTTCATTTAAAAATTCCATTAAACTATCTCATATGATAATCAACATAAATAATGTAAGGAATGGTATGCATTTTCCATTTTATGTAATTTTTAATTCACAGTAGTTGCAGCTCATTTATAGAACAATAGTTTTGTGTGTGTGTGTGTGTGTGTGTGTGTGTGTGTGTGTGTGTGTCTCTGTGTGTGTGTCTGTCTGTCTGTCTGTGTTTACATTCACTTCTATTGACAGCTGAGGAGGATTACCAGGTTGGTTGCAGCAATAATGACACCCATTTAGCAATAGCTCATTTATTAACCTTAACACATACAAGGATCACACAGAACTGAACTGAACATGGTGGAACAGCCAAAGATAAATGCATATCGATGTTGGTGTTGATTTCATTGGCGCCACATAGCCGCCCCCCCCCCCCCCCCTCCCCTGCAGTACGGAGTACTCTTGAGTGACCCGGGGGGGGGGGGGGGACTATGGTGTCAGCAGGGGTGGTCTACAGGAGTCAGACCACAGTCTGCTCGACAGCGTCGCTGGGGAGCTGTGTGGGAGGAAGGTTCGGCCACCGAACCTGGAAGTCGTTGAAGTGAGCCAGGCGTCACACTGGGCATGCTGGTTGTGCGGCAACAGGTAGGCCAGTGGTTTGTGGGTGGAACAGAGCGCCAATGAAGATGTCTCCGGTGGGTGTGGCGAACACACGAAACATGTCCAGGGTGATGTCGGGTGGGAGGGGAACACATTTCACCAGGTGGCAGGGAATGGCGGAGGTTGTGTCATGAGCACTGGATGAAGAGAAACACACGACCAACAGTGTATAATTGTGCAGTATTATTGAGATGTCAGGGATTATGTCTGGGGGGACAGGCACAAACACCTCAAGCGAGGGCACGTTCAAGATGGGGGGGCATGAGAAACCTCGACAGGGTGAGGCAGATGACGGTGGAGAGGTCGAAGGGATCGACGAAGGGCCCAGCGGCGAGGGCGTGATTGTAGGTAAGCTCGATGTGGGGAGCATGTGGTCACTCGAAGGAGTACGTGAGACTGGAGTAGAGGGCGAGGTTGGAGGAGATCTCAACGAATTGAGCTGGAAGTCACTCGATCGAGTGTGTAAGTCCGACGTGGAAGGAGTGGTTGGAGTGTCATGAGCCACGACAGTGAGTGGCATGGTTGTGGCCTGAAGGGGGGTAGAAGAAGGCTCGACATGCGCAGGCTTAAGTCTGTTGAGATAGACTGTACCAGCTGAATCTTTCATCTGGATGTCATAGGTGTTGGCTGAGCGCTGGAGAACTCGGAACGGGCTGGCATATGGAGGTTGGAGGGGAGCACAGACAGTGTCATCCCAGAGCACGACATACTTGCAACTGTCCAGAGATTTCAGGAGGTGAACCTTATGCTGGGAATGGCTGACAGGTGAAGGGATATGGAGGTTGATGAAGTGGTGTCTGACGTGGTCCATGAAGGAAGGTAAGTCAGACTGAGGGAGAGAAGCAGAAGGGCTCACAAGTTTGCCAGGAAGAACAATGTTCTGGCCATATACGAACTCGGCTATTGTGCCTTTGAGGTCTTCCTTATAGATTGCACGAATGCCGAGTAGCACAAGGGGAAGGGCATCTGTCCATAGAGAGTTGTGACATCAAAGAGCCACCTTGAAAGTGCGGTGCCAGAGCTTGACTAGCCCATTACTTTGCGGGTGATATGCTGTGGTATGGATGCGCTGGATGCAGCAAATGTTACAAATCCTGTTGAACAGAGCTGACTCAAATTGTCTGCCCTGGTCAGTTGTGATGATAGCTGGACATCCGAAACGTAATACCCATGACTCGACAAAAGCTCGAGCAACCAGATCTCACCAGAAATGCCAGGGAAGGTGGTGCGGATGCAGTGTAGTGAAGAAGTAGAGTCTGAAATCAGGTTTTGTGTTTCCTCGTCAGCAGGTTGGAGGTTAAACAGTTCAGGGAGGTCTAACGGCAAATGGACAGTGTCGACTCATGAAAGGAAATCAGGAACTATATTGTCAACACCCTTTATGTGTCTGACATCAGTGGTGAACTGAGATATGACGTCCATGTATCTGAAGTGGCGAGGAGACAGGTCAGCTGGCGGGTTTTTAATGGACGCAGCCAGGGGTTTGTGGTCCATTAAAACATAGAAAGGGCATCCCTCAACGTCAGTCTTAAAATTTCCTAATCGCTTCATAGACCGTGAGCAACTCCCTGTCAAACGCGGAATACTCGTATTTCCGTTATGCATTGGTGAGCTTGCACGAGAAGAACTGCAGAGGCAACGTTTGGCCGTCGATTGTCTGGCTAAGGACAGCGCCAATGGCAGTATCGCTCACATCTGTGGTGATGAAAAGCTGTGCATTGGGATGAGGATGCGTGATGGTGCAGGCCTTGGCAAGAAGCTTTTTGAGGGTAGTGAAAGAGTCGGTCATAGCAGGGGTCCATGGAACAGGTCGAGATCCAGAAGTGTTGGTGCCTGCCAAGGCGTCCATCATTGGAGCCTGAATCTCCGCAGTCCGAGGTAGATGTTGATGATAGTAATTAACCATCCCCAAAAAGCACTGGAGCTCTTTGAATGATGAAGGTCTGGGTCGGTTTAGTATTGTTTGTACTTTCTCAGGGGGTGGTGAAATGCCGTCGGCAGAGACCCAAAAACCAAGAAAGGTGGCAGCAGGCTGACGTAGCTGCAATTTGTCCTGGTTGGTCTCGATGCCTGCTGCCACGAGAGTGTTCATAACAGTTTGCACATGTCAAATGTTGTCCTCGACGGAGGAGCTGAACACAAGAATGTCATCAAGATATGCAAAGCATAATTTTAGGTCGAATAGCACTTCATTGCTGAAGCGCTGCCAGGTCTGGATTGCGTTTTTCAGACCGAAGGGCATGAATTGAAACTGAATAACCCGACTGGGGTGGTGATTGCTGTCTTCTCGATGTCGTCAGCTACCATGGGGATCTGGTGGTAGGCCTGTTTACAATCAATGACAGAGAACGTGGTTGCACCTGCAAGGGAACTGGTTGAGTCGGCAATGTTGGGTATGGGGTAGGTGTCCATAATAGTTTGTGCGATTAGTCGATGGTAGCCTCCGCACATGCACCAGGACCCGTCTTTCTTGGGTGTCATATGTATGGGCATAGACCAGCTACTGGCAGAGGGTTCAATGACGCCGGATCTTAGTAGTTAAGAAATCTGATTTTTAAGGTCGAAGAGGCGCTCGGGACAAAGTCGACGTGGTTTACTGGAGATCGGGGAACCTGGCGTGAGGCGAAGCTTGTGAACCATGCCATTGGTGACGACGGTAATGTTGCTGATGGCACTGGAGGTGGTTTGTTTACAATGTGTGGTGGGCAGGGCAGGCGAGGCGTGGTCGTGGTGTTTGGAGCCACTCGGCGGATCCGACAGGAGCCGAGGTGGGGAAGTTTACCAGGAGTCAACGCGACAAGATGGCCGTTAGTGAGTCCATTGTCTGAGGGCGTGGCCTGTGGCAGCACGGTCGCAGGCGAAATGCTTGGCACGAGTGCACGGTTTGTGTTGTCAGTGGCGGTCACACGGCGGCATAGTTTGTGGTGCTGTCCACGAGGGGCAGGGTAGGAGCCATCAGTTAGGGAACACGTGACGCTCGTCGCGCATGCGCACTTGTGTCTGGCTGAGTGTCAAAACGCTTCCGTGTTAGGAGTGTGTGGCCCTGCGGAACTGTCAGTGCACGTTATGGCAGTTTTGATAACACAGTTGCGAGGGGTTGCGGGAAGTGAACACACGAAGGCTCAATTGCTGGGATTGCAAGCAGATTCGGCGCACTTAGTGACCTTGCTTTGTCCTTGCTGTAGTGTCTGTAATTCCTTTGCAGCATTGGAGAGCTGGTGTTGTTTTTAGTGGAGCCGGAGGGAGAACTTGAAGTTTTCCTTGCATTGGCGAGCGATGTGTTCAAGCTCAACAAGGCACTTGTGCGTGGTTTCTTGTAAAGTCGTCGACAGAGACGAGCATGTATGGATGAGATGAGCCTGGACCAATGTGTCACAGGGGGGTTTGCTCGATGGAGCACAGGGGAAGTGAGTCTTGGACAGATGATGAAACACGGTGTTTTGCACTAGGTCCAGTGAAAGTTTGTGGTGTCACAAGAAGTCAATACCTAGTATAGGTTCGTCAATTTCGTACACTAAAAAAGTCCACTCGAGTTTGCAGTTTGTGGAGAGTGAGACGATGTGGGAAGTTGAACCCAAGCATTATAGTTTAGTTGAATTCACAGCTTGCAGTGAAGTATGATGATGGCGGATGTTCGACGATGCTAAGGACATAGGCAGCAGCGAAACATCGGCGCCTGTGTCCACTAGGAAAAGGTATCCCGACGAAATGTCTTTAATGTAAAGATGTCCGTAATTATCCAGTCGTTCCCGGACAGAATGAAGCACTGGGGGGTGCCTGTCATGTTTTGTACAGGAGGCGACACCCGGACATACCTGCGATTGGCGTTTGGGAAGTAGCAGGGTGGTCTGCAGTTCCGTGCTGCCTCACCAAACTGTGTGTGGAAGTAACAGTACGGGTAGTGTGGTTGCCTTTCCTGTGGAAGGTTCATTGCCAGTGGTGGTGGCAGAAGTTTGGTGGCTGCAGCAGTTTCAGTTGCAGGAGGGGGCATGACCGTGGGCGAACAGTCGGCACAGTACTCATGTGTCCATGAGCTGAAGGTTGGTTATGATGGTGGAGAGTGCCAGACATGGAACGTAGTGTGGCAATTGGTCCTTCTGCACCTGAGTGGAGTTAAAATCCTCACCAAAGATTAGGTCATCCTGGTGTCCTATAAAGAGGGGTGTGACTCCATTTGCTATGAAAGTTGACTGTTCACGGCATCGTCCTGACCTGGAGGGCTCATAGATATTAATGATTCTGACATCATGCAGAATGAGCACCATGCCTCTGTGAGCATACAAGCTGTGGCGGGAGATTAGAGCGGCAGTTTCCTGCCGCGGAGCACATTGCTGGCGGTTGCTATGGGGCCTCATAGAGTGGCTAGTGTTTACACAGCCTTGGAAAAAGGCAAGCACTTGGCAGGGGCACGTATGGTTGTTTGTGTGCTTGCAGAAATTTATATTCCAGAAAAAATTGATAAAAAGGTAACAGAGTGATTCAGAGATGCGAGTTAGCACTCATGTTCAGAAAAATATGTAAAGCCAAATTAGCTAGACGCGCCACAAAAATATATAATAGTATAAAGGCTATTGTTCTCTCAAAAATTGTAAATTTATGAAAGTTCAAAAGCTAATATTTCGGCAATACTTTGGCTGATTAATATAAACAAAGTGTCTACGGATGCGGCTAGTAGAGCTGTATCGAGCAATCATAGCCGATTTAGCAAAATGTGTACCAATTTTGAATGAGAGGTTGGAATATGGGATTCGACTGAGAGAAACTGTGTTTTTGGTAATAAATAAATTTAAAGAGACGAAACTAGCAGCAGCATTCTAAAGTTTAAAGAGGTAGACAAGTACTTAAGTATATATTTTTATTTATTTATTTATGTTTAGTATAAAAAAATTCGGGAAAAGCAAAATCACGCCACAGGAACATTATTTGTGAAAAAACGGAGGCAGATAATACAAAAAATTGGACTTGATATTGTTATTACCCAGAAAATTTCCATATATTTCAATATATCATATATGTTTTTGTGTTTAGTTTTAGAATCGTAATTTTTGTCAAAAAATGTTTTGAGTTAGACAGTCGTTTCGAGGGTGGATAGGATGACCATTTTGGTGACAAGGAGTTGGTTCTGAGTGACGCTAAGAGCCAGATGTGCCATGTATCTGGGAGTAGTAGTGGGTTGGTAGCCACGTCCGGAGACAAGTATGTATGTAGCGACATTCGAAAGTGATCAAGTGGAGCACAATATAGTGACTTAGGACAGCAGACAAGAGTGTATTCTGTGAACTGTGAACAAAGTGTCATGTGTCATGATCGTGACATATGAATTTTATAGTGAAGTGTTGTAGCATCAGTTATTAATGGCCACCCTTATGTAAGAGCCCATCAGACTGCATTCTAAGGGTTTAATGAATATATTGAAGCAAAATAAACTACTTGTTCAGTGACTCAATATTTTTAAATTTCACCACAATTCCTGCCTGCTCTGTGTTTTTAATATTTTTATTTTTGCTTAAAAACTGAGTTTACGACAGGTGTGAGCTGTCACGCTGTGGCGAAAAAATGTAGCCAAACATTGAGACCAGCCACCTCCCTGGGCTGCTCAGTTAAGCTGAGTATATATATATATAGCATGTGGTGGTTCAAGCCAAACTATTCAAACTGTAATTTATAGTGCCCAGTACAGTCATAATATGGGGTTTCTCAACTTGGATTGTCTTAACAGGCTCAGTAGGCAGTGCAGGATTGCGTTTAAGAGCGAAGAAGATTGGGAGAAATGCATTGCCGATCACTGAGCAGTAGTCTGAGTCTGACGACCACCAAAGTGGGAGTTGAAGCGGTGCTGGCCGCCAAACATCGACGATCCCACTTCTCCGCCGCACTCCGGAGCTGGGCGTGCTTCTGCCACCAACTTGCAAATCATTCCGGGCCATACCGCACCTCACCACACAGCAGCCTACAGCATCAGGCAGCAGCTGTCAAGCAGCAGCAGTCTCAACAAAGCTAAGTATTGGTAGCAGGTGCAGTAATTTCTCAGTTCTCTGTCTCACAGCCAGTTTAGCTATGGAGTCCAAATTTAATGATATGGTGATGAAGTCAGCTGGTGATGTTGAGTCTACAGTGTGTGGGAGTGAGCCTCAGAGCTGACATGGACAGCGAGAAGAAGAAGAAGAAGAAGCTAATTTAGTGGCTATGCTTAGATCATTAATGAGCAAAATGGGGGAATATAGAACTGAATTAAAAACTGATATGGGAGATTTAAAGACTGAATTAAAAACTGGTATCAAGGATATGAAAAATTCTCTGGGGGCAAAAATCAGAGAATTAAATGATCAATTGGAGGATTTGTCAGAAAAATTTGAAGAGGTAGAAGGAAATTTGAATGCTAAGATTGATGCATTTCCTGTTGAATTAAGGGCTTGAATTGATTCAGGCAGGCAGTCGTGTGAGACAAAGAATGATGTGACAAGGCAAGCTCTGATTGATGTGGGTCAGAAAATTGTTGCTAGTTGTGATAAAATGAGAACTTTATTATTAGGTCAACTGGCAGGGGCAGCTAGCGAAAATGTGGCTGCTGTTACTATGAAGAGTAATGTAGAAATTGACAAAGTTAACAGTAGATTAAGTAATACAGAATTATGTAGGGCTAATGGAAGTATGGGGTGGCCCATGATACAAGTACCCAGTGGTAAGAATTTTTCAGGGGAAAGCAAGTTCTGTGCTCTAGATTTTCTGGCAGTATGCAAGAATTGATTTAGTGATGGTATGAGTGACATCAGCAAAATTAAACTGGTAAAAAGATTGTTTGAGGGTTCTGCTCAGACATGGGCAAATCAATGTAGTGAACAATTTAAATCATATAGTATATTTGAACAGATGTTTCTAAATAGGTATTGGAGCCAAGCAAAACAATGCAGATTACAGAATGAGTTTTTGGATGGGCCAGTTTACAGAGGAGGTAGGCAAGCTATGAGAGAATTTTGTCAGGAGGAATTAAGAAAAATGGTACATTTGGATAGGCCTTTGCGAATTTTGACTGAGGTGTCTACTCTAAGGAGAAGATTACTCGAAAATGTACAGTGGGAACTGATACATCGTCCAACAGATCTACAGAAAATTTCTTGGAATTTATTGAGAGGATGGACCCAGCAATGTGCCATAAGTCAAACTCAGTTGGTAATAATTCAGGGAATAATCAGAGGAATTATGGAGAGAGAAGAAATAATGTGAGTTGGGGTAATAACCATCATAATTCAAGCAGAGAAGGAAATCAGAATGGTAACTGGAGAGAAAACAAAGATAGAATTCAAAATGAAACTTGGAGGGATAACAGAAAAAGATTTAGTGGTGATGTCAGGTACAAGAAAGGTGCATGGGAAATGGGAACAGGAGTGATCAAAGGCCAATGGAGGAACACAGAGATCGGAGAGCAGAAATTAATGCAAGGGGACCACTGGGACAAAATTCTTTAAGCTGAGATTTGTTCCACACAGGGTCCAATTTGGGACAATAAACCATGCAGGAAATAGGACCATGAGATGGGAAAAGAATTATGGGAGAAATAATGGTGGATCTTTTAATAGTTTTGGGCAAAATAAACAACAACCATTCAGGACGTCATTGACAGTATCGACGTTCCGACAGCGTGCGCTGATATGAAAATCTCATTCTGGAAACCTCCCCCAGGCTGTGGCTAAGCCATGTCTCCGCAATATCCTTTCTTTCAGGAGTGCTAGTTCTGCAAGGTTCGCAGGAGAGCTTCTGTAAAGTTTGGAAGGTAGGAGACGAGGTACTGGCAGAAGTAAAGCTGTGAGTACAGTGCGTAAGTCGTGCTTCGGTAGCTCAGATGGTAGAGCACTTGCCCGCGAAAGGCAAAGGTCCCGAGTTCGAGTCTCGGTCTGGCACACAGTTTTAATCTGCCAGGAAGTTTCATATCAGCGCACACTCCACTGCAGAGTGAAAATCTCATTCTGAAAAGCAGCGCTGACGAAAATTCGACTAAATACCTACCACGCAAACACCACAGAACTCCAGTCCATGGGCAGTAGCTGAAAGTTAAACTATCTAAAGTTCGCGATTCTTGCATGACTAATTTGAAAAAATATCTAAAATTTCGTTTTAATTCGTTTATTGTCTTTAAAACATGGAAAATGGCCATCAAGTCCGTATTTAATATCCCAACATCAGTTATGGAATGTTACTGACTATCTCTGTTACAAGTTCACACCTGAAAGCAGCCGGAAGATATTTAGTCCGACTCGATATTTTGAACGCCGTAAACTGTCACTGACCCACGACTACTTGCGAATTAACACATTCAATCGTTCAGTAGGCTTCCTGTAAAGTAGTGCTCGCCATAATGTCACAAACTGCACGAAATACGCCACGCGGAGTTTATGGACGACATGAAATGTTCGCACGCGAATCTCTCCTAAACTAATCACTCACAAAGCTCAAACTTTCAAAAAATACTCAATGTTATAGTCGTTTTTCGTCAACGACACGGGAACCGATGAGTCACGCGAATTTCCCGATTTTGGTAAAAAGTTGGTAGGTGTTTAACAGAAGGTGGCTTCCAAGCGATTCTCTCGACTGGTAGAGCTGAGGCACAAAGCCCCATTCAAATGCGCGGGAAATGCTGAATTCCTATTAGCTAATACACTCCTGGAAATTGAAATAAGAACACCGTGAATTCATTGTCCCAGGAAGGGGAAACTTTATTGACACATTCCTGGGGTCAGATACATCACATGATCACACTGACAGAACCACAGGCACATAGACACAGGCAACAGAGCATGCACAATGTCGGCACTAGTACAGTGTATATCCACCTTTCGCAGCAATGCAGGCTGCTATTCTCCCATGGAGACGATCGTAGAGATGCTGGATGTAGTCCTGTGGAACGGCTTGCCATGCCATTTCCACCTGGCGCCTCAGTTGGACCAGCGTTCGCGCTGGACGTGCAGACCGCGTGAGACGACGCTTCATCCAGTCCCAAGCATGTTCAATGGGGGACAGATCCGGAGATCTTGCTGGCCAGGGTAGTTGACTTACACCTTCTAGAGCACGTTGTGTGGCACGGGATACATGCGGACGTGCATTGTCCTGTTGGAACAGCAAGTTCCCTTGCCGGTCTAGGAATGGTAGAACGATGGGTTCGATGACGGTTTGGATGTACCGTGCACTATTCAGTGTCCCCTCGACGATCACCAGTGGTGTACGGCCAGTGTAGGAGATCGCTCCCCACACCATGATGCCGGGTGTTGGCCCTGTGTGCCTCGGTCGTATGCAGTCCTGATTGTGGCGCTCACCTGCACGGCGCCAAACACGCATACGACCATCATTGGCACCAAGGCAGAAGCGACTCTCATCGCTGAAGACGACACGTCTCCATTCGTCCCTCCATTCACGCCTGTCGCGACACCACTGGAGGCGGGCTGCACGATGTTGGGGCGTGAGCGGAAGACGGCCTAACGGTGTGCGGGACCGTAGCCCAGCTTCATGGAGACGGTTGCGAATGGTCCTCGCCGATACCCCAGGAGCAACAGTGTCCCTAATTTGCTGGGAAGTGGCGGTGCGGTCCCCTACGGCACTGCGTAGGATCCTACGGTCTTGGCGTGCATCCGTGCGTCGCTGCGGTCCGGTCCCAGGTCGACGGGCACGTGCACCTTCCGCGGACCACTGGCGACAACATCGATGTACTGTGGAGACCTCTCGCCCCACGTGTTGAGCAATTCGGCGGTACGTCCACCCGGCCTCCCGCATGCCCACTATACGCCCTCGCTCAAAGTCCGTCAACTGCACATACGGTTCACGTCCACGCTGTCGCGGCATGCTACCAGTGTTAAAGACTGCGATGGAGCTCCGTATGCCACGGCAAACTGGCTGACACTGACGGCGGCGGTGCACAAATGCAGCGCAGCTAGCGCCATTCGACGGCCAACACCGCGGTTCCTGGTGTGTCCGCTGTGCCGTGCGTGTGATCATTGCTTGTACAGCCCTCTCGCAGTGTCCGGAGCAAGTATGGTGGGTCTGACACACCGGTGTCAATGTGTTCTTTTTTCCATTTCCAGGAGTGTATGTTAGACAGCCTATCAGATCATCTCGAGCACTTCTGTACTCGAGGTATTTCTAATGTCAGGCAATCAGATTGCCACCTATAATTTAGACTAGAAATCTCGTAGTTCCGAAGCTAAATATAATCTAATGAAAAAAAGTATAATTACTTTTCGCAGTATAAATTACTAATAAATTTAATACTCAGCGACCCTTCTGGCTACATTTTACTAATTATAACTCACTAGGACACACAAATTTTCCTACTGCACAACAACTTTCACACGCATAGATTTACATAGTTTTGATAAAATATCATATTTTCACTGTACGTATGTCCACCATTCACTCTCTCAGTCTCTCCAAAACACGCAGCCAAAATACAATGAAATAATAATTTTGCAAAGCACTTTTAAATACGTCAGGAATTTGTGGTAATGAAACTAATGAAAGTTCCAGAAAATTGGATTATATGAACCTATCCTCTTGTTGCAGTTTCAATAGATACTATAGATGAATACATTACGGTCTCTAACTCGGTTTCACAATGCCAGCACGGTTACTATGTGTTTTAGGTAAAAATCTATATGTCCGAAAGTTTTGTTATTGATTTGAAATTTTAACGGTATGGTCATATTATCCATAGAATCTGGTATATTAAGTATGAAAAATATCAATTGCTATTTACTAGTACTTCTCCAGATTCATACAGGGTGTGTGTAACGTACTGCACACTACGTTAAGCAAGTACGAAGGTCACTTGGCCCAGTAGCCAGCGTCAGTTGTGCCAGTGTGAGAACCAAATCTGCTCCCCTCTCAGCTCCACGGCAAGCCACGCTTTCAACGCAGGTTGACAACTAGCAAAAAGCTGCCACGGTACACCTCTTTTTGCTGTGAGGAGGTAATGATCGGAGTCCATAGTAGTACTTCTGGCACTACGGCAGTCTAGTGCATCAGAGCCATACCTGGTATCTTTTAATATATTGTCGGTTTGGTTCCTAGTACTGTCGTCTGGTGATACCCAGTCATTTTATGTATATTCTTATGCTGGAACCACATGCTAGAAACTGTCGTGTTGAGTGCTGCTGCAAAAATTTATCAGGCGAAATCCACAGTTACTATTATGAAGGCAGTATTTATCAATGTTAGGAGAGAAGACCCACTCCTGCACTACCTTAGCAGGCATATCTCCTGTCGCCATTTTTACATCATGTTTTCGACATTGATGATAAGCTTGCTCCCGTTCTTCATAGGACATCTGCTTCTGTTCTGCTATCTTCTCCTCAGCAGGTGCATGCGCATTTAGGAGACTGTAGTTAAATTATTTTCCCTCTACTCATGTATAACATATCCGTGGACTTATTGCTTTAAATCCCATCAGTAGTTGTTCAGTGCTCCTGCTCTCGTTTGCCCAGACTGTTTTCCACTGAGGCAGGGTGCCCAATCCTCCGCACAGTTGCTCAGGTTCGTTGGGCTCACCAACTTGGAGGTCAGAGACGGGACTGAGCAGGAGAGGCTAAGTGACATCCACTTGCTTAGAGTCATATTTTACGTATCACTACCCTATTTGACTCCCGAATTTCGATATTATTTTCACAAAGTACCGATATTCCTGATATATTTACCACTTACCCGTACAGTGCCCTGCTGGTGAGTGCAATGAATCGTCTCATCCAGTTTTCGGCGCTAAATTTCCCACCATCAGTGTGTAAAAACGTGTACCGTCATGCACGCATTTTTCCATAATTGCAGCGTCCAGTTTTGGTGCTCCTGCACCCATCCTAATCTCAGATGTACTGTGAAGAGAATCACCCATGTGGGACGGTGGCTTCGGTAAGCTATAGCGAGAAGATGGTTCTCAGTACCATGAGTGATCAAAGATTGTTGTTATCCAACTCTGAATTGGCAAGTGAGTTTTTTTCATTCTGGTCCACCCACCCGCTATTGCAAAACACGATAGTTGACAGTGATCCAGCCGGCCGGCGGGCCGAGCGGTTAAAGGCGCTACAGTCTGGAACCGCACGACCGCTACGGTCGCAGGTTCGAATCCTGCCTCGGGCATGGAAGTGTGTGATGTCCTTAGGTTAGTTAGGTTTAAGTAGTTCTAAGTTCTAGGGGACTTATGACCACAGCAGTTGAGTCCCATAGTGCTCAGAGCCATTTGAACCATCTGACAGTGATCCATGTGAGCAGTCAAGTGGATGCGACAGTTTTCCAGAAATCGATATAATGACGATACATCCTTGTCATAGTGGCAGTGCCTGCACGATATCTGGGATGAGATGGCATGTGTCGGGTATTCACACTCTGGCGGCAATGAAATACGCTGATATCGTATGCCTCCGCCGTTATGTGCTAGTCTGTCACGTGGATGGCTAATACTCGTCAAATGAAGACATTAAGTCTGTAAATTAGTTCGTGATTAAGTAACGGCATTTTTTTCCTAGAGATCCATCTTCATTACATTAAATCTGTATTCACAAGTACCAGTTTTCGGCGGCCGGCCGTAGTGGCCGAGCGGTTCTAGGCGCTACAGTCAGAAACCGCGCGACCGCTACGGTTACAGGTTCGAATCCTGCCTCGAGCATGGATGTGTGTGATGTCCTTAGGTTAGTCAGGTTTAAGTAGTTCTAAGTTCTGGGGGACTGATGACCTCCCATCGTGCTCAGAGCCATTTGAACCATTTTTGAACCAGTTTCGGCCATTACCATCTTCAGATCTGTTACAAATAGAAAATAGTGGTCTAACCAACTGAATTCAATTAGCTGAAGCAAAATCTACAACAGACGTAGTGATACGTAAGGAAAATAATACCATGCATACCAGCCATACACAGCATACATATTCTGATTTAGGTGTCTACGTCAAATCTATATATCTAGGTATATAGTAAATGCTGGTGATGGCCTGGATACGTCAGTATTCATGGAAGTACATGAGGCCAATAGATGGCACTAATGCTTGGGTGCACGGGTAACTGGTCAATTTTAAATAATGACTACACATACTGTATTTTTAACTACTGAAATTACGACACTGTTTACACACGCACATTCAATGGCTTTGCCGCAGTGGTAACACCGGTTCCCGTCAGATCACCGAAATTGAGTACTGTGTGGCTTGGCTAAGACTTGGATGGGTGACCATTCAGGTTTGCCGAGCGCTGTTGGCAAGCGAAGTGCACTCAGGCCTTGTGAGGCAAATTGAGGGGCTACCTGATTAGTAAGTACAGGCTGCAGTGACCGAAGCTGACAATGGGCAGGCGAGTGATGTGCTCCACATCCACAACTAGTGATTTCTATGGGCTAGGGACGACACCGTGGTCAGTCAGTACTGTTGGGCCTTCCGAGGACTGTTCGGATGGAGATTACACATGTACCTGAGAATTAGAGTATATGTCCAGTATTTATACAAATAACTGGACGTATTCAGGCCATCGCTAGCATTTTATATGTACGTAGACCTATTGATTTAGGGTTGATAGCTACATCAGAATACTTGTAGTCTGTATATCTGGTATGCACGACTGCTAGTCACGTATTTTTTCTTATGTATCAATAGGCTTGTTGCAGATTTTACTTCAGCTAACTGAACTTAGTTGTAACAGATCTGAAGATGGCTGAGGCTGGTAATCGCGAAATGTGCAATTTATGTGATGAAGACGGCCTTTTCAAATGAAGTCTAGTACTTGGCCCCGTATGGTGAAGTTTTCCCTTCACTGAGGCAACAGGAGCGCTCTTTGCAGCAATGCAAAACTGGTACATATAATTCTTTTTCTCACAAGTTTATTCAGTTTTCTAAAAATATTAGACTAACTGCAATATCAAAAATACAGGAAAACTGAAGTAAAAAGAGAAACAAGTGTTTTTATCCGTGCAGCAATTAGCAATTTGTGATGACGCAGTGAATTTTAAAGGCCAGAGCTGTATACTGGTAATCTGAAGTATTTTGTTTGCGGTGCCACTGTACTGATCTCGATAACTGATTAAACAGGTGGGTATAAAAAAAAGACTGACAACCGGAGGTGAGCAGAGCTGGAACGAGAGATGATCAAGCCGACACTCGCCCTGTGCCTGCTGGCTGCCGTCTGCAGCGCTGCGCCTTCCTGGAAGTCGCGAAGAGTGCGAGACGACCCGGCCGGCCGTATAGTGGGCGGCGAGGCGGTGGACATCACCCAGTACCCGTGGACGGTCGCTGTGGTGTACAGCGGCGCGGACATCTGCGGCGGCTCCATCCTCAGCGTCAGATGGGTGCTGACGGCGGCGCACTGCCTCACCGGCAGCAGCACCTCGTACGGAGCCCGGGTCGGCAGCTCGACGCGCGGCACTGGCGGCAGCGTGTTTGACGCCTACACAGTGATCTTCCACTCCAGCTACAGCGAAGACACGGCGGACTACGACATCGGCGTTGTCGACATCTTGGCCGAAATTCCGTTCAACGACAGAATCCAGGTAACATGTTTCACTCGTGTGCAGTAAGAGATAATAAACGTAAAATGCAGTTCTTCGTCAGCGCTCAGCTGCATTCCTGCTTTAAATACACAGCACAGCCCAGGGAAATCAAAGGTCCCAGGTTTGAGTCCACATCTGGCAAACAATTTTAATATGATTCTTGAGTTTTTCCCGGTGTATTTGATAATCAAAATATCCACGGGTGTACTGCCGGTCTACAGTTTCCAACGGGCACAATATTTCGGCGATCATACATGTCGCCATCATCAGGTGAACTGACGGACTGAGCTCCTATGAGCGTGCCGGTACGGAGATCCGTACGCTATGGCTGCTCAGGGGGAACTGGGTTCGGTCGCGGCGGCGGCCGATTTAAATACCCTCCGCCCGCGGCGCATTCCCTCCGCCGTCCGAGCCCCGCGCCACGGTCACGCGGTGGAAAAGATTGCCGGAAAATCACGCTATGGAGTGTGAACGCACGAGGATTCTGGTACAGACGTCGAGATACTGGGACAGCGTTGTTAGAGAGGCCATCGAAATTCGCACCAATGACGACTTCATAAACCGTGACTGTGGCTATAATCTTAGCAAGGCTTGGGAACCAGCGATTGGGTTAATCAAGAGTAAATCGAGGAAACGTATAGTTGTGACGACCACGGCGGACAGAGCCATCACACCGACGTCATCTCAGACGCCGTCGCAATCTGTTCCACCGCGCGACCGTGCCGTGGGGCGCGGACGGCGGAGGGAGTGCGCCGCGGGCGGAGGGTATTTAAATCGGCCGCCGCCGCGACCGAACCCAGTTCCCCCTGAGCAGCCATAGCGTACGGATCTCCGTACCGGCACGTTCACAGGAACTCAGTCCGTCAGTTCACCTGATGATGACGACATGTATGATCGCCGAAAGATTGTGCCCGTTGGACACTGTAGACCGGCAGTACACCCGTGGATATTTTGATTAGTTTTAATATGTTAGGATGTTTCAAATCAGCATAAACTACGCTGCAGACTGAAAATTTGTTCTGGGTTTAAATATTTTGTTTGTCAGAACGGTGCTTTTGCAATCTATCTTGATATCAGATCACTTAATCTATTATCTGCATTGCCATCAGTAACATGACCACACATGTTATCATATCTCTTCACACATTGGTCTTCATGTTAAGCGCAAAGTGGCACTGATTTCCGCTATCAGTATTCCATTCACTCGTCTTTTTAACACTTTAAGAAAATATGTTTAATCATGTCACGTGTCTCAAAATATTGTTTTGGAATCAATAGCTTCAGTCAGAAAGGAATATTTCCTAGATTTTTGCAGCTTTCTTGATGACAATATTCAGCGACTCTTCACAAACATGGGGTTTGAAGGCTTGTCTGGTCTGTAACGTAGGATAGATGGTGATCTATGGTCGCCATGCCAAAAGAGCACAATGCTGGGCGTGCGGTTCTAGGCGCTGCAGTCTGGAACCGCGAGACCGATACGGTCGCAGGTTCGAATCCTGCCTCGGGCATCGATGTGTCTGATGTCCTTAGGTTAGTTAGGTTCAATTAGTTCTAAGTTCTAGGGGACTAATGACCTTAGAAGTTGAGTCCCATAGTGCTCAGAGCCATTTGAACCACAATACTGGTGCACGCACAAGTGTTTCGGGGCACATCGTACATTATCGAACTTGGAGCTCCGCAGCAGACCACTCCTGTGTGTTCACATGTTGACCAACGACATCGACAATTACGACTGCAGTGGGCACAGGACTATCGGCATTCGGTCGTCGAGACATTCTCATGCACATACATGGAACTGCGTTAGTAATCGAAGAAACCCTGACAGCTGCGAACCACCTGCATCTCTTCATGCTTGGTGTCTTCCCCTATGGCTGATGTTATCTTTCAACAGTATAACTGTCTGTGTCTCGAAGCCACAACCGTGCTGCAGTGGTTTTAGGAGTTTTATAGAGAATTTACGTTGATGTCTGGGCTGCAAATTCGCCTGATGTAAATCCCATGGAACCCAATTGTGTCGCTAACGGGCGCCATCATCGCACACGCAAATCAGCGGTTCGTTATTATGCGAATTGCATGACCTATGCGTAAACATCTAATACCACATACCTCCACAAACTACCAACAAACTGTCGGTTCCCTGATACGTAGAATCAGTGATGTATTTTGTTCCAAGGATGGACAAACAAGCTATTAACAGGCGGTCATAATATTTTGGCTCATCTGTGTAGATGTAGATGTAAATTTAGTCTACGTATTAAGCTATCAGGCACACAAAACTCACAGAAGAATGTTGTCTCTTATTTATCGAGAAATCAAAAGACGGAATCCCTGCTACTGATTGTCTCTCAGTAATATATCTTCGTATTAGCCCCTAATTTTCTCATTGCAGTCAGTTCGCAAGATGTATGTGAGAGGTTGTAAAATGTTTGCCCATAACACTTACAAGGAGCGGTATAGAGCTCAGCTCTCAACTGCCCTTTCGTCACAGTATCTCTTAGTTGCCATATGGTCACGAATCTTCCAGTCTTCGATATATAGCAGTTGAATCTACCTGATTTCGACAAGTAAGGGATCTCTCCCATCAAGTCACAGATATCTACTATTTTTTTTCTGTAAATCTCATCACGTTCTGACAGCAAATTTCCATTAGTAAGAAGCCTGTCTAGTCCTCCACGTGTCACTGTTTAGGTATGGAACTATCACACGAGAAAAATAACACGCTAACGTCCGGGAGGAAAGTCCCAACCATGTGGAGTATACGTGAACTACACAAAGAAATTCAGAAGCATAACACCTAGAATTCATCTATATCAAATGACTGTGGATAATTATGCCACTGTACGTGTCCTAATCCCGTTTCTCGTTTTCCTGTGATTACTGAGCTACACATACAACAGTGTTATGTTGTCAGAGCCTTCGTTGATACTATAGAGTTTCATGAGGAATACATCACTCCGTAACACAAAACTAATAATATCACAGAGCTTCCAATACTCTATCCATTGAATCGTTTACGTACAACGATGCAACAGCCTCACCTCTATGCAAAAGTCAGAGCTACTGCAAAAGTAGGGGAGATTCAGGACTTAATCGCAGCTTTGCTCATATTTTTACCCTCCTTTTCTGTTTTATAGTGAACCGACAATGACACTATTCCATCTAGAGCAGAGTAAATCCACATGGGTAACACACATATGCGTAGTGCTAGTTACTTATTTAGACGCGAACCCAGTACTTACACGCTTAGCCAACTATCCAGTTCACCAAGTACAAGCGAGACCAAATCAATCTCAATGTCTCCTCCGGCAACACCAGTCACCTTATAACCTTTTTATCTCGAACCGAATTGTAGTGCAACAGTCTCTAGGAGACATACGGAAGGGATTTGGGGCCACTCGTCTCCTACAACGTCACATCTAAATGGGTGTATCTCCTCCCCCTTAAAAATCCATGCAGATGAATCTGAGCCTGACAAATTCTTCTGCTTTAGCTCACCGACTTGTCAGTTCTTAGTGTTTGATTACTTCCCTTAAGATCCCACCAAACGAATCCAAACCAGACATTTACATTCTACTTCAGCTCACTCACGCATTATTTACTACAAAAATCGCCAAGGGGCCCGGGTTCGATTTCCGGCTGGGGCAGGAGATTTTCTCCGCTCAGGGACTGGGTATTGTGTTGTCCTCATCATCATTTCATCCCCATCTCTGACGCGCAAGTCGCCCAATGTGGCGTCGAATGCAATAAGTATTTGCCCTCGGCGGCCGAACTTCCCCGAATGGGGGACTCCCGGCCCACAATGCCGTACGCTCATTTCCATTTCATACTACAAAAATCACTGATAACACAAGGAAAACACTGATTAGCTAAAAAGGAATAATAAACGGTCGCCAGCCCGCTAGGGCAAAGAATCTCCAGAATCTTGAGGAAGGTAATGGCAAAGATATTTCAGCAATTAATCACTGTCGTGGCAACAGAAGGTCGTCACACTGCTGCGCAGCACAACAGTTCACGAGAAAATAAATGAATCGGAAAGCACTGAGTTTGCAATTGCTTCCTCTGAAGTACAAAATTTTGAAAGTAACGTTAAATGAAATTACTGGTTAAATAAATGACTGGCTTAACTTAAACTTCGTTATGTAAACAAATAACTTTCAGTAACCTCAGAGTAACGCGACGAAAAATATAGAAAAAGGCAAGCAATTTACTTTTGATTATTGAAAGATTGAACTGAATTTACTTTACGCAAATGAGCAGTTGGTTTCACTTTTAAAATAACAACAATAAAATGCGTACCAAGCCAGCAGAAGTCACTCGCTAAGCTAAATACAGAAGAAATGAAACTGCGCACTCTTAATTTGTGATGTATCCCTAGTAATTAGTTTTGCCAGTGAAATTACACGTTACTTCAAGTAGCCTTTGCTATGCAATACAAGAATGAACAGTTGATGTGGAAGAAAATCTAGGCAGAAACTGGTCTCTAGTAAACACTCTAACTGGCAGTAAGTAGTTACTAAAAATGGTTCAAATGGCTCTGAGCACTATGGGACTTAACTTCTAAGGTCATCAGTCCCCTAGAACTTAGAACTACTTAAACCTAACTAACCTAAGGACATCACACACATCCATGCCCGAGGCAGGATTCGAACCTGCGACCGTAGCAGTCGCGCGGTTCCAAACTGTAGCGCCTAGAACCGCTCGGCCACCCCGGCCGGCGTAAATAGTTACTTTTCATATTTTTGCGACACTCGGTGATTGTATGGAAAGAAAGGGAAAATAATGTCTGAGGACAATGACAACACAGGTGCCCTACAAGTTCTAACTATTGCAAGTTATTCATACTTTGTGAAAGAAATGTTGCTGGGCACTGCCAACGTGAGTTTATGATTTTGTACTTAACAGACTTACGTTGTTGTAGCTGTGCGGACCAGGAAGAATGTAGCCGACGACAATGCTGAGGTGCCGTTGTTGCTGCTGCTGTTCGATGAGAACCCCGAGTAGTCCGCAGAGCTACGGATAGTTATGGGACAGGCAATAGTAGCTTCCTCCGCCTGTCCACTCCTACCGTGCTCTCAATATTCGTGGGTTAACAAATGAGGCGCGTCTACTTTGGCGCGAGCATGGCCGCACTCCATGGCGGCGGGAGCGCGCAACTAACACTTCCGCCCTCTTTCATGACTCAAGCTGCTCTGCTTCCTCTCTGCTCGCAACGTGACAGAGATAAACAACGGCACAGCTAGTACCATTTCCACGTTGCTATCGATACGTTTCAATAAAGTTCTCTTGGCTTTTACCCAGAAATTTACAACATTTTCATTATAATTACGATTAATTATATACAGTCAAAAATAAATACACTAGTACAACGGTTTCGTTTTAAATATAGTTCCTGCATTACAGCTTCAGAATCAAAAGTATAGCGCAAGAGAGCACGTTATCAACGGTTATTAAACGGCAAACATTTTGGATGGTGCAGAAGGTATCTTAATCTGCATTTTCCGTGTTACAATACTACGCTGCATTGGAATCAGATGCATGTTACATAGGTCCCAAACGACTGTCAAGGTATTTAAGTAAAATAATGCTGTGTAGGGTACTTACTTCCCTAATTAACAAATTGTCCAATAAAACTATAGTCTTGCCTCGTATACATCCCATACTGATTTTTGAAATGTACTTCCATGTCGCTAGCATTCAGATAGGATCAAACTTGAACAGTCCATTTCCACAGTTATAAACCATAGCTCTGAAACCTAGTCCTTTTTTAGCGGAGGGACCTTCCTGTCAAATTCCTACAGAAGGGGAAGAGCCTGCGGTACTGACACTATCAAGAAGGCAGATTACCGATGAGATGGTGACTACATGTTTGAAATTCGGAGCAAATAATCAGAAGCTATAGAAAAAGAACTGTAAGAACTGGAAGCTCCTGCGGTATTCTAAACAGCTGCTTCATAAGAATAATAATTTTTAACGTCAGCCATTTCCAGCCTTTATGTTTTGATCGCAGGGCTTTAGATGCTTTCCTGCTACCACATTTTAAATGAGGTGGAGTTTAACAGTTCAGCTGCTACAATGACATATAGAGTTATCACTTTTTCTACATTCCAACTACTTGACGAAGGATACTATTTCTGGTCTACATCGACCCCTGTACTGCTACACTGAAAGATCTAAGAGTTATATTTTCTGGTACAGCTTCTTACAGTTTTTTCCAACATACGAGCATTATCAAGGATCTCCTTATCACATTCTAACAGAAGTGGGGAAAGTCTGTGACACAATCGCTGCGAGGAAGGTGGATTTCCGATGAGGTGGTGAATAGATGTTCGAAATGTTAAGAAAACAAATATAAGCTATAGGAAAAAGAACTGTAAGAACTGGCAGCTACTGCGGTGTTCCAGAAATCTGCCTCGTCAGAACAGCAATTTTTAACGTCAATCATACGTTAGTGTGCTACATTTCTCGTTGTGATAGGTCTATACCAATTCAGTGACGGTGAAGGGCTAGACAGCCCTCTAACTGCTGTCGGAACGTAAAGGGATTTCGAGATTCGTGGTAATATGGCGCCGGCCCCTGTGGCCGAGCGGTTCTAGGCGCTACAGTCTGTAACCGCGCGACCGCTACGGTCGCAGGTTCGAATCCTGCCTCGGGCATGGATGTGTGTGATGTCCTTAGGTTAGTTAGGTTTAAGTAGTTCTAAGTTCTAGGGGACTGATGACCACAGCAGTTAAGTCCCATAGTGCTCAGAGAGATTTGGTTTGATAATATGGCATGTAATAGATACTGTGACGAAAGGGCAGTCGAGAGGTGAGCTCTACATCGCTTCTTCTAAGTTTTATGGGGAAACACATTACGACCTCTCACATACGTCTTCCGAACTGACTGCAATGAGAAAAATGGGGGCTAATACGAAGATTTTTACCGAGAAACAGTCAGTAACTGAGGTTATGTCTTTTGTTTTCTAGATAAATAAGAGACAACATTCTTCTATGAGTTTTTGTGTCTATAAATCGATGGACTGACGTCTCAATGGGTAGATTAAATTTACATCTACATCTACACTGAAGCGCCAAAGCAACTGGTATAGGCATACGTATTTAAATACAGAGATATGTAAAGAGGCAGAATACGGTGTTGCGGTCGGCAACGCCTATATAAGACAACAAGTGTCTATCACAATTGTTAGATCGGTTACTGCTGCTACAATGACAGGTAATCAAGATTTAAGGGAGTTTGAACGTGGTGTTATAGTCGGCGCCTGAGCGATGGGACACAGCATCTCCGAGATAGCGATGAAGTGAGGATTTTCCCGTACGACCATATCACGAGTGTGCCGTGAATATCAGATCTCAGACGTCGCTTCGGCTGGAAAAAGATTCTGCAAGAACGGGACCAACGATGATTCAAGGGAATCTTTCAACGTGTCTGAAGTGCAACTCTTCCGCAAATTGCTGCAGATTTCAATGCTGGGCATCAACAAGTGTGAGCGTGCGAACCATTCAACGAAACATAATCGATATAGGCTTTGGAGCCAAATGCCCTATCGTGTACCATGACGACTGCACCACAAAAAGCTTTACGCCTAGCCTGGGCCCGTCAGTACCGACATTGGACTGTTGGTGACTGGAAACATATCGTCTGGTCGCACGAGTCTCGTTTAAAATCATATCGAACGGACGGACGTGCACGGGTATCGAGACAACCTCATGGATTCATGGACCCTGCATGTCAGCAGGGGATTGTTCAAGCTGGTGGAGGCTCGGTAATGGTGTAGGGGGTGTGCAGTTGGAGTGATATGGGACCCCTGGTACGTCTAGATACGACTCTGATAGGTGACACGTATGTAAGCAGCCTGTTGATGAACTGAATCCATTCATGTCTATTGTGCATTCCGACGGATTTGGGAAATTCCAACAGAACAGTCCGATACCCCACACGTCCAGAATTGCTACAGAGTATCTCCAGTAACACCCTTCTGAGTTTGAACACTTCCGATGGGCACTAGACACCCCAGACATCAACATTATTGAGCAAATCCGTGAGGCCTTGCAACGTGCTGTTCGGAAGACATCTCCATCCCCTCATACGCTTATGGATTTATGGACAACCCTGCAGGATTCATGGTGTCATTTCCCTCCAGCACTACTTCAGACATTAATCGGAGTCCACGCTACGTCCTGTTGCTGCACTTCTGTGTGCTCGCGGGGGCCGTACATGATATTAGGCATGTGTAACCAGTATCTTTACATGCATACTTCGCAAGCCATTGCACGATTTGTGGCGAAGTGTTTTTTGGTACCATTACAAGACTTTTCCTTTCCTGTTCCACTTACAAACAGAGCGAGGGAAAAAAGTCTATCTCTATGCCTCTGTATGAATGTTAATTTCTCGTATCTTATGTTCGTGGTCCTTGTGTGTAATGCGGCGGCAGCAGACTTCTGCACTCAGTTTCAAATGTCGGTTCTCTAAATTTTCTCAGTAGTGTTCCTTGTAAAGAACATCGCCTTCCCTCTGGGTATTCCCATTTGAGTTCTCGAAGTATCCGCCCACTAATTTTGCAGGAGCCAGTAGGAACTGTTCTACAGGGCTTATTCTGAGGAAAACCCAGGTCGTTAGTCTCATACGCGTTTGGGATGGGGTGGTCAGCAGACAGTTATTTTGCTATTGTTATCTGGGTCAGCCTTTCTGGCATGTTTCGGAAACACGTCTCAGAAAGTTCCGGTTTGCATGTGGGAGGAGAGGAAGCGTATTGTTCAAAATCTTGATATTTACCCCAGTGCCATTTAAGTACCCAGTCCTTCTGAAAAATATAGGACAACTTTTGCGAGTTTGGAGTCATTAACATCTGTCGGGCGTGGTGAGTGGTGGCTTGTCGGCTGAGAGTAGTACAGCCCCAATGTGCAGGCGGAGGTTCGCGATCTAGTGGCAGTGGTGGCAGCTGTTCGCATGCAACCTGGCTGCGGTGGAGGAGACAGCGGAAGAGGTGTAGCGGGGGTGGAGAAGAGAGTGAAACATGCTGCTGCTCCATTGACCATCAGGGTGCAGCAGGATTCGTTATAAGCGAAAGCATTATGACCACTGTCCACCGCGATGTTGGATGTGGCCTGGTGGCGTTGCCAGCACGTGAATTTTTAACAGACATATACAAGTGGAGCAGACACAGACAGGTAATCACCCAAGCAAAGATATGCAATGCAAATGGGGAAATTCATTGAGATAAGCTTCTTTGATAAAGGGTAGATTACTACCACGCAGAGCATGTGAACGAGTATCCTGTAAATGGCGAAGCTGGTGGAATGTTCGCATTCTGCTGTCGTGAGTATCTGTGGAAAGAGGAAGAAGGACAGTGAAACAGCCACTAGGCGCTAAATGGTTGGACGTCCACGACTCTTCACAGAATACGAGGTTCAGAGGATTGACTGCTCAGAATGCAGGATGGTTGGTGATCTGTGGCACCTCTGCCGAAAGAGCACAATGCTGGTGAAAGCACAAGTGTTTCAAAGCACGCCGTTCAAGTTACATTGTTAAACTTGGAGCCCTGCAGTAGACCGCCCCTACGTGTTCACATGTTGACCGAGCGACATTGTCAGTTACGGTTGCAGTGGGCTCAGGATAATCGGGATTCGACCGTCACTCAACTGAAATGTGTTGGCTCTTCAAGTGAATCACAATTTTGCTACGCTAGGTAGATGGTCATATCCACAAACGCCGTCATCGAGATGAGAAAAGTACAGTGCGCCATGGACACAGGCCGCTGACAGCAGTATTATGTTATGGGAGACATTCTCCTGCACTTGGATGTGACCTGTGGTGGTAATCAAAGACAACTGACAGCTGCGAACCACCTGTATCCCTTAAAGCTTGATGTTTTCCCCGATGGCGATGTTATCCCTAGCAGTATAATTGTCCGTTTCTCGGAGCCAGAACCATGCTATAGTGGTCTGAGGGCACTGTAATGAACTCACGCTGATGCCTCAGCGACTTAATTCGCCTGAAGTAAATCCTATGGAATCCATCTGGGTCGCTATCCGGCGCCACCACTGCATTCACAAATCAGCAGCCCATTATTTAAACGAATTACATGATCATTGTTTAGACATCTAATACCATATTCCTCCACAAACCTACCAACAAACTGTCGGATACCTGATATGCCGAATCAGTGATGTATTTCGATCCAAGGATGAGCAAACATGATATGAACAGGTGACGATGTATTCTGGCTCTTCAGTGTACTTCCATCAGCATGACAAAGCAACCAACACACAGAACATAATTAGCATTAGATATCTTTAGCTATTTGACGACGATTGCCATCCATTTTAGTATCGGAGGAAGCGACTACCTACCCTGTTGGGAAGCCCTCGGAGACATCACGGAAGTGTCTGGAGCGTAATCAAACTACATGAAAAATGTTACTCACCATGCAAAGAGGCTGTCATGATCAATTTAATTGTCAGTCAATTTGATGTCAATGACGCGCTGCTGGGCGGCTAGAAGGGAGTGCGAGAGTACCATGGATATGATTCGCGACGTGGAATGGTAATCACGCGTTTTTGAGTTGCAGCGAAACCTTTTAATGAAATATCAGTCTCCCACCTACATAGGAAGAGGTGCCGATCATAATGAAATCAGCAGTATAACCGAATTTATAAAGTGATACACAACATTAACCTGATATTTCCAACTCCTCTATGCTGCTACTTTAAGCTGCTTCATTAGTGATGAGGCATTTGTCAACGTTAGGAGAGTTCGAAAGTGAGGAGATTTCCTGTGCTATTAGCACTCCGTCATGAGTAAATAACAGGTTTAATATTCTAGTCCTGTGGTGCAGGACGTAACAGTTATTAAGTTGATAAGAACAGATTTTTTTACCTGATGAGAGGATATTTAGAGGAAATATAGCGTATGACATACTGTTTTACAAAATTTTCAGAAGAAGTAACGATACTTTAGCAATGTGATAACATGGGTATGCTCTGATTTCTTCCGACTTCGAAAATAACTCGTATAAAAAGGGTGAACCTACATTTCACGTGAGAAATTCAAGATGTATGGACAAAAACATACCCATTTCGGATTGGGTAAAGTGGATTTTTAAACTGGGGCCTCTATGTTAGGGGTGCAGTTGCAGTTAGAGCTGTATGTCCAAGTCGCACCTGCTTGCCTCGCAGTGCGCCACAGCCAGCTGTAGAAGTGGCCACGAGGCTTTGGTCGACTGGAAGTCGTGGTTTAATCTTGTGCAACCAACAGATACAAGGAATACTCCAAACTGTCAGTTCTCGTCCTCAACCGTGGGAACAAAATTGGTGGCGGCGCTTGTGGCACCTTCTGGGTGGCCGAATAGCGAACTAACCATTATGCTAAGTGGCGACAGAAACGTATGTGTGCGAAGATTCAATATTGAAGGTGTTTGCGCTCGATTATTATTTCCCCCATGTAAATTGATCGGTTGACGGTGGTCATGGTGACAGTCTCTCCAGCTTATATGCATAAGGTACATCTGGGGTGTGGATACCAGGAAATGGGCGCCCAACTGCCAGCATGGCTGATGTACTTGCGGGTCTCTAGTCCGCGCCTGGCACTCCTGCAGTCGGGAGGTCGTGTCCGATTGGAAAGTTGTTTTCACCAGATATGTTTAGCGTAAGGTGGAACAGTTGTGGTGGAGTTGGGTTTTACAGCGCATGGAGGAGGGTGCTTGCGTTCTCAAACTCGGTGCATGCAAGGCATCAGATATATTTGGCCCTACGATCTACATGTGGCAGAAATTTGATTAATTGATTTGCAATACGTATATGTCTGAAAAATATGTGTTATTACAAAGAAGAAGTATCGTAATGTGGTGGAGAGTTTAAGCATCCTATGTGACTTACAGCTTCAAGAGCTTTTTTCCCTTCCTTGTACCCCGTAAGTAGTCAAAAATTGATTTGATAGGGCAGGGCATATGGACTATTTCCGACCTTTTTTGATATCGCAATTGTGCCAGCTCCTCCTTTGTCTCCAGCATTAGTCAGTAGGAATACAATATTCTGATGAGGGATGCAAACCTCACTCAGTGTGGTTGGGCGTGTTGATTCATGCAGGTGTTCACACTTGAGAGAGTGAGAGAATGACAGACAGACAGACTGGAAGCAAGACTGAAATTTCATAGTCAAAGGGTTTCCGTGACCTGATGCTTTGTTTGGAGGCCACGAGAACAGTTGGGTGACTCTTGGGTGGCTTAGCATGCAAAAAATTGGACCTGTATCAGTGTGTGTGACTCCCAGCGTTAGCGGGCTATGTAGCCCCTAACAGCAGTTTCTCTGCCATCTTACAGTCAGTATGGAGGATGGGCACTACACGCATGCCAACGCATAGCGATGTTAGTGGTGTGTGCTGGGACTTAAGAGTCTCGGAGTGCGTCATTAGCCATTAGTCGTCTGCAGTGAGCAGAGCTGTTGGCACTCAGTGCTCGACCTCACACCACCAGTGCCTAGCCTGCAGATATTGGTGATAGTGCACCCAGTGCCCACCTGGCAGACATATATGTGGGAAACTCAAAACAGCGGCTAATGTAACACACTGCATTCCATCCCTTGGAACTTACAGTTGTTACATCATAGAAAGTGGGTGGTGGGGGTGCAAATGTGAAGAGCTGAATGCACGTTTGGCTATGGGCAGTCACCTTCAGGCCACTGCTTTGGGGTTTAGCGGTGGTGGAGTATTAGGTGTGTTGCATGGGACACCTCAAGTGTCGCTTCTTTCTTCTTTGGGCTCTGCTACTGAGGCTTCTCCTAGTACACCTGACACAGTGCATCTGTCCTCATAGCAGAGTTAACGATGGGTAGTAAGACGTTTGTGTCACTCGAGGTGGAGGGGCATTGTGGAGACTGGGTGTCTGGCCTCAACCATTCACCCTGTGGGTGGACAGGTGTCCGCTCTTTCAGCAGGGTCCAACCACCACGTGGGAGGAGAGGTTTACTAGTTACTGGGAGCTCCAATGTGTAGGTGTATTATGGAGCCCATTAGGCAGACAGAGTTCAGAGCTGGAAAGAAAGCCAATGTGCACGCAATATGTCTGCCAGGGCTAGTAGAGATTCGTGCATCTCTGAAAATATCAATGTATTGAGCATACAAGTACTGCTAACGCCATACATCGTGAAAAGAGCTAGCAGAGAGCCCAAAAAAAATTCTGGTCAAATTTAAAATCGCTGAGTTGGTTCTAAGACCTTCGTCCAGTCAGTTGTTGAACAATCTGGAGTGGTAGTTGAAGACAGCAAATTTCACATTCAAGAAATTGTTCACATGGTAGAACCGTGCCAACATACTGTCGTTTGACTATCAAACAGAGTCCCATATGGACGACATGGTAATAAGCTTCCCTGGCAATAGAGAAACAACCAAAGGAATTAAAAACAAACAAGTGACCAGGTCCGCATGGAATCCCAATTCAGTGTCTCAAAGAGTACTCGGTGGCATTGGCCCCTTGCTTCCTTGCATTTATCGTGAATCCCTCACTCACCACAGTGTCCCAGGCGACTGGAAAAGAACGTCATAGACTCCTGTGTATAAGAAGGGCAAAAGAATGGACCCGCAAAATTACAGACCAATCTTCCTAATATTGGTTTGCTTCAGAATTCTTCAACATATTCTCAGTTTGCATATAATAAATTTTCTTGAGACTGAGAAGCTTTTATCCAAGAATCAGCATTGTTTAGAAAGCATCTTTCATACAAAACTCAGCTCGCCCTTTTCTCAAATGATATACTGAGAATTATGGCAACATGCAGATGATATATTTATAGTTTCCGAAACGCATTTCACATGGTGCCGCATTGTAAACTGTTACAGAAGGTACGAGTAAGTGGAATAGGTTCACAGATATGTGAGTGGTTCGAATACTTCTTTAGTTACAGAAGTCAGTATGTTTTCCTCGCTGGCGAATATTCATCAGGGACAAGGGTATCATCAGGAGCGCCCGAAGGAAGTGTAATAGGATGGCTGTGATTCTCTATATACATAAACGATTTGACATGCAGGGTTTGCAGCAATCTGTTTTTGTTTCCTGATGATGCTGTGATGTATATAAGGTGTGTATGTTGAGTGACTGTAGGAGGATAAGATCCCTTAGACAAAATGTCTAGTTGGTGTGATGAATGACAGCTAGCTCTAAATGGAGAAAAATGTAAGTTAATTCGTATGAGTAGGAAAAACGAACTTGTAATTTTCGGATACAGTATTTGTAGTGTCCTGCTAGACACAGTCCTGTCATTTAAATATCTGGATGTAACATTCCAAAGCGATACTGAATAGAACGAGCTTGTAAGGATTGTGATAGGAAAGGCGAATGTTTGCCTTAAGTTTATTAGGAGAATTCTAGATACTTGTGGATCATCTGTAAAGGAGGCCGCAAATAGGACACTAGTGCTACCTATTATTGAAAACTACCCAAGTGTTTGAGATCCATACCAGGTCGGATTAAAGAGAGACACCGAAGCAATTCACAGGCAGACAGCTAGATTTGTAACTGGTAGATCTGAACAACATACAAGTGTTACAGAGATTCCTCAGGAACTCAAATTGGAATCCTTTAAGAGGAGGTGACGTTCTTTTCGAGGAACACTATTGAGAAAATTTAGAGAATCGACATTTGAAACTGAGTGCAGATGGTTTCTACCACCGCCAACATACATTTCGCGTAACGACCATGAAGATAAGATACGAGAAATTATGGCTCAAACAGAGGTGTATAGGTAGACGTTTTTCCTTCAGTCTGTTTGCGAGTTGAACTAGAAAGGAAATGACTGGCAGTGGTACAGCGTACCCTCCGCCATGCGCCTTAAGGTGGATTGTGGAGTATTGGTGTAGATGTAGCTGCAGATGTACCCAAGTGGGAGAGGAGAGTGGGGGGGGGGGAGAGCCCTGTCTTCTGCAAACTGATTAAATAAAGAACACACAGACTGAGTTTAACAATATAGTATTATTTTTTATTTTTTGAATTTAGTTTTGTGAGATCCTTCCTTTCCAGCAGTTCAGTGCAGACTGAGTCTTTTTCCTGCCAATTTCCAGATTGACAAGGGAGGGAGTAACTGGCGTTGGGGAGGGGAGCTTTGGGGAATTCCCTTGGATGAGGAGAAGGGACTCGGAACTGAACTGGGGAGTGGCTGACAACAAAAGTGTCCTTTTTCCCAGTGGGGTTGGGGAGGAGAAAGGGGAAATTGAGTGATGAGGGGTTTCCTCAGAAGGATGGATTATTCCCAGGGGATCACAAGTCAACTCAAAGGTGTCATAAATCAATTAGCATAATAATAGGTTAAGGCTGAGAGGGAAGAGGGAACTTGGCAGAACAATAGGATAAGGGACCAATGGGATGAGGATGAGTGAAGAACCACTTAGCAGAGCAAAAGGTTAAGGAGAGGGGATGAGGAGGGAGAATGGTGGTTTAATTGACCAGTTTAATTAATTAACATATAAATTTGACATAAAAAGTGTCCCAGAACCTGCCTACTCCACTACTGGTACAGAGGCCTGGGGTGGATGGCCTCTACATTGGCAGGGTTGCAATGAAATGGTGAGTGGTTGTCAGGATGATGGCTGGTGGCTGTTCAAAAGAACATCATCAAACATTTTACTGAAGAGCAAACTGCAACACTCATTGTGATACTGAGTGGTGGCAACACCCTCCTGGACGTTTTATAGAGGCAGTGAGGTGGTAGGCGCGGTTGCACCAGGTGGCGCATTGCCTACTGTGATGGCACCAGTTTTCAGGAATACTGACATGCAGAATATGTGATAGGGTGTGTGTGGTTTGCAGCTCAGCACAGAATTGCGCTGTGGTCCTTGTATAGAAAGACAGTTACCAACAATAGTGCCACTCTTGCAAGCATAAGTGTACAGTGTCTGTATGCCTGCTCAGGACTATGTCATTTTTCCTTCTGGTATCGCAAGTATAGACATCAGTGTTCCTTTTATAGCCGGCCGCGGTGGTCTCGCGGTTCTAGGCGCGCAGTCCGGAACCGCGCGACTGCTACGGTCGCAGGTTCGAATCCTGCCTCGGGCGTGGATGTGTGTGATGTCCTTAGGTTAGTTAGGTTTAAGTAGTTCTAAGTTCTAGGGGACTGATGACCACAGCTGTTAAGTCCCATAGTGCTCAGAGCCATTTGTTCCTTTTATACTGCAGTGGATTATTTACAACTAACGTCATGACAGTATCAGCAGTCAGAATGCCCCACTCGTTAAACAGATGTCTACAAGATGATTGTGAGTGAGCACCCTATATTATTCTTATAGCACGTTTTTCAGCAATGAAGACTTCCTTTCTTAAAGATGAGTTTCCCCAGAACATTATTCCATATGAAATTCTTGACTTGAAATGTGCAAAATATATTAATTTACTGACTTGTCTCTCTCCCAGGTTTGTAATGACTCTAAGTACAAAACTGGCTGAACTAAAATGTTTTAACAGTTACAAAATGTGCTTTATCCAGTTTAAATTCTCATCAGTATAGACACCAAAGAATTTTGAAGTTTTCCCCATAATTATTATTTTGTCACCATATCATTGATGTAGTACCCCTAGACATGTAGAATGAATATGTCCTCTCTTTTTAAAACTGAGGGTGAGACCATTCACAGAAAACCAGTGAATGATACTTTTAAGAACATCGTTCACAATTTCTTCAGTTTCTCTATGCATGCTTGGATTGATTACAATGCTAGTGTCATCCGCAAAAAGAACTAACTCTGCTTGTTGTCTATTAAACTGAAGATCGTTTACATATATGAGGAGCAATAGTGGACCTAAGATTGAGCCTTGGGGGACCCTGCATGTGATTTCTTCCTAGACAGAAAATTGGAAATTTGTGGTAAGATCCTATGGGACCAAACTGCTAGGTCATCAGTCCCTAAGCTTACACACTACTTAATCAAACTTAAGCTTACAATAAAGACAACACACACACCCACGCCCAAGGGAGATCTCAAACCTCAAACTGGGGGAGCTGCACAAACTGTGACAATGCACCTCAGACTGCATGGCTACCCTACGTGGTCCTAAACAGAATTACGCCCCCAGACTACATTGGTTGAATTACTAAGTACGACTTTCTGCATTGTTTTGGTTAGATACAACATTATCCATTGGCTGGCTGTACCATCAGTCCCAAAAAAATTCAATTTGTCTAGGGGAATACTGAGATTCATGCAGTCAATGCCTTAGATCCATTGCAGAAAATATCAACTGGTGCTGTATTATTATTTAATGATGGTAAAATTTCATGTTACTCACCGAATTTAGCAGGCATTAAATAATAAAACAGTGGTGCCTGGTATTTTCTACTACTTATCTGAAGCATTTGATGTGTGACTGATGGTATTCTCCTAGATAAATGGATGTTTTGTGGGACTGAGGATATTGGCAACCAACGGATAATCTCATACCTGACCAAAAGAATGCAAAAAGCTGTGTTTAATAATTCACTAAATGTACTCTTGGTACATAATTCCGATGGGGGAGAAATCACATTTGGGGTTTCCCAAGGCTCAATCTTAAGTCCACTGTTGTTCCTCATATATGTAAATGAGTTTCAGTTTAATAAACAACAAGCAAAATTAGTTACTTTTGCAGATGACACTATCATTGTAATCAATTCACACATACCTGCGGAAATGGAAGCAACTGTCAATATTCTTAAAAGTATCGTTAACTTGTTTTCTGTGAAAGACTCAACCTGTATGTATAGATTTATTTGGGGCTTGTTTAGGCTTTTGAGATGTGGACAAGAAGAAAAGCAGGCCAGCGTCATTTAATATGTACAAACAAAAACACTTGCAAGATAACATTTTGTTATTAGTAAAAAACAACAATCAAAATTATCATTCAACAAGAAAAGAAAGTTGTTTGCTTCAGAAAATATTAGAACTGAAGTAAGACTTTTATGTGGAGTGTAATGCTATAGAAAACTGAGATGCGAATAATAATAATAGCAGAAGAGGAAGTAATTGCTGCGTTAGAAGTAGGGTGCAATAGGAGAAGAATGAAAGTATCGGGGGTAGACTGATAACGAAAGAAAAAGTCTTGGCATGGTTGAGAGTGAAGACTGACATAACGAAGGTATTAACTTGGGGGAAGGATGTATTGATTGACTATATACAGTACTAGGGCATGAAGACAGTTAAAGACAATTTTATAAGGGACATCAGTCAGAAAAATATCGTATGCTGAGCCAGGCTAAAATACATTGACCGGGAAAGAGAAGAAAAGGGTTGCAGAAACGACAAAGAGCTGAAGAGATGACTGAACGCTTTGGAAAAAGGCTACTGCGCAACAACCTACGTGTTGAACGCTGGTTGATGTGATAGAAGTGTAGTTTACTTTTTAAGTTGACGATGATAATCATGGTATAAAATGTGTACATATGTGTTATATATGAGCCTTAGTGTGCGTGTGTTTATAGGAAAGAGATTACGCATGGCGGGTGGTAGCTATAAATCTGTGCATTTAGATTACCTTATGAATATTGGTTCAAGAATACGTAAGTTGATGGCTGTTTGAGTTCCTACGACAAAGCCAAAAAAATAAGAAAATATGTGAAATAACTGACAATCAAATATTTGATTGGAATCTGGCAAAGACTTCCAAAACAGTATGGAGACGCATTTGTCCTGCTGCAGAGAGGCAAAGTGTAATTTCAGTTAAGTCGGCGCTCAAAACGGGTTCGGTTCGTTTCTTCATTCTACCGTATCTTTTTTTACTGTTTCATTGATAAAGTGTATAACAGCTCAAATTGCGGACAGTATACAGGGTGATTCAAAAAGAATACCACAACTTTAGGAATTTAAAACTCTGCAACGAAAAAAGACAGAGCTAAGCACTATCTGTCGGCGAATTAAGGGAGCTATAAAGTTTCATTTAGTTGTACATTTGTTCGCTTGAGGCGCTGTTGACTAGGCGTCAGCGTCAGTTGATGCTAAGATGGCGACGGCTCAACAGAAAGCTTTTTGTGTTATTGAGTACGGCAGAAGTGAATCGACGACAGTTGTTCAGCGTGCATTTCGAACGAAGTATGGTGTTAAACCTCCTGATAGGTGGTGTATTAAACGTTGGTATAAACAGTTTACAGAGAATGGGTGTTTGTGCAAAGGGAAAAGTTCTGGACGGCCGAGAACGAGTGATGAAAATGTAGCACGCATCCAGCAAGCATTTGTTCGCAGCCCATGGGGGTATGTTAAGGATATTGTGTTTCGGCCACCTCTCCCAGCCACCACTGATGATTTGAAACGAGAAATAACAGCAGCTATCCAAACTGTTACGCCTGATATGCTACAGAGAGTGTGGAACGAGTTGGAGTATCGGGTTGATATTGCTTGAGTGTCTGGAGGGGGCCATATTGAACAGCTCTGAACTTGTTTTTGAGTGAAAAAAACCTTTTTAAATACTCTTTGTAATGATGTATAACAGAAGGTTATATTATGTTTCTTTCATTAAATACACATTTTTAAAGTTGTGGTATTCTTTTTGAATCACCCTGTATTTTAAGTGGAAGTGTCAAAAATCGTTGAGTTTAGCATGATGGCTAAGCCAATTAAATTTCCAATAGGCATTTCGGTCTTCTAATTTTGTTAGTTTGCACCGAATCAAAATACATATTCTTATCGCGATTTCAAGGAATTAAGATAAAGATCTACCTAGCGGCACACACAGACCTAGACCTGTCTCCCGACATGCAGTCGCTGTTATACAAGTCTGTAGGAATTACGGATGTGAATACTTGTTTTGTATAGGTACATTTGTGAGATCAGAGCTCGCACTATGAATACTATTGGCGATGCATATCCTGATTTCGATAATTTTGTGTATTTGTGAAATATTAAGGGCCTCCATGTGACGTTTCTTCTACAGTTCGATGTTGAGTTAAAGAAAAATCTTAAAATACTTTCACATGTGATTTAATGAACGAAAATGGAACCCAGTGGTAGTATTTCTCGACCCGGTCTTTTCCTGATGTTCAACACACTTCCTCCAGTGCACAGGAAATACACGGATTCCTCAGGAAAGAAATTCCTGTAGTGGTGTGCGCAACCACTCGTGGACTGCCTGTTGCGCTCTTCATCGGGGCGAAATTTCTTTCCTCCCATAAGCCTGTTTGAGAGGTCCAAACACGTGGTAATCATTTAGGACATGGTCTGGCGAGTGTGGTGGATGAGGAAGAGTATCAAAGTGAAGATCTGTAATGATTGCAACTGTTGCATGGGCAGTATGAGGTCGAGTATTGTCATGCTGCAAAATGACATCTGAAGTCAGACATCCACAACAATTCGATCTGATTGCATGTCGAAGATGATTCTTCAGCAAATCGCATTATGATACAGTGGTGATGATGATTCTCCTAGGCGTGTGACACTCAAAAGTAATGGCTCGTTCATCCCTAAAGAGAGTTAGCAAATGGTTGCATCCAGAATTTTTTGGGTTTTGGAGATGAAGAGTGGGGCCATTTCTTGCTAGCTCTCTCGGTTTAGGGTCGGTGGTAGTGCACTCATCTTTCATCCCTGTAATGACTGTCAACATCACCTTCCCCTTCTAAGCACCGCAGAAGTTCTTTGTGGACATCAAGGCATCGCACTTCCAGTTCTGGATTGATATGTCGTAACATGACTCTTGCAGACATTTTGAAAAAATAAGCAGTTCATGAAAATATGACGTCAGCCATGTTTAAGGGCATTTCCATCACAATGGCTTCAGATGCTCTAGTAAATTGTTGTGTCTCAGCACAGTGTGTCTGACGTGGGCGGGGACCGTCTGCCACCCGTCATACAGTTTCTGACCTTCATACTTCACAATTAGGCTCGCTGCAGTGAAAAACATGCCTCACCATATTGGACTATCATTCGCCGATGGATTCGTACCTCACTGCTCGAAAAATGGAGAAAGCCTGTTCTTACTGGAACAAGTCGCAAGCAGTGCAGCAATTGTAAACTGGCGTTATGACAGAATTTCACTTCTCCGTGGTATGCTATCACACGTTTGGCGTTCAATAAAGCACTGGTAACTGTACGGCAGTTAATTGAAAGATATGGCGGGAAATCAAATGTTTATTACGTTTGCCGGACCATGACTTGAACCTTTGCCTGTTGCAGACAAGTGCTCTACCGACTGAGGTATCCGAGGGCAACTCCTGACCCACCCTCACAGCTTTAGAGCCGCCAGTATCTCATCTCATACCTACCGAACTTCACAGATGTTCTGCTGAATACCTTGCGGGACTAGTACTCCTGGGAAAGAGGACATAAGCTGTAGGCCTGCAAGGAATGAAGGTGAACTTCCATGAAGTTTGAAAGGTAGGAGATGACGCACTGTTGGAAGTAAGGCTCTGAGGACAATTGGCAGCTTGGGTGGTTCCATAGGTAGAGCACGTGCCCACGAAAGGCAAAGGTCCCAGGTTCGAGTATAGTTACGGCACAAAGTTTTTATCTGCCAGGAAGTTTCAAATCAGATACGCTCCACTACAGAGTGAAAATTTATTCTGGAAACAATCCCTCAGGCTGTTATTAAGTCATGTTCTTCCATATCCTTTCTTCCAGGAGCGCTAGTCCTGCAAGCTATGCGGAAGAACTTCTGGGAAGTTTGCGTGGTCGGAGATGAGCTACTGGCAGAAGTAAAGCTATGAGAGCGGGTCGTAAATCGTGCTTGGACGATGAAGAATGTAGTTTGTGATTCCCCATTCCACACTTGCGTGGACTTCATTGCTCGGATTCTGCACCTACTGAAGTTTTCGGCTAATTTTATGGCATACTGGAGCTTCTATGAACACGATGCGTCCCAGAACGATGCGCTGTCGTCATCGCGGTTAGCAATTTAAGGAAACAGTTCTGAGTGAAGAGAATAAAATGTTCTGCAAAAATAATAAATACATCATCTACAAATATATACACGTGTATATTATTATTATTATTATTATTATTATTATTTGTGTCAAGACCCTTTACGATCACGTGTAATATTCTGCCTCATTTGAGAATTCTTTCTGATCTTTCACGATTTTCTCAGTTTTTCTCTGTGGAGTCTTTCTATGCCGTCCGGAGTGGCCGAGCGGTTCTAGGCGCTACAGTCTGGAGCTGCGTGACCGCTACCGTCGCAGGTTCGAATCCTGCCTCGGGCATGGATGTGTGTGCTGTCCTTAGGTTAGATATGTTTAAATAGTTCTAAGTTCTAGGGGACTGATGACCTAAGAAGTTAAGTCCCATACTGCTCAGAGCCATTTTTTTTCTTTTTCTGTCTTTAGTCCACTTTGTCCCTGGTTTCTTTGGGACTTCATTCTCTGATTTAACCTTCCACTTGTACATCTTTTCTTGTAAATATTTCTGTCTTCAGTTTCTGTTGGATCGACTTGTGCTCTTTATCGGTCAAGTTTGACTTGTGTGATCCAAGGCACTGTTGACTAGACCACTCGTACGTATGTCAGAATTCTCTTGGTGAGTCTTTTTGGAGGTAGGCTTCTGATGTGCCTGTTGAACTTTAACCTTCTTTTTCTGATATCTGCTACTTGGTTTGACATCTTCTCTGTGTTTTCCCCAAAGTGTAATCTGTATGCCTTTTCTGTCAGCTTTGGGTCGAGAATTTTTCTCATGATTCTGCGTTCTTCCCTCATTAGCCTACCCATGTGACTTTTCGTATAGAGTGTTAGAGTTCCACTTGCATGCAGTATTTCAGGTTTGTTTACTGTGTTGTAGTATCTGACCTTTGTTTGTATGGACATGATATCCTCATTATATGTGTAGTGTTCTGCTGTAAGCTCTCTTCATTTTTTGCAGTCGAGTCTTCCGTGAGGCCTTTTTTCCTCGTGTTGGTTCGAGAAGTTGACCTAAATATTTGAAATTTGTAACTCTGTTTATCTTGTCGTATTTTGTGCCTAATTTTTGTATGTTTAATTTTGAGCATAGAATTCAGACTTCCGGAAGGAGATTTGCAGACCAACTACTTCTGCAAATTCTTTAATATTTCTGTTTGTTTAGTTGCTGTATCTTCGTTATCCGAGAATGTGGCCAGGTTCTTCTGTGAAAGTTATGTTTGAAATTTCTTTGTCCTGGGATTTTCCTAGTCGTGTTGGTTTCCAGTGTCCTTGGATTTTCAGTTCTTTTTCCCATTACGTCATTACTTTGTCCAGCAATAGGTTGAACAACAGTACACCTTGGCGTACTACAATTTTGATCACGAAGGGATCAGAGATGTCACCCATGAATTTAATTTTCGATACTGTGCCAGACAATGTCTGTGTGATTAGTCGTAGTGTTACGTGGTCGAGTCTCCGTTCTTCTAAAATGTTGAACAAGCGTTATCGGTAAACAGAACCGTACGGCTTCTTGAAATCTATGAAAGTGCAAATGATCGGAGTATTCCTAATAGCTTTGTAGTTTAGAATTATTTTCAGATCGAAGATCTTTTTTGTGCATGAACAACTGGGACAGGAGCCAGCCTGGTAAAAAAATGCGAAGGTCCACGGTTCGAGTCTCCGTCCGCCACATAGTTTTAATCTGCAAGTAGGTTTCAAATCATCGCGCAATCCGCTCCGGAGTGAAAATTCGTTCTGTTTATCATGTTTTTAAGTTTCTTCATTTGATTCCCCCTCGTTTATGTATATTCCGATCGTTCAGATGAAATCCACTGGAAACGCGAAGGTAATCGGTCTTAAACACAGATATCTGAGTCAGAATGTTTACTTCCTGTATGTTGGCAGCCTGTGAGCCTAGCGACCTCGGAGCCGGCAGCCGGCACGCTGGTGACCGCCACAGGCTGGGGCGCGCTCTGGTACGACGGGCCGGCCGCCGAACACCTGCAGGCCGTCACGACATCCATCGTGGACAGAGCCTCGTGCGCCGCCAGTTTCGCAAACCTCGGTCTCGACATCACGGAGCGCATGATCTGCGCCGGCGATCCAGAGGGCGGCAGGGACGCGTGCTCTGGAGACAGCGGCGGACCCCTGGTGGAGGGGTCCACGCAGTACGGCGTCGTTTCCTGGGGCCACGAATGCGCTCTGGCCGATTACCCGGGCGTCTACGCCAACGTCGCTGCTCTGCGCTCCTGGATCAGCGAAACAACAGGCGTGTAGTGAGTTACACTCGACCCTGCCGCTAGGGCACTTGAAGTTTTCAGGGTATGAGATAGCAATAAAGGCTTGTGAAACTTCTCTGAGAAATGCATTATTGTGGATGCCCCAGGGATTAATTTTCTGGCATAAAGAAATAAATAAAACAGTTAGTAAAACCTGTCTCCACATCACACCTACATATCAATGTCGCTATTAGGTTTTGAGTTGTAACCCCTACCTTGCCTGCTTCCGAATGTGGAAGGAAGGTAGAGAATGTAAAGAATATAGTTGTAATCACCCACCACGTCCCAGCAGAACATCAACTCAGTAATGTTAATTGAAATTAGCCGAGTAGTACTTGTTAGTTCCTGTTGTGACTTTCTATTACTCCAGACTGGTGTTGGAAAGAAACGCAAGGTTACAGACGTGACCCAACGTCATTCTGAAAAGGCGAGTGCACAATGCGATCGGTCAGTCGCGTTATGTTGCAAGGTTAATTGAAGGTCGGACTTCGATTCTGAGAGACTGCAGATTAATTGATGCACAAAAAAAGATCTGATAATTTGCTAATCAGTATTTCGATCATGTCAGAGGCGGACGGGCTCCATGTCTACATCTACATTTATAGTCCGCAAGCAACCTAACGGTGTGTGGCGGAGGGTACTTCACGTGCCACTGTCATTACGTCACTTTCCTGTTCCAGTTGCGGGAAGAACGACTGCCCGAAAGCCTCCGTGCGCACTCGAATCTCTCTAATTTTACATTCGTGATCTCTTCGGGAGGTATAAGTAGAGGGAAGTAATATATTCGATACCTCATCCAGAAACGCACACTCTCGAAACCTGGACAGCAAGCTACACCGCGATGCAGAGCGCCTCTCTTGCAGAGTCTGCCACTTGAGTTTGCTAAATATCTCCGTAACGCTATAACCCTTACCAAATAACCCTGTGACGAAACGCGCCGCTCTTCTTTGGATCTTCTCTATCTCCTCTGTCAACCCGACCTGGTACGGATCCCACACCGATGAGCAATACCCAAGTATAGGTCGAACGAGTGTTTTGTAAGCCACCTCCTTTGTTGATGGACTACATTTTCTAAGGACTCTCCCAATGAATGTCAACCTGGCACCCGCCTTACCAACAATTAATTGTGTATGATCATTCCACTTCAAATCGTTCTGTACGCATACTCCCAGATATTTTACAGAAGTAACTGCTACCAGTGTTTGTTCCGCTACCGTACAATCATACAATAAAGGATCCTTCTTTCTATATATTCGCAATACATTACATTTGTCTATGTTAAGGGTCAGTTGCCAATCCCTGCACCAGGTGCCTATCCGTTGCAGATCTATCTGCATTTCGCTGCAGTTTTCTAATGCTGCCAGTTCTCTTTATACTACAGCATCATCCGCGAAAAGCCGCATGGAACTTCCGACACTATCTACTAGTTCATTTATATATATTGTGAAATTCAGTAGTTTTGCATTTCTTTCACAAATAGCTGCAAACAAAGCTGCTTAATTACAAGAGAATATAAACTGATACGCACAGGTTGTTAAAGAAATAAATGTGGAAGGTGTTACTCTATATAAACGTAACCACATTTGTGGTTCGTAAGAGCAATCTATATAGATGCTTACAAAGCGAAAGCTAAAGAGCAAGAGACGATACGAAACAGTGAGGCATCTCCTTACTGGGCGTAGAAAAATGTGGTGGTTGCGCCTTCCTTTATTATCACAGAAAGTACTTATTGACATTTGTGGACTTGTTAGTCTATACATTTAATATTTCATACAGAACAATTCTTTCGCCTTACAAATCTAATCCACAAAACAACATTTAGAGTTCTGTCGTTCCAAAATGTATTACACAAACTGCTCAAAAGACATTTCATTTCATCTGCGTAACTCCGAAGGTACCTGGAATCTTTCAGCTTTCCTCGGCGTGAGTGATTAACCGTGTGTTTTGGGTGTTCTACAGGATTGTCTCCATTTTATGCACGAAAGTGGGAAAAATGGAAATGTATAAAATGGAAACAGCACCTCAGCAGAGCACCTTTCAAGCACAACGTTAACTTGTCTGAGATTAGATGCAGGTGGCGCAAGGAATGAAAGAGTAAATCTTACGAAACTAAATAAGTAGCTTTACTGCGAAATATAAAAAAAGAGAAGGCAATTTGTGACTTCAGAATCTGATTTCTGGTAAGATATTCAGTTCAGTGTTGCTCAGTACCGTCCGTTGAAACATGGTTGGATCTACACTGTACACAAGGTGATCAAGACCTACTTTAATGCCCAGATCTGTCTCACTCTTCGACGGTCACCCTCTTGAGATATACCCATTGCTTCACAACGACGTACTCGAAGTTTCAGCCGCTCAGTCAGGTTCTTGTTGGCAGATAGTGCGGGCCATTCCATTCATTAAACTCCTACCTCATGGAAAATAGTGTCCACAAGGTGAGTAGGGGTTTTTTGTGAAATATATATCCTTGAAGGCCGAACCCGTCCATTCATTCGACTCCCGCCTCCTAGAGAATGGTGACCACAAGGTGAGTACGGTGTTTTTGTGAAATATCGCTTTGAAAGCCAAACCCGTAATTGAACAGTTGACTGTAAACCTGTACAGTGTGTTGAAAGTTCCTATCCCAATGCTGCACAACCCTCGAATTATCCTAGACGAAGCAGAGAGGCCTCCTACGCTAGTACATTGTAGCGGCTCATAACACGACAGACACATCTTCCTGTTGAACCCACGGGATTGCATTCCCGAGCCATAGAGTGGCACACGTTCGCTTCCATAATTTTCTACGACGATCATCAACCGTCAGCCAAATTCTGCATTCTTCAAGCCACATCTACATCTACATCTACATCTATACTCCGCGAGCCACCTTACGGTGTGTGGCGGAGGGTACTTATTGTACCACTATCTGATCCCCCCTTCCCTGTTCCATTCACGAATTGTGCGTGGGAAGAACGACTGCTTGTAAGTCTCCGTATTTGCTCTAATTTCTCGGATCTTTTCGTTGTGATCATTACGCAAGATATATGTGGGCGGTAGTAATATGTTGCCCATCTCTTCCCGGAATGTGCTCTCTCGTAATTTCGATAATAAACCTCTCCGTATTGCGTAACGCCTTTCTTGAAGTGTCCGCCACTGGAGCTTGTTCAGCATCTCCGTAACGCTCTCGCGCTGACTAAATGTCCCCATGACGAATCGCGCTGCTTTTCGCTGGATCATGTCTATCTCTTCTATTAATCCAACCTGGTAAGGGTCCCATACTGATGAGCAATACTCAAGAATCGGACGAACAAGCGTTTTGTAAGCTACTTCTTTCGTCGATGAGTCACATTTTCTTAGAATTCTTCCTATGAATCTCAACCTGGCGCCTGCTTTTCCCACTATTTGTTTTATGTGATCATTCCACTTCAGATCGCTCCGGATAGTAACTCCTAAGTATTTTACGGTCGTTACCGCTTCCAACGATTTACCACCTATGGCATAATCGTACTGGAATGGATTTCTGCCCCTATGTATGCGCATTATATTACATTTATCTACGTTTAGGGAAAGCTGCCAGCTGTCGCACCATGCATTAATCCTCTGCAGGTCCTCCTGGAGTACGTACGAGTCTTCTGATGTTGCTACTTTCTTGTAGACAACCGTGTCATCTGCAAATAGCCTCACGGAGCTACCGATGTTGTCAACTAAGTCATTTATGTATATTGTAAACAATAAAGGTCCTATCACGCTTCCCTGCGGTACTCCCGAAATTACCTCTACATCTGCAGATTTTGAACCGTTAAGAATGACATGTTGTGTTCTTTCTTCTAGGAAATCCTGAATCCAATCACAAACCTGGTCCGATATTCCGTAAGCTCGTATTTTTTTCACTAAACGTAAGTGCGGAACCGTATCAAATGCCTTCCTGAAGTCCAGGAATACGGCATCAATCTGCTCGCCAGTGTCTACGGCACTGTGAATTTCTTGGGCAAATAGGGCGAGCTGAGTTTCACATGATCTCTGTTTGCGGAATCCATGTTGGTTATGATGAAGGAGATTTGTATTATCTAAGAACGTCATAATACGAGAACACAAAACATGTTCCATTATTCTACAACAGATTGACGTAAGCGAAATAGGCCTATAATTATTCGCATCTGATTTATGACCCTTCTTGAAAATGGGAACGACCTGCGCTTTCTTCCAGTCGCTAGGTACTTTACGTTCTTCCAGCGATCTACGATAAATTGCTGATAGATAGGGGGCAAGTTCTTTAGCATAATCACTGTAGAATCTTAAGGGTATCTCGTCTGGTCCGGATGCTTTTCCGCTACTAAGTGATAGCAGTTGTTTTTCAATTCCGATATCGTTTATTTCAATATTTTCCATTTTGGCGTCCGTGCGACGGCTGAAGTCAGGGACCGTGTTACGATTTTCCGCAGTGAAACAGTTTCGGAACACTGAATTCAGTATTTCTGCCTTTCTTCGGTCGTCCTCTGTTTCGGTGCCATCGTGGTCAACGAGTGACTGAATAGGGGATTTAGATCCGCTTACCGATTTTACATATGACCAAAACTTTTTAGGGTTCTTGTTTAGATTGTTTGCCAATGTTTTATGTTCGAATTCGTTGAATGCTTCTCTCATTGCTCTCTTTACGCTCTTTTTCGCTTCGTTCAGCTTTTCCTTATCAGCTATGATTCGACTACTCTTAAACCTATGATGAAGCTTTCTTTGTTTCCGTAGTACCTTTCGTACATGATTGTTATACCACGGTGGATCTTTCCCCTCGCTTTGGACCTTAGTCGGTACGAACTTATCTAAGGCGTACTGGACGATGTTTCTGAATTTTTTCCATTTTTGTTCCACATCCTCTTCCTCAGAAATGACCGTTTGATGGTGGTCACTCAGATATTCTGCGATTTGTGCCCTATCACTCTTGTTAAGCAAATATATTTTCCTTCCTTTCTTGGAATTTCTTATTACACTTGTAGTCATTGATGCAACCACTGACTTATGATCACTGATACCCTCTTCTACATTCACGGAGTCGAAAAGTTCCGGTCTATTTGTTGCTATGAGGTCTAAAACGTTAGCTTCACGAGTTGGTTCTCTAACTATCTGCTCGAAGTAATTCTCGGACAAGGCAGTCAGGATAATGTCACAAGAGTCTCTGTCCCTGGCTCCAGTTCTGATTGTGTGACTATCCCATTCTATACCTGGTAGATTGAAGTCTCCCCCTATTACAATAGTATGATCACGAAACTTCTTCACGACGTTCTGCAGGTTCTCTCTGAGGCGCTCAACTACTACGGTTGCTGATGCAGGTGGTCTATAGAAGCATCCGACTATCATATCTGACCCACCTTTGATACTTAACTTAACCCAGATTATTTCACATTCGCATTCGCTAATAATTTCACTGGATATTATTGAATTCTTTATTGCTATAAATACTCCTCCACCATTGGCGTTTATCCTATCCTTGCGGTATATATTCCATTCTGTGTCTAGGATTTCGTTATTGTTCACTTCCGGTTTTAACCAACTTTCCGTTCCTAATACTATATGCGCACTATTTCCTTCAATAAGAGATACTAATTCAGGAACCTTGCCCTGGATACTCCTGCAGTTTACCAATATTACGTTAACTTTTCCTGTTTTTGGTCTCTGAGGACGGACGTTCTTTATCAACGATGATAATGTCCTCTCTGGTAAGCCGTCAGGTATTTTATCGTTTCGCCCAAGGGGGGGTCCCTCTAACCTAAAAAACCCCCGTGTGCACGCCACACGTACTCTGCTACCCTAGTAGCTGCCTCCGGTGTGTAGTGCACGCCTGACCTGTCTAGGAGGGCCCTACAGTTCTCCACCCAATAACGGAGGTCGATGAATTTGCAACCATTATAGTCGCAGAGTCGTCTGAGCCTCTGGTTTAGACCCTCCACACGGCTCCAAACCAGAGGACCGCGATCGACTCTGGGCACAGTTTGTAGGCAGCGGTCTTTAAATGGTGGTGTTGAGTGCGAGTGACAACTGTGAGCCAGATATTCAGTGTCTTGTGTTTCACGTTAGCGATTGAAAGTTCGATTCCCGTCACTGTGATGTACGCCAATTCAGCTAGTAACTTCCTAGCTGTATAGCTAGAATATACGTTCCGTATATACTGTCAGATTGAATTATATGTACAAAGGCGTTGTGCGATTCATGATTGGAAACCCAGCACACATTACTTAACTGCATTGAGATCACATATTTACTTTTCCTTCCAATACGCGGAAATCTATTTTTGTAATAGTTTGTAATGCTCATTGTGATAATAATTGGAACATCCAATTTTTTGCAGTGTTCCAACCTCAGATCTATTCAAAACTACAACAAATGAAATTTATCCCATACATTTCTCTAGATGCAAAGCTAAAAGTCTCCCACTAAATCTGAAAGAATGTTCCAATTGCAGTCTATTAGCATTTCAACTGTCCAAGTAAGTCACACAGTTCATATTGAACAGCCGAACACATCATAGGATTTATAACAACCGTCATATGTTCATTTCTTGACTAGGCAACATTCCCCACAACAGATCACTCCTGATTCTTGTTTCGTCTTCCATTTCAGTGTAAGAGCAATATAACAGCTCCAACAGGACCACTTAATTCTCGACGGTCTCAACACGTCCTGTGGGTTTTTCTGTTATCCTACTTAGCCCACATCTCTGTCTTTACTTCCCTCGACATCTGAAAGAGTTTTCTAATGTAATTTTAACTATCTCCCACCACCAGGTCAGTTTCTTATCTAATATACTCCACCCCATCTCCGTTATTTCCTTCAGAGGTTCCCAACCACCTCCTAATTTTCTTTCAATTCTCTGAATGTAGCCCATTTACTGTTGTAATACTTCATTTACTTTGATTTGCAATGATAAGCCACCCCTCCCCCATTTAACACTTATCAACAAATTTCAGTCCCCTTGCTCTATTGTGTGCATGTTGTCTATAGAGTCATGTAACAATTCATTGAACCTTTCTCCTCCAAAACAATTTCTCCCCAGTGCAGCTTCTATATTTCAACAAGTGTCCTCTAGATGGACTTTACATTTATATCTGTGTCATACAGCTTTATCATCCAATATTATGAAAAAATATAAACCTTGTTTCTCTATGAAAAATTTTAAAGTCACATGTATATTAATAGCTTTAAAGTAAATAGTAAAATGTTTGTAATTTCTAAACCATCATCAGAAAAAAGTAGGAAGATTTCGAAGCTGTCAGTAACTCTGAATTGATAGGGTAAAATAGTTAATAAACATTAAAAAGAAAACGAAATGTGATGGTTACTTGCATCACATATGCACACAAATAATGTCATAATTTACGAATCACAACTCACAGTTCGTGCAGACATGAGACATGCATCAATTAATGTGCATGTATACTATAAATTAGGTCAGAGTGAATAATGCAGAAAAGTAAAATAGTTCAGTGATTTGTTTACGTTGGGTCAAATAATGATGTTTTATCAATGATCCTGAGAGGATACTTTGTCGAAAATGTGTTTAAAATTTAAGAGAAGAACAATAGGGAACGTACAATTATGGATAAAGAGATGTAAGGCAAAAGGTTAGGGCCCATGTAGCATCATGTGTCATTTCCTGTTACTACCTTATTGACATAAATACCTCTGAAACAGGTAGGTCTTTGACAGTCACAATTTCAGTTGATTGCAAGACAAATAGAGTAAGATATCTGACCTCACTAATAGGCAATAAAACCAGATAGGCCTTGATTAATAAGTGTTTCAGAAAACTCAAATTGTGAAATGGCTCTTAATTAAAAGGGAACAGGCAGGCCTTCAATAATCTCAGCTTCAGTTAAGTAAAATCGGCAAATAGAAAACAGGCAGACCTTCAATCATAAAAGCTTCAGTTAAGTAGAATTGAAAAACAGAAAACAGGTAGGCCTACAATGATAACAGCTTCAGTTAAGTAAAAATACAAAATACCAACAGGCAGGATTTCAATAGTAACAGCTTCAGTTAAGTAAAAGGTCGGCTAAAATCCAGAAATCTAGGTACTGCTTGACGACTGGGGGAGGGAGTTCTGCCACAGCATAGGAGAAACACATTATTGCTCTCGCTCAGGGAACACCATGGGCTTACACAGTTTAAGATATCCTGTTAACAAACAACCAAGGCCAGTATCGACTCAAGATAACCAAACAATAGCCAAAATTTAAGGGCCTGGCTGGTAGTGAAACAGATCAGCTAAGAAATCGCAGTGATCGCAGTAGACCTATAGATATCGATGAGAAAATAACAGTTAAGGCCTCAAAATCCAAAACTTAAGTGAAATTCACGAATCGAAGCTGAAGCTTGCCAGTTACAAAGCAGGCCCAGTATTCAGCACAGCGAAACAGACTTCAACGTTTCCATCGGTGTGCCACGTTCCAGAGCTGGCTGGGCAGGCTACGCATAAAAATGGCAATCGGAATCAGCCACTGATTCAAATCGGCCCACAAATATGCCCAGCAACCACTCGCTGGACTCCATGCCGAAGACGCTTGCGCAAGAGCTCGCCTGACTTGCCGGGCAAAACACTCACACCGTCCTCCTCGCTCCGTTACCACCACCGCAACCCCATCAACAATCTCGAGCAAAGATCTTAGTAGCCTCAGACCAGAGGGACATCACACGACAGATCGAGCTAGTGGCGCCAGGAATCCAAAAGGTAACGCCAGAAACCTCGCTGGGACTCACAAGACAAGATACTTTTCTTTTAGTTTTCTTCTGGGTGGGACCCACAGCCTCTTTAAATCTAAAGACAGACATTATTCACCCAGGCTTTTTATGAATATTTTATTTTGACAAGTAGTTTTGGGCACTGTCTATTCTCATATGAATCTACAGTAACCAACGTGGATATATTGTTGTCGCTACATTGAAAAACTTCCTGCCATGCATGTCTACGCCAGTTTAGTTGTCAGTTGTTGTCATCTTATAATGTTTACCACAAATCACACTATATACACTCATCCAGTTACATTGTATCCATTGCGTGTACTCTTGAAAATAGGAACAGTAAGTTGAGGACGCATATTGCAGTAACAGTGAATTCAAATGAGCTTAATACTGTGGTTGTTCTGAAATTCAACAGTTATGTGGAAAAGGTGCTAGACTTCTGCAAAAATAACAATATCAAAACTGTACACCATAAACCAGCTAACAGGAGCAAAGCAAAGGACAAACAAAGGTTGCAAAATTGTAAAGTAACCTTCTCATATCAAAATAAGAAATCAAGCATTGTTATGAACCCCTGAACCAAATTCTCAAGAGCAAAACCCAAAATACATATCAAATTGATCACAGTACGATTTATATTGAAATTCATTGATAGCCCACCTTAAGTAAAACTTTTAGCACATTAATAATCAAGTTAAATTCCTTCAACAAAAATAAACAATAAAAATTCTAGCATATTAGCTCACAATATAAAAAACACAGTTTCACAAAGGAGGAAAATTTATATCGTTCATTATAACTAACTTCTACAGAGATATACCAGTCACAGAAACAGGTGAGATATTAAACAAAAACCTTACAAGCCAAGGGAACGTATCTACAATTGGAGTGTATGAAATGATTGAGTTACTGGAACTCACTCTACCACAAAACTATTTCCAATTTTAACACAAAATTTACCAAAAGTTGCACAGAGTAGCAATGAGCAATTGCTTAGCAAGTACAATTGCTGATAAATGTATTAATACACTAGAAGAAGGATTTTTCAGCTCAAAATAGCCCACTTTAGATAAAATTATATACAACCACAGACACGTTGATGACACTTTGTTCCTTGTAATTGGTAAAGAAAATGACATGGACATGATCCCTCCCAAAATTATACAGCTTACATCCAAAAATAAAATTAACAATACAAGTAGAACAGAACAAGTCAATCAACTTTCTGGAGCTCTAATAAGCAATAATAACAACCACCTGAGATTTGAGATGCCTAGAAAACCTACCATGACAGAAATTATTATTAATAATAGTCACTCCTGTCACCTAAAATCACATTAACTTGCATTCTTTTAATCAATGACCAACCAAATCGCCAACTTCCCATTTGCCACTGACACAACACAGAAAGAAAATATAGAAACATAATTATATATAGCACAGCAGAATGCTTTTAACCCAGCAATAGTATTAAGATAATACATTCAATGTGTACAACCAAAAGCACAAAACATCAATACAAAAACAACGCTGCTAAGGAAAGAAATAGTTACAAAAAACATGTAACAACAACATACATTCACCAAAATTCGGAAAAACTCGATAAAATCTTTAGAAACACGAAGGTGAAAATGGCTCTCAGCACCAGCAATCACTAGTAACACTTTACAAACGAGAATACTGTCACTTAACAAAAATCTCAAATTTCTCGAATAATGAAATTTATGAAGTCATGAGCGATTTTTGTAACCAATTTTACGCTGAATAAATAGGTAGTAACTTCTCAATTGGATATAAAGAACACATGTGAAATTGTGAAAGCAAGGTAAAGTGGGGTAAGTGCACAGATAAATTCATAAATATCTACTCCAAATGAGCGTACAACTTTTATGAATAGAGTTATACCAATTTATTTTCCTGAATTGTGGTAATGAGTCTGTCCTTTCTTAAGATATATATTCAATGGATAGTTTTGCTATGAATTTTCTCTTGATAATATAAAACTTTTTCAAAAATATCTAGTGAAAGTTCTCTTTTTAGTTGGGAGTAATACTGCGGGAAGCGCCCAATAGTACATATTCTGACATTTATTTTTATGGTTGAAGCTCCACTGCTCGGTTAAAATTTTTTGTTATCAACTTTTACGCCCTGATGTGTCACGATGCTTGTGGATCTCATGGAAATACGAAACAAATATGATATATCATAGAAAATCAGTCTTTTTTCATGAGGATAAAGAAATAATAAAGGGTGAAAATGTACATATTTACACATGATACAGCTTACAATAGAGGGGAAAATCATAAGTGGTAGCGTATCTCCTCACTGTAAGCACTACAATCATGAAAAAACAAGAAATGACAAAAAAAATTCTGTAACACACATTACTACAAATAATAATTAAAGAATTCACTGTTAAAGGTCACGACCCCCGTTCTTCCTATGCTGTGACTTGGAAGAACATTTACAAGATCACTTTTTTCTACTGAGCAGATGTCATCTCTAGGAGAGGTCTGGAATATGGTTTGGCCATTGATCACTGAAGTTTCTTTCCAAAACTTGTAAATGGGTTCACCTGCATTAACCTAGAGCACCTTCCCCACACGTATCTTATCTAGGTTTTGTCAGCATACTTCACTACTGCACGGTCAGCTGTAGCTAAGTCCTGTAGAGCTTTAAACCGGAGTCATTTCCTTGTTCTACTTCTTTCTCCACAGCTTCCAATGTTACAGCTTCCTCTTCCTCCTCTTGTGCCTCCTCCAAAAGGTCTTTGAAGCAGCCCTTATAGGAATCTCTGATACAATACGCATCATCGTCTGATTCCTACGAACTTTCCATATTTGTATCTTTTTAAATTTTCTTTTCTGAGAACCAGCAGGCTTCTTACTGGTCGTCTTATTAGTCTCATTTCTTATCACTGTCTAAGCTTTTCGAACTTGTTACAATTTTTCAATTGCTTCTTTTTCGTTTTGTCAGAGTATAAGCCTCTTATGCATTTGATCTGAAGTTATAACTTCTGACCCTTTGGCTACTAAAAGTAAGTCCTGAAATGATTTTATGCCTTGAGCTGATGCTAAGGTCTCCCCATGGTATGTTGCGTGACTTGTGAAATGGTCTTTTTGTGTTCTGCTATCCAACGTTGAAGAGCTTCAGGATCGAACATGTCTTCCAAAATCAAATGAGTATCTTTACCTGAAAACGTTTAAAGTAGTTAAAAGGACAGTATTCATTTACTTGAGAACTATATTCATTAGCTACTCTTCATTTTGTTGTTCGACGTTTCGGTCCTGCTGTGCACTTTCCCCATGAAAATCCAGTAATTGGGCAAGTAGACTTACTCCACTACTCAGTTTTATGGGAGAAGTGCACAGGAAGGTCTAACTCTTTAGCACAAAGAAAACTACATATCAAGACTATTTAGTTACCCTCTCAAACTGAAAAACTGTAAACAATCCCGTGATGATGACAGATTAGATAAATACACTTGAGCTCAGCAATCTTAACTGTAATGGAATGCATACGTAGGAATGCTTCAGGAAATGCTAGGCATGACACTAGCACACTCTAGTTAAGGCAGAATGGAATGTATACAGTTCACTATACGATAACGTGGTGGCAGCTGTGGACGAAATATTTCACGGAAGTTATTAACCAACTGTGCACTAGCTTCGAAAGTGCACTTACCCCACCTTACTCTAATCAGACCTCATTTATGTACATTTACGCGACTGTAAACACAAAGCAGAACAAATAGAAAATGCAATGAAAGTTCTACATCGCGTACCTAAAGGAACCGTAATGAATATTTTGATGGAACTCGAAATTTATATCCACACAGACATGTTTCCAGATAATATTCTTAACGAACAAATAGAACTCAAACACAAGCAACATTTAGAAAATTCTATTGACTTCCTAAGAGGGAAAGGATAATTTTCTGCACCTCACAATGCCAGGTAATAAATAAAAAAACAGAAGAATTCTCAACACAAATTATATATTTGCACAGTGTATAGAAGCATAGACTAATATGGTATTTGTATGTAGCTACAGACACTCCAAAAAATTGTATTGGGACACACAAAGTAAAGATCTACGAAAATATATGTAAATCATCTAAGTTATACCTCATAATTTTATACAAAAAAGTGTATAAAATTTATTGCCGGTATACTTCAAAAGGCGAACTGTCAAACGAGACTCATCGTATGTAAATAAGGAACCAAACATTTAATGTCATTCAGTGCCATAACGCATCCTACAGGATCGTCTGAAAAGAAGGTTTTGGAACACTATAGTCAGCTTCACGTTGAATTCCCTGTACTGTTATAACGTCACCAACTGTGATATGAAACAGACAACCTCTGAAGTTTTCAAAAGTTTGTGAACTTCAAAATACTGCCATATAAATGACTTACAATTGCGTAGAAACAGGTGGTAAAAGTGAAATGATCATATCGCATTTTGGCAGCTGGTGTAAATCTTTCTATTAGACGCCATTTTGTCGACTTGTACGTCGTTGATGATGAGATGAAATGACGATAACAACAGAGAAAATATCTAACTCAGCTGGATATCGAACCCGAGGCCCAGGACCAAGAGCTGCAACGATAACCACTAGACCACGAGCAGCTGATAGAGGACACAGTTCTGAGACGAGGTAAAGACTCTAAGGTCATAGTGTTTGATGAGGTGCTGATCTTCAAATAGATCACAACCATATGGGCAATGCTGGCAGTGATGGGTGGGTGTATATGTTGTGAAAAGAATCAATTACAGATCACAGTTTTTCATATCTTCACTTCTGAATGGTGCATCTCAGTTGCAGATTCGGTTTCTTTGCATCCTCAACATACTGACTAGTAAGCATATCATGGAATACACTACACGTTCAAACTGACACCAAAATTTAACTGTCACTCCTGTTGATACACAGGATGGTTATAAATTAGTTGCACAAAAGTAACTTTTAATTGTGAAAAATGTGGATAACTTACAGAAATGTTTGATACAGCACTAAATGCAGTCTACCTTTAATTTTTATTCCCGAGTAGAGCTGTTAATTCCCGACATTGCCGCTAGGTGGCATGTGCTAACGACTTATTCCAACAGTCATCATGGAGTTGTATAAAGGTGCAGTGTGCACGGTGTTGTTTATGATCTCATGAATCCAAATCTGCTACTACAGTTCAGAAACAATTCAGGATTGAATACCACAAGCCACCCCTCATATAAACGAACGTGTACAGGACTCACCTAAGGTAAATGTTTTTTGCACTGTAAGCTGTAACGAGATTTGCGGTCCTTTCTTTTCTTTCGGGTACACTGCAACTGGAATGTTGTATCTGGACATATTGAACATTATCCAATGTCTCAATTATAACAGGATATGGGCACAGAATTTATTTTGCAGCAAGATGACGCGCCACCAAATTATCATCGCGAAGTTGTCACGTATCTCCGTAGGAATGTGCCGACTTGGATTGGATGTGGTGGAACAATATCGTGGACATCACGATCACCTGATTTGACCCCAATCGACGCCTGCGTTTGGGATTACATTAAAGACAGAGTGTTTGCTGCTTCGCATCTGGGAAACGTGGACGAGCTCCGACGGCAGAAAACACAAACAGTTGCTACCGTACATCAAGACTTGCTTTATAGGATTTGGGGAAATTGATTACAGATGGGACATTTGTTGCGTTAGGAAAGGAAAGCCACATTGAACATTTGTAAATAAAACTTGAAAATATTCTGCATTCAGTGCCATATCACAATTAAAGGATAATTTTGTGTAAGTGACTTATAAACAGCCAGTATGTTATGTTTGTTTTAAATTGGTCGAATTCTAGGTATTTATATGGTATTATTAAAAGGAATGCAGTCTAGGTTCTCGTATTAGGCAACATAATACATGTTTCGTCCCGAGTAACACTGTGAAGACAACACATCCTGCAGATAAATGACTCCGCAAATGGTAGAATATGTCGCGAGTGGTGCGGGACACGCATAAAGAGACGGAGAGGTTTGAACACTGGTAGCTACCGCTCTATATCTGCTGACAGCACAGGACAACTTTGCACCCCACAGAGACTGAAGGACACTTGCTAGTCGGCAAGCTGGCGGGCATTTCACATATTCCTTGGCAGATCCCAGAGCTGAAGAGCAGCTGAAAAATCTGCGGTGACAACGTCAACAGCACCAAATGAGTGCCAACAGCAGCACAATGCATTGGAAAAGGCGCTGTGAAACATTTTTCAATTCGGCATGATACCTCAACACATGCGACAGGAAGAAGCACTATATACAAGGGCGCTAATTTGATCCTTCAGAGCTGTTACTATTAGGAAGCGGGTGTTTAGTAACCACACCGGAGTCAGGCATGGAAATCGAGATGGAATCACCAGCCTCAACAATCCAGACTGCTTTGGTTTGACAACTGCAACGCAGGTGACGTGGACTTCGCGTCAGCTGACAAAACCTTAAAAAGGGGGCGGTAGCCAGGTGCTAAATGTTGAAGTGGCGAGGTGCTGGCTTAGCTAAGAAACACATAATACCTTGAAACACATTTATTACAGATTGAATTTCCCAGAGGATAAGCAGGACCTCAAATACACCTTTCATTGATCATATCCACGGTGAACTTTAACGAACATTACAGAACACTCACTCGCAACTTTTCATGTGAGCCTTGAAGCGATCAGTTAACTCTAAACTGTAGAAAATTACTGCGGCTACAAGCCATAAAGTACTTACGGTGACAAAATTTACTAGTAACCGCAGTAAAACTGCAAGAAACTAACAAAGTTAAAAACTAGTTAAAAGCTTACACAGCTTAAGACTCAGGCATCACGCCTTGAACCGGCGGACATAGCTACTGGCATCAGGTAACGGTATAATTACACGTAGCGAATACAATGGAGCACTAAGCAATGACATATATATTGCTTGTCAGCCATCAGCCCAAGCTCTAGGTTCAAAATGGTTCAAATGGCTCTGAGCACTATGGGACTTCACTTCTGAGGTCATCAGTCCCCTAGAACTTAGAACCACTTAAACCTAACTGACCTAAGGACATCACACACATCCATGCCCGAGGCAGGATTCGAACCTGCGACCGTAGCGGTCACGCGGTTCCAGACTGAAACGCCTAGAACCGCAAGGCCACACCGACCGGCCCAAGCTCTGGGATCTACATGCACAATCATTAAGCTACCTGCAACATATGAAAGAAATAGAAGCACAGGTTCAGGACAAATGAATACAAACAGTTTAAAAGGAACATGTTCAGAGTTCCACAACCAGTGTCTTAAACAATTATATGATTATTTAACCACTGAGACAAACAGAATCACCAAACTTGGCCTTGCTCAGTGCACTTTAATTACTTCACAAGAACCAGGGCAAATTTTATCGCAGGCCGGATAACTACACTCAACGTAATCCCGGACTCGCTTAGTTCTTTTCTGGAAAAACGAAACCTCACTGTGACCGACAAGAATAGTACGATGAGGCTGGCTGGTTTCTCCCAGAGGAACAGCAGTTTCTCACGAAAATTTAACAAAGCTCACCGTTAAACGAGGAACTCTTCGCAACAAGTCGACAAATCAGTCCAGATACACAGGATGTTTATGATCCAGGCGAGAATTCACCATTGCAGTGCCGTACCACAACAGCCATGGCTCCTACCAAGGCGTGCGGTAGAAGTTTCAGTCCGCTATCCTCCATGCCAACGAAACGTTTCTACGTGACGCGCTTAAAAACACCACGATAATACAGGCGTTCTCCATCCCTTCACCACTAATGGCCGTATCAAGTGCACAACTACCACTAGACGTGCACCACTGCTCACGCCGTCTCAACGGACGTCATCTAGTCTTGTTTTTCTCTGCTGGTCGCTCACCAAGCGAGTACTACTGAGCGTCTGCTCCCCTCCATCATACTCTCTGCTCGCAACCAAAGAGTTGACTACTATCGATATATGAGGCAAAGAGGACATTTGCTCAAAGGTAAATTGAACTGACGCACCACGGTTCAATCCTCCTCCCCTTAAAGTAAACCAAAGTGATTAAAAACGAAGGGACTGTTCAACCAACAGCTTTCCATCACCCAGATTCTGTGACACCTTGAGCTGGCTCAAGAGAGCTCATATTTTCTTACTGGAAGTGCGGTCTTGGATCAGATAGATCACTGAGGATAACTGTTTAATCGCCTCATAGGTACCCAAGAACCGGGGTAACACTTTGAGAGTTATTTTTTGTTGCCCTTTACCCTGGGTCAAAACTTTTTAAATACACCTCCTCGCCCATCTTCACGGTAACCGGATGCCTGCCCTTATTGTACTGGCCTATCTCCCTACGGTGCGCCACACGAATGTCTTTCCTCGCATTTTCCCAGTTGCTTCGGATGATATCGGTTTTATTATCCTCCGGTGACAGATCATTTATTGACCACAAATTGGATAGTGATGAACTGACAGGAAAGATGAACATCAATTTAGCAGGCTTTGTGCCATGGCTCCCTTGTAATACCGTGCTGAACGCATAATTGCCTCAGTTAAGAGTCTCACCCGTTTGCGAGTTTCCATTATATATAATCGAGACTGGCTGCAGGAGCCGATTCACTCTTTCAGCAAAGGACGGCGGTGGGTATATGGTATTGTGATATTATGTGAGATTGCCCTACAGAAAAAAAATATTGAACTCCCTAGACAGAAATGCTGGCACATTGTCACTTACTAGAGTTTTAGGAGCCCCAAAGGTAGAAAATATGTCACTTAGATGTTCTATGGTTGCAGCAGCCGTAGAACACCTCGTCTCTACCAGCTAAGCAAACCTGGTGAAGGCATCAACAACAACCAACACATATCCATTTCCTTATCTGGAACGAGGCAGAGGCATAGTCAATGAAAATTTTATTTAGCGGATGTTCGACACTATTTGAGATGTCTTCTTCGGTGCGAAAATATTGATTTGCCTACGCAACTTTCCACCCTAGACACCTGCTGACCAACTTTCTGACATTACTATACGAGCTGGGCCAAGTCAGACGTCCCTTTATTTTGCTTAAGGTCTTATGTGCTCCAAAATGTCCTCCACATTGGAACTACGAAAATTCTGGGACGCCGGCAGCATGAGCTCCGCTCGCGAACATATCCTCGTTATCTTGGTGTATTTGATAGCCCGTTCCTAAGTCACTTAATTTGAATCAACCCCCAATCATTTTCCTGATTTTCTTGCAATTTCCCGAAAAGCTCCGGAATTTCTCTCAAAATCGTCGAGACACTCGTTTGCCTTCTACCACCTTTATTGTACTCAACATCTTGGGGTCTTAGTATACCTCTTCTCCTTCGAACATGCGACTACGCGCGTCAATGACAGTATTTTCTACGCCTTTAAATGTTCTACCTGAAATTTAAACGTTGAAATTCTCACCGATCATCGTACGATTCTCCTTGTTTTTATAGGACGCGCAAACACCCAGGTAAGCGCATGATTATCCATTTTTAATTTAAACTCCTCATGTTCCAAGTAGACCCTAAACTTTCCCAGAGCAAACAGAAAGGCAATCCCCCTCGAGCTCATGTACAGAGTATAATTTCCTCTCAGCTGCTGACAACGATCTCGAGGAGTAAGCTACAAATCGTCTTTTGCCCTCCTTTTCCTGCAACAATACGAATGCTACCCTAAATTCGAGGCGTCGGTCTGCAAAAACAAATCCCCTTTCAAAGTCGGGGACCGCCAAAACTGACGCACTGGCTAGGGAGATTTTCAGCGCTTAAAACGCCAGCTCTTGACTCTCTGTGCATTTAAATAACCCTCCATTTCGTCTTAATTAACTCAACGGTTCAGCTATGAGGGCAAAATCAGGTATGACTTTTCTAAAGAAATTTATCATACCGATGAGCCTTGCTATTGCCTCTTTGTCCTCAGGGACGATAAGATAGGGGTTGCCCAGGTACGCTCAGCAGCTACCTTGATACCTTCAGCTGGAAGAATGTGCCCCAGGAAGAATATCTCCCTACGAGCCAAATCCGCTTTCGCAGGTTTCACACTTGAGCCTGCGCCACGAAAGCGCCTCAAGACTTATTGAATATGATCGAGATATTCGTCAAAGGAATGACTATAAATAACAATGTTGTCCAAATAATCATAAACACGATTAAATTTCAGATCACTCAGGACAGAATCCAACAATCTAGACAGCACTGCAGCACCCGGTGCTAACCTGATAAGAACCCGATTGTACTCGAACAGATTCCAATCCGTACTGAAGGCTGTTGCCGCCTTCGATTCCTCTGCCGAAGGCGGGTGGTGATATGCCCTATTTAGGCCCCGGATGGTATAATATTTCGACCTGGCGAATGTAAAGAAGATTCCATGACGACCCTTTAGTATAATCTAGAGCAGGTCGATAACCCTTACATCTTAACCAAGAAGATGGAGAACACTTATGCCGAAAGAGACGGCCTAATGACTCCTTCGGTCAATTGCTGATCGATTATTTTTCTTAATTGGGCGACGATAACCTGCACAGCGGCTGCCGTACTGGAACCTCATCAATCAGCTGGATTTTATATTTTAATTTATTTTGTTATTCCAAAACTGTCCGTTAGAACCTCCTGGAAATTGTCCCAACACCTTCGACAGCGCCTCCGCTTGTTGCTTTCTCCAGGTGCCTAATCTTGAATAATGACTCTTCTCCCTTCACACTGCCGGCCGCGGTGGTCTAGCGGTTCAGGCGCTCAGTCCAGAACCGCGGGACTGCTACGGTCGCAGGTTCGAATCCTGCCTCGGGCATGGATGTGTGTGGTGTCCTTAGGTTAGTTAGGTTTAAGTAGTTCTAAGTTCTAGGGGACTGATAACCACAGATGTTAAGTCCCATAGTGCTCAGAGCCATTTGAACCATTTTTTTCCCTTCACACTATTTATTCGCCTAGTTGACCGACGCTTACATAACCTAAATATTTTCTAAGCTGAAATCTAAATGAAAATCTCTTCTCCCTGTTTTAAGGATGCACCTTATCTTCTGCAAAAAATCACACCCTAACAAGCCGGATATGGACAACTCTTTCACGGCAATAGATTTCATAGGCTAAATAAAACCCTAGATGCCAAGCCTAATTCTCAGTATACCACCTGCGGGCAACGTTTTACCACTTACAGGTCTGTTACACCTACAGAGTCTTTGCTCAATGCCTGCCATTCTTGTCTTCCCCGGTTGTGGAACTCGAACGCCTTCAGTGCCCCGCACGTATCCAGCCTATCGATACATTTCTCGTCACTGAATCTAACGGTTTCAATATTTGACCCCATGTTATCTGAATCTTTCAAGTTTTCTGACAAACACAATACAAAAGTATCTTCTGGGCGGATTCCTTCTAAAATGTGACTTACTACCGTCCATTCTAAACACAGCAATCTATTAAATGAACAACTTTCTGAGCAACTTAAAGAATTACGTTTCACCCACCAATAAGGATGCGTCTCGCCTCTAGAATTACAGTAATAACAGACTCAGGCGTCACGTCCAGAACCGGCGGGCATAGCTACTGGCATCAGGTGACGGAATAGTTCCACGTAGCTGTTACAACGGACCACTAAGCAGTGACATACATAACGCTTGTCAGCCATCATACAAGCTCTAGGATTTACATGCGTAGTTATTAAACTGCATGGAATACATGAAAGAAATATGAGCACAGGCCCAGGACAGATGAACGAACACAGTTTAACAAGAACCTGTTCAGAGTCCCACAAATGAACAAAATTTAACTACTTTGACTTTAGCAACTACCGTGTGATGAAGGAATCGACTCAAAACTTTCATTTGAATTTAGCAACGGCTCCAACCAGTGTCTTACACAATTGGGTAATTATTTAACCATTGTGACTATCAGAGTCACCAAACTTGGAAAAAAAAACCTCGTGTTGGCAGACTAGAAGAGTGGGATAAGGCTGGTAGGTTCGCCCAGAGGAATAACATTTTCGCTAGGAAATTTGTCAGAGCTCACGTTGAAAGAGGAAGTCACCGCAACAAGCGGACAAAACAATCCAGATACACAGGATGTTCATGATCCAGGCGAGAGTTCACCATTGCACTGCCGTATAACAACAGCCATGACTCCTCTCTAGGCATGCGGTTGAAGTTTCAGTCCGCTATCCCCAAGGACAACGAACCTGCTCTCCGCGGCGCGCTTAAAAACACCAAGGCAATACAGGCGTTCTCCGTCCCTTCGCCACTAAGGGCCGTATCAAGTGCGTAACTACCACTAGGAGTGCTCTATTTCTCACGCCGTCTCATCGAACGTCATCCACTATTATTTTTCTCTGCTGGTCGCTCACCAAGCGAACACTACTGAGAATCCGCTCCCTTCCGCCATACCCTCTGGTCGCAACCATAGAGGCGACTACTATCGGTACATGAGGGAAAGTGGATATTCGTGCAAAGTAAGCTGAACTGCCGCGCCACGGCTCAACCCTCTGAGGCGTGATCTAGGAAGTGTGCACACTTTTCTCGTCTAGTTGTATTGATGTTTCCGAAGTTTTCTGATCACCGACATTGTTTTTTTCATACAGTTACTCACTTGTCCTTCGTTTTTCTCTGCGTTTGCTACTACGCCTTTGTTTGCACGGTGCTGATCATTCTTTGATTTGCCACTTTGGATTACACTTGGTTGTTTCTCCACTGACCACTCGTTCCTTACGGCTTCTCGCCGTTTCTTGAAACCGACTCGTAACACACCTACATCTGCATTCTGCAATAATAAAGGATGAATGTGTCATTGGGCTCACTGAAACTGTTTTGTACCAGGATGAAGAGCTAATAAACAAAACACGAGAAGCTGCCGCTACACAGGCATAAACACTGACCTGTACATGGCACTCGCTATTCCAGACCACGTTCTGCTCAAATGGTTCCAATGGCTCTGAGCACTATGGGACTTAACAACAGCTGAGGTTATCAGTTCCCTAGACTTAGAACTACATAAACCTAACAAACCTAAGGACATCATACACGTCCGTGCCCGAGGCATGATTCGAACCTGCAGCAGCGCGGTTCCGGACTGGAGCGCCTAGAACCGCTCGGTCACAGCGGCCGGCCCACGTTCTGCTTCCACGCGACATCCATCAGCGCGTCGTATTCATCAGCCAATAGTATCGTCAGCCGCCAAAGAGAGTGCTGCGTAGCTATGGTGGGGATTGTTCCAGCAATAGGCGCAAAAGGCGACACGAGCAGCGGACACTGTTGTCATTTCAGTGACTGTAGCCAGCTGAGTACAGTTCCTGCAGTTACGGTTCAAATGGTTCAAATGGCTCTGAGCACTGTGGGACTCAACTGCTGTGGTCATCAGTCCCCTAGAACTTAGAACTAATTAAACCTAACTGACCTAAGGACATCACACACATCCATGCCCGAGGCAGGATTCGAACCTGCGACCGTAGCAGCAGCGCGGCTCCGGACTGGAGCGCCTAGAACCGCACGACCACCGCGGCCGGCTGCAGTTACGGCATGGAGCACAGTTTCCTGAGTTATGTTCAGAAGACTACATTCCGACTTAGCAGTAGCTATTTAAGAAGGTCTAGGCTACCCAAACGAGTCTTTGCGTAATTGTTTTCAGTCACAGTGACAATATCATACATTGCTAAAAAACAATTTATTTAGATTTCATTGTATTCTGTTTAGGACATGAAATGGCACGCATCGTACTGTTACCAAAAGTTAAGCATAAAGTTTTGTAGCTCTTTAATAACTATTATTGACTATTATTTATTTTCACTTTTTCCGTTCCAGTCCACCATGTAAAGCAAGTGTGGAATTAGATAATATTAGCTTGTAAACTGCCGTCCGTGTTAATGAACTGTAATAGAAACATGTTTTTGCTACTGTGGATGTATAGCAATAAATATAGATTTATGTAGCATCACTGTTATTATAAAACAGATTGCTGAATCGATTTACCATGGCCTTCTGTGATATCGTTAGGGGGAAGACTGTTTAAAGCAACAGTGCATGCCACGAGGTTCACTCTGATAACAGGACAGACGAATCTGAATGCCCTCTGGAAGAAAAAGGCTTAAGAGTCCAATAGGCGATGGCAGTACATGTGAAGTGTTGCAGCTGCCAAGATAGAGCCACCAAAAGTTCCTCACGTGAATGCTATTGACAACAATTGTTGCCGCAGCCAAAATACACTGCTGGCCACCGTAAATGCAACACCCTGAAGGAAGCATCCGAATCAAGTGAAATTTACACCATGAGTTTGCAGCGATGAGATATGCAACTGATTAGAATTTCAGCGCAGACGCACATCACGCGCGCCTGTGGCGCCACCTCATAGCGCCATTTAAGGCTTGGCGGTTTCGACGAGTGTACGTTCGGCACGTGTGTTTACCTTGTGGTTGTTTCACAAGACGATCAGTTATGCCTCGTAGACAACAGCGAACATCTTTTGATCAAGTATGCGAGTTCGACAGAGGAAGGATAGTGGCTTACCGAGATTGTGGATTATCATACAGAGAAATCGCTAATCGTGTTGGACGAAACTAAACAACTGTAATGCGGATATGTGACCGTTGGATGCAGGAGGGTACGACGGACCGACGTGGTCGATCGCATTCACCTCGGTGCACCACTGCACGTGCTGATAGGCAAAATGTGCGCATGGCAGTGACGGATCGCTCAGTGACATCCTGAACCATAGCACAGCACATTGCGTCTGTAACGCATCATCCAGTGTCTGGGCGTACCATTCGACGCCGTTTACAGCAGAGTGGTCTGTCCGCAAGACGTCCATTGCTTCGTCTACCATTGACGCAGAACCACAGACGTCTCCGTCGCCAATGGTGTGATGACAGATGGATGTGGACGGCAGAATGGAATGACGTTGTCTTTACTGACGAGGCACGCTTCAGTCTGCAGCACCACGATGGTCGGATTCGAGTGTGGAGACACCGTGGAGAGAGGATGCTGGACAGCTGCACTATGCACCGCCACACTGGTCTTGCACCGGGTATTATGGTATGTGGCAGTATTGGATATTACTCTCGCACGCCTCTAGCACGCATTGCCGGTACTTTAAATAGCCGGCGCTACATATTCGAGGTGCTGGAGCCAGTTGTCCTTCCTTACCTTCAGGGCTCGGCCACAGCCATATTTCAACAGGATAATGCGCGACCACACGTGGCACGCATTGTCCAAAGGTTCTTCGTCAATAACCAGATTGAATTGCTTCCCTGGCCGGCTCGCTCTCCGGATCTTTCGCCGATAGAAAACATGTGGTCCATGGTTGATCAACGAGTGACCCAGATTACATCCCCAGCTGCCACACCAGATGATCTTTGGCAAAAGTGTGGTAGCTGCTTGGGCTGCTGTACCCCAGGAACACATCCAACGTCTCTTTGACTCAATGCCGAGACGTGTGGCAGCGGTGATCTCCAACAATGGCGCCTACTCTGACTACTGATTCTGGCAGGAACCACATGTCACAGACGTCTGTAAACGTAATCATTTGATATTTGGTCAACATGTTATCTACAAAATAAATTTTGTTGTGCTACCTCTTGTCTTTCTTGGTGTTGCATTTACGGTGGCCAGCAGTGTAAATACGGCCGTACTGTCGCGGCACGTCCGTCTGGTATTCGGGCTTCTTTTCTATGTATTTGCCGCCAGTACGTTAGTGCATCGTCTTTGTTTCTCACTCTTTGTGATGTTTGCTTGTCGTCCACTTTTCCGGTACGTGTAGTCAGCATGAACACCTAGCACACTTGTTGTTTATTCTGTTCAGCGACATCCGACTGTGATGTTGAGTTTTATCTTCACACGCTATTTGAAATTATGCCGCGTCCTGCCTAAAGCATTCACCATGGGAACAGTTAAAAACCTCGAGGAGATCATTGTGGCGTTAGCTGAGTATCCGTGCATATGTACAAGCGGTAGTCATGCGTTTTAATTACCACCTCGAAAAAATAAAGCTGCGTATTTACTGTTTTGTTGGTTCGAATGTACATGTCTGGAGTCCTGGTACACTCTGAAATCTCAGGGCCACAGTAGTGGAGGGCACCAGAAGAGGAGCAAAAGCAAAATAGTACAGACCATTGATAAAATGGAGTATTTCTACATTTGGAGAGTAACCGCGCTGTAGCACACCATGTTGAGGTGATGGAAGTGTGTGGCAGCAGTGGACTATCATATGACACACTGCTTAGGTGGCGCGAACGCATCCAGTGTAGACAAACAAGTCTGAAGTGGCAGACCATCGCTCTGTGAAGAGTAGTAGGGTGTTCGAAGACTGGGTTATCAGTCATGCACGTACCTATAAATTACAGACATTTTGAACATGATAGATGTCGCCAACCGCTGGGTTCCGCTACTGCTTGGATCCAATAAAAAAATAAAAAATAAAAACACGACGAACCAAGGCACAGAGGAATTCTAGCAGTGTGTTGGAGCAACCCATCTTCAGCCGCTTGATGACATGGACGAGCGCTTCGTGTACCACAATGCCACCGAAAGAAAGGAGCAATGTAAGCAGTGGAAATCATCCTCGGGGAGGGTGGCGGAGAGTGCTTTTTGGGTGTGGCATTGTCTGGTGCTAAACGTTTATGCTCGTAAAGGGAAAATAGTCGCGGGAGAATATTTACCGACATCTCCTGCCGAGTCTGTGGAAGGCTGTAAAGACGAAATGTCGTGAAAGCTATTCGAGAGTGTGTTTTTGCTGCGCGAGCACGCCCTAGGTCATTCTGCACAGGACACGGTAACACATGCTGCGTCTCCAGGTATTTCGCCGCCCCGTGAGAAAATCTGAAGCGACGCCCCCTACTGTATTTCTCATATTCGCGGTAAACTCATGAAATGGTCGCACAGGAAAATCCCCACTTCATCGTTACCTCCGAGATGCTGTGTCCCATCGCTCATGCGCCGACTATAACACCACGTTCAAGCTCACTTAAATCTTGATAATCTGCAATTGTAGCAGCAGTAACCGATCTAATAACTGCGCCAGACACTTGTCGTCTTATATGGGCGTTGCTGACCGCAGTGCCGTCTTCTGCCTGTTTACGTATCTCTGCATTTGAATACGTATGCCTATACCAGTTTCCTTGAGGCTTCAGTGTGTAATATGCAGTGTATGTATATGGAACCTTTAGAGATTTTTTGTAGCGAAGTTTCTCTCCTATTAAATTTATATAACAAGTGTATTACATGTATTTAAAAATATGTAAATAAAAACACGCGTACAAGTATCATTATGACCAGAAACAGTAAACTTTCATCCATATAAATTTTTCTTTAATAACGCTGCATTATGATAATTGGCAACACATAAGCATTTGTCTTCTCTCCTGAGTGAAGAAACACATCATGGAGTACACCTAATTATATGTGTATGACATGTAGCAAGTTTAACAGGAACTAATGTTGTGAAGTGATGGTAATACGCTGCCACCTCATGGATGAAGTTGCAGCTAATTATGCTATAGATGTTCATAAACTTAGGTAGAGGTTGGGGAACTGCACTATCGTTAACAGGCACGAAGTCGGTGTATTGCACAAACTGTCCAAGTTGTGGTTTAGGGCGATGTGTTGGCCATGTTTAATCGGATGAGGTTATACCGGTCGTTTTTCAGCTGATCGAAGAATAATGAACTTGTTCATACTTGACAATGTCTGTCGTTGCAGATGCGGCAGGTGCTTTTCATTCATACACCAGAGTGGACGCAGGAAAAACAGTGTTCGATGGAAGTTTCGTTATAAGGCGATCAATGTTGTTGTAGATCACAGCAACCAGTGTTGCCAACTCTAAAAAACCCGAGTCGCTAGATTCAATATCAAAAGTCGCTAGAAAGTCGCTAAAACTGATTTTACTAGGGGTGTACTGAAAATTTCGTGCTGTGAATGGTGCAATAAGCCAGTGGGGGGGGGGGGGGGGGGGGGAATAAAATATTAATAAAAGCTCTCATACGTAATTGCTATATTGTCTTAATTAAATGACGTATCGCTTGCAACAGCATATATATAAAATATGCTAACGTTTAATTAAACTTATCATAATTGATGCAACACATAAATTGTTGTTTCAATCACCGTAGTCACATATACTAGAAATATACAACTATATTTGTAACAAAAGAAAGCAAGAAAACAAATTAAGTTACAAAATATATACATACCGGTATGTGAGCTATTCATCGTCGTCACTCAGAAGATCGAATAACTCTTCTGTTTCATGCTCTGACAGAACTGTAGTTGATGTAGAGGGTTGTACGTCGCTCAAAAGATGACGTTGCAGTTCGACTGGTTTTGTCGCAAAAGGGTAACTTTTGTTCGTTCCAACAAGCTCCAATACGTCTGACGGTATGTCAAAAGATGCACAATCTTTATTTTGTTTCTTCAGCTGGTCTCTCAATATGATCAAAGCATTAATTGCCTTTAACGATAATCTGTTACGTTGTTTAGTTTTTATAATGTTCATAGAACTGAGTATTCTTTCCATTTCTGCACTTTAAGGCGGTAGGCATAGAACAGTCATTGCTGGCTGTGAAATCAAAGAAAAAGGATTCTCCCCTGCGGTATTTTCATACAGCAAAACCTCACTCCAAAATAAAACAGTGCTAGTAGTGTTATTCCACCTAATGAAGTTGATATTATGCCATTTTTGCAACATACAGTCTACGAAATCGCTACTAAAACCCAGTTCCTTGGCTACATCCGCTACAGCATTATTTTTATTCACTTTTCTTGTTTCTTTAACATTCAACATTGACTTTTTTTTCAGGATCGTAACTTTACTTGGCAGTCTTTGTTGAATTTCTTTTATGAGTTTCAGGCTAAACTGAATGCATCTCTTCTTCAAATAAACTTTATTTTGTTCAGACAAACTTGACTCAGACAATTTCTATAGTCAAAATCTTAGTTTTGTTAATGAAAATACTGGCCGAAAATAGTTTTGAGTCGTCAGTACTCCAAAAGTCGCCAGATAAGTCGCTAAATAATTTTTGTCGCTAAAAATTTTTTTTTGTCGCTAAGACGAAGGCAAAAGTCGCCATTTCTAGCGACAAAGTCGCTAAATTGGCAACGCTGACAGCAACACACAAAGATAAATCGCCAGTCTTTATTGTTGAGGACAGCACTGTGGTTCGTTATGTATGTACGATCGATAAACACCAATTACATGCATTGCAATTGTATCTGATTCATTATTAATGCGAGACAATATACACAAATCTGTAAAACACACAACCAACATGAGTTCACAGCGAATTAACACACTGACTGATCCAAAGTTCTTGGAAAGCCAGAGAGAGAACACACTTCACCGATGATATCCACCACAGCTACATTTATACAAGAAGTGCAGCTAAACCAATACATGAAATTCTGATCTATTACAAAATAAATGCCGGATGTATATAGAGTCATCAGCTCTGCAAAACTTCAAGATACATTGTGGTGGCTATTAGTACAAAGGAGGAAGCAGTATTATTCAGAGTAGCAAAAGTGTACGATGCAAAGTACAGATGTAGTAGCATTTTTGGTAGAGGCTTGAACATAGCTCACCACACAAATTTATTTTTGTGTGTGCTTTTGTGAAATTTGAACTTCATACAGTAAGTCATGTTTGAATTATGGCAGTCATATGCTATTCTATTTTTCAAGTGACGTCATAATATTCTTAAAGCAAACACTTGTAACATGTTGTTTGTGTAGGTAGGAAATGATCTTTTTTTGTCTTTGAGAGTGTGTGTTAAGTTGATTACGTTTTGCAACGATAAAATGTGATACAAAAAGTAATATAAATATTTGTCAGTTACTTAAATGAAGCTAATACATAAATTAAGAAAAAGCTATATCCTCTTATAAATGTTATGTGTTACTGATTCTGATCCTAAAAGACTGCACTGCACGGTAATATAAAAATTTTGCTGTTCTTGTTAGAAGCACTGTGGTGGATTGTACATTATACAAATTTTCAATTACTGTACGTGTGACGATGTAATACTCTGCTTATTCAAAATTAGGCTCAAGGGGTAGTTCAGATAGGAAGTGTAATTTCTTGTCAGATGTTGAGAAGCAATCTAAGTAATTTCAGCTTTGGTGTGAAACAAATATTCATATCTACATCTACATCTACATCTACATTTATACTCCGCAAGCCACCCAACGGCGTGTGGCGGAGGGCACTTTACGTGCCACTGTCATTACCTCCCTTTTCTGTTCCAGTCGCTGTCTGAAATCCTCCGTGCGCGCTCGAATCTCTCTAATTTTACATTCGTGATCTCCTCGGGAGGTATAAGTAAGGGGAAGCAATGTATTCGATACCTCATCCAGAAACGCACCCTCTCGAAACCTGGACAGTAAGCTACACCGCGATGCAGAGCGCCTCTCTTGCAACGTCTGCCACTTGAGTTTGCTAAACATCTCCATAACGCTATCACGATTACCAAATAACCCTGTGACGAAAGGCGCCGCTCTTCTTTGGATCTTCTCTATCTCCTCCGTCAACCCGATCTAGTACGGATCCCACTCTGACGAGCAATACTCAAGTATAGGTCGAACGAGTGTTTTGTAAGCCACCTCCTTTGTTGATGGACTACATTTTCTAAGGACTCTCCCAATGAATGTCAACCTGGCACCCGCCTTACCAACAATTAATTGAATATGATCTTTCGACTTCAAATCGTTCCGCACGCATACTCCCAGATATTTTACAGAAGTAACTGCTGCCAGTGTTTGTTCCGCTATCATATAACCATACAATAAAGGATCCTTCTTTCTATGTATTCACAATACATTACATTTGTCTGTGTTAAGGGTCAGTTGCCACTCCCTGCACCAAGTGCCTATCCGCTGCAGATCTTCCTGCATTTCGCTACAATTTTCTAATGTTGCAACTTCTCTGTATACTACAGCATCATCCGCGAAAAGCCGCGTGAAACTTTCGACACTATCTACTAGGTCATTTATATATATTGTGAAAAGCAATGGTCCCATAATACTCCCCTGTGGCACGCCAGAGGTTACTTTAACGATCGTAGACGTCTCTTCATTGATAACAACATGCTGTGCTCTGTTTGCTAAAAACTCTTCAATCCAGCGACACAGCTGGTCTGACATTCCGTAGGCTCTTACTTTGTTTATCAGGCGACAGTGTGGAACTGTATCGAACGCCTTCCGGAAGTCAAGGAAAATGGCATCTACCTGGGAGCCTGTATCTAATATTTTCTGGGTCTCACGAACAAATAAAGCGAGTTGGGTCTCACACGATCGCTGTTTCCGGAATCCATGTTGATTCCTACAGAGTAGATTCTGCGTTTCCAAAAACGACATGATACGCGAGCAAAAAACATGTTCTAAATTTTTACAACAGATCGACGTCAGAGATATAGGTCTATAGTTTTGCGCATCTGCTCGACGGCCCTTCTTGAAGACTGGGACTACCTGTGCTCTTTTCCAATCATTTGGAACCTTCCGTTCCTCTAGAGACTTTGACATCGTTTAGCTTCTGTTTGTCTGAGGGGTTTTGGCTGCGTTTAAACTTGGAGTGAAGCTCTCTTTGCTTTCGCAGTAGTTTCCTAACTTTGTTGTTGAACCACGGTGGGTTTTTCCCGTCCCTCACAGTTTTACTCGGCACGTACCTGTCTAAAACGCATTTTACGCTTGCCTTAAACTTTTTCCATAAACACTCAACATTGTCAGTGTCGGAACAGAAATTTTCGTTTTGATGTGTTAGGTAGTCTGAAATCTGCCTTCTATTACTCTCGCTAAACATGTAACCTCCCCACAAAAATAAAAAAAAATAAACAATACGAATAAGATTCTAATTTAGTGTAACCTCAAAACAAAATTCTTTCACAGTGTAACCTCCCCACAAAATTCATTCCCATTTATAACTTCCCTACAGAAATTCATTCACATTTAACCTCCACACAAAATTCTTTCTGATTTAATCTAAGCTCAAAATTCATTCACATTTAGCGTAACCTCAGAACAGAAAAATTCCTAAACCTCTCAACAGTAAAAATTATAATTATGTCGTTCACATTCAGTGTAACGTCCCAATAAAAAATAAATTCAGTAACCTAGTAATAAAACAAAGTAACTAACCTCTCAATTAAATTGTCGCTCACTTATGACTTTTCAATAATTCACTGTGAATTTAACCTGGTAAATTTTGGACGACAGCAGTGCTGCGTCATGGCCCTGAAAGATCATTCTGAATAAAAAAAGGAAAAATGCTTACCTCAATAAAGTCGCCGGATATATCTGCTCTTACAATAAATTTTTCCGGCACAGCTCTGTGCAATGCTGGCCGACCTATCTGTCATTTATGAAAGAAAGCAACTGATTTTTCTATTGCAATAATCGGGATGATCATGGATAGGAGAAATTAGTAAATCCTTTAAATTGAAATGAATAGTCGTTAAAAGTTACTTTTTATAAGGAAAATTATTATTACAAGAGTTTTAAAACATTTACATGCGACTTGAGATAACATTACTACATATGCGCGAGGCTGCTTTTTACCTCGTACAATAATACTCAGGCTCCAGCATCGCTGCACCGCGACCGGCCAGCCAACACGATACACCAGACCAGACCAGAGCAGACTCCAGACTAGCAACAACTTACTGCTACAGCTACACAGTTCCTACTGCAGTCAACACTGCTCTCTGGTCAGAGACCTTGCATATCGCAGGCAGCGCATGAGCAGTACATCGAAATTACATCTGCTCGGACCTCTTACAAACAGATAAACCTTCCTCCCTTTTTTTATATTCCTATTAATTTCCACATTAAGGGATGCTGCAACGGCCTTATTATGATCACTGATTCCCTGTTATGCACTTACAGAGTCGAAAAATTCGGATCTGTTTGTTATCAGCAGGTCCAAGATGTTATCTCCACGAGTCGGTTCTCTGTTTAATTGCTCGAGGTAATTTTCGGATAGTGCACTCAGTATAATGTCACTCGATGTCACCCGTCCTAAACATCTGAGTGTCCCAGTCCATATCTGGTAAATTGAAATCTCCACCTAAGACTATAACATGCTGAGAAAATTTATGTGAAATGTATTCCAAATTTTCTCTCAGTCGTTCTGCCACTAATGCTGCTGAGTCGGGAGGTCGGTAAAAGGAGCCAATTATTAACCTAGCTCGGTTGTTGAGTGTAACCTCCGCCCATAATAATTCACAGGAACTATCCACTTCTACTTCACTATAGGATAAACTACTACTAACAGCGACAAACACGCCACCACCGGTTGCATGCAACCTATCCTTTGTAAACACCGTCTGTGCCTTTATAAAAATTTCGGCAGAATTTACCTCTGGCTTCAGCCAGCTTTCTGTACCTATAACGATTTCAGCCGCGGTGCTTTCCATCAGTGCTTGAAGTTCCGGTACTTTACCAATGCAGCTTCGACAGTTTACAATTACAATACCGATTGCTGCTTGGTCCCCACATGTCCTGACTTCGCCCCGCACCATTTGAGGCTGTTTCCGTTTCTGTACTTGCCTGAGGCCATCTAACCTAAAAAACCGCCCAGTCCACGCCACACAACCCCTGCTACCCATGTAGGCGCTTGCTGCGTGTAGTGGACTCCTGACCTATCCAGCGGAACCCGGAACCCCACTACCCTATGGCGCAAGTCGAGGAATCTGCAGCCCACATGGTTGCAGAACCGTCTCAGCCTCTGATTCAGACCCTCCACTCGGCTCTGTACCAAAGGTCCGCAGTCAGTCCTGATGACGATGCAGCAGATGGTGAGCTCTGCTTTCATCCCGCTAGCGAGACTGGCAGTCTTCACCAAATCAGATAGCCGCCGGAAGCCAGAGAGGATTTCCTCCGATCCATAGCGACACACGTCGTTGGTATAATAGACAAGTCAGCGTCTTAGCAACTTTTTGGAGCGTATAGTGTGTTTAATTTAAGAACAAACTTGTCGGGAGTATCTTCATTGAGTCGGGTTGTTATCTATCAGCAGTGTCCTATCCTCTAACCACAAATTTAGAGAAAACCACAAGAGAAAGAAATAGTCAAAACAAGACAAATCTAATTAAATTTGCAGTTCATTTTCAATCGAGTGACTGTTGTGTTCAAAAGCAGCTGTAACTGTAGTGGTTCAGATAGTATTGCACTACTACGGCAGACAATTAATTTAAACTAAAAGTGATTTAAAAAAGATTCATTATATGAAAAAAGCATGCAGGCTTCCTTACAGCCAAAGTAATCTTAGAAATTTATGTTGTACTTTGTAAATGATATTTTGTGCATACGTCTGCTTAACGTTTGTACTGAAAACAGTTGTTGCCGTGAATGCAAGTTATTTTTGCATTAATCTGAGACACAGTTATTTACAAAGTAATAAGTAAAAAATGAGAATCAGTTTGTGACAAGTTTAGGCATTTTTTTTCAAGAGATAGCGTTATCGTGAGTTACATAACACAGTACAGTTTCCATAAAGTGCTGCTAGTCAGTGCTTATTATTGGCAATCGTTAAGGTAGCGAACATCATTACATTCCAAATTAACGTCTTTTGTGTTTACGTCACACGTGTAGGTCGTGTGCGTTTTGCTATTTTGTCTTTCTCACACGATATTTGCGTGATTTCAAAGTCATTACAATCACTTATCAAATTTAAATATTTGTTATTTTGGAATTGGCAACCAAATTGTTCTGAAATCTAAATTCATTTAAAACATATTCCGGCATTCAAAATTTCCGCTAACTACATTGACACTTCAAATTATTGCTACTTTTTACATTTCGATCCTTGTTTTATGTACAAACACTCGTGCGATAGCGATTAGATTGCAGTTAGCTACTTTCTGTCGGTAAGCAGTGATATTCGGAGACTCTGTTTTAATTTCAGTTGTACTCCAGATTTATCAGAGCGACAGTGTACGGTGTATTGTGTTGTTGTTATACGCTCTTCGTTATGCAGTTGTTTTGTTACTGGAAAGCTTTGGAAGAGTCGTGATAAAGGTTTTATGTAAAGCGGAAGTAAGAATGCCGTTGTGACGATGTTTTCAACTGTGTATTTCAATAAAATCTGTAAGTGATCAATTACTAGTTTTCTAATTCTCTAAACAACCCGTGGACGTCAATAATTAATCCGAAAACAGCATTTACCACAAACTGATTAAAGAAAGGGTTTTATTTTGTACATTTTGCTCTTTTCAGCGTATTCATAAATGTACAAAATTTTAGTTGTTTCACTGGGGCAGTGCTTCTGAGTTCGCCCCAATAGCTGAACGGTCAGCGAGTTGGAAAACGACGTACGGGGGCCCGGGTTAGATTCCCGGCTGGGGTGGGAGATTTTCTCCCCTCAGGGACTGAGAGTTGTGCTGTCATCATCATTTCATCCCCACTGTCGACGCGCAAGTCGCCCAATATGGCATCGCACTCAATAAGACTTGCACTTGGCAGCCGAACTTCCCGCCTGGGAACTCCCAGCCACTAACGTCATACGACCATTTCCATTTCCAGTGCTTGCGAGTCAACTATTTAACTTACTTTATTTAAACTGCTATTGTGTAATGATCTATTTTTCAAACAGCCACTATGAATATCATTCAAGTTACGTAGGTCAAAATATTCTAGGTAATAAGCAATGAACGCTCCAGGTGTATAACAGTAGGGCAGTTCGATGACCGTTGTACGAAGTGGATTAACCAATATTGTTTGACAGCAATAAAATCCTGAAATTTTCCGACACATTACTGCGAGCAGGGAATTATAAGGCCTTATTTTGAGTAACTAGGCTTCTGGCGTGGAGTAGCCCAGAAAACATCACAGCAATGCTGATAGTGGCGCAGTTCCCACCACATCACTTTCAATACTGTCATCGATAAGGATAGATCCCTAGTTGGTCTTGGCTAAATGGCTATATTTCAGAGTCCTTAGGTGAAACCTTACACTTCGCCCTTTTCTCTGAGAGCACTGTAGTTCCTTCATGATCACTTTAGTCTCAAACGACTTCAGTATTCCTCCGTGAATGAGTGATTAGCACGCCTGAACTCCAAGTGCAGCCCCAGTTTCGATTCCCAGTACTGCCGGGTACTGTTCGCTAGAGGATGGACTGGACTAGTTGGCACTCAGAATTCGTGTGGCCAACTGAGGAGCAGCTAGAGAGGAGGAATAGCGGATTCGTAGTTAGAAGAAATCGTCGACATCTTTGCTGACCACTTACTGTGCCATACCACAGCCACGTGATACCATTGGCAGAAGGTCAGTGTGATTGTTAGACCACTATATATGTATCAGGAGATCTAGAGTAATGCTTACGAGTCGTGAAACTAAACATTGTCCCGAACACTGTCGAGTCGAAGGGGAGAAAAACATACAAATCACTGCCGAGAATGACATTGGCAACTCATTTTACTACAATATTGTAAGTAACGTAAGACTCTGGCAGAGCATTGTTTAAAAAAGTTTTTTTTTGCACAAGGATCACAATGTGATCTTGATATACCGCGGTGATTCTCATTAACGTCAGTAGTACTACAAACTTTATCAAAAAAGCTACCACAAACTTAATGTTGTTTACTATCGGTAATATTGTTTATTGTGTTACATTTAGTTGCCAGCCGCGGTAGTCGAGCGGTTCTAGGCGCTTCAGGCTGGAACGGCGACTGCCATGCCCTCGGGCATGGATGTGTGTGATATCTTTAGGTTAGTTAGGTTTAAGTACTTCTAAGTTCTAGGGGACTGATGACCTCAGATGTTAAGTCCCATAGTGCTCAGAGCAATTTGAACCATTTGAATACACTTTTGTTGGTAGGTTTTATAATAGTACAAAAATCCACTAAAATTCAGCTCACATTACAAAATCGCCGAGTTACAAATTTACGCGTAACTGATATTTCTAAATTTGAAGTGAGCAATTTGCTGTCGGGGATCATACAGCTTTTGAGCTAGCCTGACATAAATCGTGACTTGATCTATTTGGTTTACACTTCTGTGCAATCGTTTAGCTTCAAATAGTTAGTGTTATTTACTATACTAATGTACTTATGGGTATATAATATCATTAATTCAATCAGCATTTGCATTTATATGTCTGTAGGCACTTAAACTTAGTGCGATCAAATAATAATTCCGAAATTAATGTTCTACATTTTCAAGGGTCTAGTATCGAGTTGGACAGCAAATTGATTTAATTTTTCATGATATACCTGAAAATTCATGTGTTTTTACTTAGATAATTAAACAGTAAGATTTCAAACTAAATGAGTTTCATTCATCTCTTACATAAATCACAAAGTCCATTATCGAAACTAGACTGAGCATTCTCATTTTGTTAGGTTATTTATTTTTGTTGTATGTTGTGTTCTACATACATGAGGTCGTTCTCAGATTCGAAATGTGGAACAAAAAGTATGTCTAGTCTAATCTAATTTATAAGACGCATAGGTAAGGACGGTAACAAACTGTACTAGTGTGAATGGGAAACAATCTTTTTTGTGTAAGATTCCTGCGTTAAATGCACAAATTTGGCATAAACAGGCCTCGTTATGAGTGCGTCACCAGACGCCGGTTTTTTCTGTTATGCAGTATCGAGCGGCAGCCACATTGGAGTAGACGCCAGGGTAGCCACGATACGCGCATCCTCTAGCCCAGGAGACGATGCCGTACTGGATGGACCCCACCACCAGCGGTCCGCCGCTGTCGCCCTGGCCAACACCGACTCAAAGGAAGGCCTCGGCGCTTGTTGGTGACGTCACGTCAGCTAGGCACAGCGAACGCCAGGTCTGTTGCAGGCATACTCATTATGGTGGTGTCTCCCTCCCTGACACAGGAAAATGTGAAGCTATTGGCGGTAGTTGACCAACACACATTGTTCTGAGAGATTTCTGCAATCAATTAATTGTGCAATTCATTACACTGGTTAACAAATAGTGTACTCCTGAACTTAAATTTCCACCTGTTTTAAGGACTGTGATACAAAAACAACTTCATGGTCCAGCAGCTACAGAATTCGCGCTTCTTTACCTTATTTGTAAATCTGAGGAAGTTACGTTTGTACTGGGTTGCTTTTACAAAAAACTGTGAACATATTGGTACTCTTCTTTAGGTATCTTGGTTGACTATGGGGTGAGGAGCACTGAATGTTAGTGAAATATCTTGCGATTGTACACGTTGGGGGAGGGGGTGGGGGACAAAAGAAGAGGCAAAAGAGAGATACTTGTTTTATCAAATAAATTTTTTTTTCTTATAAAGTTTCTCCTTTCAGTTGCAAGAGGGGAATATTTATTTTTTCTAACGTGCATGTTTAAAAAAGTATAAGTTCAGCAGTATTTTCGATGTATGAGGCTATTTTGTTTCCTGTTTATAATTCCATTCGTTGAAAACGACTGTAATCTAACGAATGGCAACAACTGGACGTTTACACATGTAAATTCGTTCACATTTCCAGTGACGATGTCAAACGAAAATAAATAAATAAATAAATAAATAAAAGAAACGAGTTCATTGTAAGGGGGTTGGGGTAAGTTTCGATAAAAAAATGGATCAAGTAAATACTTGAATGTAAAATTTCCGAAGCTTGCAATGGGGCAAAGCGTCTTCTCATATCGATCTACGTTTGTTTCGACAGGATTCAGTAATACAGAACTATGATCTTCATTTGTAACTATACGATAGTAAGAAAATCTTTCATCTAAATTAAAACTGCAGAATCCAAAACAATACCAAACATTTTGTCCAAAAAGAAGAGATTTATAGTGATAAGCACGCCCAGGCGTTTCTGCCTGTAACAGACCTGGCGTTCGCCGTGCCTAGCTGACGTGACGTCACCAACAAGCGCCGAGGCCTTCCTTTGAGTCGGTGTCGCCCTGGTGCGAGTCCTTGCCACCCTCCTCTTCACCGGCACAGGTCATGCGCTCCGTGATGTCGCCGCCGTAGGCCTCGTTACACACACTCCGCTCAACGATGGACGTGGTGACCGCTTGCAGCTGCTGAGGGGAGCTGCCCCCAGAGGAAAGGTCGCCCCAGCCAGTGATGGTCACTGCTGTGCCACCAGCGAGCTCCTAGCTGCCGAGGCTGATCGCCTACAGAAAACGGTCATTGTATTCGCAGCGCAAAGCAGACAGCTAATGAAAATTGTAAACTAACTGAATCACAATATAATTTTCCCTTTTAGATTGGAATTGTTGGTTACGAATCAACGTTCTTATCATCAAAGTCTAGTATTTTGTGATGCAGCAACTTCTTGTGTAGCTACGTCCCCTCCTGTTTTGCTCTGTAGAGATTTCCGTGACACTGGTGGGGAAAGCCTGCTGCCTGAGTGCAGGACGTCTGGGTTGGCCCTTGTATGCAATAGCCAACATGCTATATGCTTGTTTGAAATATGTGGTGCTAAGTTTCTATGGGACCAAACTGCTGAGGCCATCGGTCCTTATTTAATCTTTCTTGCTTACTCTTAGAACAACACACACCCACACCCGAGGGAAGACTCGAACATCCGACGTGGGGGAGCCGCGTGAACCATGGCATGGCGCCTCAGACAGCGCGACGACCCCGCGCGGCTTAAAATATCTCAGTTACACAAATTTTCATATGTTAAAACCATGTCAGGAGGAGTGTGAACCCTTTAACGGAAACATTCACATTTATTAAATCACCATTATCATTTCAGCAAAAAATCGGTACCGTATTACAAAATCAATTCTGTTTAACATGTTGCTGATTTTTGATGTGGTCTTCAGTTCGAAGGCTAGGATGATGCAATTGTTATGCACCTATTTTTATCAACACTGACATGTACAATAATCATCGCCCATTAAATCGATACACCCATCTAATCTAAATTAATTCCCAGCAAGAATTAAGAGAAGTTATATCAGTGACTGCCATTTCTAACTACCAAAATTCAACATAAATTTCTTATTCTGAGGATTGTTTAAATGAGTAATTGCAAATCCTACTGGATATATTTTAAGCAGAGGCTAGCAGAACAGGGGAGACAAAGCCAGCTTCGGACTCTTATGGAGCCGCAGTCCTTTCAAAAGACGAACGCAGCCGTGACAAGGGGAACAGAAACCAGGTAGAGGCTCTAGGCCCAGTACACTGAGCATGGCCGCCATCTGTGTTTGCATCCTAAACGACAGAAAGCTATTATGTAAGGAAAGGCAGCTATAACATAGGGTGTACATCAGCACCTGGGAGGCACGTTGTGAGCTAACACCACCAGAGAATGCTGTCTCGTAATGCACTGAGGTCTGCAGGGAGCCTGTATTCTGGGAACCGTGGGGCACAGGTAGTTCAAAGATAAGATCTGTAAGATGGAGTGAAACGATACAATTTGTGTCTTTTGTGCTTGAGAGTATGGCACCCACGCCCATCAGGCTGATGGCAAGCTGACTAATCTGTTGTTGACTGTGCTAAGAAACAGCAAGAGCAGCTAACTTCGCGTAATACACACATCAAAAAAAGGTATGCATCACCCCGGTTCCCAGAACTCCTGAAGACAGACGTTGACTGAAGATACTGTATCACTGACACAGTCCCTTTGACTGTTCAGAGATGTCACTAAACCCGCCCAAAGATGTAAACAACCACGCATGAGCAGCGCCTATTAGACGGAGGGGGTCCGACAGCAGATCAGTTCCAGTCATTCCACCAGGAAGGACGTACACGGCTCGTGTTGTGTGTAGGTCAACGATGGCTAGAAGGTCGATACCGCTGTTCGATCGCATCCACATTGTTACTTTGTGCCAGGAAGGGCTATCAACAACGGAAATGTCCAGGCGTCTCGGAGTGAACCAAAGTGATGTTGTTCGGACGTGGAGGAGATACAGAGAGGCGGGAATTGTCGATGACATGCTTCGCTCAGGCCACCCAAGAGCTACTACTACAGTGTATGACCTCTACCTACAGATTTTGGCTCGGAGGAACCCTGACAGCAACGCCACCATGTCGAATAATGATTTTCGTGCAGCCACAGGACGTTGTGTTACGACTCAAACTGTGTACAATAGGCTGCATGATGCGCAACTTCACTCCCGACGTCCATGGCGAGGTCCACCGCTAGAACAACGACAACATGCAGTGCGGTACACATGGGCTCAACAACATGCCGAATGGACCGCTCAGGATTGGCATCACTTTCTCTTCACCGATGAGTGTCGGATATGCCTTCAACCAGGCAATCGTCGGAGTCGTGTATGGAGGTAACCTGGTCATGCTGAACGCCTTAGACACACTGTCCAGCGAGTGCAGCAAAGTGGAGGTTCTCTGCTGTTTTGGGGTGGCATATGTGAGGCCGACGTAGCCGCTGGTGGTCATGGAACGCACCCTAATGGCTGTACGATACGTGAATGCCATCTTCCAACCGATAGTGCAACCATATCGGCAGCGTATTCGCGAAGCATTCGTCTTCATAGAGGACAGTTCGCACCCCCATCATGCACATCTTGTGAATGACTTCCTTCATTCGACTAGAGTGGCCAGCATGTTCTCCAGACATGAACCCTATTTCTAAAGGTCTCGCTGTATGGTGGTACAACATGCAATGCGTGGTTTTCATGAGCAATAAAAAGGACAGAAATGATGTTTATGTTGATATCTATTCCAATTTTCTGTACAGGAACTCTCGGAACCGAGGTAATGCTAAACTTTTTTATGTGTTTATAAATTAATTCCGAGTGGGATAATGTGAATAAATTACAATATGAATAAATTCATGTACAGAACAGAACGTAATTGTACGTATGTCAGGGAAACATTATTGGGTGATATGGGAAATAGGGCAGGTAATGGGAGCCAGAAGATGTCTGTTTCTGAGCTTCAGCACTCGGAATACCCATTATAGGCTAATTACATTAAAAAAAAGAGTATGGAAGGGAAACTGCTGCCTTATTAAAACAGATCTAACTGGCCAGCACTCGACAAAAACCACTGTCTTTGAATCCTGTTAGTCAAGGGAAGGCAGGATTCGGTTACGATTGTGGATGGGGCCGTAATCAGTTACTACTGGTTGCCCTTTACGGTTACACACAACTCATTATAAACCAGTAATTCCAGACTGAACAATAAATAAGGTACCACACGTTATTAATGAAGGAACAAACAACTGTGTAAATAATAGCGTTTTCAGTGAGTTAAAATTTATCAAATCACCATTAAGTACAGATACAGCAGATAATGTTTTAAAAGTAACCCACTGTGATCTGGGCAGAAGGCCTTACGAGCCAGGAATGGCAATAAATTAAGAATTGTTTAAAATTCGCTGCAGCTTAAAAATTAGAGGTATTGAAATATTAAAGGCAAGTCGCCACAAACAGAGCAGAAGGCTTCAGACCCCAGGAATGGCAGTAAATAAGGTTTTAAAGGCTTACTGCGTAAATACAAATACAAATACCAATACAAATACACATACCAAGAATTTTAAGGCAAGTGACCACAATCACGGCTGAAGGCCTTAAACGCCCAGAATGGCAATAAATTAAGAATTATTTAAGAACTCGCTGCAATTTACAACTTATAGTTACTGAAATATTAACGGTAAGTCGTCACAAACACAGCAGAAGGCATCAGACGCCAGGAATGGCAGTAAATAAGGTTTTAAGGCTTACTGCTAAGATACAAATACCAAATTAGAATTTTAAGGCAAATGACCACAATCACAGCTGAAGGCCCTACACGCCAGGAACGGCAATAATATAAAAAAATTGGAAACCTGCTGTAAAACAGCAAATACAATAGCAAAGGTTAATTAAAAAAAATAAGCAACTGATCACCAAACAGGTGAAATAAGATGATGGTAAGCTTTGTAACACAACCCTTAACATCCACTGAACACTACAGTGCTAGGTTTATTCCAGAACGCGACCAGAACTATTAACTAGACGTATATAAACTTTAATCTAGGCATTACAAGGTACTGTAATAAATAATACAACAATAAAACACAAGGACCAGTACATAAGTCCCTTAAAGGGTACTGAGGCAGATTATAACCGCAGAAGGCGTGGACTGAAGGAGCGTTACACTGAACTACTGGCCATCGGACCTCCTTTTAGAACACAAATGTCTTACAAGAACCAAGGGGCCACAGACGGTGCTCCAGGAATCGACCTCTGAGAAGGTCCGGCAACAAAACACTTTCACGAGTGATGAGGTAGGCAGCCAAAAGTTGCATTCAATTCACAAGATGGTACCTCAGAATAGGGTCAGTCTAGCGAATGACTAACGATAATCTTGCTGAAGCTACCTGACGTCCGATACACCAAATGCAACGATGGAACAATACGCCAAAGCCGGAACCGGCGGTCTGCACTATGTCCCCAGAATACTGTGTTTAGAGTGCCCGGAACGAGAAAGGAATCACTACCACCAGAGTAGAAGAATCACCAACCGGCCTACAATCAAGAAAGCTGTCAAAAGTACACGCCTTACCGGACAGCAGCGGCAAGGCGAGGAAACATTCACTGCCGATACATACACTAACCCCAAGAGGAGGTAACTGGGGCGTTAGCGTCCACCAGGCAAGTAAAATTACCGCTGGTTGAACTTAACAAGTTGAACGCAGTAAATAGTAAAAAGAAGTCGAGGAAAGCTATTCAGATCCGCCTTCCCCAAGCTCTCCACTCGCTGCTCTTCGCCTCGGCGACACTACGAGCAGCAACACGAACCCAAATCACTGGAGTATCGCGAGATATCACAATGGTGGAGGTTTCTCTACTTGGATTGAAATGCACTCATCTTAAAGCTTACTGGATCCGGTTTACGACGAGGTCGTGCTCTCTCGTGACCACAGCCCTTCCATCTGGCAGTACATGCATGCCGCCAGAAGTCCCGGCGTGTTCTTGCACTGCACGGACCTGGCTTCTCCTCAGTCCCCGAACGAACTGGCCCACTCAAACGAGCCGGAAAAACGACAACATCGCCCCAAAGATAGGGCCACAGTTACTACGTATCGATCACCGCCGCTGCTGTCACTAGCGGACATGCAACACTTGCGAAACCGAGTGGCGCCAGTCAACACGGGAAAAAGAGAAACAACCGCAACCATGCCAACGAAACGATACGGTCTGGCCTCCAACAGAGGGCGGAAACCTATGAACAGTGTAAGGTGTCAGGCAAATCCAACACCTTTCATGAAAATGATAAGCAAATCCGGTAGTATGTCACATAGCTCCGAATAAATCGTGACATTAAATTAACCAAAGTAATACGAGTAATGAGTGAGCAAATGGAACACCACAGACTAAAACAAGAATGCCTAAATGCATGTCATACCTTCCCACCGTGAGTCAGACGCAGTTCCGAGGGGAGAAACGAGAACAGAAGGCGAGAGCAGAACCGTGTTAAGTTGGAAGGGACGGACACCCACGTCGCCAGCTAACCGCTAGGACCACACCCCAGCCGCAAGCTTTAGCGTGAGACTTTGTCACGTCTCTGTTACGTCAGGACCACCCCCTAGCCCATGTTAAAAGATAGAGCCCTCCAGAAGAACAGTATAGATCTTACGATAGCACTAAAAGGACCACACCAGCTGCAAGTTTTAGCGTGAGACTTTTTCGTGTCTCTGTTACGCTGCAAACTTTAAAAACATTGCCCCCACCACGAAAAGTATAACGTTTCTCATTGGATAGACAGAATTTTTGTAGGCGGAGCTTAAGGTTAACATTGAGATCCTGATTGATCAGATGAAAACACAGCCAGATAGTTTTTTTAAACCAACTTTGGTAAATTGTAGTAAGGAGAAGTAAGGAGAGAGTTGCTTCCGAGACGGCGAGGTGAGCGGAGCTGTGCTGCCCACCGTCCCCTGACGAACACCGACAAGGTAATGAACGCACGCGATGCCGCATAACAGCGCATAAAGCTTCACTCAGAACTGCAGAAGTCTCATCTGTTACACCCCCTTTTTGCGTAATACTAGTGTCGATCGACAATTAAAGCTCATGGTGTTCACATTTGCCACTTGAAGTAAAAATCTGAAACACGATGATTTTTCTGTTATATAGTTATTGAGAAGCCACATCAGCCACTGTAATTTACGAAAAGTTAGATAAGTAATTAAAGATAATTGAGGGTCACTGTAGACCATTTTGATAGTTTTCTCTTTTGTGAAACCTAATTTAAACCTAGATTATAGATGTGATATGGCATAGGTCATCCTTCGATCCATTGTAGAACTTGGAAACCCATTCAGGGAATATTCTTTCACATTTTTGTTGAACGCAGTTGGTTTTTAACATCCTGTATTAAAACATTTCCTTTTATCAATAGTGCAATTTATAAACAATGTTTTGTGAGTAGAATAAAATTTCCAATGGTAAACTTAACTGCTTTTTCCACGTTATTTTACCAGCTAACTAAAAATAGGAAAGCCTTGAACCCCTTCCACTAAATTTAGTTAGTATTAAGATTCTTTTACAGGGAGTGCAGTGGAGCTGACGCTGAAATCATTAAGTATTTGGTTATATCATCGCTAGTCTCACTGAACTCTTCTGAATTCTACATGTCATGTGTGGTCTGACGTCTCCTTACCAGCGACAGGTCCCAGATTCAAAGTAGTCAATTCCCTAAAAAACACGCTCAGAGCGTCGTAGCGCGAAAGTGGTAGGGAGACACGATATAGAACAAACAGACACCACGCAGAATGTTAGAACAGCACCAATGTGAGCCGCAGCACGGCTCAACCTCCCCCTCTCGAGGACAAATCCGGGGTGTGTGTTACGAGACCCAACTAGCGACCTAACCAAACTTAATTTGATTAAGGTCGACCCGGTACTGTTTACTGGTACGGTTGTCCATAACCAGAAGTTTAACTTGGCCTAAAATCTGCATAATCGTACACGGACGCAGAAAACGGGGAGTAAACTTACCACGCACTTCCCTCCCGGGAAAATTTCGTACGTACACCTGATCTCCCGGCTTACCCTTGAAGGCTCGTCGATTACAGTTATAACGACCAGCTTGTCTGTTGTGAGAATATTGACCTCGCACGATTCCAGTTTTCTTTGACGACCTGAGGGGTGATCTCTGCTGGAATTAGATCCTGAATCCCCCATAAATTGTAAAGGGGGGAATTAACATGATAGCCGGCCGGTGTGGCCGAGCGGTTCTAGGCGCTTCAGTCCGGAACCGCGCGACCGCTAGGGTCGCAGGTTCGAATCCAGCCTCGGGCATGGATGTGTGTGATGTCCTTAGGTTAGTTAGGTTTAAGTAGTTCTAAGTTCTAGGGGACTGGTGACCTCAGATGTTAAGTCCCATAGTGCTCAGAGCGATTTGAACCAATTAACATGATAAGCAAACATCAAGGAAACCGGAGTAGCCTTCAAAGCCTAATGGCTGGCGGTATTGAATCAAAGCTAAGCGGAAGCAGACTAGAATCCCATTTACTGGGAGACTTCTGATGAAAGATAATCAGTGCAGATTTAAGGTTATGATTGACCCCTTTCACAAAGGACCCCTGTGGATAATACGGAGTGGCAGTTACATGCTTAACTCCGCTTTGAAAACAGAAGGCCTTGAAGGGAGCCGAAAGAATGGTCGACGCATTACCATTAACGATTTGTTTAGGAGGTCCAAAAACACTAAATACGTTAGTTAAATGCGCAATGGTGGTGGCAGCAGTCACATTACGACTCGGAAGAAGTCAGGTAAGCTACGATAACGCGCCAATAATAACTAATACATACGGATGGCCTATTTTGGTGCGAGGTAAGGGCCCCTCATAATCGATATAGAGTTTGTCCATGGGGAAAGATTCACGTTCAGAACCAGGGAACCTTTGTTCAAGAACGTTTTTCGGTTTGACCACATGACATAACTGACACCGAGAAACCATTTCTCTTACGTCTCGGTCAATAGACGGCCAAGTCAGATGCTCCTTAATCTTCTGCAAGGTGTTATAGGTTCCTAAATGCCCAGCAATCAACGAGTTGTGAAAATAATGGAAAACGGGGCGTACTAGGGCGCCTGGTAGACAGATCTTAATCTCCTTGGTACGTCCCACCCTGTTACACAAAATGCCTTTCATGATAATGTATTCATCTAAACGCTCCCCCGCCGAAAGCCGTTTCTTAACCGGTCCCCAAGTGGGGTCCTGATCCTGATGGCCGGCAACGATGCATACTGAGTACACGAAATGATTATATTTATTGATCAACACAAGCGGTCTGAGACAGCAAGTATCGACCGTGCTTAAACTCCCTTGTTAGTACGAGGTGTAGCCTCATCGGTGGCTATGCAAGCGCTGACTCTGTCCAGTCGATCGTACAGAGGGCGAATACTTTCCTGGGATACGTTATGCCACGGCTGCTCAACCTGTCCACGTCGTTTTGTAAGAGTCATTGGTTGACGAGTTGCAAGAGTCACTTCTTTCTCCACCATGTCCCACATGTTCTCGGCTGGGGACAAGTGCGGAGATTGTGCTGGCTAGGGAAGTTGCTGCACATCATTGAGAGCACGTTGAGTTTCAGGGGTAGTGTGTGGGCGATCATTCTCCTTTTGGAACAACACGTCACGTTTCTTTTGTAAAAACTGCAGAGGAACGGGTCTGATAAAATTCACCACAAATTGGGCGCTTGTCAGCTTCCCTTCCAGATACACGAAATGTGAATAGAAGTTATAGCTTGTGGTACCCCAGACCATAAGGCCAGGAGTGGGACTAGCGTTTTTGGACTAATGTATTCTACGAGACAACGCTCATCAAGTCTATGTCGTACCAGCACTTGCGTGCAGGCAGAACCTACTTTCATCGCTGGAGATCGCTGCGCGCCATTCCGCCTTCCGAGTGACCCTGTGATGGCACCAGTTCAGCAGTGCGCGTCGATACTATGGCATGAGTGGAATACTGGCCCGAGTTGTGCGTTCCTGTTGTACCACTGCTAATAACCCGTTCGCGAAAGTCCGTGTTGGCACTTCTTGGCTCGCAAATCCTCTTATCTGTGCTGTGGCAGCTGTGCGATCTGCCACTGCTGCCCCTTCAATATGACTGTCCTGGCGGCCGTCTGTGCTGCGTGGACATCCAGAATTTCATCTACGTGTGTGACAATGCTCACGTGGCCACTGATACCAGCATCGCTGCACAGCTGGCGCAGCACGTCTAACTTGTATAGTAATACTCAGAAAGGGCCATCGCGCCACTTGGAAGGCCACAATAAGGCCTCTTTCAAACTCGCTCAGTTGGCTGTAGGAAACACAAATGCGTCTCCGTGGTATGGTTGCCTGCTTGCATTACACGTCTGCACCACACTGAACCTTCTGACAGTGAGCATTTTGCGTAAAAGGTACACGCAAATGGAACTCTTATATTTATGACACTATACGACGTTGAAACCATTATCAGTACATCGACTATCCTCCAGGTCATCGGATCAAAATCCATATAATCTTTCGAAGTGTACTAATTTTTTGCCGGCTGTGTATATTCCCAGAATGAATTTTTCACTATGCAGCGGAGCGTGCGCTGATATAAAACTTCCTGGAGGATTCAAACTGTTGGCCAGAAGGAGACTCTAAATCGTGACCATTGCCTTTCACGTTACAGTGCTTTACCGACTCAGACACCTAAGCATGACTCATGATCCATCCTTACACCTTTGCTTCCACCAATCGCTCATCTCCCAAATTTCAAAATTCACAGAAATTCACCTACAAAAGTTGCATGAGCAGGTCTCCTGGAAGGAACGATATTGCGGTTACATGGCTTGGGGGACGCTTCAAGAATGAAATTGTTACTCTGCAGCGGAGAGTGCGCTGGTATGAAAATTTCTGGCAGATTAAAACTGTTTGCCGGTCCAGTTGAGCACTTGCCAGTGAAAGGAATAGGTCCCAAGTTGGAGTTTCGGTTTCGTTTGTTACATTATTTGTCTTAATTAGTGCTAGTTCTCACATGTCTGTTGCTACAAGCCTCGTGCATGTCTGTCACACTTTCACTTGGAATTTACTTCCATAAATTTCTATTTCTTTTGGTTTAAGTTTTTGTACCCATTTATCACTCTGTATATTCTTCGGTACTCTCATTTTAATTATGGGCTAGTTTTAGTAACTACTCTTGCACACAGTCGTTGATTGTTGAAATTTACTAGTATTCTCTCCCTAGAACTCAAAAACCTGTTCCTTATGAAGATAGATAAAGTTATTTATGTATTATTAATTCTTGCCTTGTAGCACTCAGTTTTTTCTGGGTATATTTTTCTCATGCCCTAGGGAGGATTATGTGGTCTACAACACGTATTCATACGTAAATTTTTACTTTAATGTTTTTGTTTTTTAATAGCGTTTTAATATTAGGTATTGTTCAGCACTTCAACATATTGGAGTGGTAGGTTTTTTCAGAATTAAAGTTTATAAATCATTTAAAGCAATGAGAAGTTTTGTACTATTACATTTAGAAGTACGCATGGATCTTGCACTGTTTTTTTCTTCTTGTTGCTGCATTATTTACTTAGAAAAGGTAATAAGTGCACACATTTTTGTGATTCCTGTAATATAAGTTGTTCTTGTCACTTTCATGCAAACTGTCCAAGTCGTGTATATGTTAGTCGCTAAACAGTTTTGTAATATTCTTTTTACTATTTACCATATACTTTCCTTCACTTGTAGATTGCAAGAATGTGGATTAAATTTCTAATTTTATACTTGTCACATTAGTACATTAGGATTATGTATATTTTCTTTCCTAATTTGGACTGTAATATATTTTTATCTGTTTATGCTAAAAAAAAATGGTTCAAATGGCTCTGAGCACTATGGGACTTAACATCTGTGGTCATCAGTCCCCTAGAACTTAGAACTTAGAATTACGTAAACCTAACTAACCTAAGGACATGACACACATCCATGCCCGAGGTAGGATTCGAACCTGCGACCGTAGCGGTCACGCGGTTCCGGACTGAAGCGCCTAGAACCGCACGGCCACACCGGCCGGCATCTGTTTATGTCGTATCATGTTACAGTATTCCATCATATTTTTTGTATCCTTGCGATTACTTCAGTTCATGTCATGTATTTAATACGGTATCACTGTGTGTACCGACACTGTTGTGCATGGAGCAGTATACTGTACTTCGTGTGTTGTTATATTGACAATGTTTCTGACACTAGTCAGTGCTCCTGGGAAAAGAAAAAAGAAAAAAAAATTCTGTGACTTTAATGTTCCTTTACCATTCTTATCGCAATTGTCGTCACATTACGTTCATCTTTAGTGTAATCTGTTATAATGGCTCTGTAATATGACACTATTTATTTATATGAGTAAACTGCTATGTTTGTAACTTTGGTACAAAATTTCTTTGGTGCTGCACCTCTTACTCCTGTTGTTGTCGCGATTGAAGTCTTAGCATCCGGTTACTTCTCTGCTATCGGATGGACCACAATATTTCACTTTAGAAAATTTTGTTGATTTTACTCAAACACTGTACGTCTGACTGCACTCATACACTGTAAGTCTGACTGTACTCAAGAAGTTCCTCTTATGTGAAACTACATATGACATAAGAAGTCTTTATTGCCTTGTTTCCTGAATAACATAAAATGATTAGGTAGTTACATGTGGTCTTAATATTTGTTGTCTCTACATGGTCTTTCCTTTGCTTTACGTTGATATGATTACCTGGATGATAGATGAGGACCAAAACCGGTTGTTAGAAAAAAAAAAAAAAGTGTGTGAACACCTAAGGGACCAAACTGCTGAGGTCATCGGTCCCTAGACTTACACACTACTTGAACTAACTTATGCTAGAACAACACTCACACCCATGCCCGGGGGAGGACTCGAAACTCCGGCGGGAGGAGCCGCGCAATCCGTGACATGGCGCCTCTAACCGCGCCTGGTTGTTTTAAATAAGAAATACAAACAGCACTGCGTTATGCATTTCTCAAAATGTATTTCTGCTTACATATGCAAACTTAAACGGTGAAAAAACTTTGTACCACCGCCAGGATTCGAACCCGGGTTTTTTTTTTCTCTGTATTTGATCGTAGCGGACGTCACATGACAATCCTTCAAAGTTCGTGGTTGATCCCTTCACTCAGTTTTTTTTATTACGCGGTGAATTACCGTGCCGGCGACCAATCTCTCTACAGGATTACGACGATCAACGTCAGCATCACTATACTGTGACAATGGTGCTTACAGTGATTGGTAATTTAAGCTGTAAATTCCAGTGACTTTTGTAAACAAAAGTTTTCCTCTAATGTACTCTTCTCTATCAGTGCAGATTGTGCGATGTAGACTAGATTATAGACCTGTGTCCTTATTTCCTGTGATAGGTTCCTCATTCCAAGATTCTTAGTAGCATAATTCATTATCACAGATATGTAACAGATGTTAATAGATTTATATAACAATTTGTTTCCTTTGAAAATTTCATAAGCAACTCTAAGCTCACTAAAAGCCAATTTTCGTCGTAACAGGACTTCAGTCTAGTACTTTTTTTGTTTATAAGAATTACTTTACTTCGTTTGAATGCTGGCACTAAGGAAGTTAAACACTGAAAGATATTTGACAAAGCTTCTACGTTATTGTGTGTAGATCGCTTGATGTGCCGTATTTCAGCGATGTTTGAACAACTGACATCTCAGATGTCTGACAGTTCTATTTTTGTGGTATTTTCAATTCATGTAAAAATAAATTTGTTGAGGTAAAAGTTTTGAGGTAAAAGTTAGTGTGCTGCGACATCTATGTAATGTCGTGTTCAGCGTCATTTTAGTGTTACAGTATTCAAGAAAGTTACCTTTTATCTTATTACGATTGTTCTGTCTCAATTATTGAGCAGTTGAACTACACGCCGCTGTAGATATTCCGCACGGACATGGCCCGTTGAGTTACATCTAGCACAGATCCTAGGTTGGCCATCATACATTTCGATAGCCCGGTGTCCACAAACACTGATATATGACGGAATATGTCTTTGCAAATCAACTTTAAATTGCCTAACGCCTTTCAATACGGGATACTTATGAGCCGGAGACCAAGGTTCTGCAAAGTTACTCAAAACTTTGCCATATGGCGATATAGCAATATTTATCTGTTCAGCTGGAGCCTCAAAAGCTAGTTCAAAAATCCGAATCATTGTAATTCCAAGCCCAGCGTGGGAAACAGTGACTACACCCACATTCCCATAGCTAAGCTTAAACTTCAAACCCCCACTAAAATATTCAACTACTTTCTCACAAAACTCGGCACCTCTCAGTACTACCGAGCGAGGTAGCGCAGTGGTTAGCACACGGGACTCGCTTTCGGGAGGACGAGGTTCAATCGCGCGTCCGGGCATTCCTGATTTAGGTTTTCCGTGATTTCCCTAAATCGCTCCTGGCGAATGCCACGATGGTTCTTTTGAAAGGGCACAGCTGACTTCCTTCCACGTCCTTCCGTAATCCGATGAGACCTATAACCTGGCTGTTTGGTCTCTTCCCCCAAACAACCCAACCCAACTAACATATCTTCTTGACATAAACGACGCTGGACAGAATCGACAGATAAATCCCAATAATGTCATCGAGTCCAATTTTCATCACTTCTTCGAGGAAATTTTCGATTTCGAAAGAGGTCGTTCGAGCAAATGTATTATCGAAAGTTAACATCAAGGTATCTTTTCTCATACACTCCTGGAAATTGAAATAAGAACACCGTGAATTCATTGTCCCAGGAAGGGGAAACTTTATTGACACATTCCTGAGGTCAGATACATCACATGATCACACTGACAGAACCACAGGCACATAGACACAGGCAACAGAGCATGCACAATGTCGGCACTAGTACAGTGTATATCCACCTTTCGCAGCAATGCAGGCTGCTATTCTCCCATGGAGACGATCGTACAGATGCTGGATGTAGTCCTGTGGAACGGCTTGCCATCCCATTTCCACCTGGCGCCTCAGTTGGACCAGCGTTCGTGCTGGACGTGCAGACCGCGTGAGACGACGCTTCATACAGTCCCAAACATGCTCAATGGGGGACAGATCCGGAGATCTTACTGGCCAGGGTAGTTGACTTACACCTTCTAGAGCACGTTGGGTGGCACGGGATACATGCGGACGTGCATTGTCCTGTTGGAACAGCAAGTTCCCTTGCCGGTCTAGGAATGGTAGAACGATGGGTTCGATGACGGTTTGGATGTACCGTGCACTATTCAGTGTCCCCTCGACGATCACCAGTGGTGTACGGCCAATGTAGGAGATCGCTCCCCACACCATGATGCCGGGTGTTGGCCCTGTGTGCCTCGGTCGTATGCAGTCCTGATTGTGGCGCTCACCTGCACGGCGCCAAACACGCATACGACCATCATTGGCACCAAGGCAGAAGCGACTCTCATCGCTGAAGACGACACGTCTCCATTCGTCCCTCCATTCACGCCTGTCGCGACACCACTGGAGGCGGGCTGCACGATGTTAGGGCGTGAGCGGAAGACGGCCTAACGGTGTGCGGGACCGTAGCCCAGCTTCATGGAGACGGTTGCGAATGGTCCTCGCCGATACCCCAGGAGCAACAGTGTCCCTAATTTGCTGGGAAGTGGCGGTGCGGTCCCCTACGGCACTGCGTAGGATCCTACGGTCTTGGCGTGCATCCGTGCGTCGCTGCGGTCCGGTCCCAGGTCGACGGGCACGTGCACCTTCCGCCGACCACTGGCGACAACATCGATGTACTGTGGAGACCTCACGCCCCACGTGTTGAGCAATTCGGCGGTACGTCCACCCGGCCTCCCGCATGCCCACTATACGCCCTCGCTCAAAGTCCGTCAACTGCACATACGGTTCACGTCCACGCTGTCGCGGCATGCTACCAGTGTTAAAGACTGCGATGGAGCTCCGTATGCCACGGCAAACTGGCTGACACTGACGGCGGCGGTGCACAAATGCTGCGCAGCTAGCGCCATTCGACGGCCAACACCGCGGTTCCTGGTGTGTCCGCTGTGCCGTGCGTGTGATCATTGCTTGTACAGCCCTCTCGCAGTGTCCGGAGCAAGTATGGTGGGTCTGATACACCGGTGGCAATGTGTTCTTTTTTCCATTTCCAGGAGTGTAGTTTGCGTCATCACTAAGTTCTCGAAATCATTCCGCACAAGCAAGCGAATGACTTACCCCGCGGAAGTAAACAAGCCAGCCGTAGCGCGAAGCACAGACAACAGCTCGCCACGAGCGCTGCAGGCAGACTGCGCACCATCTGAGCTACCCACGCACGAAAAAAATTGTTCAAATGGCTCTGAGCACGATGGAACTTAGCTGCTGTGGTCATCAGTCCCCTAGAACTTAGAACTACTTAAACCTAACTAACCTAAGGACATCACACACATCCATGCCCGAGGCAGGATTCGAACCTCCGTCCGTAGCGGTCGCGCGGTTCCAGACTTTAGCGCGTAGAACCACTCGGCCACTCCGGCCGGCTACCCACGCACGACTCACGACCAGTTCTCACACATTTACTTCCGCCAGTACCTCGTCTCCTACCTTCCAAAGTTCACAGAAGCTCTATTGCGAACATTGCAGAACTAGCACTTCTTAAAGAAAGGATATTGGGGAAACATGGCCTAGCCACAGCCTGGGGGATGTTTCTAGAATGAGATTTTCTCTCTGCAGCTGAGTGTGCGCTGATATGAAACTTCCTGACAGATTAAAACTATGTGCCGGACCGAGACTCGAACACAGGACCTTTGCCTTTCACGGGCAAGTGCTCTACCATCTGAGCTACCCAACCACGACTCATGACCAGTCCTCACAGCTTTACCTCCGCCCATACCTCGTCTCGAACCTTCCAAACTTCACAGAAGCTCTCCTGTGAACCTTTCAGAATATATAAGAGCGACTGACAGTGATTCTATAATAGAGAGGAATCTCTGTGCTAGACCCACCATAAGGAGCTGCCACCAGATGATTGTGGCACCTTTCCAGACTCAGCACAGACGCAGGGTATGGCGGTCCTGTAAGAATCTGTAGACATCTTAAAATCTTCATGTCCGATAGTGTCAATGATTTTGAGGTAAAAAGGTATTACTGATTCATACATTATGCACCTGTAATCTACCTGGAACTCACGAAAAGTTTATGAAACTGCTGCGTGTGTGCCTTGTCTACGCCACAAGTTCTATGGCAGTGGCACTTCAAGACGTTCAGTGCTTCCAGGAAACTGGTCCCCTTATGCCTTGACCGTGGTGAGCCAAACCAGCATCGAATATTATGGGAGGCCGAGAAACAATACAACTTAAAGTGGTGTTCCTCATCTGCAACTCACATAAATCAAAAATATATTGCAAATGGCTAAAATCTACAGACACATACTTAACACAAACAAAACAGGAAATAAAACTATCTCTGAAGCTCAGTGCCCCAACGTTATAACTGTGAGCTGAAACTGATTGAGCTACTGTTGCAGAGTTATAGGAGAAACCAAAAAATTGAAAAGTCTACAAATAAGGAGCACAGGATTGGACTGCTTGCAGGGAATTTCAAGCAGAGAGTTCCACTTAAGACCAGCGTATTGCTTCCTAAGATGACTTAAGGACTTTGAGATGGATACAATAGCACCGTTGACAACTCCGCAGTTTATGTGATTGTTGGCTGAGAAACCTCAGACAGTACGTTCAGCCGGCTAGTCGGAATGGGCTTTTTTTCTCCATGCATAATGGCCCTTTTCCTTCACGGTTTGAGAGAGTCAAGCCTTAAACGTACCTGCTGAGTGTAAATGACTGTAATGGGAGTGGGTATGGTGTGGTGTCCTGTTTGTGCTGCGTAATGATCTGTAAAGGAGGAGGGTGAAGCTCGGTCTCAGCATATAGCCTACTCCTCTCGGGTAGCACCAAGAGACCCACCAGGGTTAACGACCCCATCCGACGAACAGAATTATCTCAATCAGTTGTGTCACATTCCCTCCTTCCACGAGACACTGTGGAGAGGTGTGGAATCTGGTGCAAGGCATGGTGCAAGGCATGGAAAATATTTCGAGTAGATTTCCCCACCATGTTATAGTTCTGGGTGGAGATTTTAATTTGCCGGATATAGACTGGGAGACTCAGACGTTCATAACGGGTGGCAGGGACAAAGAATCCAGTGAATTTTTTTAAGTGCTTTATCTGAAAACTACCTTGAGCAGTTAAACAGAGAACCGACTCGTGGCGATAACATATTAGACCTTCTGGTGACAAACAGACCCCAACTGTTTGAAAAAGTTAACGCAGAACAGGGAATCAGCGATCATAAAGCGGTTACGGCATCGATGATTTCAGCCGTAAATAGGAATATTAAAAAGGGTAGGAAGATTTTTCTGTTTAGAAAAAGTGACAAAAAGCAGATTTCTGAGTACCTGGTGGCTCAACACAAAAGTTTTGTCTCAAGTACAGATAGTGTTGAGGATCAGTGGACAAAGTTCAAAACCGTCGTACATAATGCGTTAGATGAGTATGTGCCAAGCAAGATCGTAAGAGATGGAAAAGAGCCACCGTGGTACAACAACCGAGTTAGAAAACTGCTGCGGAAGCAAAGGGAACTTCACAGCAAACATAAACATAGCCAAAGCCTTGCAGACAAACAAAAATTACGCGAAGCGAAATGTAGTGTGAGGAGGGCTATGCGAGAGGCGTTCAATGAATTCGAAAGTAAAGTTCTATGTACTGACTTGGCAGAAAATCCTAAGAAATTTTGGTCTTATGTCAAAGCGGTAGGTGGGTCAAAACAAAATGTCCAGACACTCTGTGACCAAAATGGTACTGAAACAGAGGATGACAGACTAAAGGCCGAAATACTAAATGTCTTTTTCCAAAGTTGTTTCACAGAGGAAGATTGCACTGTAGTTCCTTCTCTAGATTGTCGCACAGATGACAAAATGGTGGGTATCGAAATAGACGACAGAGGGATAGAGAAACAATTAAAATCGCTCAAAAGAGGAAAGGCCTCTGGACCTGATGGGATACCAGTTCAATTTTACACAGAGTACGCGAAGGAACTTGCCCCCCTTCTTGCAGCGGTGTACCGTAGGTCTCTAGAAGAGCATAGCGTTCCAAAGGATTGGAAAAGGGCGCAAGTCATCCCCGTTTTCAAGAAGGGACGTCGAGCAGATGTGCAGAACTATAGACCTATATCTCTAACGTCGATCAGTTGTAGAATTTTGGAACACGTATTGTGTTCGAGTATAATGACTTTTCTGGAGACAAGAAATCTACTCTGTAGGAATCAGCATGGGTTTCGAAAAAGACGGTCATGTGAAACCCAGCTCACGCTATTCGTCCACGAGACTCAGAGGGCCATAGACACGGGTTCACAGGTAGATGCCGTGTTTCTTGACTTCCGCAAGGCGTTCGATACAGTTCCCCACAGTCGTTTAATGAACAAAGTAAGAGCATATGGACTATCAGACCAATTGTGTGATTGGATTGAAGAGTTCCTAGATAACAGGACGCAGCATGTCATTCTCAATGGAGAGAAGTCTTCCGAAGTAAGAGTGATTTCAAGTGTGCCGCAGGGGAGTGTCATAGGACCGTTGCTATTCACAATATACATAAATGACCTTGTGGATGACATCGGAAGGTCACTGAGGCTTTTTGCGGATGATGCTGTGGTGTATCGAGAGGTTGTAACAATGGAAAATTGTACTGAAATGCAGGAGGATCTGCAGCGAATTGACGCATGGTGCAGGGAATGGCAATTGAATCTCAATGTAGACAAGTGTAATGTGCTGCGAATACACAGAAAGATAGATCCTTTATCATTTAGCTACAAAATAGCAGGTCAGCAACTGGAAGCAGTTAATACCATAAATTATCTGGGAGTACGTATTAGGAGTGATTTAAAATGGAATGATCATATAATGTTGATCGTCGGTAAAGCAGATGCCAGACTGAGATTCATTGGAAGAATCCTAAGGAAACGCAATCCGAAAACAAAGGAAGTAGTTTACAGTACGCTTGTTCGGCCACTGCTTGAATACTGCTCAGCAGTGTGGGATCCGTACCAGATAGGGTTGATAGAAGATATAGAGAAGATCCAACGGAGAGCAGCGCGCTTCGTTACAGGATCATTTAGTAATCGCGAAAGCGTTACGGAGATGATGGATAAACTCCAGTGGAAGACTCTGCAGGAGAGACGCTCAGTAGTTCGGTACGGGCTTTTGTCAAAGTTTCGAGAACATACCTTCACCGAAGAGTCAAGTAGTATATTGCTCCCTCCTACGTATATCTCGCGAAGAGACCGTGAGGATAAAATCAGAGAGATTAGAGCCCACACAGAGGCATACCGACAATCCTTCTTTCCACGAACAATACGAGACTGGAATAGAAGGGAGAACCGGTAGAGGTACTCAAGGTACCCTCCGCCACACACCGTCAGGTGGCTTGCGGAGTATGGATGTAGATGTAGATGTAGACTACAAAGTCTGGTATCATGAGCTTTACGCCGCCACATCTTCTTCTCTTGCCAACCGAATACTGGCGGTGAAAATATCTGCCGGTCGCTGTGGCCGAGCGGTTCTAGGTGGTTCAGTCCGGAATCGAGCTTCTGCTACGGTCGCAGGTTCGAATCCTGCCTCGGGTATGGATGTGTGTGATGTCCTTAGGTTAGTTAGGTTTAGGTAGTTCTAAGTCTAGGGGACTGATGACCTCAGATGTTAAGTCCCATAGTGCTTAGAGCCATTTGAACCATTTTTGAAGCTACCTTCCGCCAGGTATCTCCTAATCGAGCATCACTACTACTATGGGTACGGAGGCGTGTGTATCCTGCGAACGAAAGCAAATGCGCCTTCTCTTTGCTAGGAGTTTCAGTTTCTCTATATGCGTCCTGATAATGGTCCAGTATGGAAGCTATCTTAGAGTTATAGTTTGTCTTTGTGCCTACTCTTATCTGTTCACCTAAAGCTCATGGGTGGACAGTGCTCCCATACAGCAGACTTAATTGTCCGTGGCGTCTGTAGAAATTTCATTAGACCCGTGGAATGAAACTAGTCTTGAGCGGTCAGATGGCTTTGGACTAAGTCTTTCATGTTTTCTGCTTTTTGTTTCCCGCTTATATTCTGATGAAGAAGGAGTATTGTACACCCGACAGTAGATTTGTCTCTGTTTTAGATGTGGATACAGTTTACTGTGTCCCATTTGTAAGAGTAGCGTTTATTAGCTGTTTGGAAAAGCTAACCAATTTGTTGTTATTGTAATTCTGAAAATGATTTGCAGTACGCTGTTTTTATTTTTCGTTATTAGTCTCAGTCTGTGTCGAAATGCTAGCCTTTTGTGCCAGGTTTTCTCATTAGGCGAGTGTTGTTCTGGAATTTGAAGTACCTTAGAAAGTTCTGCATGTAGAGTTGGACTTTTAAAAGGATAAATCCTACTTTGATTTATTCTGGAAAGAAAGGCATAATAAAAGGCAAAACAACTGCAGCTCTCTCTTGCAGTTACTTGTTGATTTTATTCATATGTCACATATATAAGTCACGTCAAAGGCTGCCATTCTTCCTTTAATTTTCTTCTGTGTAGGTCTAGTATGTTCCTTCTAGCCATACTACTATCACTTGTCTGCTCACCAAGACTGCCGGAAAGGAAGAGTAAAGCTGAGATTGCTGAGATTATTGAATTGATCAAACAGGAATTTATGTACAGCCTGAGTGTGTTTTTGGAAGTTCACTTAAACAAATTAACGTTTTGTATTTTACACTGCGGGGAGGTTAAGGTTTCGTAGTGTACATATAAGTTTGCAACTTTTTTTATTTCTTCATTTTGAATACCAATTTGAAGAGCAGATATCATGGTGACCGTATTTTATTTTGTCACTGCTAACTTGTAATAGATCTTCCGTTTTCATGAAACAAGTTTGACTTCCAATCCACGGGAAGCTTGTGTATCACGTGGTTACGCATTACAGGACGTGGTTTTGATCGTGAGGATGCAGAACTCAATAACATAAGTGTTTTAACTGGCAATCGATCGCCGAAAGAAGAAAACAACAAAAACCTTCGGTTATAGTTGGAATCCACAAATGAAAACTCTATGAAATTGAGGTGATATATTGAAGCAGGAAAAGCATTCGGCAGCTGTAAGGACCAATATTCGAGGGCAGGGCGATAACTTTTCGGTCGGTCACAAAGGAGACACTAATGTCAGTGACATTTATTTTTCTCATACTAGTACATGTTCTACAATAAAGAGTCATCCTGATGTGTGGACGGGTTTCCTTTACCTGTATTTTAACAGTAGCTGTGCACAGTTAATCCAAATGGAAAAACTGGACTACTATTCCATCAGATTTTTTTTATTTTACTGGACTTTTTATCAACAGAATCCTGTGGTGATGATGAAATGCTATAAGGATTTTGCTCCTACGTTTCAAGTCTTAACAGACGGATGGGTACATGAAAATATGTCTTACTTCTTTTGTAGATGCTGTACGTAACAGACGCCCTAAAACTATGCCAACAGCTGAAAACAAGGAGACGTTATTGCGCGATTTAGCTGTCAGAAAGCTTTGTGTAACATTGATACCGCTTTTGTTCAATACTGACAAAAGGCAAAAGAAGAAATGAAAGTCTCACAGTTGTTTCCACGGTTTTAAAAAGAATCCAGATGACTTTTTGCGCTGATTTGTTTCTCTGGATGAAGTGTGGGTCGTCCAATACACGTTAGAAATCAGTGAGTGGAAGATGGTGATTCTACATCAGATAAAGTGAAGTGGTTTTCATTTGCTGGAGTTTCCTGATATGAAAACTGGTTTCGTCTAATTTATTATTTTTAAAAAGGTAGGAAAATAACAATGAATACATGTCATGTGGCGCTGATTAACTGAAACCATGATTACGAAAAGAGTAAAAAAGTTTTCCATCAAGGGAATTCATCCACCCACATTAAGTGCCCACGAGACAAGAAAATTGAAGAAGAGCGTTTCAGCATTGGAACCCGTAAATTTACAAAAACTGCCATAAATTCAAGAACATTGACATTAATAAATTCTGTTTAGAGCAGCATCTAGAAACATGTGCAACAGAAGTAGAGTTCCATAACAGATCCTATATAATAGTAACTATTTACCGAGCACCTGCTGGAAATTGTAATCTATTCATAAATCATCTAGAAGCTCTTTTGGGTTATTTAACAGGAAGAAACAAATAAATTTTGAGTTCTGGTGAGTTTAATACTGATTTTCTAATGCAATCTTCCAGTAAACATTTACTGCAGTTAGTAATGTTGTCTTTCAATCTAACTCACACTGCAAACTTTCCAACTAGGATCACTAAATCCTCAAGGATAGCCATTGATAACATTTTTATAGACAAATCAAAGGAACAAAATCATATCATAAAACCTGTTATAAATGGACTATCAGATCATGACATGCAGCTCCTTGTTTTAGATGTAAATTCTAAGCAGATTATCAAGACTGCTAAATCTGAGTACAAGAGAATAGTCAATCAACCAAAAATTGAGTGTTTTAGAAAACTGCTCAAAGATATGAACTGGAAAGATGTTTATAGGGCTCACGACATGAATGAAAAATATAACACATTCATGAACAATGTCAGTACCATGTTTCAAAACTGTTTTCCTCTAAAAGTTACTCAAATTAAACAGAAGTCTATAATAAAACCATGGATTACACAAGGAATAAAGATTTCCTGTAAGACAAAAAGGAAAATGTATCTGTCGACCAAGAATAGCTCCAATGCTGATGATTTAGCTAAATACTAGGAATACTGTAAAATACTATAAAAAGTAATTCAGACATCTAAGGAAATGCACTACGAGAAGAAGATAGCAATGTCAGGGAACAAAATAAAAACAATATGGGATATAATGAAAGAGGAGACAGGTAGAAGCAGAAAGGAGCAGGAGGAAATAGCACTAAGGGTAGATGACACATTAGTAACCGATGGGCATAGTGTGGCAAATCTATTTAACAAGTACTTTATATCTGTTACTGATAGAATGGGATTGTCAGGATCAGTAAATAATGCCCTTGCATATCTGAAACTAACCTTTACAAATAGCTTCAGGTATATGAATATGTCACTCACTTCACCAAAAGAAATAACTTCCATAATAAAATCTTTAAAAACAAAGAATTCTAGTGGTTATGATGAAATATCAACAAAGTTAATTAAGGCATGTTCTTGTGAGTTTAGTACAATTCTAAGTTACTTGTGTAACCAGTCAATTATAACTGGGACATTTCCTGACTGGCTAAAATATGCAGATGTTAAGCCTCTATTCAAGAAAGGGGATAAAGAGATACCATCAAACTGCAGACCGATTTCACTTTTGTCAGCATGCTCAAAAATTTTAGAAAAAGTAATGTACAGGCAGTTTCTCAACCATCTGACCACGTATAACATACTATCAAGAACACAGTTTGGATTTCTGAAGGGTTCTGATATCTAGAAGGCTATTTATACCTACAGTGAAAATGTACTTAATTCATTAAATAACAAGTTACATGCAGCAGGTATTTTCTGTGATTTGTCAAAGGCATTCGATTGTGTGAACCATAACATCCTTTTAAATAAGTTAGAATTCTGTGGTGTGATGGCTAGTGCTGCAAAATGGTTAAAGTCATACCTCACTAACAGGAAACAAAGGGTGTCAGTGTAAGGGACTAGTGAATTAAGTCATCAGTCATCATCAGAATGGGAAGAAATTACATGTGGTGTCCCACAAGGATCCATCTTAGGGCCATTGCTTTTTCTTGTGTACATTAATGATCTCTCATCAGTTACACTGCCAGAAGCTGAGTTCGTTTTGTTTGCAGATGACACAAGTATTGCAATAAATAGCATGTCAAGTGTAGTTTTAGAAAGAGTTGCTAATGACATTTTCATGGATATTAATAAATGGTTTAAAGCCAACTCACTGACATTAAACTTCGAAAAGACTCACTATATGCAATTCAGAACCTGTAAGAGGTTTCCACCCAGCATATGCGTAAAGTATGAAGAAGAGCAGATAGAAGAGGTTGACAGTCTTAAATTCCTGGGATTACAACTCGATACTAAATTCAGCTGGGAGGAGCACAGCACAGATCTGCAGAAACGCTTTAACAAATCTGTATTTGCAATTCGAGTTGTGGGGCAGTGGGTGGAGTTAACTGTTACATAAAATGTTTTGTGTTTCCTGGCCAACTAGCAACATATGTGGGGTGGCTGGTGGAATTATTTTGTTAATTGTTTATTTATTTAATGCTGTTGTTTGACGTTCTCAACATGGGCTCTCTAACTACAATATTGGCAACCAGAAAGTGATTAGCAAAACGTGAAGCCTGTAATTAGAATTCCTAGTGCCCACTTCATCTGAGAAATACACTTATAGCTACAGCTTATAGCTCTGAGGAATTAGGAGATTGTCTGGGATTCATAATCAAAAACGATTCTGTCTAAAATGTTCACTATATTCTGAAAGTCACAGACCAAAAAAGAATCCACACAATCCAACTACCAGAGCAGTTCAGAGTCTAATGCACTGATGCAACTATAACTGTCCAAATTAAATGTTTAAGTGAATGCTCGCCATAATTTGATGATAATGTTCATCAAACGCCACGCTAAATAATGGTAGAATGTCTGTCCCGCGGCGGCACGTGAAAATACAACATACGCAAACTGAAGATAGATCATTAAAGTGTTCCCAGAATTAACACTTCACTCGAAAATGATTTCATGGTTACGCGTATCCAGAGTAACTTATTACGGCATCCGAGGCTGTTTATAGCAATGATACCGACGCAACGCGACTCCCGGCACAGATGGTGCGCTAATCAGCGTCTGGAGAGAACTGGGGCCTTTCTCTCTTACGCAGCGTTCTTATATATAAAGCCGCGGTGCGGACGGCTAAGGGAAGGCCTGATCAAATCGGCTCTCCCGACTAGCCGCTGGGTAGTAATGCACCACTTTGAGTTATCGAATAAATCATTGCTTCCTTTGCTTTTTAAGACAAAAACCAGAAAATCATGAATTTCAACTAAAATTTTAATTTTTGTGATCTAGAATACTGTTTCTACTAAATTATTATGCAAAAGGAATCTAAATATAAATTTTTAAGTTTCTAGCTCTTTTCTGTTGCGCCAATGATTTTTACAGAAAAACATCCAAATTTCGAAAATGGTTAGAGTTATTGAACTGATATTCAACACATATTGATTTAGTATTACTCCTGACATGCTAGAAACGTTTCAGGTTATTTACTTGATTTTTAAAGTATTGCGCAACATTTATGACGTCAGAGCTAGTTACAGCGGACTAGGCTGGCACACAATGGAAAGACTGATGAGAATTTTATAAGGCGTGAGTAGGCTGCTTCCCTACAGAGTGTTAGCAGACATAGGCGACATAAAAATGAAAAATCTTGCATACTTTGCCTATTTTCATTCCATAATGTCATATGATATAATATTTTTGGGTAACTCTTCAAGTCAAACAAAAGTTTTCAGAGTCCAAAAGCGTGTAATACGTATTATTTGTGGAGTAAATTCACGGTCGTCCTGTAGAAACCTCTTCAAAGAACTGGGTATACTAACTACTGCCTCTCAGTATATTTACTCCTTAATGAAATTTGTCCTAAATAATATATCTCTTTTTACAACGAACAGCTCAGTTCATACATACAATACCAGGAACAAAAATGATCTGCACAAAGACTTAAAAGCACTTACTTTAGTACAAAAAGGGGTCCACTACTCAGGAACACTCATCTTCAATAATTTGCCAGCAAACATAAAAAAATTGAGTTACAAATAAAGGTCAGTTTAAAAGGAGCCTGAAAGACTTACTAGTGGCCAAATCCTTCTACTCCATTGACGAATTTTTAATAGAAACAAATGATGTATGTATATATTCATACTATTAATATTGTTATTTCAGCTTTAAAAAAAATGACATGTTCCACATCCACGAGGATCTCCTCAGCACGGATCTATGGAACGAAAAAATAATCTAATCTAATCTAATCTAATCTCATTAGATGAAAGGAGTAAGTGTACTGACCTAGAACGTTATTGTATTGGAAGAGGATAGTACTTTTTCTTATATGACACACTGGCCGCTTGAGGACTGTTCGCCTTCCTTGGGAAATCCCGCGAGAACAAACAACTCACTAAAATCAACATTGAGGCCGAATGGAACGTAAAATGCGTGACTGATACGTGATCACAGCGAATACAGGTATCCACTATAATACAATAAATACAAAATTAGAGATGCCTCTCAAATTGAGTAGAAAGGGACGATATGTGATTATTCAGCTAGAAGTAAGACAACTTCGCAGCCAAGATCGCATATGTAAAACCTTTATGTACGAAGACCGGTTTCAGAATCATAGTTATGGTTCAAATGGCTCTGAACACTATGGGACTTAACTTCTGAGGTCATCAGTCCCCTAGAACTTAGAACTATTTAAACCTAACTAACCTAAGGGCATCACACACAGCCATGCCCGAGGCAGGATTCGAACCTACGACCGTAGCAGCAGTGCAGTTCCGAACTGAAGTGCCTAGAACCGCTCGGCCACAGCGGCCGGCCATCTTACAGCAACTATACACCTAAATAAGGTACGGAGTAAGTGTGTGGCTCTAATACTGTAGGTGCATGTGTTATATTTGGAACATTGTACGTTATTTTTCATGATTAATAATTTTACACTTGCGTACGCTATTCACAGATCAGATTATGCTAAATTCGCCTAAATCAGTCATCGTAAATATAGATTTGACAAATGCGATGTTGGCTGAAAAGTTGTTTTCCTTCAAGAACAATCAGGAGTTTGAGAGACAATGTTCAATTATTTGATGACGGCCTTTCATCAGAAACTCAACAACAGCAACGATACATTACTGCAAAGGATTTACATTCTGACTCGATTTTGCAAAGCTATATCTAGGAAAAAAAGTGAAAATTTAATGAAAACGCCACACAGTCATAAGACAGACAAACTCCGGAGTACAAGATTGTCAATAAACTCTCGACATTCAAGAAATTATATGGTTCCAACAGATGAAAGCAAGCTCCTTTTCCATTTATCCCACAAATCACAAGACAAGGTCGTCTTCGTTGTCTTCGATAAAGATAAAGGACAGCACGGTAAACTCATGTAAATAGCTTCTCGTAGAATCACGACGTTTCATAGACATCTAAAAATGGTTAGATCAGCAGAGATAACCAAGCAGCTCCATTTATCTGACTGAGTCAAGGTCATTCATTATTCAGTAGAGAGGAAACGATAAGATAGGCCGCTGAGGCGGAGACTCCGTAGTCGAGCGCTAGAGACGGAAAGATGAAGCCAGCCCCAGTGCTGTTCCTATTCGTCGCAGCCTGCAGCGCCGCACCATACACGGCCTCTCAGGCGCTGATGCGCCGCCTCGACGGTCGCATAGTGGGTGGTGAGCCGGTGGACATCTCGCAGTGCCCGTGGCAGGTCTCAGTACAGAACGCCGGCCTCCACTACTGCGGCGGCTCCGTCATCAGTCCTTCGTGGGTGCTGACTGCGGCACACTGCCTCATCGGCGTTGCTGAAAGTTACCTGTCGGTGCGAGCTGGTACGTCAACACGCGAGAGCGGCGGCGTTGTTTACAGCGTCGCTAATGCAAGTTACCACGACGTGTTCACCTTTACTACAATGGACTACGACGTGGGTGTCCTCTTGATTGTAGGATCCTTCACCGTAGGTGCGGACGTTCAGGTAATGTTCAGACTGTGCACGTAAAAGAACCACACTCCAGAAGACACTTAATTTTTAAATTTTCGTACAGCTCTGTTTGAACTCAAAATGGTTCAAATGGCTCCATGCACTATGGGATTTAACATCTGAGGTCATCAGCCCCCTAGACTTAGAACTACGTAAACCTAACTAAGCTAAGGACATCACACACATCCATGCCCGAGGCAGGATTCGAACCTGCGACCATAGCGGTCGCGCGGTTCCAGACTGAAGCGCCTAGAACCGCTCGGCCACATCGGTCGGCTTTGCTTGAACTGTTTAATTATATTAAAAGTGTAGCTTTGCAATTAGTGACACAGTTTTAACCTTTTAGTATCATAGTTTCAAGTCATAATAACTTAAAAAAGTATTTAAAACTGACTGCAGTTGTAGGATAAAGACAAGAGGTTCTGGTTGGTTAAAATCCGTTGACTCATCCTTTTAGACACTATTTGCGACACATTTTGCAGAACCACGTTCAGTTAACTTTCTTTGAGTAATTATTTTTATGCCGCGCTGAGTGTCCGCGCGGTTAGAGGCGTCATGTCACTGATCGTGCGGCCACTCCTGCCGGAGTTTAAGTAGCGTGTAAGTCTAGTTACCGATGACCTCAGCATTTTGCTCCGTTAGGAATTCACACACATTTGAATTATTTTTATATTTTACATTCTCTGTCCATGTAGGTACAGTGGACTGCTCGAGTTGTCAGTCTTTCTGAGGCCTTTTCAGCCAAACGTCTGGCGAGGTGGTAGTGGGACAGAGGCAGCCATAGTTGGGAATATTTGGGTGCGGATTTACAATTACAGCATTAACATTATAATCAAGGGAAACCTTCACAAAACTTTGCTAGCAACTGGGGGATTGGAACAATTTTATTTCTGGAACGATGTCACTCGTTGTCTCAGACAAAAATTAAAGTTTGTGTATTTGATTTGTGTAACTATTTTTCGTATGGGCGTGTTATTGAGAGTAAGCTACAGTGATTGTGTCTCTGACAGAAAATAGTTCCGTAACTCTAATATTTTGAGACAATTTAACTCGGAACTATGCAATATATTCTGATCAGTAAGAACCTCACCGAACACCACAATCTCTACTGTTCTTGCTCGTGCCATGGTGGTCATCCACCTGTTGCAGCACTGTATTTGTCTTTCAGCGCCGGCCGGAGTGGCCGTGCGGTTCTAGGGGCTACAGTCTGGAACCGAGCGACCGCTACGGTCGCAGGTTCGAATCCTGCATCGGGCATGGATGTGTGTGATGTCCTTAGGTTAGTTAGGTTCTAGGCGACTGATGACCTCAGAAGTTCAGTCGCATAGTGCTCAGAGCCATTTTGTCTTTCACCTCTCGTCTCTTGCACATCGTAGCTCCACCTCTTTTCTGTTTTGTGTGCGTTTCATCTTAAGCACACTCAAGCGCATCGTATGCTTACCACATAGCGAAGGATACCCATTAGTAACCGCGCGGAGTGGCCGCGCGCTTTCAGGCGCCATGTCACGGATTGCGCGGCCCCTCCCGCGGGAGGTTCGGGTCCTCCCTCGGGCATGGGTGCGTTTGTTATTCTTAGCATACGATAGTTTAAGTTAGTTTAAGTAGTGTGTAAGTCTAGAGACCGATGACCTCAGCAGTTTGCTCCCTTAGGAATTCACACACACTTGAACATTTATTTTTTTACAGTTAAAAAAATAAGCACCATCCAAAATATCTGGAAGTCACTCTGCATCGCTTTATGACGTACAAGCAGCATTGTGAGAATACGAAAGTGAAGATGGAACTCAGAAAGGGAAGATCTTCGGTAGCATGTGGGGCTCTTGACCACAAAGCCTGAAAACGGCGCCCCTAGCATAGTGTTACGATGTTGGAGAGTATGCATGTCCAGTCTCATGCAAATCCAGCGACGCAAATGTAGTTGATTAGATGGTATATCTCTATGTTTTCTACAACATGTAGTTTACAGTTCCGATGGAATACCGCTGGCGTTATTTTTAATCTAGATAATGTACCATAAAAAACTCATCTCCAGTGCTTCTATTCTTCTCCGCTGCGTTAATGTCTAGGCATCGCCACAACAAAACAGCGTAAGATTGTCTTACGTTTTCTAACTCGAAGGCAGTTTTTGTACGTTTCCCAAAGTGTTTGTTGACGCACCCACCAAGTTAGCTCTATTTGTCGCTATTACCTTCTGAATGTTTTAAGCTTTTTTGAATATTTTTTCTCGAGGAAGCAGTGTTTCTGATTTGTTGGTGAATATTTTCATTTTATAACGCCTAGAAAAATACCCAGCTATTGATTATTCCTTTGCAGATTGTCTTCTACATTCTTTATTAGCACATGATAGTCTGCGAAAAAGATGAACGTAGTAAGTATAAATGATTCCCTATATGTTTATCTTTCTAATTCCTGTGTTTTCATTCCTGTAGAATTCTACCACGTATAAGTCAGATGTGAAGATGGTATCGTGTGACCCTGATTTACTGCAGGAGATTGATACTGACTGTGAACACTAATTCTTTTGTGGGTACTGGGATTTGAAATAAATGATGAAATTATTTGGTAATTATATTTCTCTAATAAGCTCTGGAATTTTGATTCTCTGACTAAGTCATATGGTTTCTGGTAATCAAAATGTAACATTTGCTAAGGCAAGCTATTTTCTCTGTGCTTTTCTAATATCTGCTTAACTGTGAAAACTGCAGTGTAACGATCGCCCATCTCTTATTTGACGTTCTCAAATTTCATAATGGAGATCTAGAAGTATATTTACTTTTAAGTTGCAGTATGATGTATAAATTTTAATGACAGAATTGAAAGATATGGTTCTCATGTAATTGCTGCAAATAGCTTACTATGCTTTCTTGAGAACGTTGCGCGTGTTTCACACTTTCTACATCTGTGGAATTTTACGATACTTTAAATTTCAACGAAGATATTTGAAACCCAGATATTTCTTTTTTCGGTTTCCGTTTATTTTTACTAACTTCAGCATGGCATCAGAGTCAAAGATATAACGTTTCACCGGTTTGTATGTTTTTAAGAACGATTTCTATTTTATATGGATTCCATTGACGGATCATCATCTTTCTGTATTGTTCACTGCGGTCTTCATGCAGGATGGTTTCTATCACTCATAAAAGCTTCTGTACACCCTCAAAGTCAATAAGTTCTTCCTGAAACTTCCTGTTATCTATTGACCTTTTTTAAAAAAATACTCTCTCCACCAGTGTCTTCCACAGTAACTTCCTATTCTTTTTAAACTAAATTGCAAAAAATTTGGTAATATCTTGAATTTTCACTTACTCGGATATAAGTTTTTCTTCTATGCATCGCCAGTTACTGATTACCATGTTTTATTCTTTTTTATATATGTAATCTTTACTTAATTTTTATGGTACTAAGTGGATTAATCGAACGGCTGCAATATTTTGTGGTATACATAGCTTCTTCATACATTCGAGCTTTAATCCTTCCTTTTTCGTAATATATTTTTATAGTAAATTTCTTTGCTATTAAACTACTTACATACTTTGTTTAGTCTGCTGGTTCTGCCTAGAAAATTTCCAATTCATCTCGCTTGTTCTTAATTTGTCTCTGCTCTGCTGTTTTGTATATTCGTTCTTGATATATGTTCTCTTGCATATCATCCAGTTGTTCGTCGTTACAAGGTTATAATCGAAGTATGCATCTTTAACTGAGTATTAATAATTTCCCAGTAGCTGTTGGCTGAAATTTTGTGGAACCACGATATTGTCTAGTTGATTTCTTCGCCTACTTTCTGGTATATACCTACTATTAGTTGCCCTTTTGCGTATTTTAATATATAAGTTCACTGTAAGATTAATCCATCCTGCATAGTTATGTGAACATTTTTGCACCTTTTCCTGTGTTTTACGTACCCAAAAGCATTGCCACAGCTGTCAGCGACCAGTATAGTCTTAAAATTTGGTCTTTCAGTTCATCTCTCTTTATAGCACACGGTTGGTTACTCTCCACAACAAATAACTAAATCCCTCTTATGATCCATCGACCAGAGAAAAGAAGCATATCTACAGGCAAATAAGTAAATGGACAAATAAGTAATGTAGAAAAATGTTTTATCTTTGTCACAGATTCCCAATTAAGAATCAGGACTTTTTAAATACTGGAATTTGTAATTTTTTTTGGAACACGACATAAAAAGCAATTTTTAAGCAAGCCTATTCTATTGAAATATTTTATTTCTTCCCTAAAGCGTTGTTTAACATGAAAAAACCTGAAAGTAAGTGCGCTTATAATCTATTCGGCGTAAAATACAAAAAAACATCTCGTACTAAAAATTTTGGGTTTTGAGAGGTCTATTCAAAAAACACTACGCTTTTTAAACAGATCAATAAAGGCATTAGCTGTTTTTGGTCACTGAAATACATCAACGGGCAAAGCTGAGAATCTGTACCAGACAGAGACTCAAACCCGGATTTTTCCGTTTCTCGCGAACAGTCGCCTTGACCATCTCGGCCATACGGACACGATCCCTGACCGACTCAAATTTCCCACTAATCCTTATGTTACTGACGTAATGCCCTTGCCCATTAACCTCATTAACCGCAGGATTTGGTTGATTCTCTTAACACTTCGAGTGTGTTTGGGCATCTGCACTGAAGGGATCGTTGGGCTGTCTCGTCCTAGTTAGCGATATGTGGTGTCTACTTTTTCGGATATGTGTGTAAGAACAGACAATTTTTGATCCCGCAGCAATATATGAACATTGATCAAAGAAATAAGAGCATTAACTGCTACTGGGCACTGAAATACATCAGTAGGAACAACAGACACACACACACACACACACACACACACACACACACACACACACACAAATATACATCGGGCGAGTCACGTAACTCTCGTTTTATTACGTGAACGGTTACACTTATCGATGAGCGGTTTTCGGCTAAAGTTAGAGTGTCGAAGGGAATATTTTTTATTTTTATTTCCCGTTTGATTACTGTGCTTAGTGGTGGTACCAACGGAGACATTAAAGCAAGTACCTTTTTTAATACTTTTTATAATTGTATTCGGTAGCTCGTGAGAAGACAATTACAGTGATATAGCGTTTATTAATGTTGACATTAAAGCTTGACGTAAAAAAATTCGAGAAATATACTAGAACATGGGAGCACGATGGCCGGAAACGGCATCTGAAGTGTAACATTGCCAAGCAGGTGTCTCGGACCAGGCTGCGTAGTTGTATACCGTAAGGTAAGCCTCGGTACGGGAATAAAGCTTTATTTTCCCTTGAACTAACTTACGACTTTCATGCAGGCTCACCTACGAATGTTTTATATGGAAATACGATATAAGCTAGAATCTAGCGTATCAAAAAGGGCTTGGAAAAAGTATTTCATGTTTGTATATCCTCCCGTATCTACACGAACTGGAACAGAGAAATCAGTAGTTTATTCTATAAAAATAAAGAGGTCTTACAAGCTGCAAAAAAGAACTACTGTGTTAAATGTGTAAATGTTCGAAGGAAGATGTGACCTCTCTTTTCCTGTACGTGGCTGTGTGCTTCTTAGAGGTGAAATGCATCCTGTCGGACAACTGCCTCCACCTACCCTGTTTTAAATTATGTCATATGAGATACATTCGCTGAACTAAACAATTTATTAAAAATAAATTAGTGTCCACCTGTACACCGCAAAATAAATATTTTTCTTAACGGAACATCGTTTCATACTGAACGTAAGCGCGTAATGACAGTGTTACCAGCTACGTGCAATACACGCTGTCGACTTATTTGATATTGCAGTGTAATTTCGTACACACGTAAATGAAATAAACAATTTACTAACAATGATTTGGTACCCACCCAAATCACATAACATAGCATAACTTACCTAAACGAGTGCGGGAAATCGTCTGAAAACCACACTCAAGATGGCTAGGCCACCGTCTTTAATCCGGATTCGATCTGAGTTTGGCTCACCTCTATGTCTCACAATCTAGTGCGCTGTGCCTTACGCTATACAAGCAAGTCTTGAGATACCTAAATAGTGCTAAGAAATTACCCGGTACTGCATAACAGACTCGTGGAGATAACATCTTGGACCTACTGATAACAAGCAGACCCGAACTATTCGACTCTGCAAGCGCAGAACAGGGAATGAGTGATCATAAGGCCGTTGCAGCATCCCTGAATATGGAAGTAAATAGGATTATAAAAAAAGGGAGGAAGGTTTATCTGTTTAGCAAGAGTAACAGGAGGCAGATTTCAGAATACCTAACAGATCAAAACGAAAATTTCTGTTCCGACACAGACAATGTTGAGTGTTTATGGAAAAAGTTGAAGGCAATCGTAAAATGCGTTTTAGACAGGTACGTGCCGAGTAAAACTGTGAGGGACGGGAAAAACCCACCGCGGTTCAGCAACAAAGTTAGGAAACTACTGCAAAAGCAAAGAGAGCTTCACTCCAAGTTTAAACGCAGCCAAAACCTCTCAGACAAACATAAGCTAAACGATGTCAAAGTTAACGTAAGGAGGGCTATGCGTGAAGCGTTCAGCGAATTCGAAAGTCAAATTCTATGTACCGACTTGACAGAAAATCCTAGGAAGTTCTGGTCTTACGTTAAATCAGTAAGAGGATCGAAACAGCATATCCAGACACTGGAGGATGATGATGGCATTGAAACAGAGGATGACACGCGTAAAGCTGAAATACTAAATACCTTTTTGCAAAGCTGTTTCACAGAGGAAGACCGCACTGCAGTTCCTTCTCTAAATCACCGCACGAAAGAAAAAATGGCTGACGTCGAAATAAGTATCCAAGGAATAGAAAAGCAACTGAAATCACTCAACAGAGGAAAGTCCACTGGACCTGACGGGATACCAATTCGATTCTACAGAGTACGCGAAAGAACTTGCCCCCTTTCTAACAGCCGTGTACCGCAAGTCACTAGAGGAACGGAAGGTTCCAAATGATTGGAAAAGAGCACAGGCAGACCCAGTTTTCAAGAAGGGTTGCAGTGAAATCCAGGAAGATCTGCAGCAGATAGGCACTTGGTGCAGGGAGTGGCAACTGACCCTTAACATAGACAAATGTAATGTATTACGAATACATAGAAAGAAGTATCCTTTATTGTATGATTATATGATGGTGGAACAAACACTGGTAGCAGTTACTTCTGTGTGCGTGCGGAACGATTTGAAGTGGAATAATTGTATAAAATTAATTGTTGGTAAGGCGGGTGCCAGGTTGAGATTCATTGGGAGAGTCCTTAGAAAATGCAGTCCATCAACAAAGGAGGTGGCTTACAAAACGCTCCTTCGACCTATAGTTCAGTACTTCTCATCAGTGTGGGATTCGTACCAGATCGGTTTGACAGAGGAGACAGAGAGGGTCCAAAGAAGAGCGGCGCGTTTCGTCACAGGGTTATTTGGTAAGCGTGATAGCGTTACGGAGATGTTTAGCAAACTCAAGTGGCAGACTCTGAAAGATAGGCGCTCTGCATCGCGGTGTAGCTTGCTGTCCAGTTTTCAAGAGGGTGCGTTTCTTGATGAGGTATCGAATATATTGCTTCCCCCTACTTATACCTCCCGAGGAGATCACGAATGTAAAATTAGAGAGATTCGAGCGCGCACGGAGTCTTTCCGGCAGTCGTTCTTCCCGTGAAACATACCCGACTGGAACAGAAAAGGGAGGTAATGACAGTGGCACGTAAAGTGCCCTCCACCACACACTGTTGGGTGGCTTGCGGAGTATAAATGTAGATGAAGATGTAGTGTGTTTTCAAATTTGGGATATGGTGGAACACGTACACAGGTCGTTGGTTGTTGTCGGTAAATGCCGGCTTACTCTACAGGTGGTAGACCTCAGTAGCACCGAACCCGAAGCCGGCGCCGTGGTGACCGTCACAGGCTGGGGCAGCCTACAGCCTGAAGGGGAATATTCAGAGCAGCTGCAGGCGGTCACGACGTCCATCATCGCGCGGTCTGCCTGCAACGCCAGCTACGGCGGACTCATCACGGAGCGCATGGTCTGCGCCGGTGAGCCGGAGGGCGGCAAGGACGCCTGCCAGGGGGACAGCGGAGGGCCCCTGGTGGCCGGCAACACGCAGCACGGCATCGTCTCCTGGGGCTTCGGCTGCGCCAACGCCACCTACCCGGGCGTCTACTCCAGCGTCGCCTCCCTGCGGTCGTGGATTAGAGCCGCATCTGGCGTCTAGTCAAGTCACAGTCGTGTGATATTCCAGAGTGATCGTGAATGTATCTTAACTGCAGTCAATAAAAATGTTGTATGCATGAATAAGCCCGTTAAATTACTTTCTTCGCATCTAGTGTTCTGCCCTAAGGACATATATATGTTTCACAATAAAGATAGTATTCGTCTTTCTTTTCTCTTCGCCACCATTCTTTTAGTTTTAAATTATGGCTGAACGTAATGCACATGTGAGCGAAGCCTGCAAATTGCGCTGTTGTATTTGACTACGAACGGAACCTCTGCAAAATACGTCGCAAACGTCACTCGTAGTGAGAACTGTGTAGCTGTGAGTGCGTTATGTCGGAGCTAAGAGAATCCAAAAGTGAGACGATTGCTGGTGCTCGTATCGTGGCTGCGTCCATTATCAAGGTTGCTGAGGTGTTTCTGGAGACACCGTACCGAAGATTTAGACCGCGCAGAGCAGCGGTGCCCACCTTTCTGAAACCGTTTCCCTTCCCCACCATAATAAACATTAGCACGGAAGTAAACTTTAGGATTAAAAAGATTTTTTTTGAAAACTAACATCTTTAAAACAACGAAAGATTAATTATTTAGTTTTTCTTGTTGTTTTATTAGATCACAAACTAATGAGTCAGCTGGACAATTGATACTGCTTATTTCTAGAAATCATTTTCTATAGAATACTGACATAATTTTCTGTGCACCATGAGCACTAGCTAAAACTACATCTGAGAAGATAAAGCAATGATCTACATTGAGGATAAAAACTTGTTACAAAATTTACTCCCTAGCCGCACTCGCTCCAGCCACACCCTGCATCCCATTTAATATCAACTACGTTAAAATCTGTGCAATATACTTAGGCTAACTGTTCGTAAGTATTGATTGCTGGACCCCATACTTCTGAACTGCCACTAATTTGAAGACTTCAGGCTGTCAGTGCTTTCTGTCTTACCATTTCTACTAGTAATATTAACAATAACAACAAAATAACTTCAACCAGAAATTGGAAATTATCATGCAAAATTCCGACCCGGCCGTTCGAGTCCAGAGAAAAGTTTGAAGCTAAACCTAATCCTAATAAGATATCAGAGAATTTGTAGCAAAAATTTCGTGTATACGTTTGTTGATTTCAAAGAAGCCTATGGCTTAGTTAATTGAGAGTCACTCTTCCAAATTTTAAAAGAACAAGGTTGGGTGAGAATGGAATCATAAAACAGACGCTGACAGATGCAAAGTCCAAGGTTAAAATTGTGGGGAAATGACAGATTCTTTGGAAATGAAAATGGGAGAACAAGCAGATCGGCTGTCTCTATTATTTTCCACTTGTATCGTTGGCGGCCGAAGACTTCCGCCACAAGAAGTCAGCCTCATTCTGCCAACGGCCTTGTCAAAGAGGGCGGAGGAGCGGATAGAGGTTCAGGGCACTCTCTTGTCCTAGGGGTGGGAAATTGCCCCTAAAGGCTGAAGAATCAGCAATGATCAACGACATGAGGATGCAGAAGGCAATGGAAACCACTGCATTAAAAACACGTAACGTGTATCCACAGGACATGTGGCCTGTAATTGAAGAAGTGTCATGATGATCTCTCCATTGGCAAAATATTCCGGAATAGTCCCCCATTCGGATCTCCGGGAGGGGACTGCCAAGGGGGAGGTTACCATGAGAAAAAGATTGAATAATCAACGAAAGGATAAAGTTCTACGAGTCGGGGCGTGGAATGTCAGAAGCTTGAACGTGGTAGGGAAACTAGAAAATCTGAAAAGGGAAATGCAAAGGCTCAATCTAGATATAGTAGGGGTCAGTGAAGTGGAAGTGGAAGGAAGACAAGGATTTCTGGTCAGATGAGTATCGGGTAATATCAACAGCAGCAGAAAATGGTATAACAGGTGTAGGATTCGTTATGAATAGGAAGGTAGGGCAGAGGGTGTGTTACTGTGAACAGTTCAGTGACCGGGTTGTTCTAATCAGAATCGACAGCAGACCAACACCGACAACGATAGTTCAGGTATATATGCCGACGTCGCAAGCTGAAGATGAACATATAGAGAAAGTGTATGAGGATATTGAAAGGGTAATGCAGTATGTAAAGGGGGACGAAAATCTAATAGTCATGGGCGACTGGAATGCAGTTGTAGGGGAAGGAGTAGAAGAAAAGGTTACAGGAGAATATGGGCTTGGGACAAGGAATGAAAGAGGAGAAAGACTAATGAGTTCTGTAACAAGTTTCAGCTAGTATTAGCAAATACCCTGTTCAAGAATCACAAGAGGAGGAGGTATACTTGGAAAAGGCCGGGAGATACGGGAAGATTTCAATTAATTACATCATGGTCAGACAGAGATTCCGAAATCAGATACTGGATTGTAAGGCGTACCCAGGAGCAGATATAGACTGAGATCACAATATAGTAGTGATGAAGAGTAGGCTGAAGTTCAAGACATTAGTCAGGAAGAGTCAATACGCAAAGAAGTGGGATACAGAAGTACTAAAGAATGACGAGATACGTTTGAAGTTCTCTAACGCTATAGATACAGCAATAAGGAATAGCGCAGTAGGCAGTACAGTTGAAGAGGAATGGACAACTCTAAAAAGGGCCATCACAGAAGTTGGGAAGGAAAACATAGGTACAAAGAAGGTAGCTGCGAAGAAACCATGGGTAACAGAAGGAGGAAGTACAAACACGTTCCGGAATACAGAAATACAAGTCGCTGAGGAATGAACTAAATAGGAAGTGCAGGGAAGCTAAGACGAAATGGCTGCAGGAAAAATGTGAAGACATGGAAAAAGATATGATTGTCGGAAGGACAGACTCAGCATACAGGAAAGTCAAAACAACCTTTGGTGACATTAAAAGCAACGGTGGTAACATTAAGAGTGCAACGGGAATTCCACTGTTAAATGCAGAGGAGAGAGCAGATAGGTGGAAAGAATACATTGAAAGCCTCTATGAGGGTGAAGATTTGTCTGATGTGATAGAAGAAGAAACAGGAGTCGATTTAGAACAGATAGGGGATCCAGTATTAGAATCGGAATTTAAAAGAGCTTTGGAGGACTTACGGTCAAATAAGGCAGAAGGAATAGATAACATTCCATCAGAATTTCTAAAATCATTGGGGGAAGTGGCAACAAAACGACTATTCACGTTGGTGTGTAGAATATATGATTCTGGCGATATACCATCTGACTTTCGGAAAAGCATCACCCACACAATTCCGAATACGGCATGAGCTGACAAGTGCAAGAATTATCGCACAATCAGCTTAACAGATCATGCATCGAAGCTGCTTACAAGAATAATATACCGAAGAATAGAAAAGAAAATTGAGAATGCGCTAGGTGACGATCAGTTTGGCTTTAGGAAAAGTAAAGGGACGAGAGAGGTAATTCTGACGTTACGGCTAATAATGGAAGCAAGGCTAAAGAAAAATTAAGACACTTTCATAGGATTTGTCGACCTGGAAAAAGCGTTCGACAATATAAAATGGTGCAAGCTGTTCGAGATTCTGAAAAAAGTAGGGGTAAGCTATAGGGAGAAACGGGTCATATACAATATGTACAACAACCAAGAGGGAATAATAAGAGTGGACGATCAAGAACGAAGTGCTCGTATTAAGAAGGGTGTACGACAAGGCTGTAGTCTTTCGCCTCTACTCTTCAATCTGTACATCGAGGAAGCAATGATGGAAATAAAAGAAAGTTTCAGGAGTGGAATTAAAATACAAGGTCAAAGGATATCAATGATACGATTCGCTGATGACATTGCTATCCTGAGTGAAAGTGAAGAAGAATTAAATGATCTGCTGAACGGAATGAACAGTCTAATGAGTACACAGTATGGTTTGAGAGTAAATCGGAGAAAGACGACGGTAATGAGAAGTAGTAGAAATAAGAACAGCGAGAAACTTAACATCAGGATTGATGGTCACGAAGTCAATGAAGTTAAGGAATCTGCTACCTAGGCAGTAAAATAACCAATGACGGACGGAGCAAGGAGGACATCAAAAGCAGACTCGCTATGGCAAAAAAGGCATTTCTGGCCAAGGGAAGTCTACTAATATCAAATACCGGCCTTAATTTGAGGAAGAAATTTTTGAGGATGTGCGTCTGGAGTACAGCATTGTATGGTAGTGAAACATGGACTGTGGGAAAACCGGAACAGAAGAGAATCGAAGCATTTGAGATTTGGTGCTATAGACGAATGTTGAAAATTAGGTGGACTGATAAGGTAAGGAATGAGGAGGTTCTACGCAGAATCGCAGAGGAAAGGAATATGTGGAAAACACTGATAAGGAGAAGGGACAGGATGATAGGATATCTGCTAAGACATGAGGGAATGACTTCAATGGTACTAGAGGGAGCTGTAGAGGGCAAAAACTGTAGAGGAAGACAGAGATTGGAATACGTCAAGCAAATAACAGAGGACGTAGGTTGCAAGTGCTACTCTGAGATGAAGAGGTTAGCACAGGAAAGGAATTCGTGGCGGGCCGCATCAAACCAGTCAGTAGACTGACGACAAAAAAAAATTGTTGAAAAAGTGATACAAGGATGGCGCAAATAAAAATCGGCACTCAAAACTGTCCAACCAATCACTTTAGGCAGAGGGAAGTTATCTATAGCTTGCATAGTATTTTCAGACAGTTTAGCAATGTTAACTCCCGACATTTGATCAGTCAAAAATCAGACTGACCTCTTGAAAGAAATTGCAGAAAAAGTCGATCGATTTTGGTAAGACAGAGCACATGACCTGCAACAAACAAGAACCAAAATTCATGTAGACGAAATACAGCAAAATTAAAGCAATTCCACAATTTAAACATCTTGGTGAAATCATTCAGGAAAAGCTAATCGAAAAAAAGAATTTGGATGTCAAAAGATGGAAACTATACACCGAATTACTCAAAATATCTGTAACGATAAATTTACTTCCAGGCACACAGAACTAATAAATTGTGAAATAATATTGAAACCAGAATTTCTCTTTTAACCAGAAACAGCAATTCTGAACAGACACTGAAAACAATAACGAAAAGGTCCTATGAAACTTTTAACCTAATAATACTGACACAGAAGCAATCAGGAAAGCAAGCAATACACAAATATATAGAGAGACATTAGAAAACGCAGTTTAAGATTCTATGGACACATTAAAAGAATGAAACCAGACATACTTACAAAACAAGCAGTAGTTTTTCTTCGACTACAGGAGTATAGCCACAACAGAGAAATGCTTCCATCTGTGAGGTAGGCGACCATTCAGAGTTGGCCGCAGATCAATTTATTGAGACGTTTCGATATATCATCATCAAACATAGCTGTGGAGAACACAGGAATACAAAAAGATGCCTCAGGAAAAAGCGTATCCATGTGGACGTAAGTTTCATCAATAGTCGCCCTGAAAAGCAACAACAAACTACACGGGTGGGCACATACAGTGAAATACTGAAAATAAAGCTCTCATATATGTGGACCCAGGTGCCAAACTGGCCATCCAACTAGAAACGTAGTGATAAAGAAAAGAATTTGTGCCAGCAGATGGTGTCATAAACCGTACAAACAGTACTGGCTAACAAAGATCGTAACCAATAGGAAAGCGTACAATGAATATATCGATTACATACTATATAAAATTGGAAACTGTGGAGGGACGATGCAGGCATATCACTTCAAAAGCGGAAATTATGTCATGTACAAATTGAGAAATAAATAAACGTAACGATGCCGTTAGAGGGAGTGGTAGGACAGAGTTGGGCTGTGAGAAGTCTTTGCCCCTAGCCAAATAGATTTTATTTCATTTAAACAAGCTTTAAACATTTGCTTGCCACACATACAGTAAATTTAAGTAAATTTTAAGGCAGCTACACTTTCCAGAAAGGGAATTGTTTCACCATTAAATAACAAGTCAGTTCCGTAGTAGATCAATACAACAATCTACCAAAACCACCAAATACCAGAGAAATAGTTCAAAACCTTTGCAACAGGTGATTCATGTAGTACCAATGGTATTTAGCCATTAACATCAATTAATATTAATTTCACAGTAAACAATTACCCAGTAATTTATTTAGAGCTCGACAAACTAATTTCCGAAAGACTATAAAAGAGCCTAAATTGAATCTCTCTGCCCAAAGAATTCACAAAAGCATAGCAATACAACAGCACAAGGTTAACAAACAGCTGGACGTTTAAATAGTCTGAAACAACTTGCTCACAAATGTGTCAGTAATTTTCAGCAGGCATGAAAACAACTGTAGAAGCAGCAAATTCTGCTTAGAATTCTAAAATGAAATACACAATAATCTTAAAAGGAAGTTCACAATAATCTAGGTAAACAACAACTGCACAGATAGGAACACATTAAATGGAACCACGGGAGAAATGCGCAAGCGGTGACCATAATACATCATCTGCGCTAGAGAACCTTTCAAAAAAATTCAGTTGAACCCTGGCAGTTAAAGAGCTGGTTGGTTACAGAAAAAATGAGTGAAATCTCAAATAACAGCAGACTAAAGGGGATCAAACGAACTGGCAACTAACAGACGTTGATAATGCATCATGACAGTTAAGACGCAGACACACATCGATCAGCGAATGCTGGTAATATGTGGTGACCAGGCTAAGTTACGCTCAGTACATACAGCAGCCGACAACTGATTATAACATCATTAGACATCTAACCAGTGGAGAACAGGCCTATCTTACATCACACTCAAAGAGGAAAATTCGCTGTCTCCAGGTTCTGCTTGCTGGAAAGACCGGCCATCTAGCCCTGAAGCAAACCGCCCCCAGTCCCGCCGTAGAGTCAGTATTCGCCCAACTCGTTCTTCCAAGTTGCCGCTGTCCTACCTTGGCAGCAACGGCGTGGAGTCAAATCCAACGGCTGTCTACTTGTTGTCCGCTCTCATTCCACCACCAGACTCCTCGCTCCCTTCTTCTTCTCTCCAGCCGTCCTCGCAGTGGCGCTTAAATCGCGGCGCCGAGCTGCTCCGTCATCACTGCCGTGCCAGTGGCGCGGATATGAAACAGCTGAGGCTGCGTGACGTCTTACGACGGCGCACTAACAATATAATCGGACTTCGAGCAGGATGTTAACTGTAAAAAGTATGAAGCAAAGAGGAATCATTAAATAAAACTTAAATTAAAACGAAGTGCAGGTTGTAACTGCAGAAATGATAGCAATATACACTATGTGATCAAAAGTATCCGGACACCGACAAAAACATAAGTTATTCATATTAGGTGCACTGTGCTGCCACCTACTTCCAGCTACTCCATATCAGTGACCTCAGTAACATTGTGAGAGAGCAGAATGGGGCGCTCCGTGGAACTCACGGACTTCGAACGTGGTCAGGTGATTGGGTGTCACTTGTGTCATCCGTCTGTAAGCGAGATTTCCACACTCCAAAACATCTCTAGGTCCACTGTTTCCGATGTGACAGTGAAGTGGAAACATGAAGGGACACGTACAGCACAAAAGCGTACAGGCCTACCTCGTCTGTTTACTGACACAGACCGAAGACTGTTGAAGAGGGTCGTAATGAGTAATAGGCAGACGTCTATGAAGACCATCACACAGGAATTCCGAACTGCATCACGATCCACTGCAAGTACTATGACAATTAGGAGGGGTGTGAGAAAACATGGATTTCATGGTCGAGCCGCTGCTCATAAGGCACACATTACGCCAGTAAATGCCAAACGACGCAGCGCATGGTGTAAGGAGCGTAAACATTGGACGGTAGAACAGTGGAAAAACGTTGTGTGGAGCGACCAGTCACGGTACACAACGTGGTGATGCGATGGCAGGGTGTAGGGTGTGGTGAATGCCCCGTGATCGTCATCTGCCAGCGTGTGTAGTGCCAACAGTACTATTCTGAGGCGGTGGTGTTATGGTGTGGTCATGTTTTTCATAGAAGGAGCTTGCACCCCTTGTTGTTTTGCGTGGCACTATCACAGCACATGCCTACATTGATATTTTAAGCACCTTCTTACTTCCGATTGCTGGAGAGCAATTCGGGGAAGGCGATTGCATCTTTCAACACGATCGAGCAGTTGTTCGTAATGCACGGTCTGTGGTTACACGACAATTACGTCCCTGTAATGGACTGCCCTGCACAGAGTCCTGACTTGAATCCTATAGAACACCTTTGGGATGTTTTGAAACCCCGACTTCGTGCCAGGCCTCACCGACCGACATCGATATCTCTCCTCAGTGCAGCATTGGGCTTCCATTCCCGAAGAAACCTTCCAGCACCTGACAACGTATACCTGCGAGAGTAGAAGCTCTCATTAAGGCTAAGGGTGTGCCAACACCATGGTGAATTCTATCATTACCAATGGAGGGCGTCACGAACGTGTAAATCATTTTCAGACAGGTGTCCGGATACTTTTGATCACATAGTGTATATTATACATCATAAAAGCAGGTAATGTTTCATCTGTTAAAACGAAAAATGACAGGCAATAAAAGTGGAAGCTAACTTTTTAAAAACTTACAAACAAGCTATGTTACACTTACGAAGCAAAACATTACGACCGCTGCCCACCGCGAGGTTGTGTGCTTCCTGGTGGCGCCGACCGGGGTAGCCGCGTGGTCAAAGGCGCCTTGTGACGGTCCGCACGGCTACTCCCGTCGGAGGTTCGAGTCCTCCCTCCGGCATGGGCGTGTGTGTTGTCCTTCTGATTAGTTAGTTTAAGTTAGATTAAGTAGTGCGTAAGCTTAAAGACCGATGACATCAGCAGTTTGGTCCCGTAACACATTACCACAAATTCCCAATTCTTTTCCTGGTGGCGCTGAGGGCACAAGACGCGGTAAGGAAAGATATGAGCGGAGCGGAGACGAATGGGAATCATTCTAGCGGCAATAAGTGGCACAATACAGAAATCCTCCGACTTAAGTGACTTTGATAAAAGCCAGATTGTTGTGGTCCAGTGCCAGGGAGAGAGCACCACGGAAACGGCGGAGCTGGTCGGCTGTTCGCTTGCTACTGTCGTGAGCACCTATGGAAAATGATTGAAGAACTCTAAAACCACGAGTAGGCGACAAGAAGTTGGATGTCCATACCTCATCACAGAAGATAGTAATCGGAGGCTTGCCCGCTGTCTAAAGCAGGATAGGCGACGGTCTGTGGCAGATCTGACGACAGAGCACAGTGCTGACGCAAGCACAAGTGTTTTGGAGCACACCCTTCAGCGCACGGTGTTGAACGTTGTGTTCCGCAGCAGAGGACATCTACGCGTTCCCATGCTGACAACAATATCGTCAGTTATGATTACAGTGGGCACGGGATTATAGTGGTTGGACAACTGATCAATGGAATCGTGTTGCCTGGTCGGATCAATCCCGTTTATTGTTAAGCCAGCTTGATTGTCACATTCATCCAGGCAAACGGCTGCTCGAAACATGCGGCCTGCCACGGACGCAGGCTGGCGGGAGCAATTTTATGTTATAGGGTACAGTCACATGGCTTCTATTGGACATGCGGTAGTAATCGAACTGTGACTACGTGTACTGTAACCCATTATGCTTGATGTCTTGCTCAACAACGATGGCATCTGTCGGTGTTACAAGGCCAGAATGGTGCTGCGATGGTTTTAGTAGTATGATAGTGAAATCACATTGGCGTTTTGACCATCAGATTCGGCTTATCTGAATTCGTTGAAACCCAACTGGGACGCTATTGGGCGCCAGCTCCGCGCCCACGAACCAGCAGCCCGTAAATTACGTGAAGCGTGTGACCTGTGCGCAGGCATCTGTTGCCACAAACGTGTGGAAAACTAACAAGTACGCAGAATAACTGCTGAATTGTATTCCGGAAGTGGATCAACACGGTTTTAAGTAAGTGGTCATAATTTTTTGGCTCATCAGTGTAAAGAGGTAAATATGGAGGGATGCTAAACCCTGTGTACAGAACAGGAAGTATTGTGTATCATGGCTGATAATAATGTAACACGTCAATAAATTAATGTGCTACTAAAATCTTCCACAAACACATCACATAAGCTTAAATATATCACGAAAATGCCTCCTCTGCGTTGTAGACTGCTCCCGAAATAGACTAAGAATTGGTTAAATTTTTTTGTTTTTAAAATTCAGTCTTAATCACACCAACTATGTTACAAAAACATAGGTGACCGGTTTCGGTCATATCACATGAGCATCATCAGACCTGTAATTTAATTTAGAAAGTAATAGAAACCTTACTAGATTTACAATAAAATAAGACAAAATACTTGTAAGGATAAAATACAATAAGACGTGTTATACCCATGGCATCCTTCGACGATGCTAGGAGGAGCACTCTTCTCAGCTGCTGTGATGTCAACTGGTGCCAGCAAGTGACGAGCATACGCTTAGGTACGAAGATGCTCCGCCTACCTCTTCCCCCTCCACCTCACATCGACCAATCAGTATAAAAATGGGTTCATATAATCGTCAAAACGTAAAAAAACAAAGTACAATAATAACATAAAAATAGTTACGTATAATATCTCTTTACAGCCATGGAATTACTTAAATGTTGTATAAAATGTCAATTAAAAGCTTTAAAATAATTGTACAGACGATGTATAGTCAGTGTCCCCTCTATTGTAAATCTAGTAAGGTTTCTATTACTTTCTAAATTAAATTCAAGGTCTGATGATGGTCATGTGATATGACCGAAACTGGTCACCTATGTTCTTGTAACATACGTGGTGTGATTAAGAGTGGATTTTAAAAACAAAAAAAAATTTAAAAAATTTAATCACTGTTCCAAAAATGTTAAGAATTGGTTCATTACTCACTTCGCAACAAGAACGGACTATATGATAGTACAATATTACCGTACCTATGTAATGGCACACTATAAATAAGTCATTGTTCCCAATTCATAGTTGCTGTAGTTTTGTCAGATAGTTCGTTCTTGTTGTGTAGTAAACGAAGAGGCAATTTCTATTCTATTTGGGGACAGCCTATAACTCCGAGGAGGCATTTTCGTAACGTATTTAAGCATATTTGATGTATTTGTCTCATTTTGCCGTCATGGATGCATGGTATTGCGACAGTACCTAACGGTTACTGCTAGTGTAGCTTCTCTTCCAAACAGCATACCGTACGAGGAAACTACTTGCATCTTTACCTGAGATTATTCGTACTTTAGGTACGTGAGCTTTTCACGGCTCTGTTTAATATGATTAGTTCGATGTAGACATAGGGTCGAGCCGCACACGTCTGCTTTTATGCCCCACACCATAATTCGCTGCAAATAATAATCTGTAGCTGTGATTCTACAGTCAAATAGTCTACGCAGTGGCACGAATCGCAAGTTGATAAAATACAAAGCAGTACAGAATAAAAGTTAAATGAATAATTTAATAGCCGGCCGAAGTGGCCGTGCGGTTAAAGGCGCTGCAGTCTGGAACCGCAAGACCGCTACGGTCGCAGGTTCGAATCCTGCCTCGGGCATGGATGTTTGTGATGTCCTTAGGTTAGTTAGGTTTAACTAGTTCTAAGTTCTAGGGGACTAATGACCTCAGCAGTTGAGTCCCATAGTGCTCAGAGCCATTTGAACCATTTTGAATAATTTAATAACAAGTGTTTTATTCTAACGTCTGTAGTTGATGTAGGCAACAGAAAATTATATTGAATAGTGCTTGTTGAAGAAAGAACGTCTCAAATAAACGGGGAGAGCTCCTATGATATTCAGCTAAAATACAGGCAGAAAATAACCTTATCAAATGCAGTGAAGATACGTTGAGAGCGTTACGAGAATTGTAGCAAAATCCCCAAACTAAACTGTGATCGAAGATACGCGAAAACTAAGTCCATTTCGTAATCAAAGCACACGAAAAATTCACCAGCAAAAAACGGTTCAGAGTTCGGCATAGTGATTTACAAATTATCACTCGTGATACAAAAAATAGTAACTCATACTCTGTTTATCCTCAGTTCCATGAAACAAGCGGAAAAAATTCTTACTCTGGAGCACATGCAGACCTCTCGAAACATAGCCCCTTCAGAAGTTAAACTATGGTAGCGGCCGTTCACCGCCCAGGATCTATCATCCACTCCATCAAAAACCACACGATACCACGGGCAGGTCTGCCTCTTCCAGAATAAACATTCAAGTGTGTAGAATCTTTCCCCTGAGCTCTTCACCACTCGTTAAATCCCAGTCTCCACTTCACTCCCAGAGTGTTCCGCTACTGTATGGTTTTACATTGGCTGAAGACCATTCCCACTAAAAGTACATCGTTATTAAGCTCAACAGACATGATTTGAATCAACATGACGACTTACTGGACTGAACTAACATGTCGCAACAATATTTAAATAAAATCTCATAAACTTTTTGTTACACTAAGATCATTTACGTTAAATATAAGTAATAGTTGGTTCATAAATAAATAATCCAGCATACTTGCTCACGTGTTCTCATAGTAAATGACAGCATAACTGTCGTTGGTTGGTTGGTTGGTTGATTTGGGGAGGAGAGGAGCAGACAGCGAGGTCATCAGTCCCATCGGATTAAGGAAGGGTGGGGAAGGGAGTCGGCCGTGGCCTTTGAAAGGTACCATCCCGGTACTTACCTGAAGCCATTTAGGTAAATCATGGAAAACCTCAATCAGGATGGCCGGACGCGGGCTTCCTCCAGAATTTTGCTTAAACAACTATTTGTGCCTGCTTGACAGAGCGTCTTTTGGTTTTCTTTTCAATTGTGGTGTCCGCTAACACATGCGATTGACCATTTTTTAAGTAACACACTTTCTTAATAGCACTTATAATCAACATTTGAGTAATGTTACTGACAAAATAGTAAACCGTTCATTAAATAAATACACAAGTATAACAAAATATGAGGCATTCCTGCCACGTTCGTTTGCTGTTTAACTGTGGAGGATACGCTGTTGTGACAAACATTTGCGTAGTAAAATAGTTATAAAGGAAGTTGTAAGTCAATATACAGATGAGTAGCTCACAGGGATGATAACCATCAAGCAATGCTATCGGCTGAGATATCGTTTGTTGAAACCACATGAAGCGTTTAAAGGTTGTTAATTCAGAGGCTCTTCGTGAAAATATTTAGTCGCGTAAAATATTAATTTCTGTAGTCTAAGAGATATTGAAATATTGTTTTGTCATGGTATGCACCTCATTTTTCTAAAATCGCCGATGTATTCAGATTTGCTTCAATGCTTGACAGTGAATTATTATAGATTCATGTAGAGCTGTAAGAAGCCATCTTTAGCCTGTCTGAGGCTCCGCCATTTCTTAGAGCATTGTCTGTCCTATCCAAAGGCCCTGCGGGCAACAGCCATTCAGATACCCAGCTTCAGGATTAACACATTTACGGCGACGCACTCCTTGTCTCTGCAGCTGAGCTCGCCAGGGATAGCTGTGTGACGTCCTTGACCTGCCCATTCGCGCCCACCCAAGCGAGCAAACCCAGCTCTCCTCAGCTACAGCCGTTGGTGGACGAATCACTTGCCCACATACTCAAAACGCTACAGCACGAAGTGCTTAGTATTTGTGTACTGGGTGGACAGTATGAGAAAGATGTTGTTTATTCATTCTTTTTAACAAGCTGTAATCTCCTCCTTATGTCACAAGCTAATTGTAGTACTTTAAAGAAAATGTTTGAACATTTGTAACTTATGCAATCAGTATTACAGTCATACAAAATACTGATAATAGTAATGATGCCTTACAAATTATAACTGGTGTCCTTTCGGACATTGCCGAAAGGACAAACACCACAAATATTTTCATCGACTATAAGGTTTCAAGACCAAATACCTATTCCTGCACTGCGGACGCACGCCAAGCCGGATCTCTACTGGTAATCCGAAACGGTAAGTGACGGGTTCATGGTTAGCTGTGTGCAACAGACTGTGAATTTCGGTCTGCTGGGAAGTATGGTTTGGTGGCTGAATCGGTTAAGACAACCGCTCGCATGAAGTTGAAAATTCGGTTTGGAGAACTGATCAGGCACAAACTTTGACCTGTTGCCATCGACTTATTTCGATGCCCAAATGCGGCCAATGTCATTGATAACTTTTGAATAGTATCTGTTTGGCCACTGGATCACATTATTCTTCCAGCCCGATGAACTTTGCTGCCTGTGCAATCTTGCGAGGTGACCGATTCAAATGTTCACTGCATGCAGTTCCCTTCGCAATGTTGCTTCACTGCCTGTAGAAATCCCTGTCGGGTTTGGAAGCGATTTTGGTTCACAAACCGTGGAACGCGATACGTTCCCTCCCAGTCAGGATCATTTTCGCGACGACAATTCTGACTTCGTGTTCCAAACACGTTTGCCCCTCTTAGCTACCCCGTAACGTCTTTAAATTTACCCACGTTTACGTACAATGTTCGCAAGAAACATAAATATCTCACTAATCGCCACTCCCTCGCGCTCAAGTAGTGGCAGTGCACTTTCAGCTGAGCAAGCGACTCAGTAGCTGTGCCACTTATAAAGGCTTATCGATTAATCTGTAACTGCGCCCAGGAGTGATTAATTTTTGGTCTGGTGAGCTTAAGAACCTTGGTAAAATGAAATGGATAATTCCAGGGATAACAAATTGTGGATATTTGCTAAGTACTAGAAGAGACTAACATATATGATTAAAATAAAATGAATGTTTCTGAAGGTACCCTGGTCAGTAACCTACTGGTTTTCAGTAACTGGCATCAGCGAACGAAGTGAATTGGATCGAGGATCAATTCAAAATTTCTTAACTGTTTTCTGTATTTTTAGTTTTATTCGCTAAATGATATGGCATTTACAATAAGTGTAGTTGCCGTACAGAGACCTGCAGTGCGGAATTTGTAACCCCAGATGTCAATGACAATATCGACCTCTAAAATTTAATAGTGTTTATAATTTTTACTCTTCTAGTTTAATTTTACGTTCTGTACAGTACCAAATTCTGTGTTTCATTGTAGCCACACATGCATTACTGATTGAATGGACCAGCGTCCAAGGACACCACAGAGTCTCGGACAACGATGCAGCGTAGTCCAGTATCCTCTCAATAACCAATTAGCAAGGGCTGTACAGACTCATGTGACTGCTTCCTTCATTTGTCTGCGCCGACACCCTCGTGAATCTCGCTTTTTCTTACTTTAATATACCGCAGGGAAGATGGCTTAGGCATTCTCCTGGCATTGTAGCTTGTGTTTCATTTCACCTGGAAGGCATACATCCTTGGGTCATGCACTTTGTTTCTGTTATCCCACCTTAGCCCTGTAAATAACGCTGTGTTACTTTAACGTTTGACGCCCACATCTGATGCTCACGCTTGATACTCAGCACAACTCCGTGTTTACCGGAGGGTCTCAGTATAAACTGCTTTCTGTAATAAACTCAGCCTTTTCCAGAATGAGATTTTCACTCTGCAGCGGAGTGTGCGTTGATATGAAACTTCCTGGCAGATTAAAACTGTGTGCCGGGCCGATACTCGAACACGGGACTTTTGCCTTTCGCGGGCAAGTGCTCTACCAACTGAGCTACCCAAGCACGACTCACGCCCCGTCCTCACAGCTTTACTTCTGCCAGTACCTCGTCTCCTACCTTCCAAACTTTACAGAAGCTCTCCTGCGAACCTTGCAGCCATGTCTCCGCAATATCCTTTCTTTCAGGAGTGCTAGTTCTTTTATTTGTAGTATGGTGGTGTCGCAATCACCCTTCTAAGACCACCTACTTCTTTCTGACCATAATCTACCCAGCGTCCTGTACAAAGTGGAGTTCAGAAGCGGGAGGTCAGGCTCTCATTTTCTTCGTTCCGAAAGCTAGTCGTGTAGCACACTTCAGTTTACCTTTTGTATTAAGTAGAAGGAATTTCGGACCCGTACCATTTCTACCTCTAAACTGCTAGTTGTCGAAGGAACAGTGGTCATACCGAAGCTTTGTTATCCGCAGTTCTCGCCCCCTGGTTAGCCCTTGCTGCACAGATCAGACTATAGATGAATGCAATGCAGGCAGCTTCTCACCGATTTTCGTTTCCCGATATCACGTCATCAACTGCGTTAAGAGACAGGCAACATCTGATGCTTTCAGCAGTTCGTGAGCTTCAAGACGCTACGAAACAAATTATTTTCAATTGTATGGCGAAAGGTGATAAGGTCACAGTGTTTGGACTTGGTATTTGGGCTCTATGGTTAGAGTGTTCGATAAGATATCATCTGAAAATCCCAAAATGTCTGGGAAATGCTGGCAGCAACGTGTGGATGTACATTTTCGTAAATCGAATCAATTCCAAATCACGGATTTCCACATCCTCACTTTTAATGATACATGTCATCTCCAAATTCGGTTGTCGCTACTCCTTGAATATAGCAAAGTGTGTGAATAATACTGGAACCTCTGGTACCATGATACCCTGAAATACACCGTGTGTTCAACTTGGCCTCATAATTCATCTGAAATCATAGCACATGTAGACTATGTTTGCTTTAACTTTGAGGAATTTGCTTGATATCGTTTAATGGAATGCAGTTTAGGTTCACAGTTTAGGCAACAAAGTACTTGTTTCGTCCCGAGTAGCGACGGGAAGACCAAACTTCCTTTCACTTCCTCAGGAACCCGTGGAACCGTACGTACGATGGTGTCCTTCTACTCGTACTTGGGTCGTGAGCGTCTTCCATCGTTTTTGTCCCCTATCCACCACACATTTGCGAAAGCCTGTGCTGCTGTCAAGGACCTGCTGAAGTGATAGGCAACAATGTTCAGGTTATCTTACATGGCTTTAGAAAATACTGTAACACATTTCAAAGCGAACAATGATTTACATTTCCTGCGTAAAAGCTTCTGCAGATAAGTGACGACACAACTGGTTGTAAAAGTCGCGAATGGGAAGGGATATGCATAACGAGACACATGTGGGTATCGTAGCCAAATCGGTGCCAAAAGCAGCATACTGCGTCGTAAACGGCACCGTGAAACATTTTTGGCTCGAGCTCGTACCTTCACACATGTCACAGGAACACTGTATTTATAGCCTCTGATTTGATCCGTCGAAGTAATTGTGATTGGGATTTGGGTGATTACGGCAACGGCCTCCTTGAAGTTTTTGCATGGTTTCTGTGTTCGAAAAAGTTACGGTAAGAAATTTAAATTTGTCGTAGCATCACTTGTGTAATGCATACCAGTCAGATAAATATGATCCGTTCATTCACTACTGACTTTTGTCAGACTCTTTACCTTGCAGGTCGTTTCAGCACATGCCACGAAGGTCACTCTGATTTTCAGACTGGAAATTTGAATGCCTGTCGGAAGAAGTGGACTCAGAGGCCATTAGGCGGTGGCAGTAACTATGAAGCGCTGCTATCGCCGAGATAGTGCCACCGATAAATAATCCCTCATGTGAATGCTGGAGACAATATCTCCCTTGCACTGCAGGCCATCTGTCGATCTGTTATTCGCTTTTGTGTTTCATTTGTGTAGATTTACCGTCACTATTAACACTTCACATCATCCAGCTGAAACGTCACAGGTTTACGCTTCATTTAACTGACTGATTAATTTCTACATGTTTAATAATTCATTTTATGCCGAGAGCGTCCTTTCAATGTTTCGTCTAGCTAATTAGCCTCTGGATTCAAGAATACTTCCGTGTATATTTTTTCTTCTGTTGGTGTCGCACCTCCTCTCTCATCCTTTGATCCCATGATGTATGTGGATGGATAAACGTAATTATGTATGGAATATTTAATAATCTGGGTTAGTCAAAGATGGTAGCAGTAGGGTAGTTTAGCACCAACATAACAACGTGAGCAGATTCGGCAGAGACTTCGTGATTCCAAAGATAGTGGGGATGAGCAGGGCATAGTTTGTGAGGTTGGTTCTCACTGAGGTCCTGCCCCCACCACCAGTTTTTTTGAACGGTTGGCGGTTGGTCCTGGAACGCGCCATATTAGGACACTCTGGGGCCGCCGATCGAACGAGACGGATTCACGGGTGCGGTGCTCGTCTTTGATGGTGAGAAAAGTTATTGATAATGTAGGTTTTTTGGGGTAACATTGATTATGAAGCATGTTTGGTTGTGAATCAATACCAGGAAATGTTTAGCGATATTTTATTTGTAGAAATTTTTCAGATTAATGTGTTTCAACTAGCGGACTTAGGCGCGAGGTGATTGAGAGCATGAACCAACGGTTCTTGTTCTTAGGTCAATAGCGGATAGGTTCATTAATGTTACACTTGTTGCATAGTCTCGTTCTGGATACAAGCACTATAAATTTTTCATGATTCAACGGTTTATTTTACTCATTTCTTTGTTGTCGGACTTGGCCACGTGTTGCCAACATTTACAACGGTAGTCACTGGATTTGCCATTCGTTAATCATAGTATGCATAATGTGGAGTCATGAAGCCTGGGCTGGTTTGCTCACGTTGCATTGCGGTTGCATAATAAGCGGTTTCAACATGAACGTATCCGCATGGTACTGCATGTGTAGTAGCACAAGTAATGGTTGAGAGAGTGAAAGGTAATATCCTTCCCTACTCCGCGCGTTAAATAGTTGTGACAATAACTAAATGGTGTTAAGAGGCCACCATTCAGTAACATTCATTTTTACCCATTTCAATCATTAGTAGATGGAACTGGCGACGGAGCGTTGTCTATGTTTCCCGCATGACGAGATGCAAGAGATAGTGAGTGCTTCACGTAGGTTTTGTCACTGAGAGTGGTAGTTTTCTTAAATATAATAGATTTCATGTATGTTTTGTCACAAGGAGTAATAGTTTCCTTAAATGTTTTGTCACAGAGAGTAATAGTTTTCTTAAATGTTTTGTCACAGAGAGTAATAGTTTTCTTAAATATTATCGAAATAAATCAGAATGATAATTGAAATTATCTCTTAGCGTTATTTAGTATCCTTCATCCATACCACTGAGATAATGACTATATTCTATGAATTTTCAATCCAGGCATATCCATTGAATGCATTATGCACTTCGTGCGACTAACTGAATTCATAGTATCAGAAAAACAAAGTTTTACCGTCCCTAATGTGCACGTATTGTTCCATGGCCATTCACCGATGTTGCGTTATCCGTTGCTTCATTTTTAAATTAGAATACTATCTTTTCTAGCGGGTTTGATTACCCATATCTCAATTTATCGGGCCTAATTGAAAGAATTAGATACATAGCAGTAGAAATGGGAACCATGGAGCACTGCGTCCACTTATATTAAAGGGCGATACTTCTTACATAAAAATTAATCAGCTTAACAAATAAGGGGTAGACTTTTGCAGCCAGCGCCACTGTATCACCAAACCCTAGTTCTCGGAAATTATCGATTTTTTTTATATGCTACATATTGTGATGGTGCTTCGCTTTTCTCTAACACAATAGCAACAGATGTTGATTGTACAAGGAATACGCAGACCACACTACCCAATATTTGAATCTTTCCACCACAAGGTGGGACCCAGGCACTCATGGGAAGCACTGCTTCATGTGGTTCATTAGAGCGTTGTCAAGAATGACGCCTGCTTGTTATATCCAAGTTTATTTTACTCCGAAAATGTACATTGGTTACCAACAACTTTTCTTCCCAACTGAACTCCTCCTCTATGCCTCTACACCTCCTCTATGGGTTGCTCACTGTGAAAGATGGCAGGTCCTGTCGAGTTGCCTTCCTTTCATTTTTACTATTGTTACGATGTTTAGTGAGATGGGATGACAGTGACTGCGTACTGTGTACCTTGGCATCTAGTTGGAGTGGGCAATAAGAGGTGACAGGTCTTGTCTTCTGTTGACTAAGATTTTGTGGTCTGTCTGTCCTGCCGTGCCGTTACGTGGAGAGAAAAGATGTTTGGAGTTCTATCAGAAGGCCGCATTAATGAGTCGAATTAAGGGAAGGTGGAGAGGCTAGCTTTAGAGAGAATGACGAAGATTTCACGGGGGATAATGGCTGCTCTCGCGTTTTCGGAGTTTGGGGGAGACACCACGGGGAGTCGCCAAGGAACTAGCAGAGGCCTGCTGCTAACACAGCCTGGCGTATTGTTCCCGATGGTAGCCTGAGTGCTGTTACGACCTTCGACCCGCCTGGCGCGACGGGCAGGCGCCCTCGAAATTCTCCCGGTCGAAGGAGTAATTTTTTCGGAACCTGCAGGTACGTGACGGCCAGATGGGCAGCAACCCTTTTCTTAGAGAAGTGTATCCACTGAAATAATGAAACGTTCTTCTATGAATCAGAGATACTCCCATGTTCCTGGACGTCTGGCAATCTGTCGCCGATGCAGACAGTGTATTTTTTGGAAAATTGGGTTTCCATGCCAAGAGATTTCCCACATGTGCAAAAAAATAAGTGCTATCATTGCAGATCAATTGGCGACGCCCGAAATGAACTGCTGGCGTCAGTAACTTTTGGCGGCAAGCTCTTCTATCGGGAGAGTGTCTTTTGCACATCTTCTGGTAGGGAATGGTGCAAATTCGAGGGTTGGATCTTAAATAGTGGCAACTATTTATTCAAAACCGATACAAAAGAGTTACATGTTTGCACCTTTTACTGTCCTTGAAAGTAGTCACCAGCGTTGTGTAGAACCTGTTGCCAGCGATGTGGAAGGCGTAGTATACCTTAGCAGAGCCTGTTCTGATGATGTTGCGATTGGAGCGGTCTACTGCCTGTCGGATCTCTGGAACAGTTCTGACGCGAATGCCACGAAATGGTTGCTTCATCTTCGGAATCAAATCAAAGTCACACGGACTTAAGTCCGGGGAGTGTTGTGGATGGCACAGCACTTCCCAGTCCCATCGACCGAACAGAGGAGTCACAGCATGTTGTTACAACACTGAATCCTATTTTTCAAGTACTCGCTACTTTCAAGTGAAGAACTGACTAGCTGGTAATTACAAATGAGCTTCTGTAAGGTAAAGGGTGTGAAACAAACATAAAATCACATTTCCTCAGAGCATTGTAAGCAGGGACTGAATGCACATATGAACAACATGCTAATATCATGGTTTTGTTACCATGTTGCCTATTGTTTTTTGACATCTGTGACAGTTCAAAGTCGCGCAGGATTAGCCGAGCACATATAACACACGCATACACACACACCCACACACACCCACACCCACTCACCCACCCACACACACACACACACACACACACACACACACACACACACACACATATATATATATATATATATATATATATATATATATATATATATAATTTGTGTTCTGCAATTGTGACGGGTCTGCGTAGCTTATTCGGCAGTTTGGCCAGGAAGATTCTAATAAACTGACGCTCATCTGAATATTGATTAGCCTCCATCATTTCCTTGAAATTTTCAACAGGATGACGCTGAGTACTATCAATATTATTTTCTTTCAACATAAAAAGTTTTGTGGGTATGGTACCGCGTCATACTGTATAAAACTACTGCTGGAGAAAAAACAACGTTTCGGCCACAGTTGCAGCGGCCTTCTTCTGGATCTACTGGTGCGTTCTAGCTACGCAGTGCCCCTTATATTTTGTTTTTGCTGTTCACTGCGCATGCCACTGCGTCATGATTTTAAAAAGATAGTTCGTTTCATTGGTCACTTAAGACCATGAAGAACCCGACGCACTTTATAGAATGCCTAAAGGGACAAATAATTTTACCTATGGACATCATGTAAAGTCACTATTTACGGACATGCCAGTGGATTAAACTATCCGGATCCTTTAGGAGCATGTCCCGTCAGACATATGCGACCCGGTTGAGTTGTGCCTGACTTCAGTGTACTTCAAATGGCAAGGAGAATACCACGGGCAGACAAACGGCGAAGGAATGGGGTCACCCCTATCTCCGGGGGCAGCCGACATATTCATGGAAGCCTTTAAAGCAGCGGCTCTTGGTTCCGCTCCTTTACGCCCACGTTGCCGGTTCAGATACGTGGGCGACACGTTCGCTATATGGCCTCATGCTGAAACGGAGCTACACAAGTTTCACGAATATTTGAACAACATGCACGGGAAGATACAGTTCACTCTCGAAGTAGAGAAGAATGGTGCAATTCCATTTCTAGAGTCGAAGTGTACAGGACAACGGAGGGCACGCTGGGGCGCAGAGTATATCGCAAGTCTACACATACAGACAGGTATCTGCAGGCCCAATCCTACCACCACCCAGCGCAGAAGAACTCGGTTATACGTTGTTTGGCAATCCGTGCGTAGCGCCTGAGTGATACGCAAAACATAACACCTAAGCTTAAAAGGCTATGCGCAACGTTTCTAGCAAATGGCTACAGCCCTAAGTCGATCCACACAGCCTTGTCGACAAATACAAGTAAGGAAGATAAGTAAGAAATAGACAAATGGTTCAAATGATTCTAAGCACTATGGGACTTAACATCTGAGGTCATCAGTCCCCTAGACTTAGAACTACTTAAACGTAACTAACCTAAGGACATCACACATCCATGCCCGAGGCAGGATTCGAACCTGCGACCGTAGCAAGAGCTAGACAAATTGCAGCCAACAGTGAGCTTACCTTATGTGAAAAATGTTACTGACCGAATAGGCAAACACCATCGACGGGGTAGGTTGCAGTCTGTCTTCTATATTGGTCCCAGGATCCAGGACGTGCTAGGCGCAACTAAGGACAAGGTGGATGCTTTACACACTGCAGGCGTGTACAAGGTGGAATGCGAATGTGGAGAGGCACACATCGGGGGGACTGGTAAGCCAATAGCAACACGCATTCTGGAACACGGGCGCTGCGTTCGTCTAGGGCAGCACAACAAATCTGCAGCGGCAGAACATCAACATGATTGCGGAAAAGAAAAGAAATTCAGCGAATTGGTCAAGTAGCCGGTTACGACGAAACGCAAAATCGGCGAGGCCATCGAAATACTTATACACTCTAAGAACATGAATAGAGAGGATGGACTCAGGCTTGCCCCATCTTGGCTGCCAGCAATCAGAACCCAACAGACCGCTCTGTCAACACGAGGCACGAGCACTACCGGAGAGTAACTGCCGCCTCGCGGCCGACGTTGTGATATTAGCTATTTTTGACTTCATTAAAACAGCAAATACGAGTAGTTAATACTTTCAGCCAGAAGGCAAATACTTGTTTGTAAATAATGATTAATGTATAATGAGGCGTCGCATGGCGACGGTGGAATTTTCTAAATAATGTAATTCGTCGTCTTTGGGCGGCAATATAAACAGAAAAATACGGATAGATATGCGATCCTTCACTATTTTGTTCGCTGGAGAACAAATGAAGCCTTGAGCGCTAAAAAGACTTGTACTGTTTTTCTCAAGTAAGACGGACGCAGATTTGTGGCAGTCTGATCTAATTTTTACTAAATGTATAAAAACGTGTTATGTCTAAGTTTGAGTGAAGTGTAAAAAACTGTTATAACTTACCGTGACGACGCACGAGCGACTCAAAGAAGACAATGGCTATATAAAAGAGCGCTCAATGGACATGATACGGACATAAAAATCTACCGTCATTGTTGTATTAAGCTTAAGGTACGATATATGTTTTAGTTATAATAAATATTTGTTCTGGGAATACTGAATCATTTAGCAGTGCTCATTCCTATTATCTCCTCAGTATTATTTTCATTTTAATTATGAATTTTGCTAATATTACAGACACCAAGATCAGCAGTCCAATGTGCGTGTTACATTGATAAAAAGAAAACTGTTTTATCGTCTTCTTGCATCAGCTTTAATATTGAATTTCCCTTTTGTGTGATGTTACAGTTGTTTTTGCGCCCTTAAGAACTTTCTGGTCCCTTAGGAAATTGTTTTGTCATAACAATAACTTCACAACCGGGTATGATCGTATCTACGATCATGAAGTAATTAGAAAGACGATAATGCGATTTCTTAATCAATAGCACGCTAGTTGTGACTGCCTCAAGCCACGCGAAACTGCAAGTAGAAACTAATCACATCTCATAATGCAATATTTTATGACAATGGTCAATCCATGATTCTTACGCCAATTGTGATTGATAAAACAGTAAGCTAAATCTCAATTTCCAACTTTCCATTGAATAGCAACATCACTTTTATTTTGTAACATCACACTTGGCGCCCGAACAGGGACTTGACCAAAAATTAGTTCAAATTCTTGGAAAATTTTCTATGTGCTTGTGTTAATATATGTTCTGTCGTTTCATGTACACATCATTTCTCTGTGAGTAAGACAGAAAATACGCTGGTCGATAACGCAGTTTAATTATCGAGAGAAAGGAAAAGAAAAGAGACGTGAATTTGCTGAGACAACATAGCGGTAATCAAGCCATCAAAAAGTAAGTCAGAATTTTGCATACGCAGTGTAGTGCTTCAGTAGCAACGTTGCTTTTCCAAGTCGATCCACATCCTTTCTATCTCCTTCCTGCTATAGAAAATCTGCTTTATTTTATCTTTCAAAGTAAAATTCTTCGTAGTCTGATAATAGAAATTATTTCTCCCCATTGTTAGTATAGCTGTATTACATTTTCAACATGGTGGATAGTGTGTGCAATTTGCAGTGAAGAGCATGTTCATTCATTTGTCTGAAACGTTTAGGTTCCATCTTGTCTTCTCGCCAGATAGAATTTCATTTGTTGCTCACGCGAGAGCGGTGCTCTTAGCGGACTCACCACGTCACTGACAAACGACGAAAGCCTTACGTAGCACGTGATTTACTGACGAAAATGGCAGATAGTGAACAGAGACAGGTGACAACAGGAGACGGGAGTGAAGACGTTAATAGTATTCCATACCCTTTACGATCGCGAACGGTAGGTTCCCGTGTGGAAACTGAACTAACCATGTCTGTAACAGGGGAAAGTGACCCTAAAGTCCAAATTCTTCCCGCTGCAGCTACAAATGACCTCGGTGCGTTAATGGAAGTGCTGAAACAACAGTTTTACGCAGTAAATGAGACTATAAAAACACAAAATGAGACTGTTAACGCCCGATTAGATGCAGTAAAAACACAAAATGAGACTATAAAAACACAAAATGAGACTGTTAACGCCCGATTAGATGCTGTAAGCGAATCAGTAAAAACACAAATTGAGGCTGTTAACGTCCGATTAGATGCTGTAAGCGAATCATTAAAAACACAGCTAGGCACAATCAAAACAGATCTGCATAAAGAAATTACGGCTGAATTAAATACCCATTTGGGTGAGGTGCAAACTAAGATCAGTGATCAAATTCAGAAAATGCAGAAACAGGTGAAAAGTGAAATAGCTGAAGTATCTGGAACATTAAACACAAAAATTCAGGCAGCTACCAAAGAAATAAACTCAGTTAGAAATGCAGTATCTGACATTGAAGGTGTAGTGGAGGATCTGTCGAGGCAGATAGACTCAATCAATATTGAAGAACAGGTTAAGAGCACCGTGAAAGCACACGCGGAGGCATTGTCGGAACACTACGGTGAATGGATAAAGGGTAAAGATATTTTTATCGAAAAGAAGGTCAGGGAGGAGCTTAGGGAGACTGTCAAGGATGTAACTTATGAAATCTTAGCTGCTCCTGGTAAGTCGGGAGACACAGTGGTTTCTGAATTGGGACAGATTCGGAGGACACTTACACGAGATCTTCCCGAGTGGAAGCAGCAAGTAGTGGACGAAGTCAGAATGCTGAGAAACTGGGTAGAAAATCCGCACACGCATACGCAAACTATAGGGAACAACTCTTTAGACGGTGACGAATGTCAGTCAACTCCTTATCGTTCACCGCCTGATTACATGCAAAACAACAGTCCTGTTGAGTCCCGAGTAGGGAAAATAAATGATCCGCCCACAATCGTGAGTTTAATGCAAGAGGAAAGTGTGATTAAGCATCGCACTTTTCCTGTTTTTCATCCGCAGAAACGAGACATACACCCCATCGTGTTCCTAAAGAATTTTTCCGGCATATTTCCCAGGAGCTGGACAGACAGACAGCGTATTCAGTTCGTCACTGGCTTTATTTCTGGTGATGCAGCATTATGGGGAACGGAAATGGTAGACACGTGTAGGAATTATGAAGAGTTTGAGAAAATGTTCTTGGCAAAATTTTGGAGTAATGGGGTACAGCAGAGATTAAGGAAGGAGGTGTATGGTGCGGAAATTTTCAATGAGAAGCATGGAAGTCTCCGGCGATACTTCGAGAAATATCTAGCAAAAATTAAATTTTGGGATTCTCCGATTTCTTCCAAGGACGTAATAATGATTCTCAAAAGCAAACTCCCTGTGTCTATTAGAGAGAAACTAGTAAATGTGTCCGAAGAAGACACGGATGTATTCCTTTCTGTGTTGGATTCCTTAGATTTAATTAGCGAGGGTGTGCGCTCCAAGGTTGGCAGCGGCAAATTCTTCCCTGGCAGCCAGCAGAATGCATCGCACGCGGACAACAATGCGCCGAAGGAGAGAGCGAGCTACTGCGACCGCTGTTGCCAACCTGCCAGCCGTTATGAAAACGCAAATGGCAATAACTTTAAATGGAAGCAGAAAACCAATTACAGTAATCAGCAGAGATACCACCCAATTCACAACCACCAGGTACAACATCAGTACGGAAACCCACCCTTTAATTCTGCGCCTGAGCAGTATGGAAATTCTCCACAAACGATTGGTAATTTTTCAAATGGGCCAGTGTACAATCAAAGTTATAGGTCGAAAAATAGCAAGTGGCATGGTCAAGGCGGAGGCCACCCAGCACATCAGAACAACTTTTCACAGAATAGAGGACCACGGAACAATTTTCAAACGGCACCAAATGCGAACTTTCCTTCACAAGGGCCGGCCGAAGTGGCCGTGCGGTTAAAGGCGCTGCAGTCTGGAACCGCAAGACCGCTACGGTCGCAGGTTCGAATCCTGCCTCGGGCATGGATGTTTGTGATGTCCTTAGGTTAGTTAGGTTTAACTAGTTCTAAGTTCTAGGGGACTAATGACCTCAGCAGTTGAGTCCCATAGTGCTCAGAGCCATTTGAACCATTTTGAACCTTCACAAGGAAATGGTTTTGCCGGCAACCAAAAGATCGGGCGACAGCAGCCGTCTCAAGTATTTTATTCACAAGTGAATGCACCCAGTGGATTTTACCCCTTTACACCGGCATTTGTACCACATAACCAGCACCAATATGAAACGGAACAAACACTTAAGGCCATGAATGACAAACAGGTTAAACATCCTGCGGCAAATTAGAGGCACCGCCTTTCAGCCTCCAAGAGGTCGCTGCGGATTTCCAGTGGGGGTACTAACGAATACTCTGACTCTGAGTATGCTAATGCGATACGGTACGACCATGAGACCGACTTACGAGATGACCTTGCACCTGACATACAAGCTCAAGACATTAATGACATTTATGATGAACAGGTCCAGGCTTCGATTAAGATTTCTATTGCCAACATTCCTGTCACAGCCATTGTTGATACAGGAGCAAACATCAATGTGATGTCATCACGTCTCTTCAGACAGGTGTCTTCTGTTTCAAAAGTTTTATCATTGCCGATTCAGGGCTGCTCCATATCGGGAGCGATTGGTCCATTGAAACAGAGAGTTAGTTTACAGACGCAGCTTCAACTGCAGATAGAATCTGTTTTGGTTTTTTGCCACTTTCTAATAGTAAAGAACTTGTCAGTTCCATGTCTCTTGGGGATGGAGTTTCTTCGACAAACAAAAGCAGTGATAGATATTGAATCTGGAATGTGTACCTTTATCGTAAATCAACAAGAAGTTGTTGTTAACTTGTTAAGGAGTAAAGTGAGGGCAGTGTTGACATTGCATCAGGTTTGGAGACGACAGAGGACCGGCAAACCGTGCTTTGATCAGACAAATGACCTGAGTAAATGGGATGACATAAATGACAATGAGTATGAAGACTTACTTCCTGACACAGACGAGATCGATGCTAAAGCCAAGGAATCGACTGAACTCAGGGGGGAGCAGAAATATGAGTTGTTCCATTTATTAGTAAGTTACAAGAAAATCTTTTCAAAGAAACCAGGAGTAATAAAAGGGTTCGAGTATAAAATGGAAGTGCTTCCCCACTCAACGTTCTACAAAGCAAGCTATTCAGTACCCTACGCCCGACGAGAAACTGTAAAGCATGAGATTAGGAAAATGCTGTGTTGGGATGTTATCGAGTTATCGAATTCGCCGTACTCAAGTCCCTTGTTGTCCGTACTTAAACAGGACGGTAGTGTCAGACTAGTACTGGACGCCAGATCAATAAACAAAATAATTGTACCGATAAGGACTCGACCTGAAGCACTTGAGGAGCACTTGCAAAAATTTCATGGCATTAGATTTTTGAGTACACTCGATTTAAGAAGTAGCTATTGGCAGGTGAAATTGGCCAAGGAATCCAGAAAATATACTGCTTTTATATTTGCCGGCCGCTCATATCAGTTTAAGGTCATGCCTTTTGGTTTAAATGTAAGCGCGGGACTATTTATTTCTGCTCTCGATTTTGTGTTAGGACCTGAACTTCTGGATGAGGTAACTGTTTATGTAGATGACGTGTTGATAGCCACTAAGAACTGGGAAGATCATTTAGCTATTCTACGAAAGGTGTTTCAGAGATTTCAAGAACATGGTGTTACAGCGAATCTGAAAAAGTCAAAATTTGGAAAACGTGAGGTAAAGTTTTTAGGTCATGTGATTACACCTGAAGGGATTAAACCCGACCCGGAAAAGTTGTCTGCGATTAAGAATTTCCCTACGCCGGTAACTAAGAGGCAACTAAGAGGATTTCTCGGTCTTTCGTCTTTCTTTCGACGATTTCTGTCTGGTCAAGTAATGAACAATCCCGCTTTGCACAATCTTCTGAAGAAAATTACGCATTGGATTTGGACACCAGAGTGTCAGAAAGCTTTTCAGGCAATTAAAGATGGTCTTTTAAACAATAACATTCTCTGTCATCCACAAATGGACAAAGAATTTTGTATCACCTCAGACGCTTCGTTTGTTGGAATTGGATCTTGTTTGTTTCAGATTGAATTAGTAGAAGAAACAGAGCAGATCAGAGTAATTAGTTTTGCGAGTAGGGTCTTAACAGAATGTGAAAAGTCCTATTCAGTTACTGAGCTGGAGGCACTTGCAGTTATTTGGTCCTTCAAGAGGTTTAATTATTACATTTTTGGCAGAAAGATAAAAGTGTTTACGGACCATAAAGCACTTTCGTATCTTTTGACCTGTAAATTACAACATCCGCGCCTGACCAGGTGGTGTTTATTTTTGCAAGAATACGACTTTGATATTGTGTATATAAAGGGCAAGGATAACATTATTGCAGACGCACTTTCTCGTTCACCAGAAGGTCTGCCTGAGACAAGTGAGTTGGTAGAACAGATGTCGAATTACAAAGTTCTTCTTATGCAGGATCCCATTCATAGAAAATATTTCTTGGAACTGTGCAAGCAAATCCAGACACTACACAGCACAGATCCTAAGTGGGGAAAAGTAATCAGACTTCTTCAAGAAAATCCAAACCATAAGTTGTCCAAATTCTTCAAGATTCATAATCAGGTATTATTTCATCGTACCTCTGTGTCATCAGACAACTGGCTTGTTTGTATACCTAGCAGTTTTGTCGAACATCTTTTGTGGTATACCCACATTTCTTGGGGCCACTATGATCCAGAGAAGTGTAAAAAGAAGATTGCTACTTACTGTTATGTGCCCAACCTACATCGTCGGATACACAAGTTGCTAAAATTCTGTGTCATCTGCCAAAAGGCGAAAGCTCTGAATATTCCTACTTTAATTCCATTGAATCCGATCATCGCAGAAAGACCTAATCAGCTCATTAGCATTGACCTGGCTGGCCCTCTACCGATGGGTAGGGGAGGTGTCAAATACCTCGTTGCTGTTCTCGACAACTTCACTAAATACGTTCGAATGTATGTTATGAAGACATCTTGTGCTCCGCCTATTATACGCTGTCTTGAAAATGACTATTTCCCTCGTTTCGGAGTCCCCGAATCTATACTTTCAGATAATGCATCCAACTTTACTTGCCGCAAATGGCGTGAGTTTTTGGCCCATCACAATGTCAAGCAGATCTTAATATCACGTTTTAGACCTCAGTCGAATTTGACTGAGCGGATCTTCAAGGAGTTTAACAGATTTGTTCGGACGTACATTCCAGACAAGCAAACTCGTTGGGTTGATTTTGTGACACCCTTTGAGGAGATAGTTAATAATTTGCCACACACTTCCACAGGTTTTACTCCACACGAGTTGATATCTCGAAAGAAGGAACAGAATGAGTGGGTTGATCCTCTTGCCAAGATACCTAGCACTGAGGTAGATCGAGATGTTAAAATTCGAGAAGCTTTAAGTTCCATTACCACCAATGCTCAATTAAGGAAGAAAGGCTATGATAAAAAAGTAAACAAAGTTGTAAGTTACCATGTAGGTGAAAAGGTATTACTTAAGACTCATTTCAAGCCATCCTTAAGTAGGAAAAATCGCAAGTGGCAACATATGTACCAAGGTCCTTACCTTATTTTAAGGAAACCGCACATAGGGAGCTATTTATTAACTGACCCGGCTACGGGGAGAGTAAAAGGCTTATTTCACCACCAAGACTTAAAGAAATTTTATAATGGTAGTGGTTAAATACTGTCGTGGAAATGAATTCTTGCTTACTGGAAATTTTCTTGTGTGAACTGTTAATGATAAGTATTGTGTTGAACAGCGCACTGACTACATGGTAACGGCTATTACATGTAAACTTTAAATATTAAATGCTATGTATGGAAAAATTGTTTATAGTGATGGACATTGAACTGATATTTCTTCAACAAGCTGAAGCAGGAAATTGGGGTTGCACCAAGAATTTCAATTTAATTTTAAGTTAGTATTAAGAAAAAAAAAGTGCTTGCGAGGCGATTGCCCGGAGCTATATAAATATGTAAAGGTGAGAAATGGAGGAGGATGCGTAAATAAGCACTTCTCTCAAGGTACAAGAAGATTTATAGATTTATTTTTAGTAATGTAAGTACTTGAAGTTCTGTTGTAAAAGCCCAAAAAACCTGCTTAAAAAAAAAAAAAAAAAAAAAAAAAAAAAAAAAAAAAAAAAGGGTACATGTTCAAACACTCCAGACAGTGGACAGGAGTAGAAGAAATAGCTTAAAGTTCAGTTAAAGTGTGCTGGTAAATGGAAAAACAAGTGGTAACCCGCATGTGTTCACGCAAGGAGACAATAAGCTGTAGTAAACTAAGTTAGGTGAAATACAGTACAAATAGAGGCAAACCATGAAGCATCAATAATGTAGCGTAAGTACTCCACGAGGCCATTAATTGCTATGAAAGTAAACTATTTCCCTGTGATCTGTGCCCAATGTAAAGAGTATATGAGGAATGTTAGCTGACGAATTGATTTCAGTAGAATAAAGGTACTAAATAACCACACAGCAAGCCCCCTGTATCATAAATAAGTCCAAGTAAAGATCTTCAGAAGATTTGTAGTGTAATCTAGCGTCCATTCAATACCCTAATTGAAGGCTAATCTAAAGAACAAGCAATTCAGTGATATTTAAACTTAATACTGACTATAACCAGAGTAAGACGTAGAAGTAGCAAAGCATGCTGTAATGAAAGAGGTTGAAATTTATGTATGTGCCTATGTTTATTATGATAATTTTATTTACATGCAGATTTTATTGCAAAAATGTCTCCTAAGACACTCCTCTTATGAAATCCATTTTCCTTGTGCCCGTTCCTTTTGATCCTGGTTCATTAACCCAGACCAAGGGTCGACTTGTAAAAGGCACGTGTGCTTCGAGGCAAAGCAGTGCTTATGAGAAATGTGACACGTAGCGTGATGAACTTCGCTAGCTTTGGTAATGTTTGTTATGGACCGGTTACGTAAGCCCAGTGAACTGTCGGTAATTCCATTCATGCGAAAAATAGTAGACACGCGTTACCCTATTTTTTTTTTAACAGAGAACGATTGCTGAGTACGTGAAGCGAAGAGGGAGACCTATTGTTATCCAATCTGCCCTCAAATATATAAAAAAAATTTGGCAAGCCCAAAAAAAAAAAAAAGATTCAGCGTTAAATGCGTACTCGTTAAGTAGTAGATATGCTGCGTGGCAGTAGAAAATGATCTTGGGTGCACTAAAGAATAAATGCAACGAGTGTTGGGAAACCTGTAGTTTTCATAATGAGGAGATGAGCCCTTAAATGAAAGTTTGAAAGAATATTTTTAGGTTCACTAGTGAAAGTAAACCTTGAGATATAAAGAGTCCATTCATAAAGCAGTTGTTCACTGGACTTAACAAAAGGAGTGACCATTAATTGTAAATATTAGCTCGTAAGTGATCTTTTGTAAATAGTAGAATATAAGTCTTTCTGTACCAATGGAGGAAACTTGCAAAATTAATTGTTTTGTAAATGAACTCCATCGGCGAAGGAACTAAGCACGAATGCTGTGTGAAGATGCACACTAAAGTGCGACGTGCATCATAAAAATAACTGTTTACTGAATAATAGTGGTAGTGTTGTACTGCAAGTGTAAAAAGAAGTCAAGGCTACGACAACAGGTGCAACGCAAAGTTCAGTGTTGTTCTAAGTGCAGCGACAGCTAAAACATTCGTCGTCACTTACCTGTGAGTCTCATGGGAGGCAGTTGACAGAGAAGTATGGAGGCAGCTTCAGTGTCTGGCTCCTCCGATGGAAAACGCGCGCGAGGTGTTTGTATCGATGCACTCGTGTGATACGAAGTTCACAAAAAAAAAGGAGCACTCGACGACCAGCAGCTCTGTTGCAGCCTGAGCGCGAACGGATACTGAGTGTTGGAGCTCACGCAACACTGTGCAGCCGCTGTGAGTGGCTGACATGTGGGTGACGAAACAATCCAAACTTTAAACTGCTAACCGCCATGACTTCCATCGTACATACTGGAGGAAAGACATTTGTACACTTGTGTGACTACATCTTCATATGTAAATTAAGCGATTTTCTTGAGTTGAAGTTAAGATGAGTGAGAAGTAGATTGTTAGATTACTCAGACCTTAAAGCCATTAATACCGGCACTCCTGAACACTGCTAAAATGAATTATAATCCTGTCTCTTGATGGACAAAGAAAATGAATGTGCACTATAGGAAGACCCTAAACTCCAGACCAGTCCCGATCCTTAACAAATGTACCCAATAGGTTGTAAGTTATACTAATAATTTTCCACTTCTTCTGTTTCATATTGTAAATAAAAACCCGGGAAGCCACTTGAATTCCTGGCACCACAGTGGAAAGGACAGATGTACTGCATGATGAACGCCGTAGACAGCTAACACAGAAAGTGAAAGCATCACGAAGTGTAGTGCTACGTTATTAAACTGTAATTGAACCACAATGAGTCAACAGATGCTCGAACATTGTCCACTCTAGTTTAGTGAAAATAAGCACTCGCTGTACTCATGTATTAGTTGTTAAGCTCAAGAGAAAGTAATTTCTGAATTCTATCCCCTGAAGAGCGAAATGAACGTTCACTTATTGTTATAAGCAAATATGAACCAAACTTAAATATGCACATAAATGTTAATCTTGGTACTACGGAATGAAGTCATTGATGAACAAAGAATGAAAAACTTTATTTTGAAAAATGATAAATATCTGATATATGTTTATAAATGTAATTTCAATTTATGTACACAGTACGCCAGTAACATTATGTAAATGTCACACCAAAAATCACGAATATCTCATGAGGACATGAGGATCGAGGTAATCTTTCGGCATTCCCTCTCTCCTCATGGGAGGCAATGTGATATTCGCAATTTTTGACTTCATTAAAACAGCAAATACGAGTAGTTAATACTTTCAGCCAGAAGGCAAATACTTGTTTGTAAATAATGATTAATGTATAATGAGGCGTCGCATGGCGACGGTGGAATTTTCTAAATAATGTAATTCGTCGTCTTTGGGCGGCAATATAAACAGAAAAATACGGATAGATATGCGATCCTTCACTATTTTGTTCGCTGGAGAACAAATGAAGCCTTGAGCGCTAAAAAGACTTGTACTGTTTTTCTCAAGTAAGACGGACGCAGATTTGTGGCAGTCTGATCTAATTTTTACTAAATGTATAAAAACGTGTTATGTCTAAGTTTGAGTGAAGTGTAAAAAACTGTTATAACTTACCGTGACGACGCACGAGCGACTCAAAGAAGACAATGGCTATATAAAAGAGCGCTCAATGGACATGATACGGACATAAAAATCTACCGTCATTGTTGTATTAAGCTTAAGGTACGATATATGTTTTAGTTATAATAAATATTTGTTCTGGGAATACTGAATCATTTAGCAGTGCTCATTCCTATTATCTCCTCAGTATTATTTTCATTTTAATTATGAATTTTGCTAATATTACAGACACCAAGATCAGCAGTCCAATGTGCGTGTTACATTGATAAAAAGAAAACTGTTTTATCGTCTTCTTGCATCAGCTTTAATATTGAATTTCCCTTTTGTGTGATGTTACAGTTGTTTTTGCGCCCTTAAGAACTTTCTGGTTCCTTAGGAAATTGTTTTGTCATAACAATAACTTCACAACCGGGTATGATCGTATCTACGATCATGAAGTAATTAGAAAGACGATAATGCGATTTCTTGATCAATAGCACGCTAGTTGTGACTGCCTCAAGCCACGCGAAACTGCAAGTAGAAACTAATCACATCTCATAATGCAACATTTTATGACAATGGTCAATCCATGATTCTTACGCCAATTGTGATTGATAAAACAGTAAGTTAAATCTCAATTTCCAACTTTCCATTGAATAGCAACATCACTTTTATTTTGTAACATCACAACGTCCAGCAGTTGGTAAACAGCAGCCAACTTCTCGTTTGCCGGTGACCACCAGTCATGGCACATAACACAACAGCCAAGAGACAACAGAGGTTACGCTCTCCATCCACCGCAATAACCTATTAAAATAAAGTTCCGCCTCCTTCTACCGTAAGTGACGAATGAAACGAACTACCTTCATGGTCTTAAGTGACCAATGAAACGAACTATCTTTTTAAAATTACGACGTAATGGTATGCGCAGTGAACAGTAACAACAAAATATAAGGGGCATTGCGTAGCTAGAACGCACCATTAGACCCAGAAGAAGGCCGCTGCAACCGTGGCCGAAACGTTGGGTTTCCTCCAGCAGTAGTTTTATACAATGTCCAGAAAACTTTTATGTCAACTAACTCTGCCCACGGAAGCCTAGGAAATTGTAATTTTCATTCATTAAAACATTTAATTTAACTCTGTTCTGAACGCTCTTTGACGAATACTCGTTTAGAAATGCCAACCGGAACTCTTCGTACGTTGTGCAGTCTGTCATTGCGATCTGCATTTTCGCTGCTGCTTTGCAGTGTAAACGACAACATTCAAATTTCAGACACAGAACACGTCCCCAAGAAGTGGGTAATGACAAATCAAATTGCGAAACCCACTTACATGGGTGCATACGCGAACAAAGAGTAAGACCGTACAGATACGAAGTGTCTTCTGCACTATTCCTCATCAAAGTCATTAGAGATACTTTTACAGCTTGTATTAGCTGTGTCGACCAGTCTCCGTAGATTACATAATCTTTCTTGTAAATCTCTATAGCCATCTACTTCACAACGCCTATGTTTACTGCTTGCGGGATCTATATCCCTTGCGTTGCTAGTAGTTCCAAATTTCTCGCCCTCATGATCTACCTCTTTATTAAACAACTGCGTGAGTATCTCTCTAGCTCTCTTATTGATCTGTATGAATTTTGTTGTGGGTAGGCAGGAGAGCCAACACCGTGTTACTAGAGGAAGCCGAAAGGCACGCGTTTTAGCTCACGCAGGCTGGCGTGAGGTCTGGAGCAGGACAAGGATAGTAGAATTTAGAAAAAACGGACGTAGCTGGTGGAATACTTAATTTTAATCCATTAATGGTGAACGTCGCTCTTGACGGTACATTATTCAGTATCAATCGTAACTGGTAATGGCGCCTTGCTAGGTCGTAGCAAATGACGTAGCTGAAGGCTATGCTAACTATCGTCTCGGCAAATGAGAGCGTATTTTGTCAGTGAACCATCGCTAGCAAAGTCGGTTGTACAACTGGGGCGAGTGCTAGGAAGTCTCTCTAGACCTGCCGTGTGGCGGCGCTCGGTCTGCAATCACTGATAGTGGCGACACGCGGGTCCGACGTATACTAACGGACCGCGGCCGATTTAAAGGCTACCACCTAGAAAGTGTGGTGTCTGGCGGTGACACCACAAATTTCTTTAAGTCTGGGTAGCGAGCGTACCTCATCACACTGATTGCGTTCTATCAGAAGCAACTTCGTTACGTACGGAATTCTGCTCTACAGCAGCTGCAAGTGCATCGATTTTATCTTCTTGTTCTACTACCTGCTAACAGACGTGATCAACAATTTTGCTATAAGTTGCACAAACATCGTTTTGCTGCCTTGATATGTGCTTCATCAGGTGTAGCGATATTCTGCCCAGACAGATCATGTTCGAGAGCTACCTACCATTCTGTTCTCAAAACGCTCACTAACATCACATTCCTCTTGACGTAAAACTTCTACTTGATTCTGAATTGATTTAGCAGTCGACTGATCCCCATTTGCCTCTGTCTCAATTCGACTTCCAAATTCACCTATTCTTTCATTTTTCTGCTCAAATTTAGCGTTTTGTTAATCAAATCTTTGACTGATTGCACTAATTTGTTCCTCCAGTAGCTTTTTATTCTTATTTTGCTCTTCATAAAAATTATTATCCTTCTCTTCAGCCTTCCTATCTAACATTTTTGATACTTTGCGTACGAATGTCATAATAATGTCTTCTCTTGGACTGGCTACTCCATCTCATTGCTCTGCTGCTGCTTGAACCTAGGGTTCTTCCAGTGCACTTCTACGCTCGCATTCTGGCTGTTTGCACAGCCTGCACCCACTTCCGACATTCCGGAGCGGTCTCCCGTTATCCTGCTTTTGTTCGCAACCTGCTGTGGGCTGGCCGTAGCCTCGCGCCCTTGGCTCTGCCCCACGCTGACATCTAGCCGCCCACAGCTGACGATGCCTGACCACTCTCGACACCATTAGCTTCCGTGTCTCCTGAATTCTCCATGTTAACAAAACTCTTTGCATGCGACCTGGTAAGGCTAGTGCTCATAGCTTTCCTACATCCTGCGCTCTACAATAGAGACACTAAACACTAACTAAAGAGTTGCCATCTTGGACACAAATATCACAATTACTAATTGAGATGTTGTTTACACTAATGTATACACACGCACAAAGCATATAACAATGAAAATTCCAAAAGAATCAAGACAAATTGAGTTGTACAAAAATAGAAATATTCCTATAAGACAGTGGATTAGTATATCCTAGGATGACTGTTTCTTATAAGAACCTGTGATCTAAAATGATCCTGGAAGAGTTGCGACTTGTAAGATTATCTCCTGGTTCTTCTATGTAAATGACTCAATGATATTTTATTTGTAGGATCGCTCATAATCTCGCTAGACATTTTCCCTCAACCAAGAAACAATTATAAACACATGTCAACATCGACCTTTTACCAAATTTGGTAAACAAATGAATTACAGTGCAACAGATAACATTAACGAGGCGAGTTAACGTGAAGTAACACGTATCACAAATGTAACAGGAGTTTGTAATATTATGGGATTGGCGCAGGTTCATTCATTAAGTTATTCGTTGAACTCTGTTGCAACTATTAATTCAATAATTGTGCCAATCGTTTAAATTCTGGGGTGAATTAGATTCATTAAGATTAAGCAAGGGGGGGGGGGGGGGGGGACGCCTGAGCAGTTGAGGGAATTTAGTTTTCTGAGAGTTTGCATTTATTTATCCTAAAACTGGCAAAACGGTAGCTGCAGAATTTATAGTGCTTTCTACGCGACATATTCTGTACATTTTGAATTACCTGGACGATACAAATGGAGAATTACCATCAATAATCTCACTAAATACATGGTTATGCTCATACATTCCTTCTTTTGGGAAATAATTGGAAGGAAAAGGAAGGATTTACTCAAGTACACAGTACACAGCAATTCAACTACATACACATGCAGTTAGATCAACATAGGGCGTCGACCGAGATCTACGTGACAATCGTGAGCAAATTTCTGCAACGCTATCGAGCGTACACATGTTAATTAATTGTCTGGTTCATTAGCAGTAGAGTGAAACTTCTAATTAAGCAACTCATACGGCCGGCCGGAGTGGCCGAGCGGTTAAAGGCGCTACAGTCTGGAACCGCGCGACCGCTGCGGCCGCAGGTTCGAATCCTGCCTCGGGCATGGATGTGTGTGATGTCCTTAGGTTAGTTAGGTTTAAGTAGTTCTAAGTTCTAGGGGACTTATGACCACAGCAGTTGCGTCCCATAGTGCTCAGAGCCATTTGAACCCAACTCATACGGAGTTTACTTTATAAAGAGAAAAATACAATACTTATTTATTAACTTTGGTGCAACATTTGAGTACCTAGCTAAATCTAGGCCATGCAACGTGTATTACTGCTGGCTTCACGACGAAAATCGGGGCAAGATCTGATATAAAAAATTACTTTAATGCAGAAAATTATTAAATCAGTACAAAATTAAGGAAAGATATGAGGTGGGTGGAATGCTTGTACACACTCGGTTAATTTCTAAACAATTTCTAAAACTACTTAGCTTTCTGGCTAAAATAATTGTATCTCAAATAATATGGATCGACACTACAATTCTTTTCATAGGATTACAGAAGGGGACTTCAACTTTTGTGTAACGTAAGTAATACGACATATGGTCATACGGCAGGCACGAAATCACTATAAGAACACTTAAAATTGTCACAGAAATCTCTCTGACTTAGCTCTTATTCTCATTATTAAGTTTGCAGGGTCCTTAACATCAAAATGAGATCGCGATAGACACTATATAATCCAAGAGATGCCAGCCATGTGCTGTGTGGTTGAACACAACACACAAAGAAACTGCACAAATAAACTTACATTCCCCACAAAATTACTCCTCCACGAAATATTTTGAATTTACTTCACTTTTAATCCCAGGATATCAGTTGCCCACATTTTCTGGGAACAGTCCTCACATATTCACGCTTTTCTTTAAAACTGATTGGAGCCAAAAAACATCCCACTTTCTTATTTTTTGTCCTTTATTTTTGAAATTTTCCAAATTAGTTAGAATACGAAGAATGTTTTGATCAGAAACTTCCTGGCAGATTAAAACTGTGTGCCCGACCGAGACTCAATCTCGGGACCTTAGCCTTTCGCGGGCACTTGCCCACGAGAGGCAAAGGTCCCGAGTTCGAGTCTCGGTCGGGCACACAGTTTTAATCTGCCAGGAAGTCTCATATCAGCGCACACTCCGCTGCAGAGTGAAAATCTCATTCTGGATGTTTTGATCATTTTAAACTAGAACTCAACTTAGTATACCAGCACAATCAAATCTGGCATCACTAACTTATTTTATTTAACTATAAGAAAATGGACTAATAAAGGTGGGGAACTATTTTCTGGTGCCAATGAATTTTTTCTTGAATTTATAAATTACGATATACTGATGGGAGACATGCCGGAACATCAGACTAGGTCACCTAGATAATCGTGGTGTTATTCCGTTTCTGTTTCAATCGAAATATTTTAGAATAAAGAATAAATCTCATCTTTTACGGCATACACTTACGTCAAAGTAAGTAAATAATTATTAATTAAATGTTCCATATGCTTTTGAAAAAAAATTATGTGTTTCAATTTTTTCTCGTCATTTGCTCAATTTTTTTCTCTACCTGAGTTGAAATTAATTTTTTCTGTCCTTTTCCGCCCCTAAAATTTTGTCGCTCTATGCGGCAACCTAGTGTTACCTAATGGTAGCAACGCTCCTGAGCATGATGTTAAAAAAAGTTACCCTCTGATGTGGAAGTTAAAATGGGTTTCTTTCAATGGTTTATTCGTTAATTCTCTTCGGTATGTCCTTCCAAAGTTTCCACTAAGTTTCATTGGTCTACAGTTTGTACTTGAGATCCTTGAGTAATGTTGGTCATGGAACGCAGTTTAAGTACCGTATTCAAGGAAGAAAATTTTGTTTAACCATGAGAAGAAAATTGCATGCTTAAAGAAATGTTTCAAAAATACACGATCCACGCGTCTCGCGAAGATCTGTCAACATTTTTTCCACCTACGTAGCAGACACTCACTAGAAAATCAATTTGCAAAAGCAGCTATCAATGTCACGTCACTGCTGACGTGTTAGGCGTTAACGTCTGGGTTATCGGCCATACCTTCAGAAACGACACCGACGTCTTTCAGAGCGGAGAGTGATTTACATCCCTTGCGTAAAAGTGACTGCAGATAAGTGCCTAGACGAGTAGTAATAAAAGTGGCGAGCAGCAGGGAACACGGGTTGTGAGTGAGATGTGGACGCCGGCGGTGGTCTCTCTGTGCCTGCTGGCCGCGTGGGCCGGCGCTCTGCCCTCCTCGGGCCCTCGCAGGGCGTGGCAGCTGCGCGGTGGGCGCATCGTGGGCGGCGAACCGGCGGACATCTCGCAGTTCCCGTGGCAGGTCTCGGTGCTGTGGTACGCCCAGCTCGTCTGCGGCGGCTCCATCATCAGCAGCAGATGGGTGCTGACTGCAGCGCACTGCGTCGACTACGGTAGCGCGCGACAATATACAGTCCGAGCCGGTAGCTCCATATACTACCAAGGTGGCACTGTCTACAGGGCCGCTCAGTTAATTCTTCACAACCTTTATAGTAGAGTGACGACGGATTACGACGTCGCCCTCATCAAAATAAGGGGCACCATTTCGATGGGTGACCACGTTAAGGTAAGACGTGCAGAATTATCATAGAACCACTTAAGTAAAATGTAGAGATCAGAAAATTGAAATTCATTCACTCTCTATGTCCTACGGCATTAAAAAAAACAGGAACTGTTTCATGTTGTGTGGTACGATGAACTACCTACGTTGGTAACGCCAGTTCGAAATTGCTTGACTGGGTTTTGCGGAGTATCGAATTTGGAGGACGTTGTTGTTAAAGCTTCTTCAGATTGTGTTTCGTATCGTAATTAATTATTTAACCTGTTAGTAATCAGAATATGGCAGACCCACGGAATGCATGCGTGGAACGGCTAGCATGAAGAGGCCGGCCGGAGTGGCCGAGCGGTTCTAGGTACTTCAGTCTGGAACAGCGCGACCGCTACGGTCGCAGGTTCGAATCCTGTCTCGGGCATGGATGTGTGAGTGATGTCCTTAGGTTAGTTAGGTTTAAATAGTTCTAAGTTCTATGGGACTGATGACCTCAGATGTTAAGTCCCATAGTGCTCAGAGCCATTTGAACCATTTAGCATGACGAGTAAGCCGCTAAACTTATAATATTTTCAAGAATCAACTCACGACGAGAATTTCATGAATTGGGTTCCATGGAGCGTCGGAGAAAGGGTAAGATGTGGTGATGTGTGTGCGTTACACATTCTGTCATGAAACCAAACAAGACCATCACACTGAGCAATAGATTTCAGAAAGAGTTCAAAATTTGATTATTTATTTACTCAATTTGGGATCATCATACAGTGATAAGGGGTTTGTCATCTTAATCCAACCAAAGTAAATACACTATTGGCCATTAAAATTACTACACCAAGAAGAAATGCAAATGATAAACGGGTATTCATTGGACAAATATATTATACTAGAACTGACATGTGATTACATTTGCACGCAATTTGGGTGCATAGACCCTGAGAAATCAGTACCCAGAACAACCACCTCTGGGCGTAATAACGGCCTTCATACGTCTTGGCATTGAGTCAAACACAACTTGGATGGCGTGTACAGGTACAGCTTCCCATGCAGCTTCAACACGATACCACAGTTCATCAAGAATAGTGACGAGCATATTGTAACGAGGCAGTTTCTCCGCCACCATTGACCAGACGTTTTCAATTGGTGACAGATGTGGAGAATGTGCTGGCCAGGGCAGCAGTCTAACATTTTCTGTATCCAGAAAGGCCCGCACAGGACCTGCAACATGCGGTCATGCATTATCCTGCTGAAATGTAGGGTTTCGCAGGGATCGAATGAAGGGTAGAGCCACGGGTCGTAATACATCTGAAATGTAACGTCCACTGTTCAAAGTGCCGTCAATGCGATCAAGAGGTGACCGAGACGTGTAACAAATGGCACCCCAAACCATCACACCGGGTGATACGCCAGTATGGCGATGACGAATACACGCTTCCAATGTGCGTTCACCGCGACGTCGCTAAACACGGATGCGACCATCATGATGCTTGTAAACAGAACCTGGATTCATCCGAAAAAATGATGTTTTGCTATTCGTGCGGCTAGGTTCGTCGTTGAATACACCATCGCAGGCGCTCCTGTCTGTGATGCAGCGTCAAGGGTAACCGCAGCCATGGTCTCCGAGCTGATAGTCCATGCTTCTGCAAACGTCGTCGAACTGTTCGTGCAGATGATTGTTATCTTGCAAACGTCCCCATCTGACTCAGGGATCGAGACGTGGCTGCACGATCCGTTACAGCCATGCGGATAAGATGCCTGTCATCTCGACTGCTTGTGATAACGAGGCCGTTGGGATCCAGCACGGCGTTCCGTATTACCCTCCTGAACATACCGATTCCATTTTCTGCTAACAGTCATTGGATCTCGACCAACGCGAGCAGCAATGTCGCGATACGAAAAACCGTAATAGCGATAGGCTACAATCCGACCTTTATCAAAGTGGGAAACGTGATGGTGCGCATTTATCCTCCTTAAACGAGGCATCACAACAACGTTTCACCAGGCAACGCCGATCAACTGCTGTTTGTGTATGAGAAATCGGTTGGAAACTTTCCTCATGTCAGCACGTTGTAGGTGTCGCCACCGGCGGCAACCTTGTGTGAATGCTCTGAAAAGCTAATCATTTGCATATCACAGTATCTTCTTCCTGTGGGTTAAATTTCGCGTCTGTAGTACGGCATCTTCGTGGTGTAGCAATTTTAATGGCCAGTAGTGTAGTGCAAAATATACTTACGCAAAGAATATATAAATATGTTTTTATGAGGATAGGATAAATGGTCAGTCGTGGCCTTGATGAAGCAGATATCCCTGGATGTGCCTGAAATTAATTAGGAAATCCATTGAAAACCGAAATCAGGACATCCGGAAAGAACAAACTTCATCCTCCTGAATATGAAGTCAGTGTATTCATAACTGCGCCGTTTCATTCGGTACTGTACAATGTCCTTCAATTTACACAGAATTTGCTCCGGATAACCCATGAAATGAAACACTGTTTTACACTTCATCGTTGCACAAACTAAGAACATGCGCCGGTGACCCTTCGACCTCGGACATGCTGTTATGCGCATTGCACTAACTCTATTCGGAAAGCTAGCTCTACAATAAACTCGCAGCTATGTCACACAAACATCTTCGTGTTTTTTCCTCAATACGCTCGAAAAACTGATTCAGCATTCCTTCATTACAACTGAGATATTGATCTCAGAATAATGAATTACTATCATGAAACTTCCTGGCAGATTAAAACTGCGTGCCGGACCGAGACTCGAACTCGGGACCTTTCTTCCAGGAGTGCTAGTTCTGGAAGGTTTGCAGGAGAGCTTCTGTAAAGTTTGGAAGGTAGGAGTCGAGATACTGGCAGAAGTAAAGCTGTGAGGACTGGGTGTGAGTCGTGCTTCGGTAGCTCAGATGGTAGAGCACTTGCCCGCGAAAGCAAAGGCCCCGAGTTCTAGTCTCGGACGGGCACACAGTTTTAATCTGCCAGGAAGTTTCATATCAGCGCACACTCCGCTGCAGAGTGAAAATTTTATTCATTACTATCATGCCGTATAGATGCTGAATGCGGAAGGATATGATCTTACAGTCATGCATGCTGTGAACAGTAGAGGATCAGTTCAGAGATGATAATTTGTATCAATACAATTCACCCTGTGATAAGGCAGCATCTGCGAATCCATAGTTTGTGGATAACATCATAAATGGACTCACGTGCCCAGAGTCCGATGTGAAACCAATGGGAAGCTTTTGTGATGAGTTAGAACATCGACTACGCTTCAGACACCCGGGTACGAAATCACTACATTTCTGGTTAAGGCTCCTGACGAGCAATGGGTTGCCATTCCTGCACGTTACATTTTGCAAGAAAAAGGCCAACTCTCATTGCATGTATAAATTCTTAATTATCAATAACTTTTAAAATGTTGTTTAGAGATTTTTAATGTCTTTTTAATTTTAATAAACTTTGCTAACCATCTTTTTGTCGTCTGTCGTGCGGTAGCGTTCTCGCTTCCCACGCCCGGGTTCCCGGGTTCGGTTCCCGGCGGGGTCAGGGATTTTCTCTGCCTCGTGATGACTGGGTGTTGCGTGATGTCCTTAGGTTAGTTAGGTTTAAGTAGTTCTAAGTTCTATGGGACTGATGACCATAGATGTTAAGTCCCAAAGTGCTTAGAGCCATTTGAACCATTTTTTTGTGGTCTTAATTTTAGAAGCTAAAGGTCCATGGCAACGGCCTTGCCGCAGTGGATACACCGAAGTTAATCCTTTCATGGATAAAATTCATTTTTTACAGATTTTTAAAATATTAAGGTGATAACAGTTTCTTTTCAGTCCCATTATTATATTTTCACCAACAAAATATTTTTTAAGTTCTCCAATTTTTCACAACAGGAAGTGGGACACCCATGTCCCATGAACCAACACAAGATACTTTTTCTGCTGACTGACAGATTTTGTAATTTTGTTTTTTTTAGCCATAAACAGGATTTTGCAGAGAATAAAATAACTGCAAATTATACATGCATATAATCTTTTTACTTTTGTAGAGCCAGTGTAAAAGATATTCATTACATTTCAGTTTTCATGATACATGATCAATACTTACAAAACTTTACATTCCATGAAACTTGGAAAAACATGGTGTGGCACAGAGTGGTACACCACAAGCAGTGCAAGCAACTTTTGTTCTCTTCTCTGTAGAGTTTGTGCTGCAGAATCTGCATGGCTTCCTAGTGCCACTGTCTTTCGGTACATGTTTGCCTACGTTCACGAGCCGGACGTCATCTGGCACACTAGAGCACTTTGCTGGGAAGAAAGTGGGCATTGATCCCCTCTTTTTCCTCGATGAATACCCATTAATCAATTGTCTTGGTAATCTTTACAAATAATGTCTGCTGGGACACATGTGTCCCACTAATTTTATTTCGATTATAAGATAATACAGTCGCTGAGAAGTACATTCCACACTGTATTTGTACTAAAAAATGATTATTAAGCTAATAATAAGATGAATTACTTACTTCAGACATCGCTGGAAAGTGAGAAAAGATGGAAACTGAAGAATGACACAAATAAGTGGCGTTGCAGCGCCCATAGATACACGCCAGTCAACAAAAGTAGTCACCGCTTCTCTATTGCCTTTGCAGTGCAGTCCCGATCTCTTTCTTAGGTTCAGTACAGTCGTCCCTAGATGGCAGCACCGTGCAGAGCTGGGTAACATATATCCCGACACTCGAACTGGGTGCCCATCCAGGCTGCCATACGCTGTTGCCATTTTTCGGGCTGCACTCAGAGTCGTGATGGCAATTGAGGAGCTACTCAACCGAATAGGAGCGGCTACTGTCAAGAATACCATCATAACGACCAGGAGAGTAGTGTGCTGACCCCACACCCCTCCTATCCGCATCCTTCACTGCATTCACGGCGGTCGGATGGTCCCTGTAGGCCACTCGTGGCCTCAATACGGAGTACTTTAAAGGTCCATGGAAAACTTTTAAAGTCGATTCTCTCGAGAATTTTTTGAGAGTTGTATCAAACTGCTTGCGATATTAATATTTGAGTTCTGAACTTCATGTACTACAAATAGAAAAATTGGAAGAAGTCACCTGATGAATGGTCTCCTTGTTAGAATTTTATGTAGTATCCAATTTTAATGCACTGTGTGTCACTAATCTCATTCCTGTTGTTTCTTAATACTTCCGTATTTCTTTGGTTTACTCTCGACCCGTATTCCGTACTCAGTTCTTAAATAACTCGAAAACCGCGCTTCTAGCGAAACTGTTTGCTAGTCCAAAATTAAACGGTGTCCGATATCCCACAAAAATATTCTATTCATTTTTCCTCTAGGACTAATAGTTAGCCGGCCGGGGTAGCCGATCGGTTCTAAGGGCTACTGTCTGGAACCGCGTGACTGCTACAGTCGCAGGTTCGAATCCTGCCTCGGGTGTGGATGTGTGTGATGTCCTTAGGTTAGTTAGGTTTAAGTAGTTCTAAGTTCTAGGGGACTGATGACCTCAGAACTTAAGTCCCATAGTGCTCAGAGCCATTTGAACAATTTTTACTAATAGTTTCCGCGTTGTAGGGGATAGAAAAATCGTAGATTATTAAAAATATTAGTTTAAAGATATAAATCAGTAGCAGCTAATAGAAGAAACAGTCCCAGAGGAAAGTACAGTGGCGGAATGGTTGTCTGCCGGCAGGTATCATTATTGAATTCAGTATTCCGAGAACAACAGTGTCAAGCGCAAGCTGAATGACAAAGTTTCATATATAGCCTCTCACCACGGACAATGGAGTGGCCGATGGCCTTCACTGAACGACCGACAGCAAGGGCGTTTGCGTACAGTTGTCGGTGCTAACAGACAAGAAACACTACGTGAAATAGCTGCAGAAATCAGTATAGGACGTACGACGAAAGTATCTGTTGGGAGAGTCCAGCGGAACCTGACTTTAATAATCTATGGCAGCAGACAATCGACTTGAGTGCCTTTGCTAACAACACGACGTAGGCTTCAGCGCCTGTCTTGGGCTCGTGATCAGATCGGTTGGACCATAGACGACTGGAAAACTGTGGCCGATTTCAGCTGATAAGAGCTGATGATAAGGTCCGTGTGTTGCGCAGACCACACGAGGCCATAATGCCAGGTTGCCGCCAAGGCACTGTGCAAGATGGTGGTGGCTGCATAACTGTGTGGGCTGTGTTTACATGTAATGGACTCGGTTCTCCGGTCCAACTAAATCATTCATTGACTGGAAAAGTTTATGTTGGGCAAGTTGGCGACTATTTGCAGCCATTCATCATTTCAAGTTCCCAATGACCAGGTCACAGTTGTTTGCAATTGACTTGAAAAACATTCTGGACATTTCGAGCGAATGGTTTGGCCACGCAGATCGCCAGAGATGAATCTCATCGGACATTTATGGGACATAATAGAGAGGTCAGTTAATGTACAAAATCCTGCACTGGCAACACTTTCGCAATTATAGATGGCCGTACAGGCAGCATGGCTCAATATTTCGGCAGGGAACTTCCAGCGGTTTGGTGAGTCCATGCCGCGTCCAGTTGCTACACTACGCTGGGCAAAAGCAAATCCGACACGATATTAGGAAGTATCCCGTCACTTTCTTCACCCAGGTACTCTAAGAAAAGGGGAACTAATAATTCTGTTTTTTTTTTTTTTTAATTTTCTACTATTTGTTTCAGAAGTAATTACAAAAGTACCAATCCTATTAATTACTTAGTTGTTGTAGCATCAACAACGATAGAAAGATGTAAAAAAATGTAAAAATGTAGCTGTTAATCAGATTAGTATGTATGAACCTTACTGATGCTTTGTGAACGATTGAGTTATCTACCCAAATATAGGGAACTCCTACAATCTTTTGTATTTGTCGCTCAAGTGACTACAATTTAAGCTAAAAGCTGATTTTATATGTCAGTGGTTTGCTTTTGTTACTCTGATACAATCATTCAGTCATGGTTAAAAAATGGCTAGAAATACACTCCTGGAAATGGAAAAAAGAACACATAGACACCGGTGTGTCAGACCCACCATACTTGCTCCGGACACTGCGAGAGGGCTGTACAAGCAATGATCACACGCACGGCACAGCGGACACACCAGGAACCGCGGTGTTGGCCGTCGAATGGCGCTAGCTGCGCAGCATTTGTGCACCGCCGCCGTCAGTGTCAGCCAGTTTGCCGTGGCATACGGAGCTCCATCGCAGTCTTTAACACTGGTAGCATGCCGCGACAGCGTGGACGTGAACCGTATGTGCAGTTGACGGACTTTGAGCGAGGGCGTATAGTGGGCATGCGGGAGGCCGGGTGGACGTACCGCCGAATTGCTCAACACGTGGGGCGTGAGGTCTCCACAGTACATCGATGTTGTCGCCAGTGGTCGGCGGAAGGTGCACGTGCCCGTCGACCTGGGACCGGACCGCAGCGACGCACGGATGCACGCCAAGGCCGTAGGATCCTACGCAGTGCCGTAGGGGACCGCACCGCCACTTCCCAGCAAGTTAGGGACACTGTTGCTCCTGGGGTATCAGCGAGGACCATTCGCAACCGTCTCCATGAAGCTGGGCTGCGGTCCCGCACACCGTTAGGCCGTCTTCCGCTCACGCCCCAACATCGTGCAGCCCGCCTCCAGTGGTGTCGCGACAGGCGTGAATGGAGGGACGAATGGAGACGTGTCGTCTTCAGCGATGAGAGTCGCTTCTGCCTTGGTGCCAATGATGGTCGTATGCGTGTTTGGCGCCGTGCAGGTGAGCGCCACAATCAGGACTGCATACGACCGAGGCACACAGGGCCAACACCCGGCATCATGGTGTGGGGAGCGATCTCCTACACTGGCCTTACACCACTGGTGATCGTCGAGGGGACACTGAATAGTGCACGGTACATCCAAACCGTCATCGAACCCATCGTTCTACCATTCCTAGACCGGCAAGGGAACTTACTGTTCCAACAGGACAATGCACGTCCGCATGTATCCCGTGCCACCCAACGTGCTCTAGAAGGTGAAAGTCAACTACCCTGGCCAGCAAGATCTCCGGATCTGTCCCCCATTGAGCATGTTTGGGACTGGATGAAGCGTCGTCTCACGCGGTCTGCACGTCCAGCACGAACGCTGGTCCAACTGAGGCGCCAGGTGGGAATGGCATGGCAAGCCGTTCCACAGGACTACATCCAGCATCTCTACGATCGTCTCCATGGGAGAATAGCAGCCTGCATTGCTGCGAAAGGTGGATATACACTGTACTAGTGCCGACATTGTGCATGCTCTGTTGCCTGTGTCTATGTGCCTGTGGTTCTGTCAGTGTGATCATGTGATGTATCTGACCCGAGGAATGTGTCAATGAAGTTTCCCCTTCCTGGGACAATGAATTCACGGTGTTCTTATTTCAATTTCCAGGAGTGTATGTATTTAATTCAACCAATCTGTTCCTAAATTCACTTACCCAACAAAATTAAGAATCAAGAGGCTGCAGTTTGTGAGGGCTATGTGTTGGTAAGCTATCGATGTATTATTTTCGCTGTCGTATGTTTATCCTCTCCAAGCTTCTTGTATGAGAACAGGGCCCAAGTGAAACCTGGCTCTCCATCTGTGGGTGACGGTTTCGGGTAGCGCTTACAATCTGCAGTTTATTTTTTTTTCCTTTATACTCAAAAACACTAGAGATTTTCACAAAGTAAGCAAAATGTCTTAGACGCTGCCCTGAAACATCTGATAGGTTTCATTCTACTCTTTTTTGCTGAGACCTTTCAGTGGATGCAGAGGTGCTACTTTCCTAAGCGCGTATACAGTTTGGACTGGCAAGTGTGAGTGACAGACGGAACAACCAATTAAGTACTTTGGTGATTTCCGTGTTTGGTTTAACCAGCCTGGGACAATATACAGGGCGTTCCAAAACAATACCAACAAACTTCGAGGAGTTGTAGAGGGTGTCGCGAGGAATACGTTGAGGATCGGGATCTGTGTACGGAGGCGTCATCTTACGACGCTACAAACCGTCGAAGTTATGGGAGCCAGCGCCTGACGCTAGGCCACCCCTCTGGCAGCAGTCGTGAGTCTGCAGGCTGATGGACTGTAGACGGAACTTCTCGCAATATTGTTTGTTGTTCAGGAATAGCGACTGATGGCCAAGACCGTCAGCGGAGAAGATGGAGCTAGCTGCTGTGTAGACGAGCGTTGTCTCCTATAAATGCAATGCTCTTTTGCTTCAGTAGATTACGGTTTCCGATACGGGCTTCCATCTGCAGTTTATTTTTCTCTTTTACACTGAAAAATACATGAGATTTTAGAGGGTTCCAGGAGAAAAATCATCTGAAAAGTGGAAACCTGTGCACGAAACCATCATCCAAAAGGCAACAGAACACCGCATTCACACGAAACAAGGCCTGTTTATGCAGCAACTAGCTCCCTCTTCTCCACTGCCAGTCGTAGCAATCAGTAACAATTACTGAATAACAAACAACACTGGGAGACGTTTAGCCAGTTGTCCGTCAGCGAACAAAATCATGTTTACTGCCAAAGGGGTGACATGGCCTGTACTTCGCCGCTCTGTACAGTCGTTGGATGACATTTCCGGACACGAGTTCCTTTCTTCAATTTGTTACTCGCGACACCCTCTGCAACGCCGCGAAGTTTGTCGATATGACTTTGTAACACCATGCGTAAGGTGCGAGAACAGCGGCAGATACTGAGGATTACTATGAAGGACACGGAGATGCCACTTACTCTTGTAAGACATCTGCGACTTTGAAAGGGACATCATGTGGGCCTCCATTTGGACGATTGGTCTTGTGGTGCATTATTCAGATTTATTGGACTTTTTGAAGTGGCAGTGTCCTGCTGTTGGACTGCATGGGAAGGTGACGGCTACTCGTCGTGAAGATTCCGATCGGCCATGTCTCACCACAAGAAGGGATGGTCTTCCTATTGTGCACAGAGCGTAACATAAACATTTCGTATCTGTTCCTACCATCCGAGAACGAGTAATGGACTTCAAATAAATGTGTGTGTTCCCGCATCTCGTGGTCGTGCGGTAGTGTTCTCGCTTCCCACGCCCGGGTTCCCGGGTTCGATTCCCGGCGGGGTCAGGGATTTTCTCTGCCTCGTGATGGCTGGGTGTTGTGTGATGTCCTTAGGTTAGTTAGGTTTAAGTAGTTCTAAGTTCTAGGGGACTGATGACCTAAGATGTTAAGTCCCATAGTGCTCAGAGCCATTAAATGTGTGTGAAATCTTATGGGACTTAACTGCTAAGGTCATCAGTCCCTAAGCTTACACACTACTTTAACCTAAATTATCCTAAGGACAAACGCACACACCCATGCCCGAGGGAGGACTCGAACCTCCGCCGGGACCAGCCACACACTCCATGACTGCAGCGCCTGAGACCGCTCGGCTAATCCCGTGCGGCAGCAATGGACTCCCTGCGCCTTCGGTTGAAGACTAGCAACGGCCAAACTAGAGAATTGCATTCCCCTGCAAGGCTGTTGTTAGCTCAAATAGTGCGTTTGGAGTGGTACCGCGACTGGGAAACATGGACTGTTTATAAATGGAGGCGCATTGACTTCAGCGGTTAATCGAGATTCTGTACAACCCTGGATGACCAACTTCGTGAGTATGGCAGCGACCTAGGGAGAGCTGCCATTCTCCCAATGGTTTGGAGAAGCACAACTGGTTTACTACACAACCACGTTATTTTTGGACTTGGCCTCTCGTGGTCCTTATCGGGAACACACATTCATGTTACAGCAAAAAAGAATAAAGGTGACTAGGGAAAACGAATCACACTGTCTCTGCTTTCAGGTCATTTGTGCATATACTGTCCTGCAGATCAGCGTGTCCTCGTAAAATATCAAAAAAATGGCTCTGAGCACTATGGGACTCAACTGCTGAGGTCATTAGTCCCCTAGAACTTAGAACTAGTTAAACCTAACTAACCTAAGGACATCACAAACATCCATGCCCGAGGCAGGATTCGAACCTGCGACCGTAGCGGTCTTGCGGTTCCAGACTGCAGCGCCTTTAACCGCACGGCCACTTCGGCCGGCGTAAAATATCATCAGTAGTCCAGTAGGGTGTTATCCGTAATGATGAGTGCCTATGAGAGTGGAAAACAAAGGATGACTTCCTAGAAACGGACACATTCGGGTGAAAAATAGCTTACAGTCAAAGGGGTAAAATTTTTCAGAAATAAAGGAAACAGCACGAGGCAATGATACATCTACAGAGTGCACTGTTGTAGGCAGAAAAGTGGGAAAGAAGTAAGAAAGAACAGCAAAATACATTCTGAACGCGTAAAGAAAGCGGAAGAAACCTCGTGAGAAGCTAAAACTCCTGTAAGACAAAGCCGTCTAGAAAGATAGTTTCTCTGGATGACTGGATAACAAGCTTATTCGAAAAAATGGGGTAGTTTCAGCACAAGAAGGAACTTCCAACGTTGAGGAAACAGCTTATATTTTCAAAAACTGAGATAAATTTTGAGGAGGTAGAGAAACATTTCGGAAAATTTGGAGAGATGAGATTTCGTTGAAAAATGTAAAAATAAAAGAAGTATTCTAACAATATATTCCGACATTATTAAAAAGTATGGGGAATACTTGAGAGTAACCTAAAATAATGAAAAGGGCCCAAACAAAGCAATGATATTCATGGACAGTTCGTAGGAGCATACGCATTTTACCATGAAAAAGCGCTAGCAACATGGAAAAGTTCAGGGTGTAATGACTAACAGCAGTGCGGACGAAATATCTATTGTTTTCCACGATGCGGGCAAAATGGGTTTCATAGATGTAGCAAAGTTAATTTGTGATGCTAAATCTACATCCCAAGATAATTATCATGATGCGAATGGGGATAATTATTACAAACGTAAGAGGAACTGATTCCTAACATACCAGGTGATATGTTGTTGTTCCTGATAACGCACTGCATCATACTCTTTAGATAATTAAAGCTTCGATTCCCGTAAATCACAAGAAAACCACATTACTAAATGCCTCATTCATAACATAATTAGTTTTGCACCGAACTTAACAAGAAATGTGCTGTTAAAAATAGTGCATTGTAGCATGTCAAAGCCTGTTTTTGAAGCAGAAGCAGTTTTAAATCATAAGAAATACACTGCTCTGAGGCTCCTACGATGCCACTGTGATTTCAACCTGTAGAGCTAATCTGGAATACAGTGAAACAAAAAATTGCAGAAAAAATGTTTCTTCCATTAATTAAACTGTGTACAGCAACCTGGTTGGTTAAAAGCTTTCGAACATGTAAAAGGAATAGAAAATGAATATTGGCTTAGAGATGAGTTAGTGGAAGAAGCAATAGGGAACATAATAATCAATGTTGGGCTGGAGAGTGAAGATGGATATGCAGCACATGACGACGACAGTGATATGGAGACTGACACGGCGCATGACACTGGAATTGATCCCAGTGAAATAGGTACAGCAAATGAACTTGGCCTATACCCCCTGTGTGATAGACCATCTACTACATAGCTCTAATGACCAAGGTTAGAGCAGTTTTTAGTCGTTGAGGGAACACTGACGGCCCAACTGTATGTCATGGACATTCTGCGTCGTCACGTTTTACTTCTCACCAGCTATGACGTAATCTCATCCGGGCGAGAGGTGGTGGGTGAACGCCGTACTGCCAAGTTCTACGTAAATTTGGCTCAACCCTGTAATTACTCAAACAGCATTACGTATCCCCGCAAAGCGTGAAGTTTCATTTCGTTTCCTCCTATTCTTCTGGGTGTTTCACTTTTTTTTTTGTCCGGCGGAGTATAATTTCAATTTTTTCCTGGGGTAGTTGATGAAAGCTTTTGAGTCTCAGATTTGGCCAGCAAAGAAATCAGAGAAAATTATGTTATTTTGTTTAGTGATCACTATGATTAAAGCTTTCTTAAAGACTGTTGTACATTGTTTTCCACAAATCTGTGTCAGATAGGTAATAACGCTGAACATCAGCAAAAGAACTTTGTATAGTCGTTTGAAGAAAGTCAGTTGCTGCTAAATTCAACGAAAAGCGTGGAAATTAATTCTGTCAGCAGTGTATCTGAAGGTGCTTAAAAGCTTTTCCTATGATCGAAGTATATCTTAACAGCAAAAAGTGTATGATTGATGTCTTGACAGTAGTCGGTGTCTTGATACTTCTGGCCAGTTAGTGCGAGTTAGTATCGAGTGGCGGCTACTATGTACAGTAATTTCTACTTAACAAGTAAGCACCAGCAATACGTTCACAATAAATCTTCCATTCCGCAGCGGAGTCTACGCTGATATGAATGTAGTAGACGGATCAAAGCATGTAACCAGTATGCCTACGCTGCTTTAAAATCCCCACAGATGTTCTGTTGGATACCTTTCAACTACTCCCTGCTGAAAAGAACGATAAGGGATGTCCTCGGATCAAGTCTCCGGATCCGAATTCAGGTGCTCACACAGTTTCCAATTTTCAGTGAATTCTGTTTCCAGTAATGCTTCTCTGCATGATTTTAATACACGTTATTACTTGCATTACGTATATATATCCTTAGACTCAAATAGTGGTCACCTAGGTTAGCTGAAAGGCTGGTATTTTGTAATAAGTATGGCTGCCTCAATTATACGGCAGTAGAGAGTATCTCAAATTACATATAAACTTTACTCCTCACCTGTCCTTTTCAGTTCTTGTAACACTTTTTTCCGTACTTTACCTGATAACGAAGTTTCGAACATGCTGCGATAGGAGAACATTTCGAATATTCCGTTTTTTGTTTTGTTTACGCTTGATATGCTGCGGAGGTACACATTTACGAACTTCTTCTCCAATTAAAATTAGAAATAGCAGAGCCTATCAATAATATTCGAAGTTAAGCATTCCAGCTTTCGAAAATACTTGAGAGTCGTGACATAGATGTAATACTTCTGAAGAGGTCATTAACCGGAGAATGACGGACGGTCTTGGGTATGAAAATTATAATCCATGTAGTCAAGGATATAGGCACAATAATATTATACATATTAGGCATTTCATTCAGTCCGGACGACACTTCATACGGATGGAACATCATGGCCCGTTTATGGGAATTTTGGTCAGAAATAACTTTTAAAAAATCCGACCAAGGTTTGTGGAAGGTTCTAGATGCTTGAACTTGAAGACCCCTTGAATACCCTTGTTGAGGTACCACGTGTTCAGCAATGTGCGCTGGACGGTGTGCTCCGGAACACCTGCGCCCGTCCTGCTTTGCAGACCGGGAAATCCTCTTGCCTTCACGGACTGTAGTGAGACGTGGACATCCAACACCTCGTCGCTACTCATGGTTGCAACTTCCTTCAAGCACATTCTGTAGACTCTCACGGCAGTAGAACGCTAACAACTGACCATCTTAGCTGTTTCCGACATGATACTTCCCAATCGACGGGCCATAGCAATGTACCTTGCGTCTAAGTTGCTGACATTACTAGATTTTTCCCTTTTCGGGACTACCTCTATAAAATTTTTCGACATTGCAGGTACCAGGCTGATAACCTGGTAACTCTTCGACGAATAAGGATCTTTACTAGCCTTGGGTATGGCCAATTCCTTAATGTACTTCTACATGGAATGGGAGCGTGAAGTACTTATCATGGTACTCATAGCGTCCAATAGACGCTAAGTGAGAGGAGTTGGCATTTCCCACACTATCGGGTTTCCAGCGGGCCAGTGTCACCTGGTTTTCTGGTATTCAGCGTCTGAAGTTGCACCTGCACTTCGTCTGCTGAACTTGGATCTATGGTCTCCCCTCCTTCACCGTGTACCGATAGGAATATTAGGAACTGCTAGGTCATATCTATGAAGCACCGGGGTGCCTATATGGGAGGTAGTCATTGCAGACGAGTCAGTTAAGGGTGTTTGGCTTGGCTGCCGGCTCAGGTACGTCACTGTCTCCTGTGGGCGACACGGAGTGTCCTTTGAGATTTTCATGCTGAGTCATTGTCCAAACGGAGAGTTACTATTGTGTCTGCCCCCTGCCAGGATTTATGCCCCTCAATTGTAGACTTAATGTCGCTAAACAGCTGGTTAAGCAGACGGCTAGTGTCAGCACTCCTCGTCAGCCGACGGACGCGATTTCCCTTCGCATTCGAACTGAAGTTTTCGTACCGGTAATGGATTATTAAGCGTGCATGTACATCCAATCAGTTGCCAAGTGTGTGCTGATTAAGTTAAGGCATCAATATGTTGATCCTTTCTTGAAAAGACTATACTTGCATTCAAACAATAATCAAAGGTACATTGTGGTAATGGTGGCGACATGTGTTTTCTGAATGGAAATAAACAATGCTGGATTGGTTTTCACGGTTTTATCTAATTGGTTGAAGCATTTTCTCATACAGATGACACATTATAAATATCATATAAATTGAAATTACAATATCTCATGAAGTTAACTACATGTGTGGTTGAATGCCCGCCATGGATTTTACACTAGGGTGATTTGCAGGTGACCTGATTGACATCCAATTTCTGAGGTCCAGGGGAGAGAACGGACGCTTCATTGCCATTTGTGCGTGCTTAGTACATATTGCGCGCCAACCGACTTTTGGTGACCCTCTCACAGTCTCAGATTCATAACATGCCATCTTTGGCACTGCCCGCCGCTCATAGACTCTGATGTATCGAGACACTTGTTTATAGAATAGACCATCAACCTTTTACTTGCGCGTTAAACAACACAATGAAGACATCTTGTCTCATTAGAGCACAGGGTCGTCTCGTCCCCCTCTCCCCAAATTTGACTTCTAAATAAGGAAAACTTACGGTTTCCTCAAATGGTTCAAATGGCTCTGAGCACTATGGGACTTAACTGCTGAGGTCATCAGTCCCCTAGAACTTAGAACTACTTAAATCTAACAAACCTAAGGACATCACACACATCCATGCCCGAGGCAGGATTCGAACCTGCGACCGTAGCGGTCGCGCCGTTCCAGACTGTAGCGCCTGGAACCGCTCGGCCACGCCGGCCGGCCGGGTTTCCTCCTCCGATTGACGAAGACGGCGTTTTATACGGCCAGGTGTAGCCCCTTCTCTGTGGCATTATCAGTGATTACCTTTCTCCGTCCAAGGTGCAATTCAGCGGTCCTGTTAATTTTATGCTGTTTCCCTTCCACGCATAAATATCTAGCATCAACTTCCAGTCTCAGGGGAACGGAGTTGCAAACAATGAAGTTTGCTATCCTCAAAAATCTCGTATTTGTGCTACACTTAAGTTGTGGACTATTCGGAGCACGCCTTTCTGGTGGGCCTGCCGGTCCTGGTCGAACCTACCGACGGAGGAAGTGACTGAGCGGCGGGTTTTCTTTTTCAAGCAGCAATCAAAAGCATGCAGCTGGTCCATGATAATAAGTTTTTGTAGCTCAATGGCCTGTTGCAAGACTGTCAACTGGACGTCGCTTCGAAGACTTCTGTGTTCCTGACCTACCCCCGATATCCAACTAGGGAAAGAGGACCTAAAAGTTTAACGTGGAACCTGAACCCCGTGTCGTTTCTGGCGGCTCCTCACTTCATTGAGAGGTGAATGCTAGATTAAAACGCAGACTGGCAAATCAGTGTACTACTGCGATTCGATACCACGACCTCTTGATTTCCAGAAATGCACTTTACTGCTAAACCACCAGGCCCAACTCGCAGCTGTTCCAAACTCATGCAGGCAAGGCGTTATTAATAACAACCCAATACTGGCTTCACACTAGGTTATCACTACATTCGAGATACTACATTACTGGCCATTAAAATAGCTACACCACGGAGATGACGTGCTACAGACGCGAAATTTAACCGACAGGAAGAAGATGCTGATATATGCAAATGATTAGCACCTACAACGTGCTGACATGAGGAAAGTTTCCAACCGATTTTTCATACACAAACAGCAGTTGATCGGCGTTGCCTGGAGATACGTTGTTGTGATGCCTCGTGTAAGGAGGAGAAATTCGTACCATCACGTTTCCGACTTTGATAAAGGTCGGATTGTAGCCTATCGCGATGGCGGTTTATCGTATCGCGACACTACTGCTGGCGTTAGTCGAGATCCAATGACTGTTAGCAGAATATGGAATCGGTATGTTCAGGAGGGTAATACGGAACGCCGTGCTGGATCCCAACGGCCTCGTTATCACTAGCAGTCGAGATGACAGGCATATTACCGCATGGCTGTAACGGATCGTGCAGCCACGTCTCGATCCCTGAGTCAGATGGGGACGTTTGCAAGACAACAATCATCTGCACGAACAGTTCGACGACGTTTGCAGCAGCAGCATGGACTATCAGCTCGGAGACCATGGCTGCGGTTACCCTTGATGCTGCATCACAGACAGGAGCGCCTGCGATGGTGTACTCAACGACGAACCTGGGTGCACGAGTGGCAAAACGTCATTTTTTCGGATGAATCCAGATTCTGTTTATAGCATCATGATGGTCGCATCTGTGTTTGGCGACATCGCAGTGAACGCACATTGGAAGCGCGTATTCGTCATCACCCGGCGTGATGGTATGGGTTGCCATTGGTTACACGTCTCGGTCACCTCTTGTTCGCATTGACGGCACTTTAAACAGTGGACGTTACATTTCAGATGTGTCACGACCCGTGGCTCCACTCTTCATTTGATCCCTGCGAAACCCTACATTTCAGCAGGATAATGCACGACCGCATGTTGCAGGTCCTGTACGGGCCTTTCTGGATACAGAAAATGTTCGACTGCTGCCCTGGCCAGCACATTCTCCAGATCTCTCATCAATTGAAAACGTCTGGTCAATGGTGGCCGAGCAACTGGCTCGTCAAAATACACCAGTCACTACTCTTGTTGAACTGTGGTATCGTGTTGAAGCTGCATGGGCAGCTGTCATTCTACACGCCATCCAAGCTCTGTTTGACTCAATGCCCAGGCGTATCAAGGCTGTTATTACGGCCAGAGGTGGTTGTTCTGGGTACTGATTTCTCAGGATCTATGCACCCAAATTGCGTGAAAATGTAATCACATGTCAATCCTAGTATAATATATTTGTCCAATGAATATCCGTTTATCATCTGCATTTCTTCTTGGTGTAGAAATTTTAATTGCCAATAGTGTAGTATGGTATTGGGTTAATGTTAGCCGAGGGCTGCGAAGAGAGATCGGGGACCTGTACCTGTCGCAGCACTATTGCTTCGACTGCTGCGAAAAGCGCAGCTGGTGGCATTGCACAGATTCCTCTGCACTAATTGTCTTTGAGTCCGGTCTGTTTCCACAACTGGTGGTTCAAATGGCTCTGAGCACTATGGGACTTAACATCTGTGGTCATCAGTCCCCTAGAACTTAGAACTACTTAAACCTAACTAACCTAAGGACATCACACATATCCATGCCCGAGGCAGGATTCGAACCTGCGACCGTAGCAGTCGCGCGGTTCCGGACTGAGCGCCTTAACCGCGAGACCACCGCTGCCGACCCACAACTGGTCTCAGAATGCATCGCAGTTGACGCCTTCGTGCGGATTACGAGCAAGCTGGTGGCAAACTCTTGGCGACCGAATCAAAGGTGATGCAATGTGATTCAGTGACGGCGCATTTCATGAACTGGCAGCCACATGACGTGTTATGCTTTCGATGATCGATATGACCAGGACATCTGCGCTTCCCCACTCATTGGGTCGGGTGTGGGATCAAACTGTCCCATGACAACAGCATCATGCCGTTCTTCGGTACAATCCAGCTGCCTCCCAGAGGTATAGGTGACACGAATTCCAGGCAGCTTGCATCGTGTTTAAGTCACTTGCGACAAAGAGCTATCATTCCATCAACAGAATCAGCTCAAAATCTACCGTATCCAACAATCAACTGTCGAGTCTGTGACCGTAACCAAGGTAATCTCTCTACGAGATAAGCTAATAACCACTGCTGTGTGTTCTGCCACCGACAGAGCTAGTACATATGACCTCTGTTGATTCAGAGAAGTGTGGAGAAGACCGCCGCCCTGCTTCGAGTTGGCCCCACATGTGCCAACCAAAAACCGCATTAAAACTCGGCTTGAGAAAACAGATCAATAACTAAGCCCATGTTCATAACATCATTACGAAGGAACTGCCAAAATTCTAGGGGTTAAGAGTGCCATTAGCAATCCAGACACCTGCTGTCTTCCCAACGAATGTGCAGCCATAGTTATCTTCTGTTGTTTATCTGCTGGCGACAACAAGGCTGAAGTGACTGCAGCGGGAATCAGCTGTTATATGTTCGCTTTGAGCACAGTTGTAGATACGAGATGCACGTCGAGTTTCTCGAGGAGGCGGGGAATTTCGACGGGAAGAAGACGCATCTGACGAACATTACGAGACACATGGTCATCAGAGGGTGAACTGCTCTCACTGTAAGAGCTCTACTATGAATCTGCAGCTGCATCGATGGGCTGCGGCAATGCCTGGGCTTGGAGAGCCACTTGGTAGGGGTGGCCAGACTGTTAAGCGCGTGACGTTCTGTGTTCCGTCCGCTCCCGGCGGTTGAGGAGAAAGAATGGTTTGCTTGCTGGACCTTGCCAACGCCGATCACGCTTATTTTAGGTCTACTTTCGACTCTGTCTTCTCCTTTCGCAACTTGTGGAACGAATTTCTCAGTGTTGGTTGGCTTCACCAAGGAGTCATGCGTTACATCTGTCCAAACTTTGACCGTACCGCCCCCACCCCAATGCGTAGTCTTCCAGCTCCCTGCCTACAGCTTGTTCATCACTACTTTAATGCCGTACCAACATGATGGTGCATCTGCGCACTTTGCTCAAGTGGTAGGAAATGATTTGGATGAGATCTTTGCTGAGGACTAAATAAGGGGCAGTGGACCGGTGGCATGGCCTGCTCTTGACACTTCTTGATTTTTTCGTCTGGGGACACCTGAAATATGTTGTCTACGAAATAAATATCGAATGAGATGAAAAGCTAATAGTGCGAGTTATGGTAGCCTCTGATGCAATCCCCACTTTCCCAGGGTTGCTTGGAAGGACGCCACATAGGTGTTGCTCCACGGCGTGCATTCAAGCAGGAGTGCGTAATTTTAAGCAGTTTCTGTAACTGCTTTGAAATAAAGATCGTGAAACAACCCCCCCTCTCTATTATTTTGACGTTATGAAGAAAATGATAAACGTTGCGCTGCAGACCTGCTACCACGTCGACTCGGGTGGCGCGTTGTGTGCCTACCTTCCCGGCGGCGCGCGACGCTGTTAAATGACGCCAAGCGTCGAACGGTAAGGGATGTGGACAATGTTTACTAAGTTTAAATGTTTGCTATGACCCGCTTTACCAGCCCTCTCGTTTGTATCATCCATTTTAGAAACACGTGTTAATGCTAGTGCACTTATAAGTCAGGACGTAATATTTATTAATGAAAGTCCTTCACTCTTAATTTCTGTTGGAATCTCCTTCTTAATAGTTAGTCTTTTACATTTCTGTATGTTGTCCTTGTGTTCCAGTCTGCACCATAATCTTTATTCCTGTGGTAGATACAAGAGAACGGAAGATGTCAGACTAAACATTCTCTATTGGTTATTAAAAGTGTTAATTGAATTACATTTTTCGTTGTTAGGCTTCCAACATTTATGTCCATGCGCTGCGCCATTCCTTTGAATGTATGCTGCGTCTTAGAGGAACGAGTAGTCGGTGCACCTGATGATTCGCATTTTGGAAATTACTATTATCTCACGGAATAAACTTTTTGTTGTGAGGCTAGCAACCTAAGTAATTTCAATCAGCAGAATTGTGGAGTGATTTTGGAGGCAGGTAAACGTGAACGTCTTCATTTGGACTGTTAAATAAAGAGGTGTTACGTCACACTCTTTCCCTCTTCTTTTCTTTGTAAGGAAACAACGATATAGGGCCGTGTAACATCATTAGATGGAATTAGAAGTGATCTGGACATAGTGAAATTTTCCCCACATGGAACACGAAACAACTGAAGTCCTTTCTCAGCTTCCGCAGTTATTGACACAAAAATGTATCAAACCAGTATATTCGAGACCTATGGTCCACAGCGTTATTGAAAGGCGATGCTCCTTCTGTCAATTTAATCCATCAGTTAGGGTTAACAAAGGAAGAGCTATTAGTAACTTTTCGTACGGGAAAAATAACCGTGGTACTTATGGAATTAGTGTTCAACGTCCCACAAAGTGTAGAATGGAGAATAAGAAAAACACAGGATGACAGCTTTTGCAAGTCGAAACTAATGAATGAAGTGAAGGCGATGGTCTTCGATATGTGCCCTGTCATGTGGCTGAGGTCGCCATAGACGTGTCACTAGACTCCCCTGCATCTGACCGTTGCGCCTAACAGCGACGCGAGGAGGAACCACCGAGCAACTGAGTGCCAAACGCAGTGTGACAAAGTGCTTCTGTCTCCAAAAGACGAAAATGTTGCCAAGCACTGCTCCATACCCAAACGGAGGATGAGATGTGCTCGTGAATAACGCAGCTGTTTGTCCCCAGGCTAAAGTGCGCCCTTTGTGGAGAGCAGAACGTGGCCAGTTGGACCAGATGCGTCGTATGTAAGCATCATGAGGCTACATTCTGTTCCAAATTACTCAAGGACTGATTAGTAAAATCCCGATTCTTTAAGGAATCGGACCCTCATGTTAAAAACGCTTGAGTCCGCTAATTATTTTACAAATCAGTATATGTGTTAAATATTTGACGTAAAGCTTGTGAGCCAGACAGCGTTTCGTAAAGACGATATTGCAGTGCCTGTTTATTCTGATTGCGATGGAAAGTTCCTTTGGACATGCATGCATGTCGACAACGAAACTTTGTGCCGGACTGGGACTCGAACCCGGATTTCCTGCTTATCGCGAGTGGTCGCCTTACCATTTGGCTATCCGTGCAAACTTCCACATGTGTCAGCCAGGCGTTTACGATCTGTACTCGTACATCCATTATGTATATTCCCGTACAGGTCGGTCGCTGTACTTGAAAGTCGCTTGCCCGGTATCAGCAGATAAAGACGATATTGCAGTGCCTTTTTATTCCGTTTATAATGCAAAGATCCTTTTGACATGCATGCAGTTTTGTGAAGTCCGTGAGAAATCTATTGATTTTACTCTCGTCAGTATCACAGATGTTTGAAGTGATTCTGTCACCAGTCATGGAACAGCGTTACTGTTACATTCACATAGTGCGTTCTCGATATCTGACATGATATACAAATGATAATGTAATGGTGACTGTATAGCGAGAGATGTGAAAGAACCATTGCAGAAGTATATTTGGATTAGGAACTGTTGATTTATTTTATTGTTCCACAGTTAAGAATATAAAACAAACCAATCTGTAAAAGTCTGGGTATGTTGTGATTTATTATCCTTGAAAGCATGGAATTCTGCCCAAGAGATCAAGAAATTAAGAAAGTGGAGACACACAACTTTGACGGGTCGCTTTGTGACGATACACCAGGCTAAGAAAGGCACACCAACAAATTAATACAACAGATCGGATCATAGCGTAACTAAAACCACCTCATCGTTCTAAATCTCAAAGAGACATCGCTATCATAAGGAAAAACCCACATTAGATGAATACAAGCTTACAACGCTTCATACTCTCGGTACGTTGCATGTTTTTAATATTGACCATTTTCTGGTCGTTTGTAAACTTATACTCATCCAAGATGGGACTTTCCTTATGATATTGATGTCTCTTTGAGATTCGTAATGCTGAGGTGGTTGTTGTTATCCTATGGTCTGATTTCTTATAAGTAATATATTTGTATCCCTTTTTTAGCCTGGTGCATTTTTGGTCCCAAACTGACATACGTGGGCTATTCGTTTTTTCTTGACTGCATCTCATCAGCTGCGTTTCGGTTTGTTTAATATAGCTGTGGCTCTGTGATCTTTAGTTCGCCATACACTGTATGGTTAATTTTATGATGGTGCTCTTACCATATACACGAATTTTTTGACGTCCACCTGATGACAGCTGTGAGGTTTGAATATGTCAAGTGATACTGCTGTGGTTCACAAGTTTTACTATGTGGCTCAAAATTACTGTCATATGTAGTCTCAAGTTACTACACTGGTTGTATTACTCACCTGGTTTTTCTCATTTTTAGAAGGGTTTGATTTAGTGTGCGTTCGATTTCCTAAAGGCCTATCGTATGTTTTTTATTTTTTTTGTAATGTTTTGCATGTTCTGTTATAACTCTGTTATGTCAAAATAGTTACTTTCGATAAAAAACTTGTCGTGTAAATAAAATAGCAACTTCTGGAATCATATGGCTGTTTGGTGATTGGTCTTTTGTAAAAAGAAGAGTCTCCTTTAAATTGACACACAACAGGGTGAAGCAGACTCTACAATGTGTACAGGTGCCGCCCTTTGTGCAGCATCGTATAAACAGGCATCTGCACTTCCAAAAGCAACGTGTTCGCTTCCGAGTAAATACCGGAAGATCTCCTTGGTGTTGGCCCGCCCGGAGGGGGTGGGGGAGGGTTGTATCCCTACCTCCTCAGTGGCGCGCGGCGTTGTCAAATTTGTGCCCTTTGTGCAGCATCGTATAAACAGGCATCTGCGCTTCCAAAAGCAACGTGTTCCCTTCTGAGTAAATACCGGAAGATCTCCTTTTGTCCCGCCCGTGGGGGGGTTGTATCCCTACCTCCCCAGAGGCGCGCGATGTTGTCAAATTACTCCTAGCGCCGATCTCTGAGGGACGCGGACATGTGTTGCTATGTGAGAGTTGCTTGTTATGACTCTCTCTACCAGACGTCTTATTTTTTACGTTCATTTCAGAAACATCCTTAAAACTCGAATCCCTCGTCTTACTGACTCATAGAAAACCAATATTTCGTATTCCGCAAGTCAACACACGGTACATGGAGGAGTGTACCTTCCACACTGCTAGTCACTGGTCCTGCAGTCTTCTACCAAACAGAATTCTTTCCTCCAAACGGTAAACTAACTACAGTGAACTCCCTTCGCCACTTTACCTTATGCTGAGAAGACTATTACGCCGCCCTAGGTGCTACTGCCACCTATTTTCTTCCTGCCGCTTACGCACTGCGTCTACAGTCTGTGTACGCATTCCGCACTCTCCGTCTACACTAGGGCCGGCACACCGTCCTAACACGTACGCCAGCGCTCCTCATATACTCCTATGTCCCTACACCCTTTATGCTTCTTACTCTCTTGATTGGCTGCCTCCTGAAGAACCATAAAGCGAGTTCTCTCTGATGATTAGGCTCCGTTCAACACCACTGTAGTACTAATTCCTGACAGGTGAATTTCGCGATATATTTGTCACCCGGAAACCTCAAATATTCCTTCACAGAAAGATATCAGTACTTTGCAACTAACTTACCAAATCAGGTATTTTTTAATAGTCTAGAAGTTCCCGGAGTCACAAAGATTCTATAAGTACTCCCGGTACCGCACATCGCAGCAAACTTTACCATAGAGCGGTTAACTTCGCTTATTCGTCGTCCCTGCGGCTCTTGTAACAGTTGTTGTTGTTGTTGTGGTCTTCAGTCCTGAGACTGGTTTGATGCAGCTCTCCATGCTACTCTATCCTGTGCAAGCTTCTTCATCTCCCAGTACCTACTGCAACCTACATCCTTCTGAATCTGCTTAGTGTATTCATCTCTTGGTCTCCCTCTACGATTTTTACCCTCCACGGTGCCCTCAAATACTAAATTGGTGATCCCTTGATGCCTCAGAACATGTCCTACCAACCGATCCCTTCTTCTGGTCAAGTTGTGTCACAAACTTCTCTTCTCCCCAATCCTATTCAATACTTCCTCATTAGTTATGTGATCTACCCATCTAATCTTTAGCATTCTTCTGTAGCACCACATTTCGAAAGCTTCTGTTCTCTTCTTGTCCAAACTATTTATCGTCCATGTTTCACTTCCATACATGGCTACACTCCATACAGATACTTTCAGAAATGACTTCCTGACACTTAAATCTATACTCGATGTTAACAAATTTCTCTTCTTTAGGAACGCTTTCCTTGCCATTGCCACTCTAACAGTCTTGTAACAGTACCAGAACATAAGTCTACCTTATGGCATCACCATGTCGGTAAAAATTCACTCATGTCACTTTGTTTCACCAGGGAGATGTTATTCTCCCTGCGGCCTAGGAGCGGAAACCGAGAATTGTAGGTTTCCCCAGGAGCCTTTAACCAAAGAACGATACGTGCCAAATTGAAGCATACCATCCGATTATGAGCCCACTAGATGAAACATCACTAGGGGTGCCGTAAAATTTGTAATTACCAGAATTTGCTCCCATGTTCCGGATTAAATTCCAAACCTCCCTGCAGTGTCACATAAGTGAGGGATGTGTCGATGTTTGACGTTTCCTGTTACATAAAGATTTTAAAAATTAAGTAGTCTAAAAAAAATATTCAAATGTGTGTGAGATCTTATGGGATTTAACTGCTAAGGTCATCAGTCCCTAAGTTTACACACTACTTAACCTAAATTATCCTAAGGACAAACACACACACCCATGCCCGAGGGAGGACTCGAACCTCCGCCGGACCAGCTGCTCAGTCCATGACTGCAGCGCCTGAGACCGCTCGGCTGATCCCGCGCTGCTAAGTAGTCTAAAAAGACACTAAATGGGGAAGTTCTCCATATAGTCGACGAGAAATGTAGTATGTGCAATATATTAAGTAGAAGAAGTGCAGGACATGTTTCAGATATCAGAGAATCTCTTACACGTTACTAAATAAATACTTCTTTGTATGTGAGTCAGGATCTCTTTCTATTTACTCATGCAGTCCAATGTTATACGGACGTTCCTTATATTTTTGTACAACTTACCCAGTTCTGTCAAGGTCAGTGCATGTGTCACTCTTACCTTCATTTGTTTGGACTGCTGGTTCAAACGTGTTTCAAGAGTGACTCTCACGCAACATTCTTCAGTAGTATGTGTATCTCGCTCGTCGCTCAAGTAAATTATTCTGGAAAGGACATGCTGTTACTTAAAGCATTAACTCCATGTGAAATCACTATCATGCTCCTCAAATAACTGTAGCACGATACTGACTTTGTGATATGGTTAGTTATGCTGATGGAAGATGCCACTGACGCCAAGGAAGACATCAAGCATTAAGAGATGTATATGGTCCATAGCAGTGATCACGTAATTCACAGCAGTCATGGCTCCTTCGATTACTGGAACAGCTCTCATGGAATCCCTGGTGAATGTTCTTCATAGCACAATTCTCCCTCCACTGGCCTTCGTAGATGCCATGAGTATTTGGTCAATGTTCCTTCTACCCCAAAGTACCATTATCAAAGATGGGGTCGATGACGTCATCCAATATGGCGGATTTTGGCGGGAAAGTGCCACCCCCCTCCCCCAGAAAAATGGCGGGAAGTTCAAGTTCCAAAAGGATAATGCGTCACACCTAAGAAAATGGTGGGAAAGGAAGGTCACTTGGGCTACCTCCACTAACCTAAGTCACCCGACTGCCACCTCTTCCTATGAACTGGCGCCAAGTTTGAATTTTGACTGTAAATAAAGGTCAATTCGCGTATCTCTACTAAGCTAAGAAAATGGCGCAAAAGAAATGACACTTGTACTAATGTAAGTCACCTGACCACCACCTGCTCCTAAGGACTCGTGGGAAAAGGACTCGTCTAGTGCTGGACATAAGTCTTTATTTTGCCTGCACCAGTCTTTATTTAAACAATTTCATGCAGCACAGCCATCCAGTGTGTTGACAACTAGGTCCAGACTCCAACTAACCTAGTACACTGTATCACCACCAGAGGGCGCTCACATTTGTGATGTAATCCAAGATGGTGGGGGTAAATGCCTGGAAGCAGTGTGTTCGCCATGAGGTCCAGACTCAAACTTACCTAGTACACAGTGCCACCATCAGAGGGCGCTGTCGTCCAAGATGGCGGCTATTACTTCAGGTGATGACGCAAGTATCATTATCCAAGGTGGCGGCAAACAGTGTGTTCACCATGAGGCCTAGTACATATTGCCACGTGACGTAATCCAAGATGACGTTCTGGGGTGAGGGAAATGCCGGGAACCAAAAGGACCCCTTAATCCAGTCACGTGCTCGACTTCAGCCAATAGGGTGGTAGTATCTCGTGACATCACTGTAGGAGATATAGGCGAGGCTCAGTAGCTCTGGGACCTCAGTCTTGTCCAGTCAGGCAGCAGAAGCAGCAGCAGAAGAATAAGAACAACGAAGCATCAACAGCAGTTGCACTCCAGCACAGTCATGCACAACAGAATTAAACGGAAAAGTAAGCATCCCATATTACATCTTTCTCTCTGGCTAGCCTTATTACTATTATTATTCAAACTTTTCACATCTTGGTCTATATCTGATGCTTCCTCATCTTTGTTCAACAGGCTCGAGCACCAACATGCCAAGCTCTGCTGACACATCTGGACCAGTATCAACCTCAGCTCTGAACTTGTTGAGACCTGCAGCAACAGCCTCCAGTGCGTCAGAATGAGTAGCGGCCACGTGGGATCCAGTAGCGCACGTAGCCCATTTGATGGAGCAGGCAAATGAGCATCTGTTTTCCGTCCCACTCATCGATTTGCGTGATGAGGACACGCGATCTGCCCCCGACACATGGAATGCTGTCATTGGTGGTGTTAAACAACAAGATGGAGGTCAGTACTGGTCACCAACGTATGACCCATCCCAGCAGAACACCCCTGTGATAGCGCAACCACAGAGTGCAGATACTGTAGATAAGAAGGCTTCGAGTACACCTTCGCTTTTCACCTCCACATACAATTTAACTCCCAGTGGATCGAAACGTGTGAACATCGCTATAGAAGCACAACTTGTCTAGGGGTTGCATGCGAGAATGGAGACTGAAAATGTAGCCAAGTGTGTTAAAGTGCCAATATACGAGTTAGACTGGAATGAAATATGTCATACAGAGCGCTACATAAATCAGCAGATGACTGCAGAGTATTATCCAACTCATTCTCCCCCAAACATTCGGTTTACTGGTGTGACACTTTCTATTACAACAGGGTATGATGACTGTGCATTATGTGTGAAATCGGATGACAACTGCGTTTATCTAAGACATGCTTCAGATATGAAGTTATACGATCTGGACACTCCCATACGTCTTGCACTGGACAGACTGAACCATTGGTTGCCTAGCATAGACTCTGCATACCGTGATGTTGTAAACTCCCTACGTGTGCATAGTGTACATGTTGACGATCTTAAGCAGCAACTCTGTTTGCGCATGAACGCTGTACCTAAAGAGAAACAAATTAAATGTGTGTGAAAAACCTGAGTTCTGTGAGGCACCTATTGGCTTGAGAGAGATACTTGCTGAATTTATAGCATCTTAAAAAGCTTTGTTTGGGAAGTACTGTACAGGTGCGAAGAAGAAGATACATACAGATTGTAATGATATTCCTGAAATACTACACCATATGTACGATATTTAAATAAATAATTACATATATATATATACACTCCTGGAAATGGAAAAAAGAACACATTGACACCGGTGTGTCAGACCCTCCATATTTGCTCCGGACACAGCGAGAGGGCTGTACAAGCAATGATCACACGCACGGCACAGCGGACACACCAGGAACCGCGGTGTTGGCCGTCGAATGGCGCTAGCTGCGCAGCATTTGTGCACCGCCGCCGTCAGTGTCAGCCAATTTGCCGTGGCATACGGAGCTCCATCGCAGTCTTTAACACTGGTAGCATGCCGCGACAGCGTGGACGTGAACCTTATGTGCAGTTGACGGACTTTGAGCGAGGGCGTATAGTGGGCATGCGGGAGGCCGGGTGGACGTACCGCCGAATTGCTCAACACGTGGGGCGTGAGGTCTCCACAGTACATCGATGTTGTCCCCAGTGGTCGGCGGAAGGTGCACGTGCCCGTCGACCTGGGACCGGACCGCAGCGACGCACGGATGCACGCCAAGACCGTAGGATCCTACGCAGTGCCGTAGGGGACCGCACCGCCATTTCCCAGCAAATTAGGGACGCTGTTGCTCCTGGGGTATCGGCGAGGACCATTCGCAACCGTCTCCATGAAGCTGGGCTACGGTCCCGCACACCGTTAGGCCGTCTTCCGCTCACGCCCCAACATCGTGCAGCCCGCCTCCAGTGGTGTCGCGACAGGCGTGAATGGAGGGACGAATGGAGACGTGTCGTCTTCAGCGATGAGAGTCGCTTCTGCCTTGGTGCCAATGATGGTCGTATGCGTGTTTGGCGTCGTGCAGGTGAGCGCCACAATCAGGACTGCATACGACCGAGGCACACAGGGCCAACACCCGGCATCATGGTGTGGGGAGCGATCTCCTACACTGGCCGTACACCACTGGTGATCGTCGAGGGGACACTGAATAGTGCACGGTACATCCAAACCGTCATCGAACCCATCGTTCTACCATTCCTAGACCGGCAAGGGAACTTGCTGTTCCAACAGGACAATGCACGTCCGCATGTATCCCGTGCCACCCAACGTGCTCTAGAAGGTGTAAGTCAACTACCCTGGCCAGCAAGATCTCCGGATCTGTCCCCCATTGAGCATGTTTGGGACTGGATGAAGCGTCGTCTCACGCGGTCTGCACGTCCAGCACGAACGCTGGTCCAACTGAGGCGCCAGGTGGAAATGGCATGGCAAGCCGTTCCACAGGACTACATCCAGCATCTCTACGATCGTCTCCATGGGAGAATAGCAGCCTGCATTGCTGCGAAAGGTGGATATACACTGTACTAGTGCCGACATTGTGCATGCTCTGTTGCCTGTGTCTATGTGCCTGTGGTTCTGTCAGTGTGATCATGTGATGTATCTGACCCCAGGAATGTGTCAATAAAGTTTCCCCTTCCTGGGACAATGAATTCACGGTGTTCTTATTTCAGTTTCCAGGAGTGTATATATATATATATACACGTCAGAACGTGTTTGCGTTTTATTTCATACATATCTCATTATAGTCAGTAATACAATTATTAATTTTTTTCAATGCTAGACGAGTTATTGAAAACCAAGACCAAATTCGAAAATACTTCTGTTTCGGCCGTCATATGGGTGCTGATGTATTTTATCTAAGTCAGACATATTCCAGAATTCCCAAACAGTTGGTTAGGGATAACGCAAACCTCATTATAGCCTTCAAACAAGGCAACCTGAATTTAAAACACATGTCGGAACGGACATGTCGTTCAATGATTTTGTAAAGATATGTGCAGATTGCTGGAATCATTCACAGTATAAGTTTCTCGTTATTGATAAAACAAGAAAACTGAGGAAAGGTAGGTACCGACGAAACTTTCAAAAGTTTTCGCATATACAGGGTGTTACAAAAGGTACGGCCAAACTTTCAGGAAACATTCCTCACACACAAATAAAGAAAAGATGTTATGTGGACATGTGTCCGGAAACGCTTAATTTCCATGTAGAGCTCATTTTAGTTTCGTCAGTATGTACTGTACTTCCTCGATTCACCGCCAGTTGGCTCAATTGAAGGAAGGTAATGTTGACTTCGGTGCTTGTGTTGGCAAGCGACTCGTTGCTCTACAGTACTAGCATCAAGCACATCAGTACGTAGCATCAACAGGTTAGTGTTCATCACGAACGTGGTTTTGCAGTCAGTGCAATATTTACAAATGTGGAGTTGGCAGATGCCCATTTGATGTATGGATTAGCACGGGGCAATAGCCGTGGCGCGGTACGTTTGTATCGAGACAGATTTCCAGAACGAAGGTGTCCCGACAGGAAGACGTTCGAACCAATTGATCGGCGTCTTAGGGAGCACGGAACATTGCAGCCTATAACTCGTGACTGGGGAAGACTTAGAACGACGAGGACACCTGCAATGGACGAGGCAATTCTTCGTGCAGTTGACGATAACCCTAATGTCAGCGTCAGAGAAGTTGCTGCTGTACAAGGTAACGTTGACCACGTCACTGTATGGAGAGTGCTACGGGAGAACCAGTTGTTTCCGTATCATGTACAGCGTGTGCAAGCACTATCAGCAGCTGATTGGCCTCAAGGGGACACTTCTGCGAATGGTTCATTCAACAATGTGTCAATACTCATTTCAGTGCAAATGTTCTCTTTACGGATGAGGCTTCATTCCAACGTGATTGTAAATTTTCACAATCAACGTGTGTGGGCTGACGAGAATCCGCACGCAATTGTGCAATGACGTCATCGCCACCGATTTTCTGTGAACGTTTGGGCAGGCATTGTTGGTTATGTCTTGATTGGGCCCCATGTTCTTCCACCTACGCTCAATGGAGCACGTTGTCATGATTTCATACGGGATACTCTACGTGTGCTGCTAGAGCATGTGCCTTTACAAGTACGACACAACATGTGGTTCATGCACAATAGAGCTCCTGCAAATTTCAGTCGAAGTGTTCGTACGCTTCTCAACAACAGATTCGGTGACTGATGGATTGGTAGAGGCGGACCAATTCCATGGCCTCCACGCTCTCCTGACCTCAGCCCTCTTGACTTTCGTTTATGGGGGCATTTGAAAGCTCTTGTCTACGCAACCCCGGTACCAAATGTAGCGACTCTTCGTGCTCGTATTGTGGACGGCTGTGATACAATACGCCATTCTCCAGTGCATCAGGGATTCCATGCGACGGAGGGTGGATGCATGTATCCTCGCTAACGGAGGACATTTTGTACGTTTCCTGTAACAAAGTATTTGAAGTCACGCTGGTACGTTCTGTTGCTGTGTGTTTCCATTCCATGATTAATGTGAATTGAAGAGAAGTAATAAAATGAGCTCTAACATGGAAAGTAAGCGTTTCCGGACACATGTCCACATAACATATTTTCTTTCTTTGTGTGTGAGGAATGTTTCCTGAAAGTTTGGCCGTACCTTTTGGTAACACCCTATATAGCACGGTAAGAGAGGTCAGTACATCAGTCTTCGCTACAGCATGGACAAATTCGTGCGTATGTCTACCTCTCAACCCGAGAGGCTGGGTGTCCACAGACAGAACATTCGCCTGTACATGAATGCGAAAATTAAGGCTATTGCGCATTAAGTTGTAGGTATGTGTATGACCTAGAGACGTCTTACCGAACTCTTGTGAGCATGGTGAATGCATTAAATGAGCTAGTTAATCAAGTCAGTAAGAAAGTAACCGACTTAACTGAAAATGTCGATGCTATTCAAAGGAAAATAGGTGTTAACTTACTTGTTGTTGAGAAGCGCGATCAGGATCATAGTAAGAGGAGGAAGAAAATGACCAGATATATAAAGCCTCATGCTGTGGAGATGTCTGATTAGTATACACCGGGATGTCGATGAAGCAGAAAGTGATTCAGGCGCTTAAAGCAGTTCGTGAGAAATGACGTCTGCTGATCTGAGGGCATATGGATTGACAGCAAACACTAAAAGAGACCTTTAAGCCGGTTACTAAATCTCTCCAACAGCTGTCAGTAAAAACAAAAACACACGATAACGAGGGTGTTGCCATTGATGAATTCATTATTTGTCACCCCCACCCCCCACTCAGATACATAGAACATTCGGCGTTAGCAGGGGAAGACCGTACGCATCCTATAACTGTAACTGATGACACAATACAGATTGGTGATAGATGGTTTGAGAGACAACCCGGCTTAATAAATCTTATTTTCCTAAGACCTGCCAAAAACCTATAAATTATTCACTTAATGACAGGGAAACATACCATGAAATACCGCACATTACTGGTTTACACAAGATCACGAACAGCCTAAGCAACAAGAAATATAAAACCATTATAAAACCAATACTTGAAGCTGAAAACAACAGCAGCAGTGGTGATGGTATTGACATTGAGCATAAAGCAGTGATCAATCAAATCCTTGAATATATATATATATATATATATATATATATATATATATATATATATATATATATTTTATGATGACCCCAGCGAACTAATAGATCGACTGCAGCTGCTCATGGCATCAGCGGCTGCAGGTAATACAGCTCATTGGAATGAGGTTGTTTCAATAATCTCAGAGCTTAGAGAGAGAGGTATCATCCAATAAGTATGGAGACATATAGCGTCCCCAGTGCCATATTACGAAAAGACTTTAAATTATTTATAAAGAAGACATTCATAATTTGTAAGAGATTTTTTTTCATGTAGCCGTAAAATAATAATTTCTCTGTCCAAGTTTCAAATGCAAAGAAATAATTTATGACAAAATGATCTAAAGAGGTGACAAGATACACTCTTTTGTTAATTTTTTAGTCGTCTTCACTTCCTCTTTTGTCTTGAATGTGTCTAGAGGGACATCTTACGTGTGCTGACGAATGTAAGCATATTTGTATGAGTTAAGCATATAATATACTGATTTAATATTATTGTGCACTTTTAATTTGTAAGAGGTGATCCCGATTTCATGTCCGCCTTCCTTGAATTAACCTGCATTCAAGTAATTTACAGCTCAACAATTGCAGCGGCCGATGCAGCCAATGACGCCATTACGTGGCGATATTAACTTATGAAAATTTAACGGAAGCTGAAAACTCGCCCGCTATTAGCATAATATCAATTTTTCTCCACAGCCGCACGAAGTTGCAGAAATACTTAGCTTTAAGATTCTTATTTTCAGTACCATAGCTGAGAGCCAGAGCCAGGACTCCGACTACAATACAATGGTCAACGGAGGTAAGAAAAATACTCTCGCGCGTGTGTGGGCCGCAATTTTAATTAATAACTAAAGATTTCTTGCTTTAAAGTGAACTGATTAGCCGAGGAAAGTAATATGAAAAGTTTATTACATTGTTCAACTTAAATATCATTTTTATTAAGGCCCACCACGTAAGTCGGCAACAATCAAAAAATAATAATAACATCTCGCGTCCGTCGGCCGTCGTAATTTAATGTATATATTATTATTATTATTATTTTTTGATTGTTGCCGACTTACGTGGTGGGCCTTAATAAAAATGATATTTAAGTTGAACAATGTAATAAACTTTTCATATTACTTTCCTCGGCTAGTCAGTTCACTTAAAAGCAAGAAATCTTTAGTTATTAATTAAAATTGCGGCCCACACACGCGCGAGAGTATTTTTCTTACCTCCGTTGACTATTGTATTGTAGTCGGAGTCCTGGCTCTGGCTCTCAGCTATGGTACTGAAAATAAGAATCTTAAAGCTAAGTATTTCTGCAACTTCGTACGGCTGTGGAGAAAAATTGATATTATGCTAATAGCGGGCGAGTTTTCAGCTTCCGTTAAATTTTCATAAGTTAATATCGCCACGTAATGGCGTCGTTGGCTGCATCGGCCGCTGCGATTGTTGAGCTGTAAATTACTTGAATGCAGGTTAATTCAAGGAAGGCGGACATGAAATCGGGATCACCTCTTACAAATTAAAAGTGCACAATAATATTAAATCAGTATATTATATGCTTAACTCATACAAATATGCTTACATTCGTCAGCACACGCAAGATGTCCCTCTAGACACATTCAAGACAAAAGAGGAAGTGAAGACGACTAAAAAATTAACAAAAGAGTGTATCTTGTCACCTCTTTAGATCATTTTGTCATAAATTATTTCTTTGCATTTGAAACTTGGACAGAGAAATTATTATTTTACGGCTACATGAAAAAAAATCTCTTACAAATTATGAATGTCTTCTTTATAAATAATTTAAAGTCTTTTCGTAATATGGCACTGGGGACGCTATAGACAGTAGTTCGAGAACTACTTAAACCAGCACGCAAAACATACCCTCGCACGCATGTTATTATTAAACGGTTGGATGACTTATGGCAAGCTGATCTTGTAGATATGAGGGAATATTCACATGAGAATAATGGATTCAAATATATTTTAATGGTTATTGATACATACTCCAAATCTGCCTGGGCATTACCTGTCAAAACAAAAACGGATAGAAACGTCGCGGATGTTTTTGAGCGTTTGCTACAGACAGGAACGAATCGATGCCGAGGGAACCTCCAAACCTATCACGGTGGGGAGTTCTACAATAGGTATTTCAAGACCGTGGTGCAGTGGTATGGATTACATCACTACTCAACATTCACTCACCTGAAGGCGAGTATCGTCGAACGTTTGAACAGAGCAATGAAAGATCGAATGTGGATGCATTTTAACCTTCGTGGCTCATGCAAATTGACAGATGTCCTCCCAGAAATAACTGCTCAGTACAACCGAACCAAACGTATCACAACAAAAATGAGACCAATCGAAGTTCGTGATAATGGACTCATGCATGCGGTGTACTATCGCATTAAAATGCTGGATCCACGCAAACCGAAATATAATGTAGGTGATTTTTTGCGTATCTCAAAACACAAGACGGCATTTGGGAAATCATACTTATTGAACCGGTCAACTGAGATATTTATAGTTTCAAAGGTGCAACGAACGAATCCTAGAACTTATATAGTGAAGGATAGTAAAGGTGAAGAAATTGCAGGCTGCTTCTGCACCGAGGAGTTGCAGAAAAGCTCAGAACCGGATATTTTTCTCGTGGAGAGAGTCATAAGACGTCGGGGAAATAAAGCACTAGTCAAATGGCTTGGTTTTCCTGCTACACAAAACAGCTGGACAGATGCCGGCGGCCGGCCGGAGTGGCCGTGCTGTTCTAGGCGCTACAGTCTGGAGCCGAGCGACCGCTACGGTCGCAGGTTCGAATCCTGCCTCGGGCATGGATGTGTGTGATGTCCTTAGGTTAGTTAGGTTTAATTAGTTCTAAGTTCTAGGCGACTGATGACCTCAGAAGTTAAGTCCCATAGTGCTCAGAGCCATTTGAACCATTTGATGCCGGCGATTTGCTATATAATGAGTGTGCATAGTCCACAACTATCACAGTAGTGTAACATGCGTGCTAGGAGACGCATAAGCGGAGGTGGTGGTATTCCAGACAAATTGCCAGTGGAATTACACATCCCTGGTTATAACTAGTGTGGACCTGGGACAAAGCTTCAGAAACGCTTGGCGCGAGGTGATGGAGTTAATTTGCTCGACGAAGCGTGTATGGAACACGACATCACATACGCTGCAAATAAAGATCTATCAAGTCGTCGCATTGCAGGTAGGGTTTTAGCGGATAAGGCTAAAACTATGCGAAGAAGAAAGGATGTTGGTGTAGGTCAACACATGGCAGCATTTGCAGTTAATAAAACCATGCGTGGAAAAATTAAGTTGGGTTTAGGAGTGACGAAATTCAAGCGAGTTATGAATGCTGCACGTTTTGCACTAAACAAGAAGAATTTTAAGAAGGGCTGTTTGAAGAACTGTATCCTGACAACGATGTATGCAGCTAAAAACGCACTGAAGCAGAACGATGTGGGAAGATGAAGAAGAAGAAGAGCATCGGTTAAAGCACCTCGAGTTCAACCATTACCCAAGACATCTGGCGCGTTTATTCCATTTCTCATCCCGGCACTCTCCGCGCTCTCGGCGGTAGATTCCCTCGCTGGTGGTGCTGCAGCTATTGCTCGAACGGTCAAGAACGCGCAGAACTCCCAAGCACAGTTATAAGAGGCAAGAGGACATAACCGCATAATGGAAGCCGCTGCCATCGCAAAAGGACTATACTTGAAACTGTACAGGAAAGGGCTTGGTCTATTCATAAATAAAAAAAAGCCCATTAACGGTCCTGCCAGATCAACCACTCACAAATACAGATCTTCTTAAGTTTGTTAGAGTCAAATTAAAGATACCAGGATTCTGTGGTGTGTTTATGCGGGGTACATTACCGAAGGCTACGTGGAAAACTGGTGAATGTGGTATTGTGAATTTGGATGTTGCTGGAGGCCCTGGGACCCACTGGGTGTGATATGTTATGAATAATGAGAATAATGTCTACTATTTCGACTCATTTGGAGACCTGCAACCACCAGAAGAATTACAACGATACTTCACTCACAGAAGACGTGTGCTCCACAATTATCGTCGCTATCAGGACTTTAATACACACCTCTGTGGACATCTATGCATCATGTTTCTCTTGACGTTCACAAAGAAGAAGTAGAAGTAGAAGCATGTTATATAAGGAGGATGTTTAAACATTCATTCATTAGTTGAGGTTCACATGCAATGTCGTAAACTTTGGCGTTAAGAGAACGATCATCTGTATTCTGTGCAAATTACTTCCCGCCCGTTGATTTGAGCGTTGGTGAATGGATATTAATGCCGGCCGCAGTTGCCGAGCGGTTCTAGGTGCTTCATCTGGAACCGCGCGACCGCTATGGTCGCAGGTTCGAATCCAGCCTCGGGCATTGATGTGTGTGAATGGAGTATTGCATTGATTGGACTGGAGATGTACAACAGCATCCCAAATATCACTGAGGCTAACAATAAACTGCATCTGGATATTAATGCCGGCCGCAGATGCCGAGCGGTTCTAGGTGCTTCATCTGGAATCGCGCGACCGCTATGGTCGCAGGCTCGAATCCAGCCTCGGGCATGGATGTGTGTGAATGGAGTATTGCATTGAGTGGACTGGAGATGTACAACAGCATCCCAAATATCACTGAGGCTAACAATAAACTGCATCTGGATATTAATGCCGGCCGCAGTTGCCGAGCGGTTCTAGGTGCTTCATCTGGAATCGCGCGACCGCTATGGTTGCAGGTTCGAATCCAGCCTCGGGCATGGATGTGTGTGATGTCCTTAAGTTAGTTAGGCTTAAGTAGTTCGAAGTTCTAGGGGACTGATGACCTCAGATGTTAAGTCCCATAGTGCTCAGAGCAATTTGAACCTTTTTTTGATATTAATGGTGAAAAACATATTGTGGAAATAGAACTGGGTGCATACGATATCTACGATGTGAACGAAGTCTTGAAAGTCTGCAAAAGGTACTGAACTACGTGCAAACATTAATACACTTAAATCTGAAATAAGGACTGTAAATGCAACGATTATCTTTAACGAGAAAGGTTCAATAGGGCGCCTGCTGGGTTTCACAAATGGGCAGATTTTGAAGAAGAATCCAAGTAAATTTTACAAGTCAGATTAGACAGTGGACATACTTCCAGTCAGCACAATCCATGTCGAGTGTAACATTGCAACGAACTCCTATCTCAACGATAGTCTGATTCATACTATTTGCGGATTCTTCCCCTCAGTTGCAATGGTGTATAAGATTGTTGAGACCCCTGCCAATGCAATATACCTTTCTGTGACAGCTCAGACATTGGACTATTTGGAACTGCGTACTGTGGACCAGAATAATCAACTTGTCGGCTTTCGTGGCGAGGAAATCATTGTACGATTACATCTAAGGCGGGATGGGTGTACGGTATAAAACAAGTGCACGCAATCCACAGCATCACAATTCTCTACCGAACAGCAAAGTGATAACACGTGCGAACTACGAGTTTCTTAAATCAGTTGGCCTGAAGCTGTGTGATGACGTCTTCACTCAATATAACCAGTCCAGTAGAGTATGATGAGAGAATTACGTCAGGAATACTTCTCTCATAAACCTTACACTTCAACCACGTTTAAAAGGAACGATGAAATCAGGATTGTCATCCAGCACCAAGACGCACTCACGCTTTCATGAAAGAGTTTCATATATCTGGAGGGGTCATGGGAGAAAACTGACGGCAGCGATACAGTGGGAGCCAAGCTGACCCGTAACGCTTTAGCATTCCTATTCCAAGAGATATGCTATGAACGCAACGGTTCTGAGATCGACCATACACACAATGTCAGCATAACATCAACCCTTAAAACATACATCTCGGCATCGCCAGCGGATTTCCCAGGTTAGAAAATGCGGGATGGTTCATAGACGATGCAGAGATTAGAACTGTTGCAAAGTACAAGAGATTTATGGCCTGAATACCTCTAAAAATGCTTATGGGGACTTTGAGGACATGAGACAGAATATTACGAAACTAAACAGGAACTCATTCTGGTACGGAGTGCGACGGACAATAACTCATACATTCACGGAGCTCAAGAGGAGAATATGCTCATGATCAGCAAAATAATATGTAAAATGTCTCACATCAGTGTATCAGACGAGGAGCGTTTGAAGTCATGAATTCAGGTACATTTCTGTCACTGACATTTTGTTCCTGGCAGATTTTCGAGTACGCAGTGTTACCGACAGCGAAAAGACAAACATGGGCTATTAAAACCTCCAGCCCTCTAGAGACACCTAGACTCATCATTTTATTGTTTTGACACCTACGTCCCTAGCAAGTAAGTTTATTGGTGATACTGTTCCCGCCTCCATCTATGCATGCATTACACTGGAACTGTCTGATTCACTTACCACAACCTTTGTGCGCTGTCACCAAGGGAGTAGCGCTAGCTGTGCTATTAATAGGTGCGCTTTCACATTGCTCGCCCCTCGCCTGCAGGGAAGTCTCTGAAAATTTGTATATTCAAGGCAGTACGTCATGTAGCTGCGTGGTGCAATGCAGATGTAACTGCAGAGTGTTCAAACATGTATATTTTGACAAAAACATAGTGATTAGGTTTTTTTAAAATAAGAACAGTGACGTAGGGTAACGAATGTTTTTCCCTTTATTCATCTCAATTCAGTCCTTGAGTTTACAATTTAGTTTGTGATGTGCAATATATATATATATATATATATATATATATATATATATATATATATATATATAGTCCTCGAGATACATTTCAGTTCAATGCAGAGATATTCTTAACTTATTATTATTGCTAGAATCCAACACATGTTGGATATTCATTGAAGGGAATGTCGGTTATAGAGCCACACTTAAAACTAAAGCAGAGGTATTGACTAACTTACTTACATGCTAAATACTATTACTAAAGAAATTCCATCCCAACAGACTATATTGAACAGAGCTGCTATGTGAATTAACGTTCTCCTACTTAACTAGATGGCTATAAATTTTGTTTTCTTTTGAAGTAGACATTTTCCATGAAATAATTAATTAATTGATTGGCTCCAACTTATTGAGACAATATATATATATATATATATATATATATATATGTGTGTTATTAAAGTATTTCAATATTTCAATGATAAATTTATAATATTTTTCAGCACATTGTGGTTATATGTAAATAAAGTTGCAATAATTTTTTTATTTTCCGGCACATGGTGTATATATATATATATATATATATATATATATATATATATATATATGTGTGTGTGTGTGTGTGTGTGTGTGTGTGTGTGTGTGTGTGTGTGTGTGTGTGTGTGTGTGTGTGTGTGTGTGTTTACACATTCATACATATTTTACACATACACATACACTTTCATACATATTTTTACACCCCCACATATGCACACACACTCACACCACACATCACACACACAACCAATAATTACACTATCATAAAAGAGCCATACTATTTGATGCATAAACCCCCTCACCCCATTCACACACTCATTCTTTCTCTATCTCTCAATCAGAGTCCCTCACCCCTACTTTCACTTCAAGTAAATAGTGTGAGTATGGGAGGATTTGCACCCCATCTTCACAAATGACTTTTATCGTCTTGAGGAGACAATCCAACTTTAGATTGTAGTAAAGCGTACACTTTGTGACCTCATAATCAAATACTAATCTGCTGAACTATGTGTGGAGGAGTGTCTTCAGCGCTGTGACCATAAAGGCACTGCATATAGTCTTCAACTCTTAGAGCTCAAGGTGCCACATGTCTAACACCCTTTGCCCACCTCTGGGTGCCCCCATCTATTGTACGATATGCAAACATTTTGGACCTCAGTCCCACAAACTCTACAATCAGTAAACCATTCGCCTCGTCTTTCATGAGACCGATAAGCTCCCTGTTCTTAGGAACAACACCATAAGGATTATCGACCTCATAACAAGACATGTCGAATTCCTTACTGTGGCACCTAATTACTTCATATGGATCACAGTCTTGATCCAGTAGATAAAGCTGTCTGTATCCATATAAAGCAACTTTGGTTCCATGAAATGAGATTTCGTCGCAAACTCGTAGTGGAAGCGGTACATGTAGAATATGGAGATATCCAGTTTGCACATCCTCAAATAAATAGGCTTCATAAATTCTACTGCAGTCTTCGACATCTCCACAGCAACAAAGTTTTCATTGAAGATGGTGGCACACTTAAAATTTGGCCTGACGATACACTTTCTCACGCCATAATGCCCTTACCATGCAGTTCTAATCAAAATATCGCCTTAATTTCTTACATTCTGCATAGTTTTCCCGAAAATGGAATTGTTTTTCAAAATCATTACTCGCGACCACCCTCTTTTCGGTATTTAGTTCAATACACGCCTTCAACCAGGAGGATTGCTTGAAGGAGATAGCTCGGGTGTTTCATTCCTAAGCTGAGGCACTGCTGGAGGTTATGATAATGGATAATATACCTCTGCTTACCTCCAACAGTAGCCAACAGTTTAGGTATGGTGCACCCTCACGGAATTTGTTGCTCTGGACATAACGGCAAGTCACTTGTCTCTCCATGCAAATTATTAGGATATGTGATGTCTGCCTCAAGCACATACCCTACAAAACAATCGGCTGCAAGACCCATTATTTTTCCACCTAATCCCTTCAATTGGTTTTCGGGCACCCATCGAAACCCACCAACCGGCAGTGGCTGCATCATGGCGTACCCGCATAAGTTGTTCACATCTAAGAACATAATGTAACTCGAATCAAGGGATGCATCAAAGCTGACACCCATCTGCGGGTTATTTGCCTTCGCATGCCTGTGAACGCATTGACAAAGTCCCCCATGGATACCACGCTCAAAAAATAGAAGCATTGCAGCATCCGTCAAATGTTCGATGTTCCACCCCTTTTTTTGAGCATAGCGTCCCAGAACAACCCAGGTGCCATGTATTAAAAGGTGGGGTCCAGAGAGTACGTGGCCATACATACAATCCGGAACTTTTTGAATACATCTGCAAGCAAACGCACATTTGTGTCAGTGTGTAGTCTTGCGTATTCTACCAAACTGGGGATGTTGAATTCCCGCCAGATATTCACTGCATGCTCACAATCTGCTGCAGTTACGGCATCGCCTGTGAGAGTACTGGTAAATGCAGATATGGCGGGAAGCCTGCTTTCATTGAGTTTTGCCATGCTATCTACATACTCGTATGGGAGAACTCCTTTCCTAGTCGCAAGCTGGAACTTTTCCTCATCAGGAAATGCACATCGAGTGATTTGCTTATCATTCCGAGGTAAAGTTTCAACGAGTTTCTGGAGTGAAGTCTGCATAAAGCATAAAGAGTCAAGGAAGCGGAGTGTAATTTTTGGCGTCATTCGTTCTGAGACATAAATGTACTTCTCAACACTTTCATGGAGGACACTGACCTGATCATTCTTCATACCGAAACTAACGAAGTGCTCAACTTGAAAATTAGCGTCATACCCACTCAAATTATAAAAAAAGACAGGTATGTGCTGTCGTAACTTAAACTTCAAATTTCAGGCATTATGAGCTACACCACAGAACTTACCCATAAGATGGCAATGCTCTCTACGGGGAGTTTCCGCTTTTCTATCTAATGGTAACCCACAAATGTGACAATTAACCGCCTTCTCATACACTTCATCATCTTCCTTTCATTTGGTCATATAAATGTTTGTACTGTAGAGCTTATCAACTTCCCATGGAAGTTTTTCAAGCTCAGTGAGAAGCCAAACTGCAGGATCGTCCTCGACATAAGACTGGTAGCGGTTAAGTTTAGGATCATGTCCACCTGCAACTTGGAACGCTGCTGCATAAGGTACGTGTTTTTGTGTCAAGGTTGTATGTGAGGCTAAGGGGAACCTTCACAATGAGTAGTAGGAGCCAGCACGCATTCAAAGTTGGTGTACACTACAAAAGGACATCGCTGCTGGTGGTGAACATTTTGAAATTGAATGAAGTTATTTTCCTCTGTGGGAATAATAACTCGTACCGGGTCCTTGGAAGCACAATCTAATAGCTAAAAACTCTTCTGATGAAATATAATTCAGACAACTTAAACAAATATGCTTTTTATAGTGATTTTTTGATAGTTGGGAGGAAAGGAGTCGGGACATATCTTTGATCCAAACATAGTGATAATTATCACCTTCAGAGAAGAGCAACATGTTTACATGCAGCTCTCACTCACCTGCAAATTTTGAGGAATGGAGGGGGCCGACGATGGTGTGCTTGTCTTGCTCATCTGACTTGTCGTTATTCTTCTCCAGACCATAAATGTGAACCGATATGCCGGTATTCTGCGCCTCAAACTTAGGTATGTCCTGGATCTTTATGGGGAACTCTATACCATCAAAGGTAAAAGATGTCTTAATATCATGGACTTCGTAACTGTTCGGTCACTCAGGATGACCTCTCTAATTGTGCTTTCTCTCTCTAGCCAGGATTGACAATGTAAAACAAGCATTATCATATGGATTTTCGGCATTAATGTATGCATTCTTGGTAGCTGTATCTTTAGGGAGCTTAATATAACTGGACTCTCCATATACCAGATCATAGACACGTATATGGATGTCAAGGTGTGGTTTATGGCTAAGCGCTTTAGCTGACCCGCATACTTACATCTTGGAAAATCGTGCCATAATAGCGCTCAAGGTGGATTCATGATACCACTCAGCAATGGATGTGGTAAAAAAAAAGAACGCCATTAATGCCACATATATGGTGCAGAGTTGTAGTCTCTGCATCACCTGGATGTTTACATGGGTGATTCAACTCACAGCATAGTACTGCAATGCATTTAATGGCTTTAAATCTCGGATACTCTAGGACTTTGAGGAGCTCAGTCTCTAAGACAGAGAGGCACACTTCTAAAATCCAACAGGATTGTGGTACCCTCCTGGATACTCAATCCTTGTGAATGAGATGCACCCCTCAAAAGCCCTAGAAACAGCTGGGTATTCTAGAGGGATCATTATACGGTTATTCTGATGTCCTTCACTATCAATAGGATGGGGGAGAGCACTACCGCTAGCCATACGTTCAAATGTGTGTGAAATCTTATGGGACTTAACTGCTAAGGTCATCAGTCCCTAAGCTTACACACTACTTAACCTAAATTGTCCTAAGGGCAAACACACACACCCATGGCCGAGGGTAGCCATATGTTAATCAATATCACTAGTACTACTACTACTGCAACTAGGAGTTCAGCCCATCGATGATGATGCTGGTGAGGGTGCATCAGCTATAGGGTGGGGTATGCGTCTTGCCACACACACCTTTCATTGACGGTAGGGGCGAATTGTCTGAGGAAGTGGAGGCAGTGTTGCTCGGTGGGAACAACCGGGCTGCGGCGATGGCCTGCAGGATCTGATGTCTCCATTACCGACTGGTGAGGTGGGAGACATATGCCCTTGTTCGTCTTCTTGTGCCAGCTGAATTGCCCATAGGTGCCAGAGGGCTTGTGGGGCTACAGGGCAGGTGCTGCTGCCACCTCTCGCCCAGCTGTGATTGGCGCTATATTTTCAGTGCAGCATGTCTCTGTGTAGGCAAATTCCCGCCCCTGCAAGTACTGCTCTAGATACACGATGTACTTCGTGTGATACATGAAGATAGTAACTGTTTTCGAAAGAACATATACCATTGATGACCACGCAGCTTCTCTAGAGTAAATGATAATTAATTGAAACCTTCAGCTGTCGACAGGTGTTGTTGATATACCTTGATGGGGACAGTTGAAAATGTGTGACCCAACTAGGACTCGAACCCAGGATCTCACATTTTAGGTGTCCCCATCAAGGTGTATCAACAACAGCTATCGGCAGCTGAGGTTTTCAATTAATTATCATTTACCCTAGAGAAGCTGCATGGTCATCAATGGTATCTGTTCTTTTGAGAACAGTTACTATTTTCATATATAGTTAAAAGGCTACCCAGCCATTGACCTTTGTCTGTGTGAATGTGCACAGGTTGCCCGAACTCTTACCGGAATCGTCACCTTGGTGTGCGTGAGTAATGAGTGGATGAGCAAATATCTATTAGGAACATTACATATGTAGATTGCGAACAGTTGGGAATGTGTCTCATGGGAAGCGTGCAAGGTATAAGTCCCTGCAGTCACGTTATTCATCTGTGTACTCAGTGGCTCAGATGGATAGAGCGTCTGCCACGTAAGCAGGAGATCCTGGGTTCGCGTCGCAGTCGGGGCACACATTTTCAGCTGTCCCTATCAAGGTATATCCACAACACCTGTCGGCAGATGAGGGTTTCAATTAATTATCATTTGTTCATGTGATGTGCCTGTAACATAAATAAGAAAAAATTAAGTTTAATGATCTAGATTTGAAACAATAAATAATAAGACTAAATAAGAGTAATTATTTGCTGTAATGATGAGGTTCAAAAAATATTCACCTTCTCCACTCTGGCTTCATGACTTGAGCAACTCATCGGCACATTCAGTGAGGTCTCCCACCCACTCAGGTATATCTGCTACCTCATCTTTAAGGGCCATGAGCTCTTCTTCTTCATCCACAGCGGTCGCCATCTAATGAACCCAATCAGGGATTTCACCCCCGCCTTGCTCTGCTTGCATGACACTCTCAGTGGCTCCCTCCCTATGCATTGAATCATCTAGAAAGAAATGAAAAGAGTATGTCTCAGACAGCTCAATCTAGGCACTTGGAAAACCAGTACATATTACACAAAATTATTTCATCTAAGAACTACGTTTTACAAATGTACTTACATTCACACTGTGCTCCAGCCCTCTCGACCTCTAGCTGATGGGCTAGCTCAGCTAAAATGCGAGGCATGAATTCTAGAAAGACGGAAAAGACTGAGTATAATATCCAGCATGGAAAAAAAATCTCTGCAGCATGCACACACAGACACACAAAATCTTAAAGTGCGCAGCAGTCTGTGGACTGTGGCCCAAACAGATATAACACATAACACAGAGATAGAATCTGTTAAAGGACGCAGCAGTCTGTGGACTGTGGTCGAAAAAGATATAAAACGCATAATCCGTTAAAGGGCGCAGCAGTCTGGGTAGACTGCGGTGCAAAACAGATATAACACACACAATCCGTTAAAGGACACTGCCGTCTGTGTAGACTGTGGTCCAAAACAGATATAATACACAATCCGTTAAAGGGTGTGCCAGTCTATGTACTGCGCCCAAAACAGATATTTGATAATCACAGAAAACACATCACAGACACAGAATCTGTTAAAGGGCGAAGTAGTCAGTGGACTGTGACTCAATCGGATATTTGAACACTGAAAAAGTACTTACCAGGTAATTGATCTTAATCTCCTCGACGGCTTTTGCAGCAGCTGCAGCTGCTGTCGCTGCTGGTGCTGCTGGTACACTTCTTGATGATGGTGAAATTACAATGATTTACCTGTGACAAACTCTTAGAACTACAGAAACAGACTGAGGGCGAGTTTGGTTGTGCTTTGGCTTATATAGCTTTTATGACGTCGAATCACGTCACTGATGCAGTAGCCAATAGGAGTGCAGCATTATAGGGATGGAGGGTGCTACATCATGAATGAATGATGACTGCGTTCCTAGTGGGAAAACCTCGAACTTCTCATTTGATCATTGAATCTCCAAGTGAGACATTCAGTTATCGAATATAATTAAAACTGGATTGGAATTAAGTACTATGTGCCACATGTGTTCCATTACAATCGTTAGTATATTTCTAGAATATGATCTGTGGGGTCAGTATGAGCGTGGGGGCTAGATGATGTCAACATTCGTGCACTCACGGGCTATACACGTGGTGCATACCCCGTTAGAAACACATGAGAGAGAAAGTTTTGCAACATCTCTCTCAGCGCTTGACTACAGGTGAGGCGAGGGGTGACACTTGTTTCGCGTACTGTGAGTGACGATCTTGGATTATGTAATGGGTGCATACTCTGGTCGTGTCCTAGACCACGTGGTGAACACAATGCTTGCCAACATCTTGCGTGACGTCATGGACGACAGCGCCCTCTTGTGCCAGTACTGTGTACCAGACCATGTGGTGAATACACTGTTTGCCGCCATCTTGTGTAATGGTACTCGCATCATCAGCTGACGTCACAGCTGCGCTCTCTGGTGGTGACAATATGTTCTAGGCCTCATGGTGAACACACTGTTTGCCGCCATATTAGATAATGGTACTCGCATCATCACCTGACATCATGGCCACCATCTTGGACTACAGCGCCCTCTGGTGGTGGCACTGTAAACTAGGTCAGTTTGACTCCAGGCCTCTTCATGAAATCACTGTTTCCAGCCATTTCCCACCACCATCTTGGATTACATCACAGATGAGAGTGCCCTTTGGTGGTGGTACTGTGTACTAGGTCAGTTGGAGTCTGGACATCATGGTGAACACATTGGATGGCTATGCTGCATGAAATTGTTTAAATAAGGACTGGTGCATGCAAAATAAAGACTTATGTCTAGCATTGGTTGCGTCCTTTTCCCACGAATCCTTAGGAGGAGGTGGGGGTCAAGTGACTTAGGTTAGTCCATGTGTCCTTTCATTTGCCTCATTTTCTTAGCTTAGTAGAGATATGCGAATTGACCATTATTTATAGTGAAAATTCAAACTTGGTGCCAGTTCACAGGATGAGGTGGCGGTCGGGTGACAGGTTAGTGGAGGTAGCCCAAGTGACCTTTCTTTCCCACCATTTTCTTAGGTGTGATGCATTATCCTGTTTGAATTTGAACTTACCGCCATTGTTCTGTGTGAGTGGAGGGGAGGGGTGCGTGGCAGTTTCCCGCCAAAAGCCTCCATCTTGAATGACGTCACTGCCGCCATCTTGGATGCTGTCATCGCCGCCATATTCGATGACAGTACTATAAGGTACAACAAATGTTGTTCCAATACTGGCATGGTACGTATTTCGAACTGTCCTCCTGGACGATGGAGTGTGGACATGAATGTCAATCAGAGTGCTCGTTTAATTTGATTCCAATCTCGATGGACTCATGTGCACTGCAATTGTAATTGATTGTATTGATGGGTCAATTCGTGGATACTGAAGGTCACCTGGTGTGGTGCTCCATGTTCAACAATATGTGGTGAACAGTGTGCAGCGAAACGATTGTTGGTGCACAAGCATTGTAGTCTGTTGTCATATCTGTCACAGATCGCCGCCTTTCCTGCTTTATAGAGCGGAAAAACCTCTGTCCTTCACGTTCTTTAAAGAGGCATGGACATCCCGAACCTTGTCGCTTCCCGTGGTTTCACCTTTGTTTAACCACTCTCTGCATGTGCTCAGAGTATGCGATATGATCCCTCTCAAGTTCGGGGCCGCAACATTGTACTGTGTGTGAAGGTCGCTGACATCAGTAGATTTTCCCTTTTGCAAACAGTATCGTCACTCAATTATTTCCGCATACATCTCTGTTAGTTAAAATACACTGTCCAGTCACATAAATGCAACTATCAGTCAAAAGCCTAAATAAACGTCTTTTGCAGCCTGTGTAACAGTGAGATGTGCAGGAAGAAAGTCAGTGAGATTGTGGACAGTACCGACAGGGATGTGGAGATGTGCCGATTCCGGTGCCGGTTCTCGGTTGAGGATCTGTGGGGTGAAAAGACCGATAGAGAGCACAGATTCCCAATTGGGTTTGCAACTGGGGATTTCTATGGATAGAGAAGTACGATAAACCCATCCTGGTGCTCCTCGAACCAGGAGCAATCACTTTTAGCCATCTAATGTGATACATTGCATTGCCCTGTTGGAAGGTGCCATTGTACCAAGGAAAAATAACTAGAAAATAGGGGGGCATGGTCAACAGGGATAGATGCATACTTCTGTTGATCTATTGTATCTTTCGGAATAACGAGACCATCCAAGGAATGTCACGAAACACTCTGCAGAACACAACACTCTGATGATTGTTGCAGGGTGTTTTCTTTCTGACGTTTCTCTCCATAATTCCCTCAGCAGCTGCGCGTTTATTCGTCGATACACATCACCATAGTAGTCGTTCATCCCTGTCATTTATGGCCCATGGTGCACGGTAGTTGCCTCGACACCAGTTTTATGTAGCACCATTGGAAATTCGGAAATTTGTGGTACAGTCTTAAGGGACCAAACTGCTGAGGTCATTGGTCCCTAAGACTACAAACTACTAAATCTAACTTAAACTTACTTATGCTAAGGGCAACACACAAACCGATGCCCGAGGGAAGACTCGAACGTCTGTCAGGGGAATCGCAAAAATCCGTGGCAAAACCCTAGATGACTGGAAAACCGTGGCTTGGTCCCATGAGTGCAAATTTGAGTTGGTAAGAGCTAATGGTATCGTTCGAGTGTGGCACACGCCCCCAAGCCAAGGACTGAAGCTTTCAACAAGGTACTCTGTAAGTTGGTGGTGGCTCCCGGTTGCAGGTTCGAATCCTGCCTTGGGCATGGATGTGTGTGATGTCCATAGGTTAGTTAGGTTTAAGTAGTCCTAAGTCTAGGGGACTGATGACCTGAGATGTTAAGTCCCATAGTGCTTAGAGCCATTTGAACCATTTTGGTGGTGGCTCCTTAATGATGTGTACTGGGTTTTCGTCGAATGGTCTGGATCGTTTGGTTTAACTGAACCAATCAATGACATAAAATGATTGTGTTTGGCTACTTGGAGACCTTTTGCAGCCATTCATAGACTTCATATTCGAAACAATGATGGAATTTTTATGGCTGACGCTGCGCCATGTCACTAGGCCACAATTGTTACCAATTGGTTTGAAGAGCATTCTGGACAGTTCGAGAAAATGATATGGGCAACGAAATGGCCCGACGTGAACCCTATTGAACTCTTGTGGGATATATCACCAGCAACACTTAAGCAATCATGGACGGCTATAGAGGCAACATGGCACAGTATTTCTACAGGGACTTCCAACGACTTGTTTAGTCCATGCTACATGGAGGTCGCGTAGCTGCGCTACACTGGGCCAAAGTAGGTCGGTCACAGTGTTACGGGGTGTTCCATAACTTTTCTCACCTCAGTGTACGTGCCCTCCACTGGTAGTGTGGCCACATGCTGTCTGTGAGTCGTTATTGCAGATTGACGTCGAACATAGGTGGTGGTCACATTAATGTGACTGAACCGTGCACTTTCCAAAACGCGTCGCGTTCTAATAACGAAGAAGGCTCTCAGTCTGGTGGTAGATAGCGGTCACAGTGCATTGGCTCACCAGTGTTTGTACCAGGTTTGGCTGAAACTGCACCAGAAGTTCCAGAGATATATTTAAGTGTCGTTTTTTCTGAACGGATCCCTACAACTATGAAAGCCACAGGTTTGTCAGCCCAAACGTGAATAGTCTCCCGCTAACAAATCATACGTTTCCTAAACTTGGTTGTAATGACTCCTCGTAGTTGACACACACACACACACACACACACACACACACACACACACACACACACACACACATATACACAATTTTCGTGTACAGAAATGTATTACAGTGTTAGAACCAACAGCCCTCGAGAATGTGAAGGTCCATATTTCTGTGTAAGTTTAGGAAACGTGCACTAAATATACAAGAAAGTTAACTGACTTTGGAGCTAACAACTACCGAATTTTATAGCTTGCACCAAAGAATTGATCTGATGTCTTGTCACTACTCTTTTCTGCACTTGTCTTTCTTTCTCCGGAAGAAATGAGGTGAGTGGCATATAATCCGCAGACATAATGGTCTGAGACAACTTCAAGTGAAAAGATTTGTTAACTACAAGAAGATTTGTGTCTTGCATTACGACCAAATCAACCATTTAGCGAGATTGCCTGAAGCTAGAGCCTGCATTATATCAGGAACTCCTCATTACCAAATCACATAAATTCCAACAACGAAATCAACGTCCATAACTTAATACCGTTATTTTCTGCCAGCGTTGATGTTCTCTCCCAACAAAGGTTTTTCCAATTGGTATTCTTATAATTTGCAGACGGTCAATCTGGGAACATCTGAACCAGCAGCTGGCACCTCCATGAATGTCACCGGTTGGGGCACTACAGACACAGGGTCAATCTCCAGCAGACTTCAATACGTCACCGTCGAGATCCAGGAGCGCTCGTCGTGCAACAAAACCTACGGCGGCACAGTCACGGAGCGCATGATCTGCGCGGGTGTAGAGGAAGGCGGCAAGGACTCGTGCCAAGGAGACAGCGGCGGGCCGCTGGGGGCGGGATCCACCCAGTATGGTATCGTCTCTTGGGGCGCGGGATGTGGTCTGCTGGGGTACCCTGGCGTCTACTCCAGCGTCGCTGCTCTGCGTTCCTGGATTCAGGATCAAACGGGTGTATAGTCAAGTGCACCTCGTCCAGAGTCATTTTGGATACCCAAAAACATCGAATTTCAATAAAGAATTATGGATATAAGCGTGTTCTTAAATCATCATGACCAATGTTCTACCTAAAAGCAGTTTTTCCCAAAGCAATTCTCCGTGCCCTCCTGTCTTCTGCTATCCTCTTCTGGTTCACATAATTTCCATATCCCTTTATGACGTCTAACATCTTGCATCTCCTCCTTCCTCTCAATCTCCTGTCACGAACTGAACCTGCCAAAGCGTCTGTTTGCAGGCACTCCCGTCTCGTCGAATGTCCCATCCAGCTCTTCTTGCTTTCTACTATAACCTGCAGCAGTCTTCTTCTGCCACCAACCCATTCCAACATTCTTTCGTTACTTGCTCTTTCCACCTAGCTTATCCTCCCCACTCTCCTCCGCATACACATCTCAGATTCTTCTAGCCTCTTTCTCATCATTTCGTCTCAGTTTCCATGTTTCTGCTCACTAGAGCGCCACGTTTCTGGCGAAACACTTGCCAAGCATTTTCCTCAGACCCTTATCTAGTTGGTCACATAATAATCTCCTTTTTCTACAGCCTCTTCCGCTATAGTAATGCGAGTTCCAATCCATAATGGCATCTCAAGCATTCAGTAATCATACTTCCAAGATCTTAATAAACTCTCTTACTTGGCTTAAAACAACTTTCTCTATCTTAATATATGCCAATCTCCTTCGTTTTTCAATCACCATAATGTTTGTTTTTACTATATTAATTCTCATGCCACATTACACACAAGTGTCATTTCATTTGCAGTTCGTTTACTTTCTGCGTCGTGTCATTAACAAATCATATACATTCTATTCTGTTTCCACCAATAGACGCTCCTCTTTTTCCATCTAAGTCTTTCGTAATAATCTCTTCAATGTACAAGTTGCGATGTCGAAATTCAGACAGTTTTTCCAGTCACTACCCACACCCTTCTGAATGCATATTTAAACAATTTGATCGCATCTTCACACATACGCACACGCTCTCTGCTGGGCTGCCCTTATGCTGGTGTCCACTGCAGTGCTCCAAGGCAGCCAGGAGGCGTCCACACACCATCCACCGGAATCTATGGTGCACCCAGGCTCACGACACCACCCAATGAGGGACTGCTAGCAGTCTGAAAGTAAATGCACAACTCCTGGTTTTAGCACATTGGTTGTACAGAGACTGTCGATCAACACTGAAATTACACGATGCATACTGAGAGCACAGAGAGGTCCTCTTCCTGTGGCAGTGGACGCAAGCTTCATTTTTTGTGACTGTTTGACAGTCAAGATCCCCTTTCTTCGCGATTGCGTTTTTTTTCTATGGAATTCCTACGTCAAGTGGATACTTCTGTTAGCAGCACTTCCATCTCAAATCAGCAGACCAAGCTCTCTCAGGATATTGCAATTGCAGCGCCAACAGCTAACATTTGACAAAGATCAAAGTACTGGAAATATTTCCTCCTCATGAGATCTGTGGTAATGGAACGAATATCACATTTCACATTGAAATATCAGTATTTACAGCAACCCTATGACTGGACATATTTTTCCACGTAAAATCTTTTGTTCCCTGACAACTGGACATTCAGATTGAGGCTTTGACGCTACATTTTTTTCTCGATGTAAGATCGGAGAATCTATACCAATTTTACGAGCAGACATTGGTTGATCACACCTCCCCCCCCCCCCCCCCCCCCCGCAACCAACCTTATTTTCCATGCACATGTTGTAACACTAACCGCTACATGTTAAGATTTTACCACATCTCTTACAACATACCAAAAACATTCTTGCAGGAAAAAGGCTCGCCATATATCGCGGGTCTTCTATGCAGGAGTATTTGAGAACTCCTACATGTATTGCCCATAACCCATGTGATCATGAACGCTGCCAAACGCATGCTGAGCAGTAGGTCGTTATTCACCCACGCCGAGGACGCCTCAAACGTCACCATCTGGACAGTCCAGCTACCGCAGAGCAGAAGTCGGCGTCCGTCGATGTCTGATAGCTGTGAAACCACTTCCGCTGCCTCTCATGTGGCTACTTCCTGTTTGTGTGGGAGCCAACGTCTCAAAACACGCAGACGGAGGTTTTCATCCCTCCTCAGCTTACTGTATTCCTATTGGCTGATGCAGGGAACAAAGGCAGAGTTCGCGCAATTGCGATATAAAAATGGGGGGAAATAATCGATTTGAATTATATAATTAATTGTTTAATAATTTACAGAAGTCAAATAGATCCTTTAAAACACTCACTTCACCTTACAACGTTCCTTCTCCATAATAAAATACATTTTAAATGTGAGAATCATACACAAACATTATTCAAATCAAGTAATTAAACTTCCGCCATAAGTAGATCGTAGCGCTAAATATATCCAATGTCTTGTACTCATCGACGTTTGAGAACACATGCACCCTACTTAACCAATACGTTTGCACTAGACATATCTGGCGGAAAAAAACCCTCGTATCACACACACTCGCAATTGTGAAGCACGTACAATCTGCTGAGTGTCAGAGAGCCACAGCCACACCGCCCAGGACGTTGAGTCTTCGTTCGTGCACCAGTCGAGATAGACCAGCACTGCATCAGCCCTGCTGGCACTTCCGTGCTCCAGCCATACCAGATGCCGAGAGGCCGGAGACACTGTTACAACTGCTTCTCAAATTTGCACATAAATTCAGAGAATTCTCTGATCACATGCAACAGTGTACTCTGCCCAACACATTCTATTAGTTCATTATTCACGCTCCTAGAGGGCGGCGTGGTTAGGTCAACTAAACACTCCTACCCCACCTGTCCAGTTTGGGAGGCTCAGAGACGACTCGCTCTGTTAGTCAGAAGTGTCCCTTCATTCCAATCACCGGCTATCTAACCCAAGCACCCAGATGCCAGGCAGAGTTGTAGCAATCCGACCACATATTTATCAGTGTAATTACAATTAACAATTACTAGCAAAGCGCCAATCTGGAGGTATTTCGGAATGAGCAAAGCATCGGAATTACCTTCTCCTGACCACCTATGCTCTGGAAATTCAAATTTCCCTCGTAAATCTATATCCTTTTTACGACTGGACGTAAGAGTCCACGCAAAATCTTACTTATCTATTATGGCTATCTATTAATTGATATCGCAATTTTGCATGTCAAATCTATACCTCCCTTATGACTTCACATAGTCCCACCTGCACATAATTTTCGGTTCAGTCACATGTTCAATATAATCTTCTATTTTCTGTTTCTCAGTATGAAACCATTTGTTTATTTCTGTAACCTCAGTTTGGAGTACTAGTACTTTTGCTGAACAAAAACCATGGCCTTATCTATCTTACTCATCTTTTATTCTTGCTTTTCAGTACATGGCGTTTATTTGCTTCATTTCTTCCTTCAGTTCTTTAATATTACCCTGTGAAGCCACTCTTTCGAAGTATAGCAATTGAAATATTTATTTTTATTTAATTTCAGTTTTTCGATGAGTTATTATGTCAATTTTTGTTTGAAATTTCTAAGTTTATTAAGAAAACAAAATAATTTAGGTTTTTGAGGAAGCTAAAGGTTTCAGAATAACAAGTAGATGTTACATTGTACAACGTTTTGTTTTTAGTAGTAAATGTTTCAGACGGTAGCGATATCTTCTGTTCTGTTAGCTCTCTCACAGTTTGAATCTCCGTTACATTTACGTTTGTTACTGAAAAGTGTTATTTGTGAAAGTTCCGTTTCGTACAAGTTACGAATAAACCAGAATCAAAAGTATTATCTAGTTCAGCTTCGTTATTTATGGATTTTAATATTTGCAGTTATTGAAGTGTTACGAGTTAAGTTCGGAGGCTGCTTTAATAATACTACACCACATTTATTATAATTCTGAAGTTAGTCTCAGTTCAACAGCAGTTGAACAATTTTCATGAAAAAGTTAACTTCCGATCGGAGCACAAAGCGATCTGCTGTCATTTATTTGAAGAATTTCACCGACTATAATCCAGCAACCTCTCTGACGTTCAGTGTGTAATCTGACGTGAATACTTTATTTCAACGAGCATAAGGTGTCAAGATATTTATTTTCAATTCTGAGAGCTTGAAATTAATTCTAATTACAAACAAATAGTTGCTGTTGACCGAATTAGACTGAGCTTTCTTAGTAATAGGGCTTGTGAATAAAACATTTGCGACGATGTCAAGCTACGTTACGTCCGCTATTACTGTTTCATGAGATTTTAATGAATTTTGTGACTCTTCCTCTCAGCTTTCAATGAAACTAAGCTGAACACAACCCTGGGATCGAAGACATCACCAACCGCCAACATAATAAACTAAAGTTTAGCAGCCACGAAAGACTACAAAAAGGCGGAGGAGGCACAATTGGCGCCCAACGTGGGGCACGAAGATAATTAAGACATAACGATTAAAAGGACAAGAGAAACATCAAGATTAAGTAATTATTAAGAAATCAACTATTAGTCAAATTTCAAAACGAGATTTTACATAATGAAGACAATATAAATGGTAATTATCAGTTGTTAGACTTACTATTAACTGTGAAATATTTACAATGTGTGTGACTATTTGTGACCTATAACTGATATTATGTTCTGTTATAATACATGATCCTACCATGTTTGCTGATAAAAATTTGTGACGTAAATAAGCCTGTGAGAAGATTATCCATACACGTCACGTGCTGATGGTTAACGTATGACAAATGATCTACCATCAACAAAAAGATAATTACTGATAAATGTGCCATCATATTACTGTTTTTTCCTCTTGATGTTTATTGGATCAGCATATCTGTAGCATAGTTGGTGTAAAAAAGGCGAGGGTTTTTTGTAGATTGACAGTAATTTGCCAACTCATAATAGTAATGTATGTGTACCTATAACGTATGGCGATTGATTTTACCCGGTAACTGTGAATAGCGAGATTATTTAGGACATGGTTAAGACACGTAAGAGTGTGATAGATGATAAGACAGCTGAAATGGATTGAGTTAGGAGTATTCCTGACAATAATGAGGCAGAAATGGAAACAAATTCCGACATCCTTAACAATGCCTGTAGATAATATTGAGCTGCATAATTTAACTAATGATCAAATGTGTTTAGAACAATCCAATATGAATTCTGAAGTAGCTGATTGCCAGTTATATCGTGTAGGTGATGATATGTTTCCTAAATGAACTGATAATGCAAATAATTCGGGGGTTATCAGTAATCATCAAACTAACCTTGATACATTAACATTAAGTTTAATGAAGTTAGCAGGGAATGGAAAACAGAAAGATAAGGAAAGGAAAGAATGGGAAAGACAGAAAGAATGAGAAAAGGGATAACGGAGAAAACAGAAGGACAAAGGAAGGAAGAATGGAGAAAACAGAAAGATAAGGAAAGGGAAGAGAGCGGTAAGAAAATCTTTGACTATCTCACACATGTGAACTAAAGGTTAAATGACGTCAATAAAAAAATATGAAAACTTGCCTAATCTAGTAATTCAGCTAACTATATCAGTAGACGAGGTAACAATGAAATAATCTAGTCTAAGTAAAACTGTAGTGCCATTGACGGAAAGAATCGACAATACAGTGTTAACTAATTGGAGCCAGAATGCGCAGTGCTTAACTAAGCAAGCTCAAACATCTACATCTACATCTACATGGTTACTCTGCAGTTCACACTTAAGTTCCTGGCAGAGGATTTATCGAATAATTTTCATACCACTCTCGAATGGAGCGTGGGGAAAAGGAACACCTAAATCTTTCCATTCGAACTCTGATTTCTCTTATTTTATTATGATGATCATTTCTCCCTACGTAGGTGGGTGTTTCAGTGACTGCCACCACAGCTCGCGTGTCACATCAGTGGCACTCTCACCCCTATTGCGCCATAACACGAAACGAGCTGCCCTTCTTTCCACTTTTTCGATGTCCTCCGCCAATCCTACCTGGTAAGAATCCCACACCGCGCAGCAATATTCCAGCAGAGGACGGACAAGTGTAATGTAGGCTGTCTCTTTTGTGGATTTGTCGCATCTTCTAAGTGTTCTGCCAATAAAGCGCAGTATTTGCTTCACCTTCCCCACAATATTATCTATGTGGTCTTTCCAATTTAAGTTGCTCGTAATTGTAATTCCTAGGTATTTAGTCGAATTTACAGCCCTTAGATTTGTGCGATTTATCGTATACCCAAAATTTATCGGATTTCTTTTAGTGCCCATGTGGATGACCTTGCACTTTTCTTTGTCAAGTGCCAATTGCCACTATTCGCACCATACAGAAATTGTCTCTAGATCATTTTGTAATTGGAATTGATCGTCTGATGATTTTACTAGACGGTAAATTACAGCGTCAACTGCAAACAATCTAAGGGCGCTGCTCAGATTATCACCTCGATCATTTATGTAAATCAGGAACAGCAGAGGGCCTATGACACTACCTTGCGGAACTACAGATATCACTTCTGTTCTACTCGATGATTTACCGTCCACCACTACAAACTGTGACCTCTCTGAGAGGAAATCACGAATCGAGTCACACAACTGAGACGATACTCCATACGCTCACAATTTGATTAATAGTCGCTTGTAAGAAACAGTATCAGAAGCCTTCTGGAAGTCTAGGAATATGGAATCGATCTGAGATCCCTTGTCGACAGCACTCATTACTTTATGGAAATAAAAAGCTAGCTGCGTTGCACAAGAACGATATTTTCTGAATCCGTGTGGCTATGTATCAGTAACCCATTTTCTTCAAGGTGATTCTTAATGTTCGAGTACAATATATACTCCAAAATCCTACTGCAAATAGAGGTCGGTGATATGGGTCTATAATTCAGTGGGTTACTTTCTTGTCTTGAACATCCGTGTGACCTGTGCTACTTTCCAGTCTTTAGAAACATACCTTTCGTCAAGTTAGCGGTTATATATGATTGCTAAGAAAGGCGCTGTTGTGTCTGCATACTCTGAAAGGAACCTGACTGGTATACCATCTGGGACCGGAAGACTTGCCTTTCTTAAGTGATTTGAGTTGTTTCGCAACACTTACGATATCTACTTTTATGTCACTCATGCTAACAGCTGTTCTGGTTTCGAATTCTGGAATATTTACTTCGTCTTCTTTCGTGAAGGAATTACGGTATACTGTATTCAGTAACTCCGCTTTAGTGGTACCATCACCGGTAACACTTCCATCGCTGTCACGCACTGACGATATTGATTGGTTCAAATGGCTCTGAGCACTATGCGACTCAACTGCTGAGGTCATCAGTCGCCTGACGATATTGATTGTTTTTTTTTTCCACTGGTGTACATTACATACGACCAGAATCTCTTTGGGTTTTCTACCATATTTTGAGACAATGTTTCACTGTGGAAACTATTAAAAGCATCTCGCATTGACGTCCGCACTAAATTTCGAACTTCTGTGAAACTTAGTCAGTCTTCGGATTTTGCGTTCTTCTGAATTTGGCATGCTTTTTTCGTTGCTTCTGCAACAGTGTTCTGACGTGTTTTGTGTATCATGGTGGATCAGTCCCGTCTCTTATTAACTTATGCGGTACGAATCTATCTATTGCTGTCGATACTGTGTCTTTGAATTTGAGCCATATCTGGTCTACACTTACATAATTAGCTTGGAAGGAATGGAGACTCTCTCTTAGGAAGGCACTAAGCGAATTTTTATCTGCTGTTTTAAATAGATATATTTTGAGTTTATTTTTAGTGGTTTTGGTTGATATGATTTTGAGTCTCGCTACAATGACCTTGTGTTCACTAATCCCTGTGTCCGTCATGACGCCCTCTATTAGATCAGGATTATTTGTGGTTAAGAGGTCAAGTGTGTTTTCGCAACCACTTACAATTCGTGTTGGCTCATGAACTAATTGTTCAAAGTAATACCCAGAGAAGGCATTTAGTACAATTTCGGAAGATGTTTTCTGTCTACCACCGGCTTTGAACATGTATTTTCGCCAAGAAATCGAGGGTATATTGAATTCTCCACCAATTATGACTGTGTGAGTGGGGTGCTTATTTGTAATAAGAGCTGGCCGGAGTGGCTGTGCGGTTCTAGGCGCTACAGTCTGGAACCGAGCGCCCGTTATGATCGCAGCTTCGAATCCTGCCTCGGGCATGGATGTGTGTGATGTCCTTAGGTTAGTTAGGTTTAATTAGTTCTAAGTTCTAGGAGCCTGAAGTTAAGTCGCATAGTGCTCAGAGCCATTTTTTTGTAATAAGATTCAAGTTTTCTTTGAACCGTTCAGCTATTATATCGTCTGAGGCGGGGGGTCGGTAGAAGGAGCCAGTTATTATTTTGGTACGGCTGTTTATAACATCTACCCATAGTAATTCGCAGGAACTATCTATTTCAACTTCACTACAAGATAAACTACTACCAACAGACACAAACACACTACCACCTACTTTATTTAATCTATCCTTTCTGAACACGGTTTGCGCCTCTGTAAAAATTTCGGCAGAATTTATCTCCGGCTTTAGCCAGCTTTCTGTTTCTATAACGATTTCAGCTTCAGAGCTTTCTATCAGCGCTTGAGGCTCTGGTACTTTTCCAACACAGATACGCCGATTTACAACTAGAATACCGACTGTTGCTTGGTCGATTCTCGTCGTTTCTTTGCCTTGTAACCTTTGAGACTGGAGCCCTTTTTGATCTTTCCCGAGACTGTCTAACCTAAAAAACCGCCCAGTCCACGCCACACAGCCCCTGCTACCGGTGTGGCGCCTCCTGTGTGTAGTAGACACCTGACCTATTTAGCGGAACCCGAAACCCCACCACCCTACGGCGCAAGTCGAGGAATCTGCAGCCTACACGGTCACAGAACCGTCTGAGCCTCTGATTCAGACCCTCCACTCGGCTCTGTACGAAAGGTCCGTAATCGGTTCTGTCGACGATGCTGCAGATGGTGAGCTCTGCCTTCATCTCACTAGCAAGACTGGCAGACTTCACCAACTCAGACAGCCGCCGGAAACCAGAGAGAATCTCTTCCGATCCTCAGCGACACACGTCATTAGTGCCGACATGAGCCACCACCTGGAGTTGGCTGCACCCTGTACCCTTCATGCCATCCGGAAGGACCCTTTCCACATCTTGGATCACTCCCCCCGGTATGCACACGGAGTGCACATTGGCTTCCTTCCCGTCCTTAGCTACCATATCCCTAAGGGGCTCCATCACGTGCCTAACATTGGAGCTCCCAATGACAAGCAATCCCACCCACTGCGCTTGTCCGGACCTCTCAGGAAGACCGGCCACAGCCGCAATAGGCGAGGCCGCCCTTGTTGACGTAGAAGTACTTTTAGCAGTGGGTAGTACCTCAAACCTGTTACGGAGGTGTAACGGTACAGCCTTGCGGCCAGCACCAACTTTCGCCTTCCGCCCAGGGATTGGTGATGCCGCCACGGTTTGCCAATCACCGTCAGGCAAGTGTCGATCGGCAGATACGTCCGAATCCGAGGGCGAAGTGGCATCAGAGATCCCAGGCGATGCTACAGGTTCCAGAGACGCCAAAGCGCTCCCCTCGGGAGTCCCAATGTCACCGTGGCCCAGGGCAACAGTCTGGAGCCTGTCGACAACGCCCAACACAGCTTCCAGCTGTTTACAGACGGTGGCCAATTGCTCCTGAATCCGTACACAACAGTCTCAGTCCCTATACAGCCCTAACAATTTTTTTTCCTCTCTCTTATCTTACAAGCCGTTCAAAACAAACAGATGACTGACGACTACGCGAATTTACACTATACGGGTACTAAAACGCGATGCTACAACTCTCAAATACTATAATACGCCCGAAATTCGTGAATTAAACTATGCAAGTACCCAAAAACACGCAAAGAAATTAAGAATTAAACTATAAAACAAATAACTGAGCTAAGAGTGCGACTTGCTGCTGGCTGCTGCTTATCCAACGGCGGCAGGGAGCTCATTGGCTGTGATCAATCGACACTGGCCTTTCAGAACAAAAAAGATGACTGACGAAATGGGAAGAAGAGGAAAAAGTAGAGTCTATAGTTTCAGAATCAGTAAATAAAGTGTCCAGTATTAAACCCTCAGACAATGTCAATGAATTTAAAGAGGAATTTTATATGGTTAAAGATAAAGTAATTTCAGAACTACTTAAGTGGCAGAAGGAAATCAATCAAAAATTAGACTCGTTGGTAAACGAAGCTTCTATTAAAAGTGAAAGAAGTGTTAGTTTTAGAAATAGAAAGAACAATATTAATGATTCAGTGGAGTCTCGTGAATCAGTTCAAGGGAAAAGTAACAGACATTAAGTACAAAATGATTCAAGACATAGTTGTCCAGCATTATCTGTTCTAAAAATAGAACAAAGAATTATTAAGAACCGACAGTTTCAAACGTACTCTTCGCAAAAAGATTTTTCCCACCCAGTAGTCTTTATTAAAAGCTTTAGGACTATATTCCCAAGAACATGGAACGAAAGGCACATAATTAAATTTGTGATTTCTCACATTGTAGGATAGGCAGATTTGTGGTCAAATGACACTGTTGATTTCTGTAGTTCTTATGAGGAGTTTGAGTGTAAATTCATTAATAAATTTTCGTCGTTTAGCAGACGAGAGAAATTACAGAATGAAGTTTATAATCAAGAATACTATGATCCTAAAAAGACTACTTCAAGAACATATTTTGAGGAATATGTTAATAAAACTATATGTTGGGATGAACCCATAGCACCTAGAGAGGTCATTCATATTTTAAAAGCAAAATTACCCATAGATGTTAGAGATAAGTTAATTTATATACGAGATACTTATTTGGAATACTTTCTCCCTGTAATAGATTCTAGTGATGTTATACAGGAAGATATAAAACATATTAACTGAATCTTCCGTCGATTCTTGGTAGAACAACATTATAATAAATAAAAATCACCAGTTTGCATTTGTTCTACAATATTGCCGTTAACCGGTTTTCGGCTTACAAGGCCATCTTCAAACGTCTGAAGATGGCCTTGTAAGCAGAAAACCGGTTAACAATGGAAGTAATATTGTAGAAGAACTGCAAACTGGTGCTTTTCATTTATTAGATATAAAACAGTTTAGCCAAAATGAGAATGGTAATGGCTCAAAAGGGAATCAGTATAGAATTGGGAATCATACTAATGGGAATCCCTATCATGGATTTAACGGCAACAAAGCAAAAAGAATTAGAAATGGGAACGATCATGGTAATGGGAATAGGAGTAATAATTATTCCAGCAAGCCAACTAATCCTGAAAACTTTGTTGACAGCATGAACAATGATGATGATCAACATCAACCTAATTATGTGCCACATAACGATATAGCAGGCGTAAAAGAAAATATAATAATAACCAATAGGGATCTGACAATAATTCTCAAGGTAACTGACAATCCCAAATTAACCAAAGAATAACGCAAATAATTAGCAGAATAATAGCCAGGCTGCTTGGCAGCCTTCTGCAACAGTTATTAATAGTGAACATCATCTGCAGATGTCCAATCCCATTAATAATCAGGGTGATTCAACCAGATATGACCAACCTAGCACATCAAAGGCGTGATCGGGACAAAATCATTGTATTAGGATAACAGACAGTACTGATGAACCACATAATGGGACAAACAAGTCAGAAAACTTATAATGACCAATCTTAGCCTTCCAGATTGCTCACACTGAAGGAAGGAGGCAATTCACAAAACATGTTGCTAATGCTCAAATATAATCATGGCGAGAAGATTGGAGATGAACTAGGTAAAGGGGAGGCTGAGGATAAATCTAATAATGAGATAATCCAAGCTGTAGTTAAAGCTTATGTATATGATATACCTGTTGACATTACTGTTGCTAATGGTGTCACTACATCCATGATAGATTACAAGCTACACAAGCAACTGAATATGCCAAGAAAGATTCGAATTGCCTGTTCAGAAATGTAATGTTACCAATGCATTTGAGGGGCAGATTCAATTAATTAAGTTTCAGATCATGGTCGATGTTAAAGTGCAGAAGAATGAAATATAGTGCAACTTCTTAGTCGTGAATAAGTTATCAGTACCATGTATCTGGGGATGGGGATTTTCATGTAAAATGAAAGCGGTGATAGACGTTGATGTAGGTACTATCACATTAAATAACTGTGGTAATGCGATTACATTAAATCTGGTGAACAATGTGGATCAGCTTTTTAAGTATGGCAATGGTATAAATATAAGAAATATCCTACCTAAAACTGTAGACTGGTACGATGAAATGCATACTCAATACATAAATGCAATGGACTTAGAGCTCAGTGATCTTATTAATGAAAAAGTAGCTGTCATTTTGTGGAAAACCAACAGATCGAGTTAAGTCATTTATTAAACATTTATCAGTTTTTTTGATAGTAAACCAGCTGTAATAAAAGGCTATGTTTGTCATATAGAAATATTCCTCTTAAACTTCTTGTAGGTCATCATATTCAATACCTTGGTCTAAAAAAGAAGAAAGAAGTAAGATGTTGAAATAGAATATTATAGAACCTCCAAATTCCTCCTATAGCAGTCCTTTGTCAGTTGTTAGCAAACCAGATGGTAGCATTACACTCGTGTTCAATGCTCGAGATATAAATAAAATAATTGTGTCTGTTAGAACGTGACCAGAGAACGTAGAAGAATTGCTACAAAAATTTTATGGTTTAAAATGTTTAACATCCATAGACTCAACATCATCGTTCTGGCAGATAAAGGCTGAACAAGAATCCAGAAAATATACAGCTTTTATATTTTCTGGAATAAGCTACCAGTTTCAAGTAACACTTTTTGGGCTAAACATAAATGGTGAAGTGTTCATAGCAGCCTTGAATACAGTGCTCGAACCTGAATTACTAGATACAGTTATACCATATGTAGACAATATTCTAGTCGCTACAGAAACTTGAGAAGAACATATCGAAGTCTTAGAAAATGTATTTAAGAAATTCAATAATTATGGTGTAACAGAAAATTTTAAAAAGCCGATGTTTGGTAAGAATCATTTTAAATATTTAGGTCACATATCACCTATGGGTATCAAACCAGATCTGAAGAAACTGGGCACATTAAGAAATATGCCACGTCCAACAAAAGAATGGCAATTAAAATCATTTATAGGGTTGGCCTCGTTTTTTAGAAAATTCGTACCCAACCATCAACTGAATAACGATCATTTATTAAACTCGTTACGGTAAAATACTTCTTGGTATTGGTCAACTAATTCTGCAGAATTATATGAACTGATCAAAAACGTTTTGGCTAACCGTTGTATTTTGTACCACCCTAATATGAATGAAGACTTTTGTTTATCCACTAACGCATCTGTAACTGGGTTAGATGCATGTTTATTCCAGGTTATAGGGGATGAAAAGAAAGTGAGAGTAATTGGAGTTGCGAGTCGAGTTTTATCCTCCAGCGAACACAGTTGTACTGTAACAGAACTGGAAGTGCTGGCTGTAAAATGGTCATTGGAAAAGTTCAATTATTTCATTTATGGTAAACATTAAAGTGTATATCGACTACCAATGATAAGCTTTCTATTGTCCTGTAAATTATTATATGCTAGACTTGCAAGGTGGGCAGTAGTGCTTCAAAGTTACGATATAGAATTAATATAGAACACGTTCTGCAAACCAAATTGAATAATCACTTTGTTGCCACTTCCCCCTATGATTTTAGAAATCCCAATGGAGTGTTATCTATCTCTTCTGTCTTATTTGATTAAGTCTTTCACAGAACTTTTCAATTCTAATTCTAATACTGGATCCCCTATCCCTTCCCAACCGATTCTTGTTTTTTCTGTTATCACGTTATCAAACAAGCCTTCCCCTTTGTAAAGGCCTTTGACGTACTCTTTTCATCTATCTGCTCTCTCTTCTGCATTTAACAGTGGAATTCCCATTGAACTCTTGATATTATCATCCTTGTTTATAATTTCACCGAAGGTTGTTATTACTTTTCTATGTGACGAATCCGTCTTTCCGACAAACATTTGTTTTTCGATTTCCTAATATTTTTCATGGAACCATTTTGTCTTAGCTTCCCTGGACTTCCTATTTATTTGTTTCCCAACTGATTTGTATTTCTGCATTTCTGGATATCCCTGGACATTTTTGTATTTCCTCCTTTCATCGATCAGTTGAAGTATTTTATCTGTTATCCATGATTTCTTTGAAGTTTGCTTCTTTTCTCCTACGGTTCTCTTTACAACTTCTGTGACTGTCCTCTTTGGAGATATCCATTCCTCTTCAACTGCACTGCCTACTGAGCTATTCATTATCGCAGAGGCTGTAGCCCCAGAGAACTTCAAGTGTTTCTCTTCATACCTTAGTATTTCTGTAGCTCACTTATTCTCGCATTGATTCTTCCTGACTAGTCTCTCGACCTTTTCTAAGAGATCCTCCTCCTCTTCTGTTTCTTCAAGGTAACATTCGCTATTACTAGCTGAATTTATTGCAGAGATCAGTTAGTCTTTCTCATTCCTACTACCAAGTTCATATTCTCCCGCAATACTTTCATCCACTCCTTCCCCTACAACCACATTCAAGTTCCCCATGACTATTAGATTTTCATCTCTTTTTAAGTACTATATTTCCCATTCACGATCTTAGTGCACTCTCTCTGTCTCTTCATCTTCCGCTTGCGACCTGGACTGTTGTTGTCAGTGTTGGTTCACTGTCGATTCTGATGAGAACAACACTATCACTGAACTGTTCACAGTAACTCACTCTTTTGATAACAGGAGATAATCACGACACTTTTTCACTTACAGGCCACATGTCCTGTGGATACTCGTTATGCGGCTTTAGTGCAGTTGTTTCCACTGCCTTCTGCATCCTCATGTCGTTGAACATTATGATTCCTCTACCTCTCCAACTCCAAAGGCAGGAGAGGGACCTGAACCTCTTCTTTGCTCCTCAGCCCTCTTTGACAAGGTTGTTGGCAGAATAACAGTGATCTCCTTTGCCAGCGGTCAACAATGTGATCGGATGTGGCATTGGCTTCTGCTCCTCTTTCCTTTTATCACACTCTACAGATACTCGGACGCCATGTACTTCATCTAGCCTTTCAAATTTCGCTTACTCAACCACACCCACACTTTCTACCTACATAAAAAAATTCGCATCCCTCCTCAATGCGCCATGTCATTCACCGTCTGGATAATTCGAACGAACGATTTGGCCACCTATATCGCCCAACGTGAATCCTATCGAAAATTTGTGGGACATAGTGGAGAGGTCGTTTCATGCACAAAATTCTGATCGTCAACACTTTCGTAATGAGGCAGCATTGCTCAGACCTACTGTAGGTGACTTCCAACGACTTGTTGAGTCCATGTATCGCGTAACTTAACTTTTTTGTGAAAAGAGAGAAAAAAATGTTCCGTTAATTTGGAATGAAAATGTTTGATTAAAGAAAATCTCTTTTACGTTCATTAAAACCCACAGCTTAATTTTCTCAGGGCGCTATGGCCAAAAACATTATGCGTATTACAACGTGAAGACATCCGTCTTACTCACGATGGGTAAAAAAATTATCTTTCTTTACTGTTACGCGATAGAAGAGAAGAGAAGTTTTCGAAATGTGGTGCTACTGAAGAATGTTGAAGATTAGATGGGTAGATCACGTGACTAATGAGGAGGTATTTAATAGAATTGGGAAGAAGAGAAATTTGTGGCACAACTATTAGAAGGGATCGGTTGGTAGGACATGTTCTGAGGCATCAAGGGATCACCAGTTTAGTATTGGAGGGCAGCGTGGAGGGTAAAAGTCGTAGAGGGAGACCAATAGATGAATACACTAAGCAAATTTAGAAGGATGTAGGTTGCAGTAGATACTGAGAGATGAAGAAGCTTGCACAAGATTGAGTAGCATGGAGAGCTGCATCAAACCAGTCTCTGGACTGAAGACCACAACAAAATCAACACTATAATGAAACCAACGTCATTGGCGTCGTACCGTTCGTATTGTTTCATGAACACTGTTCATCACTCTATTTCACATGAATGACGTTATTTTTTGTCACACTGAAGACAGTTTACTAACGCAACGTTCATTCAGGTTTATGCACACACAGTCACTGTTCTTTACAGTATTTTGTGACACATTAAACTGTTCACGAAAACTTTAACATTTGATTTACATTACGAAATACACACAGTGTTTGCAGATGCACATTATAACTTATTACAATGTACAATGGGTAGTGGTAGCAGAAGTACCTCCCTGTTACATGTGCTGGGTCAATCAGACCAATTTTTTTGGACTTTCCGACACTGGTCTGGTTTCTACAATAGCTCAGTTCGTCACATCTTAGGATATATAACAATAAATAGACATCTGAACTGAATACAGGACTTCTGAATATATCCTTGCTTCCGCGTTATTGTTTAAAATCACTGTGCTAGACAGTTCGGTTCACTGAAAACGTGAACGGATCTTAGTGATATCGTATCTTTATACATTAGGTAGGTAAAACTATCTAGGTTCTACCTATTGATCTTTTTTTGACTGATTCATGGTTTGTACTGTTAGGTATACTGCGCTCATGACTGATTAATGATTGTTTTCCTAAAAAATTCTAGATATGCCCTTGCATTTGTCATTACATATTTTTAAGAAAGTCTATTAGGACATTAAGTGTGTAAAACATTGACTACATACTAGGAAAAAACTTTCATTATGGCTACAAATAAAGTGAAAATTCATTACTGAAGTGAAACGTTCTTAAATCTAAACTTATATCTATTACAAATATACACATTATTCATAAAAATTTTCAATATATTTTATAGGTGCTAGTAACGGGCTGCTGTAAGATGACATTGACGGCTCAGTTATTCCCCGTTCTAGCATCTTACGTATTTCTAATTTTACTGTCTTTTTTTTCGACCATGGAACGGAGTAAGTAGCATTGCAAAATGTTTTGTGTGGTATAACATCATTGTTGGACATATAACCTCTGATGACCCATAGTCTCTCAGAGAATGCTTCTATGTCTTCGATCAATAGCTTAAATAATTGCAACTGTTGCTCTGGTGTCAGATATGTGGATTCCTCTACTTTACCGTTTACTGCTTGGCAAAGCTCTGTGGTACCCAGATTCTTTCCACTGTGATGATTATAATCTCGCCCCCCAAAACACCGTTGCATGAGCAGTATCTTTGGCAGGTTACACTTTACTTTAACATTGTTACAATATTTGCCATGTATAGATTTAGTGCGCAGCAAGGGATCTGCAGATCCCTTGAGAGAGGTCCAAATGGGCATTTCTTTCTTTCAAGAACTCACAACCCAGAATACAGGCGACTCTCAATGCCTTTACAACTAGGAACGTGCAATTAAATGCTCCATCTCAAATAAATACGTCCACTTTTACCTGGCTCTTAACTACCTGTGCTTGGGCACCAATAGCAGCCGACACTGTGCAATTCTGAACTGGGAACACTGGCACTTTATGCAATTGGCACAATTTCCTGTATAAGTCATAACTCACAACATTTACAGTGGCTCCTGTATCAATTATGATATTAACAGGTATAATAATAACTTAAACTAGCACCACAGCCTGTATCAACTCACTATCTACCTGGTTGCATCTCTTATTCTTAGATAAAAGTTCCTCCTTCATTCCAACACCATCGTTATATCTTAACGTATTGACTACATCCTGTTTCTCCTTACTCTATTGTGAGCTCGCCCCTGTCCTACGTCCAAGAACGGAAAGCTAATTGCGGCCGTCTTTAGTTAGCAGAATCAGTTGATGCAGGACGATTGTCATTCGTCACAGCAACGATTCTCACACTTTCAGTCTCATTCTGCCAAGCCGGGTTGTTTGAAGTTCCTGCTTGACCGTGGTTCTTTCCTATTATTGTTATTGTTTGAGTATGTTTCGGGGTTATTCGGATTTTCCTGTCTTGGATACCATGGCAAAGCAAACCTATTCTTTCCCTGTGTCTCTACATCTCGCACTGGCTGTTGATTGCCACCTCCTGGGCCAAACCTTTCCTCATATCTTCGTTTTCGTCTTTATTGAGGTGAACTGTTTCCCCAAACCTGTCTATTGTTATTAGCTTTGTCATCATTCGGATGACTGTTAAATGACTGATTTCCATTCATAGGTTTACCATTGTAGTTTCGCCCGTTAGAACATTACCAAAATTATTCCGATTATTTTGCCTATTATTATTGTTCTTCTCCTTATACTCGTAACCATTTACAATGATATTTTGCAACTTTAAGTCTTCCTGGATTAGGTCTATCGAAAGCAAGATAGACATAAAATTATCCCAATCATTGTCTGGTACATGGATTAGTTTTCTCTAAAATTGGGTGGAAGTCTGGATTTTAATAATCTAATAGCATCACGATTTGAGATCAGTTCGTCCCAATATCGCGTTTTGTTAATATATTTTTCAAAATACTTCCTTAAGCTTCCTTGTTTGGGACTATATGCCTCTGGACTGTATACTTCCTTTCTAAGTCTTTCTTGAATACAGGATGACCAGTATTTATTTAGAAATGCTTTCTCAAACTGTTCACAGGTGTAGCTAGTTTCGGCTGCATCTGTTGCCCATAAAGCAGCATCTCCTATTATGTGCGGATCTATGAACTATATCTTTTGTTTCTCGGTCCATGCTCTGGGCAGTATATTTCGAAAACTTTTTATGAATACTACAGCGTGAAAGGTTTTCTTATCGGTGCAGAAGGTTTGAAACTGGTGGTGTTTTGTTAAACTCTCCTCCATCATTATTGAGGACACAGTAGGCACAGCCCCCGCATCATTCAATAATTCACTGCTGGGGCTACACGTTCCTGCCGGTACCACACAATGTGTGTTATAGGTGGAGCGAACGGCGGATTATCATGTGAAACATTCTCTTGCTGCTTACCCTAGCTATTGTGTCTGATTAATCGGACCCGGTGAGTGAACTGCGCGAATAGCGCGTGTCACTTCTGTCTGCACCTTCTCATCTATTTGTTTCTCTTCGACATCTATTCATTTTTCTACTTTTTCTACGGCCTTTTTAGTGTGTTTCGCTAAGGAATTCTGTATTTTTTCTTCAATCTCTATTTCTATGTTTCTACTCTTTCTGTTATGTTTTGGATATCTTCCTTCATACTATTTTCGTCTATCTGCAGACTTTGTACATCTGTCGTTAGACTGGCTATCAAATTAGGTAATTCTTAGTGTGTTTGTTTTAAGCTAGCGATGTGTGCCTTCATGACTTCGAAACTTTTCAGTTGTTCGCATATTCTGTTTTCCCTCTCTTTTTCTCTGTCCTCAAGCTGTCTCCACATTTCTAACTGTATTCTTTCCCTCTCTTTTTCTCTCTCTCCTCCTGTTGCTTTTGGAACTGATCTAGTTTCATCAAAATAGCAGTTGCGGCATCGTTACCCTGAGTGGCGCATGTAAGTGTTGGCCTAGTTGCGGGCGCGGCAATTTCACCCGCAACAGTTGGTAACACACTGCCATCAGCGCTACGCTCTATCTCTGCGTGCAGTTTCTGTTTCATGATTAGTAATATTGTCTGGCATATTTCTATGCGAGATAGATACCCTAGGGATTTCCTCTAATTCGTTATCACTATGCTCTCGTGAATCTGTTTCTACATTGACCTCTCTCCTAGTCTTGCTACGTAATCTCATAGATTCTGAACGAGATATTACTTTAGCACAACTATCTTCACACGGTAATCACCACAAAAATAATAATATAATCTACAGTTTCTAATCCTACGCAAAATCTATAACAAATATAAATTTCCTTGCCTACTGGAATCACTGTTTGCCAAACACTACCGCTCGGTACGAACCATGAATACTGGTACACAACACGACACTCGAAAGCAAGAGATATTTTCAGAAGCCCTTACCTTCGTTTTTATTGTCGTCTTTATTCTATTTACTCCTGTGGTGGGTTCCAGTTCTTCCGATTTTCTTTACATCGAAAAAAATAATCCTCGTACACATGAAACAGATTACATATACAAGCATTAATTTTCTCATCTAGAAAATATATTCTTTACATATACATAAATTTCTGGAACATCGAGCCCCACGCTGGGCGCCAGTTACCACGTAACTTACTTTTTTTTGAAAAGAGAGAAAAAAATGTTCCGTTAATTTGGAATGAAAATGTTTGATTAAAGAAAATCTGTTTTACGTTCATTGAAACCCACAGCTTAATTTCCTCAGGGCGCTATGGTCAGAAATATCATGCATATTCCAACGTGAAGACATTCGTCTTACTCACGATGGCCAAAGAAGAATTATCTTTCTTTACTGTTACGTGATAAGCAAATTAAATATAATTTAAATAATTGTTTTTCTCTGTGAGGCTTGATGCTGCAATATAGCTGCCGACGTGCAATGGTAGCACACACAATTAGAATACTTTGTTTCAATAAAACTGTACCTCTGGCCTAAAATGAAATGGAAATTATTATGAGACGCCGTTTTACTTTTACTGAGACCAAATACTTTCAGTACTTTCAGGATTAGATAGCTATGAAATAGTTTTTATCAAATTTAAGAGCAATGGCGTCGCTTCAACAATGCAATTACAAATGGCCAGGGCAACATTTAATTGTTACGTAATTAATTAAATAAATGGGACAGGGAAAGTACTTTCTTGCTACTAACAAAGACACACGCTGCATTAAATACTGACATATATATTTAGCAGAAATTCTAAATACACTTCGTATAGTAGAAATAATTCTTTACAGACCGTAATCGAAATGCAACATCAGAACCAACCAGGCACAGAAGAAGAAGAAGAAGAAGACAATGAAATCTTTTCTTATACACCACGATACAGAGATAATATTAGTTACAATTCTTTGAGCACGTATAGAGGCTCCATTGTAGTCATATATCGATAAAATAACGTACATTACTTTTTTCAATATGCGATGCTATACATGTCACGTCGAGTCGTTGCAATACGCCAGGCCAACCAAAGTAAGTCTGACACTCATGACTTCTGTCACTTCAGCGTAAGAAGCCAGATCGTGGCAGATGGTAATGGATTAAAGAAACCAGCGATACCGCATCGGGGGCAACCATGGACCTAGTAAAAAAAAAAAAAAAAAAAAAAAACTGTACAAATACTTAAATGCTCGCTCTAACTTCGACACCTAACTAATACCGAATATTGCAGAGACACTTGACTATATAAGCAAATGAAGTACTTCTCCACAGCCAGTACCACAGATGGAGATAGTGCTCGAAGACAGACCTAAAGCAGCTTTCAGTATTACCGGATGTCATTCAAGCATAAAAAGACACTAGGAACATTTCAAAGATTGTTGGCTGGAGTTTTTCGTGGCCTGAAACCTAACAACTGCGTGGTATCTCTCAGTGATACGGTAATTTTTGTGGAAGATAAGGACAAACGTATGAAACAGCAATAAATTTGAAATGAACGTTATCAGCGCCACACAATTCATCATTATCCGATGACGTGGGAAACCATGAATAGATGGGTCAGTTGTGGACCGAGAAAGTCTTAATAATTGCGGAAAGAGGCGACGTGCATACTGAAATGACAGTAAAGGGTCTGCAAGAAAGTAAAACTGTAATGATATTATTTGTCCCACTAGGATGGTACGAACGTATACACGTTCATTCGAGGTACAACAGTTCAGAGGTGAACTTGACAGTGTAACAGGGAAGTGTTGAAACCACTGGATTTACTCAGTTTGTTCTACAGAAACTGTAATAATAAATTGTTAAGAAGATTGAAAACCTAGGGTTATGGAAAGGATGGAGATGCAGAACAGTGGCAACTTGATTAAATGGCGCGACTTGTGTTGTACCAGAGGTGACTGTCGTTTAACAGCAAGTGTTCTACTACTCAGAATCTTACCTCTCTTAAAGACATCTTGAATCCATCACTCCTACACTCGATCGATAAGCTAAGCACACAAGAAAAAGTAGATATTCCTGCGGAACAGTTATTCAGAGATATCACAAATTTTCGAGAGCGGTATCGTAGGAATGTTATTACCGTTACTGTTTCAACTATAAGCATAGCCGTTTTTATTCTAGCATCTTGTATAATCTACCTACACTTCAGGCGTAAAGCTGCCAGTCCTTCAGACCTACCATCACATAAAATCCTCCTGGAATGTCTTGTCGCCATAAGTAGACAATAAGAACTAATGTCATAATTCATGTTACGAGATTATAGTAACTAGAGACCAAAATAGATTTTAAGGAAGGGAGTGGTAATGAGCACTAAACCTACTCTCATGAATTGTTACACAATAATTGCCCTATCTTGACTGAGCGAGGTGGCCCAGTGGTTGGCGCACTGGACTCGGATTCGGGAGGACTACGGTTCAGACCCGCAGCCGGTCATCCAGACTTAGGTTTTCCGTGATTTCCACAAACCACTCCAGACAAATGCCGTCATAGTTACTCTGAAAGGGCACGCCCGATTTCCTTGCCCATCCACGACACAATTCGTGCATGTGCTCCGTCTCCAATGAGCTCGAGACGTAAAATCCAATGTTACTTCCTTCCTGCTATATCTGAACTTTGTGTAAACATAACAGATGTATATGAAGTTGTTATAGGGAGCCTTCTGGAAGATGCTGTAGGTACAGGTCTAGGCGTGTTGTGTTACTGAAGTTCCTGTCTGAAAGGACATAGTACATAGTAAATGACAGCAAGTCATCAGGTGAAACAGAAATATCTGGCGATATCTACAGAAATGTTATACGGGTAGTCAAATGAAAACCGGACACCGGCCACAGTTGGACGACGGAATGCTTTCAACCAAAGCTAATCATCGTATGCATTAAGACATTTATCCAGCTGGGAAATGAGACGATCAAGTCATGTTTCGTAGCAAGCTGTCGACCGTTCATGATCCACAAATACACCCACTCTTGCATTCCTTCAGCCAACTGTAACCGACGTCCACGCGTGAATTTCTTCAGGTCGTCAAAGATGCGAAAATCTCATGGTGAAAGGTCTGGACTGTACGGAGGATGTTGCAATGTTTTCCAACCAAATCGCTTAATCGTAGCCTTCGTCCGATTGGCAACGTAGGGGCAGGTGTTATTGTGATGCGGGGTGGGGGGGGGGGGAGGGAGGGGGGGAGGGGGGGGGCAAGGGCAACAGGATAATTTCGTCCGACAGCATACCTGGGCGCTTTGACTTGTGGTGATTTGCAGTGTCAGCAAAGTGTCTTCACAGAGCTGAATATCCA